>NC_089837.1:394299280-394908030 GCF_035609145.1 Eleutherodactylus coqui
GGTGATTTCCTTGTTGCTCTTAAGTGCATAGATGACCCTTCTTTCCTGCATATTGATATTAAAGGGGTTGTCCCGCGCCGAAACGGGTTTTGTTTTTTTTCAATAGCCCCCCTGTTCGGCGCGAGACAAACCCGATGCAGGGATAAAAAAAAACAACCAGATAGTACTTACCCGAATCCCCGCGGTCCGGCGTCTTCATACTTACCTTGTGAAGATGGCCGCCGGGATCTTCACCCTCGGTGGACCGCAGGGCTTCTGTGCGGTCCATTGCCGATTCCAGCCTCCTGATTGGCTGGAATCGGCACACGTGACGGGGCGGAGCTACGAGGAGCCGCTCTCCAGCACGAGCGGCCCCATTCAGCAAAGGAGAAGACCGGACTGCGCAAGTGCGTCTAATCGGGCGATTAGACGCTGAAGATTAGACGGCACCATGGAGACGGGGACGCTAGCAACGGAACAGGTAAGTGAATAACTTCTGTATGGCTCATAATTAATGCACGATGTATATTACAAAGTGCATTAATATGGCCATACAGAAGTGCTTACCCCCACTTTGTTTCGCGGGACAACCCCTTTAACTGTTTCCCTTGGATGCTAGTTCAATATAGTAGATTGCACCATATTTCCAAAGGAGTCTACATATTTGTCCAAAGTGGGGTTGCGACCAGACGGGGTGTCCAATCAGACTTCTTTTTGGCCCCATGTTCCTTCTGTGTTTGAGTGCTTGAAAGTCCTGTCTCCTCTTTGTCATGGAAGAACTCTTTCAGTCTTAGTCTCCTGAAATATTCCTCCATGTTGCTGCAGAGTTCTGTTTTGTCAAGCGTTTTAGTAGGACAGAATGAAAGTCTCCTGGAGAGAACACTGAGCTCCACATTACTTGGGTTGTGAGATGACAGATTGATAACACAGCTGATTTTACCTTTGCCCATGTCCCGTTGGGGGTTCTGTTCCATCCTTCCAGACTGGGGGTGTTCCTGATCTGTGTTTGGATACAGGGCTGCTCTGGACTCGGGTGGTTCCTAATAGCATACTCCACTATATTATCCTCTCTGGTTATAATGCCGGAAATGAGCAGAAACATGCTGAAATGGAGACCAAAGCTTACAGTTTTGGTCTCCATTTCAGATGTGACAAGCCACTGTTCAGAATGCCATTTTCAGCATTTCAGATGGAAAGTAATGACAGGCTGCAAAACACAAAGTTGCCTAAAGTTAATTCGCTTTTTTTCTACATCCGACATAATTCAGACAACCGTGATATGTCACCATTATAGCGTCTGTATTACAGAGGCCACTGCAAGCTGTACTGCGGGTCTATTGACACCAACTAACAGCATTACAGGGATTTATGATGCTGTACGTTCAGGGCCTGACGATAAACGATATTTTCAATCGTAATACGGGCGCTATAATGATGATTATGGATGTCTGAATGAGCCATAAAGAAAATCTAGTGAAAAATCTGAAAAATGTTCAGATTTGCTGCTTTGTATTACACAGCAGATACTGCACTAGCACAGTACAGCTTTGTGTGCAAGAATAATAGATTTTAATATGAATTTGACTTTATTCCTATCTAATACACATTCCAACACTTTTAGGCCCACGGGCGAATTTTAATTGTTCTAAGCTCTAGGCGACCATTGGGATGCATTAGCATCCACAAAACAACTTAGAGCATGCGGATGTGATTTTTTTTTCCCTGGCGTGCAAATCGCATGCGCAGGAATAGATCGCAGCATATTCCATTTTTCTGCGCATCCCGCGGGACAGCTTCTATTGAAGTCAATGGAAGCTGTCTAATCTGCAGCACAGCCACAGCTGTGCTTGTGGACATGCCGCGGATCCGTGGGAAAGCAGGAGATTAAAAATAAATTGCACTGTGCATGCATCCGCCATGTCGGCCAGCGCACCAGATGCATCTGCCTTGCTGAAGAAAGAAGATCCGGCCGGCACGAAGGAGACCTGCGTTGGGTCTGAACAGGTAAGAAAATATATTTTCCTGTCCGTGTCCGCGGGCATGGCTGGATTTCGCTGCGGGATTCAGTAGTGGAATCAGTGCATGCAATTGGACATTGGGCCTTGGGGTCACTTGGGACGTAAATTTACAGGAGAAGCCATGTGGATGACATTTTAAAAATATTGTCCTCATGCTGCGGAATAAATCAGCATTAAATCTGCAACAGAATTGAGTTGTAGTGCAGATTTTAATTCAGCAGCAGGTCAATTATAGGAGCAGTCAGAGTTATTTCTTGTATTTACAATGTATAAAATTAATAAGTAATCACATACTCACCTCTCCTGGCTCCCCGCAGTGCCACCTTCTCAGGTCTCTGCTAGGGTGCGGTGCTCACAGGCTGCAGCAGCCTGCGATAAACAAGAGGACAGTAGCCTGTCAACCTTGACCCAGTACCGGAAGCAGAACAGCAGCGCTGCAGCTGTGAGTTTATGATTGCTTATTACTTTTATATAGGGGGAACACAAGTACCCCCAGCAATTGTGCAGGAAATACCCAGTAGCCAAATCCACACCTAAATGGCTGCGTTTTTAATTGCTGCGGAATTTGACGCTTATATTTCTAGTCCAAAGCATCATTGAGCAGTGTAAGTAGGCATGCCCTTTTAAAAAACACTACTTGATTCTTAGTGGAAAATTTCTGCACCAAGTGAAGTAGATTTCTAAGATCTCCTCCACATGGCTTCTACTGTAAATGCTGCAGAGATTGCGCTAGCAGAAATTCCGCAGAGTTTACTACCTGTGTGAAGGCGGCCTAAGGTTGTGTTCACACATTTGCACACTTAGGCTAATTTCACAAAAGCAAGTGCGATAGCGTTTAGTGAAACTCGGCCCAATATCGCGCTCGCCGACTTGCATTGTCCCTGTGGATGTGAGGCATGTTTTGTGTTAAAACATCTTGCATCACTCCAGAGAAGTAGCGATCCTCTGCTGCTGCTAGAAGCACAATGGGAAACCGTGTATTGCACTCGAGTGAACCGCGTACAGCATGCAATGCTTTGCTGGCCCCACTGAAAACAATGATGATGCATTCCGAGGAAATGCCCAAAGATAGGACATGCCATGATTTATTCCCGCATCACATTGCTCATGTATGTGACCCCACTCAAAATGGGTGAAAACGCATAAGCTTGGAAAATCCAGTATTTACAGGAGCAGCAAAATAAATGAGATTTTAAAAACCTCGTTCTCACGCTGCTCCGTAAATGCAGTGTGGTATTCAAATCTGCAGCATGATAATTACGGAAGCAGATTTTTGGTCCAGAACACACCTCTTCAAAGGAGGGGAGGGGGAGAATTTGCATTAAATTCCACATCAAAATCAGCACCAAATGCTGCAGTTTTTATGCGGAATTGCGGAGTGTCTGCAATAAACACACTGCAACAGATCCTTCCCTTGTGGATGTGTTGCCTCATCCCATAAGAAGCATAACAACTCCCCTGATTTTAGTCTCCTGCCTTCGAATTACGTCCATCATGTACACTCCCTGCCCCCATACCTCCTAACCCCCTCCCCCCCCCCCCCCCCCAGGCATCAAATGCACTGTAGAATAAGTTGGTGCTATACAAATAAAGATTAATATTATTATTCGATGCGGATTTCATGCATAACGACAAAGACAAGAGAGCTATCTGAGCAGACCAGAAAAGCTATTATCACCAAGGACAAAAGCATCTCAAGCACAAGACTATCTCTTATTGGTTTTTATAAATTACTGCATACATGTTGAAAAGTAAACTTTTTTGTTGAATGTACTTGGACATACTATTAGAATATTCTAAGGCCTCATGCCCACGGTTGTGATGGACTCCGCCAGTGGAATATTGCAGTGGAGTCCAACACGGCGCCGCCGAAAGACTTGCCTCTCTGGACGCGCTGCAAAAGTCGCATCTGGCGTGCATGCGCATGATGTGCCGGCGGTGAAGTGTATTCCCGTGATACTTCCGCTGTGCTCACAGCGAAAGTATCGCGGGACAGACTGTTTCCATTGACTACAATGGAAGCCGGCCGTGCGTATTTACACGGAAGATAGAACATGCCGCGATTTCTTTCACGCTGCGGAATTCCGCAACGTGAGCCTTGGAAGGCAGAAAGCTATTAGGTTCAATAGAACCTAATAGCTGCGGAATAACGCTGTGGATTTCCGCTGCAGGAAACGGGGCAGAAATCCGTCCATGGGATACAGAGTTAGTACATAGCTACTTATTTCTGAAGATATTGGCTTTTTTAAAATAAATAATGAAGAGTGCCAATAATGTTGATCACATCCGTATACGGAACATCAAGTTTGTTACAAATAAATAAAAACTGTGAAGCTAAATTCCAGGCGGTTCCTTAAAGAAAGCATAAAGCAAACTTTACGAAGGGCAGTATAGCTGATATTGTGAGCAGTGAGCGAAAACACATGAACAATCAGACATGATAAATGCCATATAAAAGGCAGGCGCTGCACAGCACAATGCCAGCAATCTGTGCCGACCCTGCTGCCGTGAATACATTTTAGGAGCTCCTCTTCTAGAAGTCAGGTTAATGGTTCCAATATTGATGAACAGAGCAATGTACAGTAAACACTTGGAGGGACGTAAATTGTTTCATAATGGACTGTGCAGTAATCCTCATTTCATTATTTGAAAGAGAGATGGAGGAGGCGGGTGATGATATATAGCCTTCATTTCGTTATTAAATTTCACATTACATCAACTTTTCATCCTGACCTGCAAATGACCATAAATACTGTTATTACATTTTAATACCAATGCAAACTTCCTGGTAATATATTACAAAAATTAGGAAAAGATCATTAATTTCTAAATAAAGACATTATGGTTTTATTGTGCAACAATAATAAGCAGAAATTGTTGTTCGGCGCCAAGTAAAAAATAATAATGCAGTTTAAGATCATCATAATAAATAAACGGATATAAAACCAGTCACTCTTATCCACTCTTAAAGCGTCTCTGCCGTTAAAGCTACCTGCTCTTAGCATTATTCAATATTAGTACTGTGGGAGATGGGCCACTTTTAAAAACCCTCTCCCCTACTCCCGGTATTATTAAGCAGCCTCCTAGCAGTGTAGGAACCTCTAGCATTTTTTTGAGTTGCTCTTCAAACATTTCCACATCAAAATAAACCTGGTCCAATACTAAAGATGTCTATAAACTAGAGATGAGCGAGCACCAAAATGCTCGGGTGCTCGTTACTCGGGACGAAATTATCGCGATGCTCGAGGGTTCGTTTCGAGTAACAAACCCCATTGAAGTCAATGGGCGACCCGAGCATTTTTGTATTTCGCCGATGCTCGCTAAGGTTTTCATGTGTGAAAATCTGGGCAATTCAAGAAAGTGATGGGAACGACACAGCAACGGATAGGGCAGGCGAGGGGCTACATGTTGGGCTGCATCTCAAGTTCACAGGTCCCACTATTAAGCCACAATACCGGCAAGAGTGCCCCCCCCCTCCCAACAACTTTTACTTCTGAAAAGCCCTCATTAGCAATGCATACCTTAGCTAAGCACCACACTACCTCCAACAAAGCACAATCACTGCCTGCATGACACTCCGCTGCCACTTCTCCTGGGTTACATGCTGCCCAACCCCCCTGCACGACCCAGTGTCCACAGCGCACACCAAACTGTCCCTGCCCAGCCTTCAGCTGCCCTCATGCCACGCCACCCTCATGTCTATTTATAAGTGCGTCTGCCATGAGGAGGAACCGCAGGCACACACTGCAGAGGGTTGGCACGGCTAGGCAGCGACCCTCTTTAAAAGGGGCGGGGCGATAGCCCACAATGCTGTACAGAAGCAATGAGAAATATAATCCTGTGTCACCGCCATCAGGAGCTGCACACGTGGGCATAGCAATGGGGAACCTATGTGCCACACACTATTCATTCTGTCAAGGTGTCTGCATGACCCAGTCAGACCGCGGTTTTTAATTCATAGACACAGGCAGGTACAACTCCCTATTGTGAAGTCCCTGTAGACCGACAGCATGGGTGGCTCCCTGGAACCTACCGGCGGTACATAAAAATATCCCATTGCATTGCCCAACACAGCTGAGGTAGTAATGTCGTGCTTAATACAGGTGGGCTTCGGCCCACACTGCATGCCCCAGTCTGACTGGGGTTCTTTAGAAGTGGAAACAGATGCATTTATAATTCCCTGTGGACCCACAGCATGGGTGGCTCCCTGGAACCCACCGGGGGTACATAAAAATATCCCATTGCAGTGCCCATCACAGCTGAGGTAGTAATGTCATGCTTAATGCAGGTGGGCTTTGGCCCACACTGCATGCCCCAGTCAGACTGGGGTTCTTTAGAAGTGGAAACAGATGCATTTATAATTCCCTGTGGACCCACAGCATGGGTGGATGCCAGGAAGCCACCGGCGGTACATAAAAATATCCCATTGCATTGCCCAACACAGCTGAGGTAGTAATGTCGTGCTTAATGCAGGTGGGCTTCGGCCCACACTGCATGCCCCAGTCAGACTGGGGTTCTTTAGAAGTGGAAACAGATGCATTTATAATTCCCTGTGGACCCACAGCATGGGTGGCTCCCTGGAACCCACCGGCGGTACATAAAAATATCCCATTGCATTGCCCAACACAGCTGAGGTAGTAATGTCGTGCTTAATGCAGGTGGGCTTCGGCCCACACTGCATGCCCCAGTCAGACTGGGGTTCTTTAGAAGTGAAAACAGATGCATTTATAATTCCCTGTGGACCCACAGCATGGGTGGGTGCCAGGAAGCCACTGGTGGTACATAAAAATATCCCATTGCATTGCCCAACACAACTGAGGTAGTAATGTCGTGCTTAATACAGGTGGGCTTCGGCCCACACTGCATGCCCCAGTCTGACTGGGGTTCTTTAGAAGTGGAAACAGATGCATTTATAATTCCCTGTGGACCCACAGCATGGGTGGGTGCCAGGAAGCCACCGGCGGTACATAAAAATATCCCATTGCATTGCCCAACACAGCTGAGGCAGTAATGTCGTGCTTAATACAGGTGGGCTTCGGCCCACACTGCATGCCCCAGTCAGACTGGGGTTCTTTAGAAGTGGAAACAGATGCATTTATAATTCCCTGTGGACCCACAGCATGGGTGGGTGCCAGGAAGCCACCGGCGGTACATAAAAATATCCCATTGCATTGCCCAACACAGCTGAGGTAGTAATGTCGTGCTTAATACAGGTGGGCTTCGGCCCACACTGCATGCCCCAGTCAGACTGGTAATATGTACCTTGACAGTAACCTCGTTGGTGGTAATGCAGTGGTGACTGCGGACCTGGTAGCGCGGTTTTATGTAGTTGGTTTTCGGAATGTGGCCAGGATTAAGTGGGCCGTGGAGGGGAGATGGTGGTGGTGCTCTCTTGTTGTGTCGTTAAAGGTGAAATTCTTGGACTGCCACCAGACGGACCAATGCAAAGGTATTTGCCAAGAATGTTTTCATTGTTGGAGGAGGAGGGGGATGTTTTGGAGGCACTATGTGTCCTCTACACGTGTCCGTGGTTATATGCACCTTAACAGTAACAGCGTTGGTGGGAAATGGCCTCGCCGCCATCATGTCTTTGTGAAGCTTCTGTTTCCACACCCTAGTGACATACCATTAGCAGCGGTATAGGCAGAGCCCACAATTATTAACATTTCAGCGGTAGCATTAGGGACAGGCCCAACTAACATATCACTAGCAGCAGTATAGGGGGAGCGCAGTCTTAGTTCCATTTCAGTAATAGTAGCACTCAAGACAGGCCCCAGTAACATTCCCATTGCAGCAGTTTAGGGAGATAACAGTCTCTTTCACATTTCAGTAGCTGCAGTATAGACAAGGCCCCAGTTACATTTATGTAGCTAAAGTGTAGGCCAACCCCACACACCTTTCTGTACCATGAGTGCAGGCGAAGAACATAGAAATTACAATGATTACACTGTAGGTGAGGGCCCCAAAAAATTGGTGTACCAACAGTAGTAATGTACCTCAGAAAAAATTGGCCATGCCCAACCAAGATGGCAGGTGAAACCCATTAATCGCTTTGGTTAATGTGGCTTAAGTGGTAACTAGGCCTGGAGGCAGCCCAGTTTAACGAAAAATTGGTTCAAGTTAAAGTTTCAACGCTTTTAAGAGCATTGAAACATATAAAAATTGTTTAGAAAAATTATATGAGTGAGCCTTGTGGCCCTAAGAAAAATTGCCCGTTCGGCGTGATTACGTGAGGTTTCAGGAGGAGGAGCAGGAGGAGGAGGAGGAATATTATGCACAGATTGATGAAGCAGAAATGTCCCCGTTTGGATGGTGAGAGAGAACGATGCTTCCATCCGCGGGTGCAGCCTACGTATTGCTTAGGTATCGCTGCTGTCCGCTGGTGGAGAAGAGAAGTCTGGGGAAATCCAGGCTTTGTTCATCTTGATGAGTGTAAGCCTGTCGGCACTGTCGGTTGACAGGCGGGTACGCTTATCTGTGATGATTTCCCCAGCCGCACTAAACACCCTCTCTGACAAGACGCTAGCCGCAGGACAAGCAAGCACCTCCAGGGCATACAGCGCGAGTTCAGGCCACGTGTCCAGCTTCAACACCCAGTAGTTGTAGGGGGCAGAGGCGTCACCGAGGACGGTGCTGCAATCGGCTACGTACTCCCTCACCATCCTTTTACAGTGCTCCCGCCAACTCAGCCTTGACTGGGGACCGGTGACACAGTCTTGCTGGGGAGCCATAAAGCTGGCAAAGGCCTTGGAGAATGTTCCCCTGCCTGCGCTGTACATGCAGCCTGATCTCTGCGCCTCCCCTGCTACCTGGCCCTCGGAGCTGCGCCTTCTGCCCCTAGCGCTGTCGGATGGGAAGTTTACCATCAGTTTGTCCACCAGCGCCCTGTGGTATAGCATCATTCTGGAACCCCTTTCCTCTTCGGGAATGAGAGTGCAAAGGCTCTCCTTATACCGTGGATCGAGCAGTGTGTACACCCAGTAATCCGTAGTGGCCAGAATGCGTGTAACGCGAGGGTCACGAGAAAGGCATCCTAACATGAAGTCAGCCATGTGTGCCAGGGTACCTGTACACAACACATGGCTGTCCTCACTCGGAAGATCACTTTCAGGATCCTCCTCCTCCTCCTCTGGCCATACACGCTGAAAGGATGACAGGCAAGCAGCATCTGTCCCCTCAGCAGTGGGCCAAGCTGTCTCTTCCCCCTCCTCCTCATGCTCCTCCCCCTCCTCCTCAACGCGCTGAGATATAGACATGAGGTTGCTCTGACTATCCAGCGACATACTGTCTTCCCCCGCCTCCGTTTCTGATTCCAAAGCGTCTGCTTTGCAGGGAACTTCTCAAGAGGCATAGCAAAGGAATGGTGACGCTAATGATTGCAGCATCCCCGCTCACCATCTGGGTAGACTCCTCAAATTTTCCAAGGACCTGGCAGATGGCTGCCAACCAGGCCCACTCTTCTGTAAATAATTGAGGAGGCTGACTCCCACTGCGCCGCGCAAGTTGGAGTTGGTATTCCACTATAGCTCTACGCTGCTCATAGAGTCTGGCCAACATGTGGAGCGTAGAGTTCCACTGTGTGGGCACGTCGCACAGCAGTCGGTGCACTGGCAGATTAAACCGATGTTGCAGGGTCCGCAGGGTGGCAGCGTGCGTGTGGAATTTGCGGAAATGTGCGCAGAGCTGGCGCACCTTTCCGAGCAGGTATGACAAGTGGGGGTAGCTTTTCAGAAAGCGCTGAACCACCAAATTAAAGACATGGGCCAGGCATGGCACGTGCGTGAGCCTGCCGAGCTGCAGAGCCGTCACCAGGTTACGGCCGTTGTCACACATGACCATGCCCGGTTGGAGGCTCAGCGGCGCAAGCCAGCGGTCGGTCTGCTCTGTCAGACCCTGCAGCAGTTCGTGGGCCGTGTGCCTCTTATCTCCTAAGCTGAGTAGTTTCAGCACGGCCTGCTGACGCTTGCCCACCGCTGTGCTGCCACGCCGCGTGACACCGACTGCTGGCGACGTGCTGCTGCTGCTGACACATCTTGATTGCGAGACAGGTTGCGTAGGAGGAGGAGGAGGGTGGTTTAGTGGAGGAAGCATACACCCCCGCAGATACCACCACCGAGCTGGGGCACGCAATTCAGGGGGTGGGTAGGACGTGAGCGGTCCCAGGTTCTGACTCTGTCCCAGCCTCCACTAAATTCACCCAATGTGCCATCAGGGAGATGTAGTGGCCCTGGCCGCCTGTGCTTGTCCACGTGTCTGTTGTTAAGTGGACCTTGGCAGTAACCGCGTTGGTGAGGGCGCGTACAATGTTGCGGGAGACGTGGTCGTGCAGGCCTGGGACGGCACATCGGGAAAAGTAGTGGCGACTGGGAACCGAGTAGCGCGGGGCCGCCGCCGCCATCATACTTTTGAAAGCCTCCGTTTCCACAAGCCTATACGGCAGCATCTCTAGGCTGATCAATTTTGCAATGTGCACGTTTAACGCTTGAGCGTGTGGGTGCGTGGCGTCGTACTTGCGCTTGCGCTCAAACTGTGGCGCTAACGACGTCTGGACGCTACGCTGAGAGACATTGCTGGATGGGGCCGAGGACAGCGGAGGTGAAGGTGTGGGTGCAGGCCAGGAGACGGTACTGCCTGTGTCCTCAGAGGGGGGTTGGATCTCAGTGGCAGGTTGGGGCACAGGGGGAGAGGCAGTGGTGCAAACCGGAGGCGGTGAACGGGCATCGTCCCACCTTGTGGGGTGCTTGGCCATCATATGCCTGCGCATGCTGGTGGTGGTGCCTCCCCAGCTGATCTTGGCGCGACAAAGGTTGCACACCACTGTTCGTCGGTCGTCAGGCGTCTCTGTGAAAAACTGCCACACCGTAGAGCACCTTGACCTCTGCAGGGTGGAATGGCGCGAGGGGGCGCTTTGGGAACCAGTTGGTGGATTATTCGGTCTGGCCCTGCCTCTATCCCTGGCCACCGCACTGGCTCGGCCTGTGCCCACACCCTGACTTGGGCCTCCGCGTCCTCGCCCGCGTCCACGTCCTATAGGCCTACCCCTACCCCTCAGCATGGTGTATTACCAGTGATTTGATTTCCCAGCCAGGAAATAAATTGGCGCAAGCCTGCTGTTAAACTTAGCTGGCTGCGTATGATTTTTTTTACGTTCTCCACCCAGCACACACGTACCCAGAACGCTGAGGACTGTCAGAGGCAGGCCAAATAGAATGTTTTCCCTTTTTTTCAAGGAAAGGCCCACTGCGTATATTCAATCAATAATAAATATGTCTTCTGGCCCTGCAAATGTGTCACAGAACTGCAGGGTTGCAGAGTTATTAACTACAGCAGAGCGGTGATTTCCCAGGCAGGAAATAAATTGGCGCAAGCCTGCTGTTAAACGTAGCTGGCTGCGTATGATTTATTTACGTTCTGCACCCACCACACACGTACCCAGAACGCTGAGGACTGTCAGAGGCAGGCCAAATAGAATGTTTCCCTTTTTTTTTTAAAGGGAAGGCCCACTGATTATATTCAATCAGATAAGAAATGTGTTCCACAGAACTGCAGTGTTATATGAAGTGCAGCAGAGCGGTGATTTTTCCCTGGCAGGAAATAAATTGCGCGCAAGCCTGCTGTTAAACGTAGCTGGCTGCGCATGATTTATTTACGTTCTCCACCCACCACACACGTACCCAGAACGCTGAGGACTGTCAGAGGCAGGCCAAATAGAATGTTTCCCTTTTTTTTTTAAAGAAAAGGCCCACTGACTATATTCAATCAATAATATATGTCTTCTGGCCCTGCCTACACAATTCTGTCCCTGTAGTATTACTGCAGGGCGCAATGCTCTGCACAGCCGATTTTGAAAAAAAAAAAAGCAACACTGCTAACAGCAGCCTTCACACTACTGCACACGGATAGATGTGGCCCTAAGAAGGACCGTTGGGGTTCTTGAAGCCTACACTCACTCCTAACACTCTCCCTACAGCAGCTCCAACACAACAGCACTTTCCCTCAGCTATCTCACAAGGCATCTGAGGCTTGCCGCGGGAGGGGCCGACTTTTATACTCGGGTGACATCTGATCTCCCCAGCCACTCACAGCAGGGGGGTGGTATAGGGCTGGAACATCACAGGGGGAAGTTGTAATGCCTTCCCTGTCTTTCAATTGGCCAGAAAAGCTCGCTAACGTCTCAGACAGGAAACTGAAAGTAACCCGAACATCGCGTGGTACTCGTTACGAGTAACGAGCATCCCGAACACGCTAATATTCGCCCGAGCATCAAGCTCGGACGAGTGCGTTCGCTCATCTCTACTATAAACCTTCAACAACTCTCGGAAGAATGACCCTTTATCCGACAGCTGTTTCCGAAGGGCAGTAAGCCGCACCCAGGAACCTCTGGCTTTCCAGGGAAACAAAAGGAATATTGGGCGTTTAAATTCAACATCCCCAATTCTTCTTTCCCCCAACATCATTTGTTGGAGAAAAGCTGAACCACAAGCATACACAACAATGAGTTGCCTGTCCCACCATCATTGGCGGGTTCAGACGACTAAAGACTTATGTGTGTGGGGGCCTTAAAGGGGTTTTCTAGACAAAAACTATTGATGACCTATCCTTAGAATAGGTGTGGTTGTTGTTAGCTGTTTAGTCGTTCACGACCCTCGGCGACCCTAAAGGCGAGCTCTTTCCATGTTTTTCTGTTTTGCACTGCTTCTCTCAGTTGTGTGATATCCATGCCAGCATCAGCTTTAACAGTATCGGCCATTGAGTTCTTTGGCGGTCGGGTCTTCTTTTGCCACTGATCTGTTCAAGCATTATAGATTTTTCTAGCAACTCTGCTCGCATTACATGGCCAAAATACGTGAGCCTGAGCCGGGCCATCTTGCCCTCTAGTGATATATTGCGTCTTATACAATTCAGGATTTGTAATTCTCGCCGTCCAGGGCTCAAACACATCAATCCTCCTTCTATCAGGATAGGTACTCAATAGTAAATCTCTGGGGAATCCCTGGGGATGAGCGGATTACCCGGCCTGCTGTTGGCAAATTTACAACCTATCACGGAAAAGGGCCATACTAACTAATGCAGGGCAGATTAAAATACCACTTCCCCGTACTATGCAGAAGAGTCACAATCTAAACGACATATAACACTGTCGTTTGCTTGATTTCTGAAGTGTGCGGGTATTTAACATTCCTCGATCTACAGTGTCACGTGTGTACTGGGAATACATCATTGAAGGCATTAATACTACAGTGGACAGTGCAATGATGATCACGGGTGCTTAATGATCGAAGATTTATATTGCGCTTAGTCCTGCAGCAATCAGCCAATATGCAAATCTCAGCAGAGGTATATTTCAAAATTATGCAGAGCCACAACCCAGGGACGATGGACCCTCCAGTCCCTTCCAACGTCCACACAATAGTAAAAAGTGGCAGCATCAACGGTGTTTGAATAAAACAATAGGTCTTTATTGCTCCATGTTAAAAACAGGCAACGTTTCGACTGCTATAGTCCTTCTCAAGCCTGGCCACACATCAGAAACACTGATCTTAAATAGCCCACATAAAATGCAACATATCCAATCGAATAACAGAAAACACAAAAATACCCCTTAATAATCACTTCTCTTACCCATCACCTGATCATTATGGGTAATACAGGTGCAGCCCATACATCATCCATTGCCAGCTCCATGTCATCCTAAACGCTGCTTGGCGTCACTTGTGTATAACTGCGCATGCGT
Organism: Eleutherodactylus coqui; assembly: GCF_035609145.1. NCBI lineage: Eukaryota > Metazoa > Chordata > Amphibia > Anura > Eleutherodactylidae > Eleutherodactylus > Eleutherodactylus coqui. Next base: position 394,313,012 of record NC_089837.1, read on the forward strand.
CAATCACATCGTCTTGCGCGATTAGAGGCGGAAGGAGAATCATCCAAGCAGTGCAAGTGCGCATGCGCAAGGTCGGGCTACAGCTCAGCACCCTCTATATCTGTAGCTCATGCGCGGTCGCGTCTGCATGCATCATTCACAAAGTGGTGATTGCCAACCAAAACAGAACATGCTCAGTTCAAAGAAAGAATGTATTACAAAAAGGTAAAAGGAACCAAGTCCCAAAGTGCCAATCACAAGATGAAGGCCGTCAATCTTTCTTGCGCATGCGCACACACTCTCAGCCAACACTCCATATGTAGCCAAAGAGGTATTCATCCCCGTATCATATTCACTGTATATAGATATGAACATATTAATTAATGATTAATAGATAATTAATTATAATCCTCCAGCACTAGATAATGTAGGAGCTATAAACCATATAGATAATATAAATAATATAAATGAAATAAGTAACACCAACCCCAACACAATAATCAAACATAAAAAAATTATATCAAATTTTAGTGCAAAAATATTATTATCAAGATATACAAATCCAAACAAACACCTAAATATATAATAACCCCAAGTTACACGGCTATATAAAACTAAAAAAAATCACATAAACGTAGTGCAAATGAATCTTTATTACAGAAAAATAAGTGATCCATATTAATTAATATAACAAACAATTTATTAAAAAAGTCATATGTGGCCACCATCCACACTATAGCAGCATAAAGTAATCCTTATGATAGACTGCCTCATAAGGGAGCACAAGAACAATAGAAGAAGAAAAAATTAGGGGGGGGGGGGAGTATTTCTCAAAATTACTTTCCACATCTTGCAAATAGAAATATTTTCCAAGAAACCGCAGTAACAGAGGAGACATGGAGGGCCAGATTGAAGCATGAACTGCCCCTACAAAAACAACAGAAAAAACAACAATACGTTAAAAGCATAAAAAAGAGGACAAATACAACAGAAGAAATAACGAAAAAGATTAGATAAATGGCATATAAATGTATTCCATGTTTAATCCATATAGGTACATCATATTAAAGGGGTTGTCCCGCGCCGAAACGGATTTTTTTTTTTTCAACCCCCCCCCCCCCCCCCGGTCGGCGCGAGACAACCCCGATGCAGGGAGGTAAAGAAAGCTTACCGGAGCGCTTACCTTAATCCCCGCGCTCCGGTGACTTCAATACTTACCGCTGAAGATGGCCGCCGGGATCCTCTGTCTCCGTGGACCGCAGCTCTTCTGTGCGGTCCATTGCCGATTCCAGCGTCCTGATTGGCTGGAATCGGCACGTGACGGGGCGGAGCTACACGGAGCCTGCATTCTGCACGAGCGGCTCCATAGAAGACTGCAGAAGACCCGGACTGCGCAAGCGCGGCTAATTTGGCCATCGGAGGGCGAAAATTAGTCGGCTCCATGGGAACGAGGACGCTAGCAACGGAGCAGGTAAGTAAAAAACTTTTTATAACTTCTGTATGGCTCATAATTAATGCACAATGTACATTACAAAGTGCATTATTATGGCCATACAGAAGTGTATAGACCCACTTGCTGCCGCGGGACAACCCCTTTAAGGGTAAAGATCCAGTGGAGCGCTTGCTTTTTGAGTAGAGCTTCCCTGTCGCTTCCCCTCCCTAATGATGGGACATCGTCTATTATTCGGAAGCGAAGTTGACTTATGCTATGGTTCTTTTCATGGAAATGTTTCGGGATGGTAAATCTAGACAATTGGAACATATTGTGCTTTTATGCTTTGTAATATGGGTCCTAGCTTCCATGATTGTCTCACCTACGTAACCCAGTCCACACGGACAGGTCACGAGGTAGACAACATACGAAGAAGTGCATGTGTAGTGCTTTCTAATCTTCAATTTCTTCCCCGTAGATGAGTGATAAAAAGAGTCACCTTTAACCAAATTCCCGCAACAAGAGCAATTGAGACACAGAAAATTCCAATGTCTCAATGTTGGCAAAAGTCTCTGTATCTGCCTTTCAATCGGTATATAGGATTTAACCAGCTTATCGTGTAGATTAGGTGGTCTTCTGTAGGCCATCATCGGTTTTTCTTTAAATTCAGGTACATTACTAAGTCCCCTAAAAACCAATGGGCAGTGTCTGTACATAATAGATGACACTTTCCCACTATACCAACTGAAAGTGGAGATAAAAGGTATTCTCTTAAGTTCTGACGCCTTTGCCTTGGGGACCAGCAACGTATCCTGATCCAATGGACGAACCGCTTCAACCGCCTTTGAGACAAGAGGTTCGGGGTACTCTCTAGACAGACACTTGATCGCTCCAGGGTAAAGCATTCACAGTGCTTATTGGGTGATGGCTATCGTAGTGGAGGATACTGTTTCTATCCGTTATTTTAGTGAATAAGTCAACAGTTAATTTCTCGCCATCACAAATAATTAAGGTATCAAGTAATTGAATGCATTCCAAAGATCAAATCAAGGTGAATTGCAATTCAACACATTGAGCGTTCAAAAAGGGTTGAAATTCCACTAATGATTCTTCTGAACCCTTGCAGAGAACAAAAATATCATCTACAAAACGGAACCAGACTGCAAAATTAGACCAATATACAGAGGTGTATACGCGTGACTCTTCAGAATGGCGCATATATATGTTAGCGTACATGGGAGTGACATTGGACCCCATGGCTGTGCCCTGCCGCTGCTCATAGTGTCCCCCCCACAAAAGAAAAATAATTTGCTTAATGATCATGACCAGCAGAGTCTGGTTAGAATTGTCCGCACGAACAGACAAGTGACTCTGATAGAAATCACAACCACATTCAATGCAGGAGGCACCACATATATATTTTGCAAGTCAGTGCAGCGTTCTTTAGCTTCCATGGGATATGGGACCAGAAGACCCCCAAGAGTGCCTGTGGTTTTGTGAGGTTACTAACTGGACTCTACAGGATTGGCAACTTGTGGCGTGATCTGATGAGTCAGGGTACCATTTGTTTCCGGCTGAGGGTAGGGGATGTGTGTGGTGCAGACCCCATGAAGCTATGGACCCCAGTTGTCAACAAGGCACCTACAACTACCACAAGGCTGTGGGTGACTATCCAGATGGCCTGGCTCAACATCCCTCCAGATGTCTTCTGTTGTGGAACCGATGCCACCTTGAGTAACAGTCCTACACAATATTAGTTTCTGTTCCCTGAATTTTGGCATATTACCGTGTGTATAGTAGTTGTAATAAATAATAAATACCGGTGTGCCAGCAGACAAAACCCTGCCATCAGAATAATGTAAATAATCCATGCGGCACTCAATTAACCAATCAGAGCATTAGCTTGCTCGAGGCAGGGTATTCAAGCCCTATTACCAGGAAGAACGGCTCTATCGGCGTGAAGGAGGACACGGAAGCCTGCAGCAGTGCCACAGGCCATCGCGAGGGACCCGAATGCCGGCTGTTAGGTGGGTATTGTGTTTTCTTTTTACATGTCGCTTATATAGGGCTTATTTTTGGAGGGGGGGGCTTATATTTCAAGCCCCCCCCCCCCCCCCCCCGAAAATCAGGGTAGGTGTCATTATTGGGGAAACACAGTATCCAACTAATTACACTAATTGCCCATTTTAATAAATTGGAGCATGGTTGTTTTTTTGCTTTGTGTGCAAAAAGTACTGTAAAACACACAGATGCTTGAACAAATACGCAACACCCATTGCTTACACCCATGTGACACCGGCCTTACTAAATCAGGGGTGCTGTGTAATTTTTAAAAATATTATTTAGGGTTTATTCAGTATTTTTCATCGGTATTTTGTGAGCCCAAACCAGTAGTGGGTCTAAAATATGGAAGAAATGCAAATCTTTATATTACATTAGTATACTTTCTCTCTGTACGTTGCACTCCTAATGTTGGCTTACAAAATACTAATGTGTGAATAAGCCCTTAGGACTCCCAGACACGGGCGTAAGCACGTATACACTCACTATCACATGACGTATATGCGCTATGCAGGGCGCACGATTGTGTCTTATGGCACCCGTATCATTGCCCTTTACTGTACTTTTTTGCCCTGCTGGGACGGCTCACATCGGTGCGGTCCTGGCAGCACCATTTTTGAGTAGGCGTGGCAACCTACTTAGTAGGCCCTACAAAATCGTGCAGTGCAATTTCGGGCAGACAGGGGCCATCGGTGCGCAATTCTGCACCAAAATAAGAGCATGTCATATTTTTTCCACCGTGCTCTAAATGCACATGGAAAAAAAATACGAGTAAAGAAACCCATTCAGATCAATGAGTTCTATTTGTTGTATATGTGGCGCACAGATTTTGTGGGCGCAACTGCTCCCGTGTGCAGAAGCCCTTAAGTGGAAAAGAAAACACTTTTCTCATCTTCTGCCAAGAAATTTATCTAACTGGTATTGTTACATCTGAATGAGTCTAAACTAATTAATGTCTCTCTATATGGCCTGATAAATGCCGTAAGGAAGAATACGCAATGCATGATGTTTTTATTTTTTTGTGGGGGCGGGGGTGGAATTGGGTGTCACAACACACACCCACTAACCCCCCCTCCCCACATGAAAATAAAAAAATTCAAAAAGTCATGCGTGTCCGAAAATGATGCCAATAAAAACTACGAGCCTCAAAGTATGGTGACAAAAAAACAAACTTTTTATTATAAACGTAGTAACATAATAATAAAAAACAACAGAAACCTTGTAATCGCCACAATCATATTGACCTACAAAATGGAGATAGGGCTCCTTCACACTGGTGATCGCGATATCGACGCGAGAAAATCACGGCAAAATCTTAACTCTTTAACTGCACATTTTTGAGCGTCAACAGGATTTTTTAATGCGAAAGTCAATAGGAGTTTCTAATGTTAAAAACACCGCACAAAAATCGCAAGTTTGTGCTTTGTGATGCGATGAAAAGGAGGCTCCATAGGGAAACATGGGAGATAAAAAAAAAACGTAAAATCCAGAAAGATAGAGCATGGCGCGATTTTTTTTAATAGCAACTTTACAAGTGAAAACATCGCAAATATGAAGGAAACCATTGAAAATCATTGGGTTCATAATTCTGCGTTTATACTCTCACATAGCGCGATTTTATTGCCAGTGTGAAGGCGGCCTTAATATGTCCATTTTAAAGCGCAGTGAAACCCCAAAGAGATAGCAGAATTGCGTGTTTTTTCCAATTTTACTCCACTTAAAAAACTTTTGAGGCTGGGTTTACACAGGGCGGATTTACTGTGGAAATTCCGTCCGGAATTTTGCTGCGGCGAATCCGCATGCAGCCGCTAATCCTGGGATTAGCCAGCCATGTGGACAAGATTTGTCAAAAATCTCGTCCACGCGGGGCCGCATGTCAATTTTTTTTTTCTGTTGCGTCCGCCCTCTGCTCTATGGGAGGGCTGGCCGCAACGGAAAAGCGTGCAGCCAAGCTGCTCCAAAGTCCACGGCTAAGTGCCACGGGGTTTGAAGCAGCGCTTTCCCAGTGGAAATCCTGCGGTTTTTCGCTGCGGCCAAACCATGAGATTTCCGCCATGAATACGTCCTGTGTGACCCCAGCCTAAAGCTTTCCAGTGCATAAGGCGCTCCTGCACACGGGCGGATTTGCATTGTGAAATCCGGAACAAGCGTCCGCTTCCAGATTCTGCAGCAAAACCATCCCATAGCATGCTATAAGAATACGCAATTTTTTGCGCACGAGCGGAAATCAATTGCCATTTTCGATGTTTGTGATTTTGTTCCGGGCTACGCATGGCTGGCTTCCATTGAAGTCAATAGAAGCCGTCCGTCCCACAGCCATTCTGCAATCATCATTGCAGAATGGTAGCAGGAACCGTGTCGTCGCCACTGCTTTCAATGGGGCTCCGCGACTAACGTTCGAACACAGTGTTCCGAACGCCATGATTTTCGAACAGCGTCTTCTCTATTTTAGTGCCTTTTAAATGACCCTCATCACCCATTATCAGCATGGGGTGTGTTAACACCTGCTGTCAAACACTTTCCAATGCGTTTGAAAATGCTGTTCGCAAGTACGTTACAGCGCGGCGCTTGTATTAACAACGCTGTGTGTGAGAGTGGCCTTACATGGTGCATTACATCAGCTTCTGCCTCCTGGAAGGCTGCTAGCAGCTCTCAGCAGTTGATGCATTCTCATTGAGCTGCAGGCACACAATACGGCCCAGACAACCAACTCATGTGACCCCCAACCTCTCATTCACTCTGCCTTCAGCGACGGCGCATGCGCAAACGGAGACAGGTCAGGAGCCCGCGCGTTGGATTCTGGACCTCGGAGCGCATGCGCGTTCTGTCCGCCGCGCAGAATTGTGGGATTCGATATGAGTGGCGCAGGGTTGGAGCCGCCGCCATCTTGTCCTCATCCATTTCTGTGTATGTCCAGGCCGCTGAGAGCTTAATCGCTGAGTACCGGCGTGCGGAGATATGGGGCGGTCACGTAGCCGAAGCTCATCCCGTTCTAAGCACGCGAAGAGCGGCAAGCACAATAAAAAGCGCAGCCGCTCCCGGGAGAAGGAGCGAGTGAGGAAGCGCTCAAAGTCCCGGGAGAGCAAGAGGAACCGCAGGCGGGAATCTAGGTCCCGGTCCCGGTCTAATACGGCCTCTCGCCGGGAGCGGGAGAGAGTAGCGTCTCCGCCTGACCGCATCGATATCTTCGGGCGCACGGTTAGTAAGAGGAGCAGCCTGGATGAGAAGCAGAAGCGGGAGGAGGAGGAGAAGAAGATGGAGTACGAGCGGCAGCGGCGGATGTGAGTGGGGGCTGCTGGGAGCGGGATCATAGGGTGCAGGAGCGTGTGTGAGGCGCCGACCAATCCCGGGGCTGCTCTCATGTCACAGCGGCTCCTACATGCCTCTGTGCTGCCAGCTGATTGGTTGCTAGGGTGAGGCGCAGTAACAGCTGGCTCAGGCCCCAGTGGTGCTGGCACTGGTCACATGGCTTCCTGCAGACCTCATGACAAGTCACGTCGTCGCCGGCAGGCTGATGGTTTTGCTCCTATGAAGGAACACAAGGAAAAAAATTGGCTCCTTTCCTTCTCTAGTCAGCTGCTAGGATAGAGCTGAACCCGACCTTACATTACGGAGGCCTCCCTCATACAAGCGCTTGCGTGTACGAAGGCCTCCGTAAAGCGTTCGGCAATTTTACTTTCACAGGGAGCTGCGGCCGACGACAGCTGGGTTTGTCTGGTCACTGTATGACGGTTTAATGACGGGTGCACGTGTTCTACAATAACCAATCCAGTGTTACACTCCTCAGTCAGACGGTATTAGTGTATCTTGACGCCACCAGGAAGTTGTGGTGGAGTCAAGATTGACGGGGGTGACGCCCCCTTGTACCTGATTGGCTGCATAGCCGGCTTGCAAATAGGTCCTGCAAGGGCACTAAAACTGCAGGCAAAATACACTGAGGGTGATGAAGCGGCTTTTCAATCACGGCCCACGGGGCACAAGAGGCACATTCACCCAATTCACATACCGGCCGCTGCATCCCGGCCGGGTTACACAGACAGCTATGCAGGAGCACAAGCGTTCAGCGCGCCAGCTGTCTGCGGGGGAGCGGCGTCCACAGAGCAGAGAGCCAGGCCGGAGGAGCAGACACGCTGACAGCGGCAGCTGTGAGCCCCAGCGGCCAACTGGGAGCAGACTGTTTCGGTGGCAGAACAGAAGCGGTGAGGGCTGCAGCTGTGAGCGGGGGACCTTAGGGTGAGGGTAAGATAACTTCTTAGGCTTACGTTATTACATTTTAATGCTGCCATGTTACAGCCCTAACATGCCAGCATTTATGCACAGTGTCCGGCTAGCACCTTCCTGCCATGACCCAATCAGGAGCTAGAGGTGTGACTGGGGCGTTCCTCCTGTCAAACCCCTAACTTCCGGTGGTGTCAAGATACACTAATACCCAGTCAGGCTGGACGCACGCCAGCATATCGTGTAGTTTGTGGCACGCAGTAATACTACGTACTGCTCATCTCCGCATACTAGCTTGGTGTGTAAGCTCACGTAATATGTGCCAAGATAGAACATTGTGATTTTTCTTGCGTGTGTATTTCTAAAGTGAGAGCGGCAACATGGCCGCCTATAGCTGATTGGTACGGCGTATTACGCGAGCAAAACCTGCATGTGAAATACGCTGTAGTGGCCGGGCCTGATACAGCGCTGCCGTCCTCCCAGTGATATCGCCAGAGGTCACCCTATTGCTCTGATCTCCTGGTATGTTGGCGCCCAGGGTGTGAGCGTTGATGCCAGCAGAACGGGTGCAGAGCGCTAGGAAGGCTGGTTGGCCGAGGACAGGTAAGTAATGCTGGATTGGTTGTTTCATCGCGGAAAATAACACTTATATAGTAGGGCCACTCATAGGCGGTTTTATGGTGTTTTTAACGGCTCCCATCATTGCAGTGGGTGATATCGGGCGCTGAACACATGACAGAACAGACAGCAGTCATTAACAAAAATGCTTTGCTAAAACACTCGTCTGAGAAGCTCCATAAAAATGAATGGAAACTCAGTGCAGCGTTTTTAGTGGGTGTTGGGAACACCCTGTGAAAAAACACATCGGAGAGGTTTAAAGGTCCCTTTACGCGGGGAGATTATCGTCCAAATTATCCGTGGAAACAGCAAATTCAGTCATTGCTGAAGGCCCATTTAGACACGATTATCGCTCAGAAGATGTCTTTAAGTGATAATCGTTGTGTGCCTTTACACCGCAAGGTGATCGGTCAAACGTTGAGAGATCACCTTGTGCTCCGAGCGGGGTATACAGAAGACAAGCCGCAAAAAAACTGTCAACTGAAAACCAACAATCCTCCGGTCCTGGAATGTGGCGCCACAAACTATTTTTGTTTTTAAAAAAGTTTATATTGTGCAAAAGTGCGAAAATCTTATAAAGCCTCTATAAATTGGGTGTTGTCATAGTGATAATGACCTGTAGAATAAAGGTAACATTAGACCACACGGTAAATGCTATGCAATCCTATTCCACTTTGAAATCACATTTAGGCCTCCTGCACACGGGCGGATTTGCATTGCGAAATCTGAAGCTGGATGCTATCTCCGGATTCTCCAGCAAATCCAGCCCATAGCATGCCATGGCAAAACACGACTTCCTGCTCACGAGCGAAAATCAATTGCATGCGTCGTCGTCCCCCCCCCCCCGCTTACGGCAAGAAATCACAGCATGCCTCGATTTTGTGCCAATTACGCACGGCCGGCTTACATGGGAGCTGTCCATCACGCCGCCATCTGCAGACATCATTGCAAAATGGTTGTGGCAGCCAGTGCAGCGACCAGCACAGGACAGAGCTGTCCGACATGAGCCTGGCTGCAGCATTCAGTCTGGCTCGGGGAAGGCTGATCAGCAACGAGTGGCAGTAATAGAGCTGAGAATGGATGAGGGCAACAGGGAGCAACTTTAGCGTGTCCACGGTGAGAAAGGCGAATTCGTGCAATATGAGGTGCAGCTGACGTTTTTGGGCCAGAGATTGGATGTAGGGGGTAAAGGAGAGATCGGAAAGGAGTCATATATAACCCCTAGGTTGCGGGTGTGCTGTCTGGGAGTTATGGTGGTGCCACATACTGAGATGGAGATGTCAGGATGAGGTCTGTTAGTAGACAGCGAAACACCAGTTGGTCAGTTTTTGAGAGGTTGTTTTAGGTAGAGAGAGGACATAGTGTTAGAGACAGCGGCATTCTGGAGGACCGGTGCTGTGATGTCACAGGAAGAGGTGTATAGCTGGGTGTCATCAGCATGGAGATGGTACTGAAAGCCAGATCTCCTGATGGTCTGTCCAATAGGGCCTGTGTAGCTGGAGAAGAAGAGGCGGCCGAGAACTTAGCCCTGGGGGACCCCAACAGCAAGGGAAAGGGGAGGGGAGGTAGAGCCAGCAAAGGAGACACCGAAGGAGCTGTTGGATAGGTAGGAGGAGAACCAGGAGAGAGCAGTGTCCTTTAGTCTGATGGAGCGAAGCATATTGAGGAGGAGTTTGTGGTCAACAGTGTCAAATGCTGCAAAGATCGAGGAAGATCAGTAGGGAGTAGTTGCTCCTCGAGTTAGCTGTCAGGAGGTTGACAATTTTGTCAGGACGGTTTCTGTTGCGAGTAGAGGGTGGAAGCCAGACTGTGGGGGGGGGGGGGGGGGGGGGGGGGTCAAGAAGAATGTTTTCTGAGAGATAGCTTATAAGGCAGGGATAAACCAGGCATTCTAATAGTTTGGAGATGAAGGGTCGGTAGTCGGCAGCCTATTGATTCCTCTGCCCTCTGGTTATTTACTGCTCGTTGCCAGGGAAATAGACCACCTCTTATATGGAAAGAAATAGCAGGGGTGACTTATGCTTGCGCACTTCCTTAATCTAAATCGGATGGCTGTTCTCTCAGGAGAGCATGTGCACTAGCATTCGGCCCGGCCACTAGATACTGTTGTGCTCTATTTCGTTCCATAGAAGAGGTGGTCTGTTTTCTTGACAACGAGCAGTAAACAACCAGAGGGCAGAGGAATCAATAGCTGCAACATCTGGAGAATGGAGCATGTTGGAGATGGGCATCTTATGAATGAGTGCAGTGGTTTGGAGCACATTGAAATGGAAATACCCCTTTAACTGCAGCAAAATGCTAAATGGCCACCCCATAGTCATGTACAGAAAAAATAATTTAAAAAAAATCTGCAATCAGAAAATAGATTTAGAATAATGGAAAATGTTTCGCTATCTGGTTTTAATTAGTAAAAAAAAAATCTAGGCAGTACGTTCCTTTCAATATTGATCACGGCCGCTTGAAAATTGCGGCTGTGATCGAACGCATGTATGCGAGGCTCCCACGCTGTGGTGAATGCGGAAAAAAATGCCTGTGTGAGAGCGGCCTACCGCAGTGGAGTCTGACGCCCCCCCCCCCCCCCCCCCCCCCCCCCAAAGACCCCATACTTCCGGATCTGCTGCGCAGTACAGCGCATGACGTGCCGGCAGTGTCATATGACGCGATGTGCTACAGCGGAAGTATAGCGTGACGGGCGGCTTCCATTGACTACAAAAGAAATCGTCCGTGTGTACTCCCGCGGCAAATAGGACATGCCGCTGGTAATTTCATGCTGCAGAATTCAATAGAACCTAATAGCTGCAGTGAAACGCTGCGGATTTCCGCCGCGTTTTAGGCGGCAGAAATCCGTCCGTGGGCACTAGGCCTTAGGATGGTTAAAAAATACATAGCAACACTCATAAGGTAAACAGTAGTTGGGCTTTATTTCAGAAATGCACCAAGATGTTTCATAGCTTACATGCTGCAGACAAGCATGTCGCCCTAAGTCATAGCTACAATAAGGCTGCGGTCACACAGGACCAGAATCCAGCAGAAATCTCACAGCTATCTTTCCCATAGAGAGGAGCAATGGCCGCAGCGGAGACAGCGATACAATTGACATGCCGTGGCTTTGAATTCTGCGTGGCTTGACTGCGACGGACTTACAAATCTCGTCCACTTTGCTGCTTAATCTCGGACTTTAAATTTCTGGCGGCATTTCCGTGCTGAAAGTCTACATGGAAATTCTGCCCTGTGTACCCAGCTTAAGGCCTCATGCAGAATCCCACAGCGGGACCCTCCTTTGGCCTCCTTGAGGCCAGAAAATCCTATATACTCACTTGCGGGTCTGCCCTCTGCGGCAGCCGAATCTTCTTTCTTCCGGTCGTCGGATGTGCTCAGCACGCCCGCAGTGTGCCGTCCACATTTTTTTTTTTAATGCCTGCTTTCCCGCGGCACAGCACAAGAACAGCTGCAGATGTGCTGCGGGACCGGACGGCTCCCATAGGCTTCAATGGAAGCTGCGAGAGACCCGCACGAAGATGGGGCATGCTGTGGGTGTTTTCCCGCACGTGCAGTCCACGCATCAGGGAAAAATGACATCCACAAGTATTTAATTACCTGCGGGTGTCCAGTACATCCCTATGGGCGTGGATCAGAAAATTCTAGTTTCCCTGTGGACATAATAATAATCTTTATTTGTATAGTGGACATAAGGCCTGAGGATATTTTCACATGTAACGGAATTGGTATGGATTTTGGTGCAGACCCACAGCAGAATTAACCCTTTCAATTAAAAGGGTTAAATCTTCTGATTCACATCAAAATTCGCAATGTGTGAACATACCCTAAAAGAGTTGTCCAGTTTAGAATACGCCCTCTATCCAAAGCAACCCCCAACGATCATGAGAATGGGGTCCTGCTCCTACTTGTGAACAGAGCTTCTGTTGCTCCATTTATCTCCAGAGCTGCATGAGGTAACAAAGATTCCATTAGTTGAATATTGGTGAACTGGTGTACTGGATGCTGCTGTGCATACATATTGCAGCAAAAATGACATAACTGGATTCTGTTTGATTGCGACTACTAAATGTATATAGCTCATTTTGCTGTTGAGATAGTTGTGGTTGCTCCCAAGTTGTATGGAGCAGGATCGCCTCACAGTTCCACTTCATAAAACCCCACACACCCAGGACATAACCCTACATCCTGCGGTGTAAAGGGGTTAAAAAGTCACCCTTTTGTGCAAGTTCGCTTGCAGAGAAATTTCTGACTTGTTTTTTACACTGCTTTTCCTACTCCTGAGTGGGCACGGCCCGTCAGATTAACTATAACGTGCAAGGAATTGCTGTAAATTTATAGTGCAAGTCTTCAGAAAGTGGCTCCCAGCCGGCCCAAGATGCTTGCACCTCTTATTACATTAAGGGCCTCCCTCATACAGGCATTTGCAGAAATGCAGCGTTAACTACTGCTTCAGCAGTGCTGGTATGTGTTTTGCCAGCGTTTTGGCTACCTGTAGCCCACGAAGCTGAAAAATATAAGTAAAATCAATACTCACCTAGCAGGTGCCGTCCGAGTCCCTCCTTCTGCTCTCTGGAGCTCTGGGCAGGCTTTCCTGCACTTGTCAGTGCTAACAGAGCATATCTTGCTGATAACAGGGTTTGAAGACTCCGACTCCAGCAAGATATTGGTCTGATTGGCCGAGCCAGCACTTGATGAACCAATCAGAGCCAGTGCTCGATGCACAAATCATAACCATTCATTGAACGCTTGATTGAGGTTGCTTTTTAATACAGCAAAAACCAGTAGCAAGTTGTGCCGCTTTCTCATCAGCGCTGAAACCGCTGCCCATTCATTTCAATTGGCAGCGCAGGGCTGAAAACAGCCGAAAATAGAACATCGTTTTCAAAGCGCAAAATTGAGAACTCTGTGTGTTAAAGCCTCTGTGAGCAGCCCCAAAAGATGACTTTTGAGCGATAATCGTTGTCATTTGCAGCGCAAGATGATCGCTCAAACATTGAGCGATCACCTTGTGCTCCGAGCGGAAGATGCAGAAGACAAGCGGGGCTGCTTGTCTTCTGCATCCAGCTGTTATACAGCCGCGCTTCGAGCGGAGGGTGCAGAAGACAAGCGGGGTGTCCCGGCTTGTCTTCTGCATCCAGCTATCTAATCTCTGCTCGGAGCGCCCAGCTGTTATACAGCTGAGCGCTCCGTGTGGGTTATGGAGAACATAGCTGGACCGCTCTGTTCTTCATACCGAGCTGTCGTCAGGGAGCAGGATACAGCTGAAACCATATTATCAGCTGTATCCCGCTGTGAATCCCTAATCGGGCTCATCGTTGTCTTTCAGCACTATGTAAGTACAGGTACACACAACGATTATCGCTCAAAAGATGGCTCTTGAGCGATAATCATTGTCTAAATGGGCCCTAACATTAGAAAGTCTTATTGACCATGGCGCTAAAAAATGCGCAAGTGGCAGTGATGTTCTTGTGAGGGGGAAAAAGCAGCTCTGGCGCGCAAATCGTGGGAAAAGCCACCATTTTGTTGCAATTTTCAGGTGGCGATATCGCGATCGCCAGTGTTCAGGAGCTCTTAGTGCATCTTGTTCTTGTGATGAGAGCGCTCTCCCTGGTTTTGAACGGATTGTCCAGCTCCAAGAGATCTTTACCAAAGAGCTTTCAATACTATAAAATAAGTTAGTCTCCTTGTTGTCTGTTCACCAGTGATGACAGCCTGACACATGTGACCACCACAGCCAGTCATGGCCCATAGTGGTGTCTATCGCCGAGCTCACTGGTGCAGCTACTGATTACTTGCAGTGGTCACATGTCATCTCTGGAGCCCAGTGAACAGGGACTGCCAGCAGAAAGGGAAGATACGTTTTACTGCTTTTGGCCTCCTTCACACGGGCAACAAAGTCGCGCGATTTTGTAGCGTTGCTACAATGCTACAAATCGCATGTATGAGAAGCCTATGCTTTCCTATGGGCTCCTTCACACATGAGATGTTTTGTAGCATGCTACAAAACGACACACAAACCTCGCAGGTCCGGCGATATGCCTGCAACACGCGAGGTTTTGTAGCCCATGTTAGCCTATGGAGCCTTCCACTCTGTTGCATTGCATCGCACGAAAACGCGGTTTGCATGCGATGCGATACAACTTTGACAGTAGCAAATGCTACTGTCAAAGCTATAATCTAAGCCCTAACTGCAAGGGGAAAAAAACCACACATACCTCACCTTAGACGAGCTGTCAGTCCAGCCGCAGCTTCTCCCCAGATCCCGGCACTGATCTTCTTCTCTTCTGGCCGGGGATTGAAAAATCCCCGCCTCCTGGAAGCGCTGGCTGTGATTGGCTGACACTTAGCCAATCACAGCAAGTGCTCAATGAATGGCAGTGATTGAACCAATCACAGCCATTCTTCGAGCACTGGCTGTGATAGGCTAAGTGTCAGCCAATCACAGCCAGCGCTTCCAGCAGCCGGGGATTTTTCAATCCCTGGCCAGAGGATGAAGAAGATCAGTGCCGGCACCTGGGGAGAAGCTGCGGCTGCGCTCCGGACAGCGAGGAATAGGTGATGTATACTTTTTTTTCTCCTTTAGTTACAGCTTATTTTCGGGGTAGAGCTTATATTTCAAGCCCCCCCGAAAATCCTTGCACATGATGCTACAAAGTTGCGCGATTTTGTAGCATCACATGCGACTTTGTAGCGCTACAAAATCGCGGTATTGCTGCGAGAATATTGCAGCGATATCGCACTGTGCAGCGATGCCTTATCGCTGCGATTTTCTCGCAGCGATGTGTTGTCGCCCGTGTGAAGGAGGCCTTTATCTTCTAAGTAGCTGACATACCCGACTTCAGTTGGTACAGGAGTTTACCCGTTGGTTGCATGGAAAATGTTCTGAAGTTACTTGTGGACAGTTTTATCAGGACAATATTTACTAGTTACTGTAGCCATAGTAGCCACCAAAACCTTAGGGAGCCCTGCTTGTAAAATTTTGAGTTCTACACCCAAAGTTGACCATGTTCACCAAGTCTGTGAGTTGGCTTGCTTAGATCAAGAATAGTGGCAGCACAAGCTTGGATATTTTTTCAAAACGACCTCTGCGAGGGAAGAGTGACTTTTATGCAAATGTCTCAAATGCCTCAACCAAGCTGACACTGCAGAACTTCATACAGGTGCTGTACGAACACTCTATAAAAATTTCAGCAAAATCGCAGGTCGTCGAGCAGGGAACATTAGGCCACCTTACATGGAATGACCCATATGGTTTTAATTGATATTGCTGATGGAGAAAGTAGGGGAGGACTACAATCTTTGTTTTTTTGTTTTTTTTTGTTTTTTTTTTTGGGGGGGGGAGGGGGGGTTGTGTGTGTTTTAAATCCCTTCACGCTACAGGGCGTAAGTCCTGGAGGTGCAAGTTTGTGTGGAGGGGATTTGTGGGTAGAACCTGCTCCACACAATGTGGGTGCCAACTGTTAGACAACATCTACCTGCAACAGCCTGATCAGCAGGCCGCTGATCGCAGGGGTTAACCCTTTAAATTCTTACAGCCTTTTAAATGCCCCGATTGGATGAGATTTCGGCAGTTCAGGGCCTTCTGAAGGCCCCAAGAGCTGCCATTGCAGATTAACTATCAAGTCATGCCTGTGGCTGTGAGATAGCAGTATAATGCTATGGTAATTCATCAAACACATTTGGTATTGCTGCGTCTATAAAAGTCCAATCTATTAAAGTAATGCATTACTTGTCCCCCACAGTGAATGTAGCCATAAAAAGTCCAGAATTCTGAATTTTGTTTATTTATTTTTTTGGAGACTGGGTGACCAGAACTCCAAAATGGTTCCAATAGTAACTAAAGGATGCTTTGCAAAAAGGTCAACCCTCGCACAACTATATAGGGAAAAAAATAAAGTTATGGCAGCAGAAAATAATATATATATATTTTTTTTCAAAGAGATTATTTTAAAAGCACAGCAAAAATGGTTTTCTGGCAATTGTAGTGACCGATAGAATAATTTTATCATGTCCCTTTTTTCTGTAGCATGTACACCATAGAAACAAAAACCTCAACCCCCAAGGATGGTGTTTTTTTTGTTTGTTTTTTTTCTAATTTCACTCGACTGAGAATTTTTTTTTTTTAAAGTTTATCAGTACATTATATGTTACATAACATGCTATCATTGAAAAATCTAAAATGTCCCACAAAAAACAAGCCCTCATACAGCTAGGCTGATGGATAAATGTTAGGATTTTTATTTTTTTTAGTGGCAAGGAAAGAACAAAATTAAGGAGAAAAGAAAAGGGGCTGCGTCTTTAAGGGGTTAAACAAACATAACGAAGGCCATGATTCTATGCACTTATTTATTATGGCATTATTAAGGTGACTTGAACCTCGTTTTTTTCTGTTATTCCAGTAGACAGCAAGAAATTGAAGAAAAACTTATAGAAGAGGAAACGGCCCGACGTGTAGAAGAGCTGGTCGCCAAGCGTGTTGAAGAAGAGTTAGAAAAAAGGAAAGATGAAATTGAACGAGAAGTTCTTCGGCGGGTCGAGGAAGCTAAGCGCATCATGGAAAAGCAGTTGCTCGAAGAACTCGAGCGACAGAGGCAGGCCGAGCTTGCTGCACAAAAAGCCAGAGAGGTAACGCTCGGTCGTTTGGAAAGTAGTGACAGTCCATGGCAAAACTTTCTCACTTTTTTCCATTTTCTTTTCTTGTAGTACATAATTGTTTCTGCATTCTGGGTCCCTTACTTGGGTGTCTTGGAGCATCGAAAGTGTTCTGTTATACCTTTTGGCATTGAAAGGACACTCATTTCCTTAGTTCCTCAAAGGTTCCATATGGGTTTACTGACAAGTTGATGTCTTTGCACATGAAACTTTTGCCATGGCTGTAGTCTTTTGAACATTTAAACCACCTCTGAGTTTTAATTAAAAAAAGAAAACAAAAACTATTGCCAGCTGAGGTGTCACTGGGCGTGTGACAACTAAAAAGGGCTAATACTTGCCCACTGATGCATATCTTCTCTCCTCTGTCAAAGGTGTTTTCACGTACTTAAGCACTAATCATTTTAACAAGCTTATTACCCACAAGATAACCATAGTTTTCTCCCGTGTTTGTCCAGATCATCATTAACGTGTGGAGTAACTAGCCATAACACCCTTTTCTCCCCATAGACCTCCTTGAAGGAATCGGATTGCCTTCATATAAGTTTAAATATGTTGCTTTCCAACAGGTGGAGCAGAAGTAGACAATGTGTGTATATACATGAGGCAGTAATTGGCTACTGAATGCTATTGTTTTCTGCGCATTGGAGCCAGATCAGAAAGTTACTAATTTCTTATGTATTTCTGTAGTAGTGCAAATATCCCTGTAACTTTCTTCTCACTTTAGACCAGGCAGTAATTGAGCTGTATAACCTGGGCTAATGTAAATTGTAGCTGAAAGATCACAATTTCATGGTAGCCCCATGGCAGACTTTCATAAGAAAGTCTTCCACATAAAGCTAGCATTTCCTTTCTGCTGTATCTGTTGATTCATTTGTATGTTAACGTACTAAGGGCTTAAGCAGATGGGCGTGATCTTGTCCTGTTATGCACCCGGGATGATGATGGCCACATAACAGGACAGAAAAATAAACATTGATTGCAATGGTTTAGTTTTCACTAGCGGTATTATTCTCGTCCATTAATTGTACGGGCAAGAAAGATGGGGCAGGACCTCATTTTTGTTTTTTAGGGTGGGGCGGGAGGGGGTTGCCCAGAGTTCGAATAGTCAAGGGGAAAAAAAACACTGTTTACACGCAACTGTGCTCCATATGCCCATCTGAAGAAGCCCTTAGACGAAAAACTGAACCCAGTGATGTGATTTCCCACCCCCTTAAAAAAAAATTGCATTGATTGATGGTTTAGGACAGGGTTCACACGAGCATATCTATGTGGGCTGTGAGATGTAGGGGCTGCGAGCCACCCATCGCCATGTACTGTCTTGGTGTGTATGCACATATAATACGCGCCAGGATAGAGCATTCTGCAATTTTTCTTGCGTGTAATATACACGATTCTTGTGTACCGCAACATGGCTGACTATAATATTGGTACAGCGTATTACGTGCACAATTACCAAACGCTTCTGTGAAACAGCCCTTACAGGCAGGAACAGAGTGTCCCAAAGTGTTTAGGGTAAATACAAGCTAATAATGCATATTTGTACAGCCCCAAGAAATTTCAGTTGTCTATTAGGCCTCCCTCACACAGGTGTTTGCAAAAACGCTGTGTTTTGCAACGCTGCGTTTACTGCGTTTTCAGCAGCGTTGACATACGTTTTGGCTGCGTTTTTGGCACTGCTGAAAACATAGCCAAGGTAGCTGGAAACTTTTTTTAGACTTGCTGGCATACCAACCTGCATTTAATGCTATAAAAAGGCAGTACAAAGTTGTGCCACGTTTTTAGCAGTGCTGAAAATGCAGTCCGTTTATTTCAGTGGGAGACACACAGCTGAAAACGGCCAAGAATAGGTCATGAAATGCGTTGGAAGCCTTGTGTGAGCAGCCTCATTGAAATGAATGGGAACATTGTACAGCGTTTAGCGCAGAGCTAAACGCTGTACAAAAACGTCTGTGTGAGGGAGGCCTTAGGTCAGTTTTTACATAAACCTACTAGAGGTGCATTTATGCACCTTTAACATGGACGAAGGTCTCCGCCCGACCACGAGTCTACTGACCCGAACTCTGAGCATTTTTGGTTCCTATGGTGGTCTGCATTCGGGTCCAGAGACCCGTGGTCGGGCTGGGACACTTGAACATATCAAGGGCGCATTTTCTAATACGGTCATGTAAAGGTGGCCCTATAAAGAGAAATGAATAGTGTTGTCTATTATCTCCTTGGACTATAGAGTTTGACTCTCCTTGGTTTTCTAACACTCCGGACTTTTTTTCAGACTTGCAGTGCTTTCTTCATGGCCCAAATGTTAGCTAGATGGCAGGCAACTATTGACATGGACCTGTATTTGCCATTTCTGGCTGTTTTAGTAATAGTCATGAGCCCTTCCCCAGATGACATGTAATTCATGGGAGCAGTGATTGCAATGAGTGCAAATATATAGGGCGAGATAATGGGAGTTCTCTTGATCTTAAGGACGTATCCCTGCCATAACTGTGACTTTTTTTTTCATAGCCCTAAAAACAATAAGCCGTAGCCTGTTACTCGTCATAATTTTATATAACATGTTTTGGTTTTTTTAACGCTTTTAGTATTCTTTCAGTTTTCCTGAGTATGTACCTTTTTGCGTACGCTTTTCAAGTCTGTGTGCATTTACACACGATGTTTAATAATCCATACATTTAATATCTAATCTATTTTTAAAGGTGCATTTCTGCTGTGGAAATGAGGAAATAGTTGTTGATCTCTTACCTGTTACATTTTTGGAAATGTGCAGCCATATTAAGAAATGAGAGATTTCCATGCATTTACAGTAAAATAAGCAATTTAAAAAAAATTATATATATATATATTTTTATGGTACAGAAGATGGATTGCACCTTTAAACTGGCAGCGCTCTGCATTTTACACTTTTCCCAGATCCTCGGCAGCGGATTGTATTTGACTAACAATAAAATGTATGTTTGTTATGAACTGTTTGCCTTAGGAATGATGAATTACATATTTTTGTTCCCTCTTACAATAAACATCTGCATTCCTCAGCTCAGCCTTCCTTGTATGTTTCTTAAAATTGGTTGAGCTGCTGATGGCAGGTGTTGCCAAGCTAACAGTACAAATCATTTTAAAGAGGAAGCTGGCGCGTATGGCAGCTGAGGAGCACACTCTGCAGGACACTGGACAAGACAGTAAATATTCAACTTTTAATGCTGATTAAAGGAGTATAGGTAAAGAATACGTAGGTATACGTTATTGGTGAGAACTATATTCCCTTTATCTTTTATATTTCCGTTTTCCTCTTATAATTTCATGTACATTACCCAGTTTCGTAGTTGTCCTTGTTGATATGTCTGCTATAATAATAAAAAAAAAAACGATTAATTGGTAGGACAGGTTAGGGAGGGTTTATTTGATCGGATTGGGAGGGTTGAGCTGAACTTAGCACTAGAAAATGTGTGTAGTGACTGCACTGTTTGATGTTGTAAAATATGGCGGCTCTAGCGCTGCCCCTTAAGTCCCAATCAAGTTGAGACAAATTAGAATAAGATGCGTGGTCAACTACTGCAAAATTCTAACATTTTACTGTATCCTCCATATAGGAAGAAGAAAGAGCTAAACGTGAGGAACTGGAGCGAATACTTGAAGAAAATAACCGTAAAATTGCTGAAGCACAAGCTAAACTGGTAAGTTACATTTCTTAAAGCGGTTTTGTCATTAGAAAAAAAAAATCAATGCTTATCCATTCCTTCCCCGGCAGTCTTCTTACCGCATCTTCTCCCTCATCTTCTGGCTCTTCCAGTCCCCATGGTCACCTCAACTCCAGCCAGCTGGATCCTCTTCTTCCTGTTTTGGAGTGTCCATTCGCTACAGTTCACGTCCTGCAGAGCAGCGAACGCTATGTCACTAGTGACATAGCGTTCACTGCCTAGCAAGGAATGCTGAATCCCTGGCAGCCTGCTATAGCGTGCAGGCACGGTGTCTCGTCCCTAGTGTTTATATAATATATGAACACTTGCGGCGAGAGACCACGCAGGCACGGCCATAGCCTGTGCTCTAAAGCAGGCTGCCGAGGATTCGGCATTACCTACCTAGCAGTGAATGCTATGTCACTAGTGACGTAGCGTACACTGACCTGCAGGAAGGAGAATGCCGAGAATGTACACCACAACACAGGAAATAGAAGAATCGTCTGGCTTGCGGTGAGGTGACCCGGGGCCAGGAGGAGCCAGGAGAAAATGCCGCAAGAAGGCTGCCTGAAGAGGAATGGGTAACTATTAGAGATGAGCGAACGTACTCGGTAAGGGCGATTTTGCAATCGGGCACCGCGATTTTCGAGTACTTCAGTACTCGGGTGCGCTGTGGGGCGAGGGGGTTGCAGAGGGGAGTGGGGGGTAGCAGCGGGGAACAGGGGGGAGCCCTCTTTCTCCATTTCCCCCCCCCCCCCCCCCGCTCACCCACAACACACCCGAGTACTTTTCACCCGAGTAGTGAAGTACTCGAAAATCGCGGTGCTCGATTGCGAAATCGCCCTTACCGAGCACGTTCGCTCATCTCTAGTAACTATAGTTTTTTGTTTTTTTTTTATGACAGAACCTCTTTAAGCTCTCTACACTCTAGAATGATTTAACTATTTCATTCTTCAGCTTGTTCAAGCCAGTACTTTCTACAAACTTATTTCCTAAAGCCCTGTGTCTTTATCCTGCTGTCTAGTTTAGGGTGTGTTCACACAGGCAAGAAAATCATGTCCGTTTTGTGAATTACAAGACACACAACTTGCATGAAAATACAATCCATTACGTATAATGGGTGTATTTTACATGTTTTTTTCTCTTGCAGCAATGTTCTATTTCCATTCAAATCTCTCACAAGGATAGAACATGCAGGTGTGCAGTCTTCCGCACAGGACATGGACAGTGTGTCTGTGTGCTTTGTGTTGCAAGTCGCACCCAAGAATTCACTCTCACAATGTCGCCAGTTCTACAACCCTTGGATAGAATGTATAAGTACTGGGCTACACGCTGCAAATCGTACAAAATATAAATTCAAGTTGCGAATTATAACTGCTCGCTTGTTTCATCTGAATCGGTCAGTTCCTTACAACTGAAGAGCTCCTCAATCCACGTTAGGCAATCCTCTGTGGTATGTTCATCAGCAGCACAAATCTTTCATACATTACACCAGCCCGACAAAGGGTGCTTTTAGACTTTGTTTCTCATTTGCATTAGCGAACCAGCCAGTGACATCATCGCTAGCTTGTTTGCTCTCGTGCAGCATTTTACATTTGCTGCATACTCTTTAAACAATTGGTGGGGTTCCCAAGAGGCAGACCCCCCCCCCCCCCACCGATCTGATGATTTACTTATCCTTAGGATATGAAGTAAGAAAAGGTTGCTCACCTTCACTGCATCCAAGTGGTGTCAGTTTTATAAAAGCATGTGTCCACAGAGCTCTAGCTTCGCCGCTCAGTCCCAGCGGTATAATGGACAAAAAAATAAAGTTGAAGTCTGCTTCCCATGACAAAAGAACATGCTTTATTTAGTGCTTAGTGCCAAAAAGCATCAGAGCAAAGGATGCATTTCAACCCGCCGTGGGTCTCGATCACCCTCAGGTGACAAAGACCCACATTGAGTTGAAACGCATCCTTTGCTCTGATGTTTTTTGGCACTAAGCGCTAAATAAAGCATGTTCTTTTGTCACGGGAAGCCAACTTCAATTCTTTCTTATCCTTAGGATAGGTCATCCGTATCTTAAGATGCTGTTACATTGAACGATTATTGTTTGAATTCCCACAAAAAAAAGTGAGGATCTGAACGATAATCATTAAATGTAAATGCATGCAGAAGAACAAACGACTTATCGTTCAGTGTAAACAGCCAGTGCACTTATGAACAACTGCCTGCTTACTGTGCCTGGAGGCAGGCTGGCCTAAACGATCCCTGGCCTGCTTCACCTCCGTACAGTCAGTGATGCTCATTCCCATGTAAAAAAGCACAGGAACCATTCACTGGGATGAGCTGTTGGGCATCTGCTGCCTGACAGATCATCACATGTAAAAGCACCCTTAGCCCCAGAAAACAGCGTTACTAGTTAATTTTTTCTATATCTCTAGTTTCTATTCTAGATTGTGCCAGGCCTTTTTCTTAATCCTTGAATTAGTTTCATACATACTTCTTTTTTTTTTTCTTCTCAACTACAGGCTGAGGAGCAATTGAAAATTGTTGAAGAACAAAGAAAAATACATGAGGAAAGAATGAAACTAGAACAAGAAAGACAAAGACAACAAAAAGAAGAGCAAAAAATTATATTGGGCAAGGGAAAGTCAAGGCCGAAATTATCTTTCTCATTAAAAAGCCAGGATTGATTCTAGCATATGAACATTGTCCTAACCAAGCTAAGATTATGTATGGTAGCTTCATGTTGGAGTGTTTCTTTTTTTTTTTTTTTTTTTTTTTTTTTTTTTTTTTTTTTTAAATTTTTTTTAAAGTCTGGAATATCATTTCTCAAAGGGGCTGTGCTCTCAATTCCGTAATGTGTTTCATTTTTTTTATATATATATAGGTATAACATCTATTGACTAAATTACATTTTAGTTAAATCCTTATCAGATTAATTTTTACATAATGATTTTTTTTTTACCATGTAAGAATGGACTAGGTTCCCTTTAAACTGCTTTCCATGATGTGATAACCCCCCTCCAACCCCCCGCCTCCAATGCTATATTTTCACAGAAGGACGTTGTTTGGTCTTATCTTTTACAAAGCATTGACTGTTTTGCATCCGTAAATAGCCACAGTATTGTTGGAACTTTGTACTGTATTGTAAAACCAATGTCCCCATGATGCTGTTCCACTTGCACTCGATGTCCCGGTACAGGTAAGGATACAGATAGTAAAATGATTCCTCTCAAAGTTTACCTAGTTCAGTATTCTCAGTACACCATTGTTTTTAACTACATCGATGCAACCCAGTCGGATTTTCCACACTGTAAATACATCACTTTGCTGAATAAAGTCTTAAATGCCTCATGTATGTTGTGAATGTCTAAAGGATTTTTGTTGGTTCATCTAAAATCATTGCCCGCTGTATTTTTGTAGAGAAGCTTGAGATTATTTTTTTAATGTTTATGCTGACTGAGTACCATGTTACAGATGCCGTATTATATTTAAACAGCTGGTTGACTTAACTGCCTCCGATTAAATGCCTGAATACCTAACACTTTCTAATTATAACATAAAAATGCATGCGGTAGCAATCAAGGAAATTCATCATCTTCAATAGAAACCTTATTTCTGAGCCTAACAAATGTTCCGAAAGTGAAGAGCAGACATTGGAGAAGCTATAAAAGTCCCGTGAATGCAAATGTTCAACAATTAGAATTTTTTTCCTTCACAATACTGCAATACATGTGTTTTTTTTGTTCTCGCGGAAAACCTCTGAATTGTGACCATTTCCGCAGAAAGGATTTACTTTGTGTTCTTTCCCTGGAAACCTGCAAAATGAATGGGAATTACTTTACAATAAAGGAAAAACCCAACACTCTCACTTGTGAGGCTAGAGTGGTTTTTGTTTTGTGCAGCTAAAACATGTTCGTGTACAAATCTACTGCTTTATTTAGTTTATTAGTATTTCTGGTGTGTCTTGGGTCATTCCATGTCAACTGGTCTAATTCGGGAGAGGGTGCCTTCTTCACCACTTGCAATTCTGCTGACCTGTTTTACAGAATGTTCATACTCCACCTTTATGAAGTTCTGCAAAGTTTCAGCTTGGTTGAGGCACTAGAGCCATTTGCATAAGTCACTGTTCCTTTGCAGAGGTCGTTTCGAGAAAAAAAAAATCTAACTTTGTGTTGCCATTGTTCTGTAGCATTGGTATCGCCAAGGAGCCACGCCCAATAGCCATAGGATGGGTTTCTTTGACACAGGTTCCCAAGCCTGAATGTCAGTGTCTTTTAGGTTTTCAAGCCCAACTGTGGGTATCTACTAGGATCCCAAGCCTAAAGTGAAGACTTTGCTGAGGATTACAAGCCTTGGTTGGGTTTCTTTATGGTTCCCAACCCATGATGCTTCACATTATTTTCAAGGCAAAACCATCCTTTTGTACCAGTTAGTAATAAAGTAATTTGTGTCAGAGGGTCAAATGACACAACGTCAGCAAATCTTAATCCATGTGCAAAAACAGCCTTTCAGTATGTACCAGTGGGCAGATCTTCAATCAGGCTGGTATGTAGCTTGTCTAGGATGACCAGTGGTGACGCATATGTGAAATATCGAATAAAGAATGTGATCCTTTGATAAGCGTCATGTATCCTTATGGGCTGGCCCAGTTATTTTATTGGCCAGCTGGAAAAGACACTTATTGGATTCCAGAACAACATATACTTTCCAGTATACCTGTTTCTTCAATGACCATGCTGGTCAAAAATGCCATCTCAGAAGCAATAATAGCAATTATCAGCAACCAATTTCACGCCTTTAAACAATAAAGTGTGAAGCATTATTGTTTGGGAATCGGAGAAGCTCAACCAAGCCTTGGAATCCTCACCAAGGTGATGGGGGTACTAATCTTACAAACTGGTATTGGCACTGCCACCATGGAGAGATGCAAGGATTTACATATCTTGTACAAACTTCATCACACTATTTTAACTGATTTTGTTTCCCCCTTAAGTGGAAAGATACCAACATAAAACTACAGGAACAGATAGATTAAAACCTGCTCTTTCTAATGGCACAAAGCAAAATATAATTGGACGTGTGCTTTTTCAGTTACAAGTGTTTGAAAATTTAACTTTTTTTTTTAAATGAATTTTATCCTCACCTGGAATTGGTAAATGGTACGTATACAAGCAAAAAAGAAGCCATTTTAGCAGTGCTTTGGTAGGCAGGCACTTTTACTACCCACTGCCCAAATTTAAGCTGTTTGTTAAGGTACAGGTTCCTAAACTTGTAGATAATTATGACCTTTAACCAGCAACTTTGGGCCTTATTGGCCACCAACTCAATGCTTCGGGAGCCCTGCCTGTGAAATTTTCAAATTCTACACAAAAAGTTGACCAAGTGCACAAACACCCAGCTTACTTAGATCAAGAACAGTGGCAACACAAAGTTTTTTCAAAACTACCTCTGCGAGGGAAGAATGATTGTATGCATAAGGACTCTAGTGCCTCAACCAAGCTATACACAAAGCTATAACTTTGCAGCACAGACAGTATTAATGTTCTCTAAAAATTTTGGCCAAATTGTAAGTGGTTGAGCAGGAACCATTAGGCCACTTGATATAGAATGACCCTCTTGTTATACCCTAACCTGTTACAGAAATGCTGAGTAAATGCTTCTGTATGTGTAAGCAATAAGTCTGGGGCCGCTTTAGAGAGGTGAAGTACTGGCATCTTCTACATGTATTTACATTTGTAAGATGCCCTATACTAATGGACTGCATGAGTGTGAGTGTAATGAATAAAATAATGGCAAAACGGTAAACTCATGTTGTAAAACACTTATCTATGACTGGTGGTTTACATGCGGTTGTCACTTGTTACGTTGGTCTTAGACGTGTGCCAAATGTAGTAAGATGCAGAAACCCTTTCTTCAGCACACCTTGGGCCAGGCTTGCACCACTTTCTGAGATCTATGGCCGGTAACACGCACCTGTTGACTTGTGCTATAATTTATTCCAGTTTCTGGTGTTACCCCTTTTTAACAAGTTCAGTCTACTTTTTACAAGATTAAATTTTTTGTACAAGTGGTACCTGTTCAAAAATTAGCAGCTTTTTTTTTTAACGTCCTAAATACTGGAGTATATATTTATGAATTCCATCTGTATTATCTGCTTTAGGGCTTATTGACACATGCGTATATCGGCTGGCGTTTTCACGTCTGGCCGATATACACTTCCATCTAAGCAGTTCCCCTCTCTGGCTCTCTGCCTCTTTCCTCCACTCCGGTGTTTGCAATGGGAGGGGGTGGGGTGGGCACTCTGTCTGACCTCCCCCTCCCTCCCCTCCCATGGCTGGCTATGGATAAGGGGATGGGTGGGAGGTTAGCACTGCCCCTGTTACACCCACTCCCATTGCAAACAGCTTGAAGGGAAGGAGAGAAGCAGACAACCGGTAATGGAGGTGCAGACTACCCAGATGGAAGCGTATATCAGCCGGCCATGAAGCTGCTGCCTGATAGACGCTCGTGTAAATAATCCCTCAGGCTGTATTAATACAGCGATTTTTATTGTGTTGTGAGCAATGCACATGACTTGCAAAGAAATAGAACCCATTATTTGCCATGGGTCTTTTTTACATGTACAATTTTTCTCTCACAGTAATGTGAGTGGAGAAACCTGCCGCGTGTCCTATTTTAGGGTGATATCGCCTATTTCCTATGCGAGGCAAACTGCATGCCATGTGCAAGTGCCATGTGATTTTTCTTTTAATGGTTTAAAAAAAAAAATAAAGTTCTGAAATGTGTTTATACCCCTCCGTCTCCTTTCTCTCCTCGCACACTGCTTTTTTCTCACAAAATGCCTTGTACTCGCAGAAATATCACATCTTTGCAAGAGCGATATCAGTCAGTTTCTTGGATCGATAGTGCACCCGCCTCTGTAAATACACACTTAGTTAACCTCTGGGCCTAGACAAAGAAAGATGGCCGAACTGCTTCCCTGAATAACTACTTTCAACAACCATGCTGTCTATGTGAGCAGCACTGGCCAGTCAGCACCTTTGTAGTGTATTAGACTATCGATTCACAATGTGCACCAGGTAGTCAGAGAAGTGGTTTAGCCATCTTTGTTTTTACAGAATCACCTTAAATTAATATTTGCAGTCTTGCCTATCAGCCTGAACGTAGTCGCTGTTTGGTTAACTGCTTTAATCCGATCTTCTTAAAGGGGTTTCCCCAATAAAGACCTTTTATTCCCTATTCACAGGCGAGGGGACCATGGGATTCCTAGAATAGCACACTTGGAATACCCCTTGCCAATGGATTGGTGGTGTGCATGCATGACAACTGTTCAAGTCATTCATGTGGGATGGGGAGAAATAGCTGATCATTGCTCTCTGTCCCATAGAATTCCAAGCAGTTGGAGCCTGACTGAGCATTTATTCCCAGTCCTGTGTACCATAAATGCATTTAGTAGAAAAAGCCCTTTAACAAATGGTCTTTTTCTTCCTAGGCTGGTTACACACGAGTTGTGGATTTTTCTGAACCCAAACTCCACAACTATGTACAGTACAAGGTTCGTGAATGGGGTTTTCACAAACCCTATTCACAAACTGCAGATTTGAGTCATGTTGTAGATTGTCAAATCTGTGATTTTCTCTGTTGGACTCATTTCTATGTAATGAGAGAAATCCTGTGGCTACCTCTGCAACAAAATCTTGTGGAAAGACAGCTGATTTTTTTTTTTATCTGCTGTGTGAAGGTAGCCTAAAAATTCTTACATGGAACCTATCTTCACTGTTGAGCCCCTTAAATTGCTGAAAGATCAGCGATGAGCAATGGCTTAACGAAAACTGCACGATGTCAGTGCAGTTAGAGACACAACGATTATGACTCAAAAGATAGGTTTTGAGCGATTTTGGAGTGAAAATAGTTTTTTCTAAAAGGGCCTTTACTGACTATTGTTACAGATGAAACATCCTCTTTGTCTGGGTCTATTCGTTATATTGTTTGAGATTAGGTCAAAAATTCATTTAAACAACTTAAAGGTGCAGTTCCTCCGAAACATCATTCTGGTTGGACTGATTCTTCAATAGAGGAAGATTCAGAACAGCAGGAAGGGGAACTATATTTATCTTGTTTTCTTCTGATGAGGATACTAATTGTGGAAAATTGTTGTTTACAGCTGAGGATTCTGAGCAGTTAGAGCTACAAGGGCCACAATGGACAGTAAGGAATCTAGATCTATTGAGAACACTATGTTTGAAGGGGTCCTAACCCCAGTGCTCCTTTCCAGTAAATAAGAGTGTTAAGAATCTCTTTAAAATGAGTGAAAAAATCCTGATGGGAAGTTTTTTTATTTCTAGAATTATTAAAGGGGTTGTCCCGCGAAACAAAGTTGGGGTATACACTTCTGTATGGCCATATTAATGCACTTTGTAATGTACATTGTGCATTAATTATGAGCCATACAGAAGTTATACACTTACCTGTTCCGTTGCTAGCGTCGTCGTCTCCATGGTGCCGTCTAATTTTCAGCGTCTAATCGCCCGATTAGACGCGCTTGCGCAGTCCGGTCTTCTCCCTACTGAATGGGGCCGCTCGTGCCAGAGAGCTGCTCCTCGTAGCTCCGCCCCGTCACGTGTGCCGATTCCAGCCAATCAGGAGGCTGGAATCGGCAATGGACCGCACAGAAGACCTGCGGTCCACTGAGGGTGAAGATCCCGGCGGCCATCTTCGCAAGGTAAGTAAGAAGTCACCGGAGCGCGGGGATTCGGGTAAGTACTATCCGTTTTTTTCTTTAAACCCCTGCATCGAGTTTGTCTCGCGCCGAACGGGGGGGCTATTGAAAAAAAAAAAAAACCCCGTTTCGGCGCGGGACAACCCCTTTAAGTATTCTTTTGCTGAAGAAGATTCTTTTTTCTGGGACAAATCCGACAAAATTGATGCCCCATTGGCTAAAATGTTAATGCATATGACTGACCCTTTCCGACTGACCTATTGTGATTAGACTATTTGCCAGAGCCTCAGCTCTTTCTATTTCAGCCAGAAGATCTTTTTGGTTGAAAACATGGAAAGGGGACATTGCGGTTTTCCTTGTTCGGGCAGCCACCTTTTTGTTTCTCCCTTGGACGAACTTCTGGACAGAGCCTTGGATAGAAAGAAATCCTTTCCAGACTTTTTACTTAATTTTGGCCCCCAGACAAAGGTTCAAAATCAAAGTTCAAAAAAGCACAGTCTCAAAAATGTCCAGATTCTCTAAGAATCCAAGAGGATTCATGGTCAAACCTCCAGCAGATGAGAAGAGTAAAGATCCCCAACAATGATGTCTGGGGCCAAATAGGGCACAGACTGTCTTTGTGACAGCCTGGGAGGATACTATGGCAAATGCCTGGGTGTTGTCTAGAATTCTGTTCTTTCCCTCTAGAATTTTTGGACCCTAAATAAAATATTTTTTTCATTATTAGAAAAGGGGTTTTTGGTTCGGGTTCATCGGACAGAAAGAGGGAAGGGTTTTTACTCTCCTATGTTTCTAGTTTAAAAAAAAAAAACAGCGGAGCGCTGGATCTCTACTTCCTGCATGCAGATAAGCTCCTATCTTTTATTCAATCACTGTCTCCCATCTTTTATTCAATTAGTATCTCCCAATTCAGTATCGGGCCCTTCCCTTTAGGATGTCTCATGCCCTAAAGGTTTTTCTCAAAAATTGTAGCAGAGATTTCTTCATTTATCAGGTAAAGATTTCCATTTCATCATAGCCAGACATTCCTTGATATAGTGAACTATTCTCTCCAATCTAGCAAGAGGAGTTCCATGGTCACATACTTCTTTTTGTCTAACAGATGCCGGTTAGAGATGAGCGAACGTACTCGGTACGGCCGATTTCGCAATCGAGCACCGCGATTTTTGAGTACTTCACTACTCAGGTGAAAAGATTCGGGCGGCGCCGTGGGTGAGCGGGGGGTTGCAGAGGGGAGTGGGGGGGAGAGAGAGAGATCCCCCCTGTTCCGCGCTGCTACCCCGCTCCACCACGCCCCGGCGACCCCCGAATCTTTTCACCCGAGTAGTGAAGTACTCGAAAATCGCGGTGCTCGATTGCGAAATCGGCCTTACCGAGTACGTTCGCTCATCTCTAATGCCGGTCCATAGGGCTGGGGTGCCCATGGGTTGGGATCTCTTCAGCAGGGCAGGTGGCAGCCTCATCAGATTTATCAAATTTCAAAGAGCTGCTAGCAATCTTTCAACATTTAACATCCTTGCTTCACTAGATTCAGGACAAGGAGATCCGACTCTTTTCAGACAACACAACTGCATATATCCATTGCCAAGTAGGGATGAGGTCTAAACTTCTGATGAATCTGACCAACAAGATTTTCACCCTAGCGGAAGACCATCTCCTATCTATATCAGCATTTAATCTGAAAGGGGAGAACTATCAAATTGCAGATTACTGGAGTCAGATTGAGCCACTTGGAGTGGTCACTGATTACGGAAATTTTTTAGATGACAGTCATAAAATTGGGGATCCCATTTGATAGACGTATTTTGCTAGCAGGGAAATCGCAAGACAAAGATTCCATTCTCTCAAACCATCAAATCTTTCTTCGGGATTAGATGCCCTGTCTCGTTCATGGAAGGGAGAAAAGGGGTATGCTTTGCCTCTTGTATGTTTGTTCCCCAGAGTCTTAGAGAAGTTCAAACAAGACAAGGCTTTGGTAATTATGATAGCACCATTCTGGCCCAGAAGTTGTCAAAGAACTATGTGGATCAACCTTGGATTTTTTCTTCCTGGAGGGATCTGTTGTCCCGGGGCCCAGTACTGCATCCACAAGTTCAGAGCCTCCAAGTGACTGCATAGATGCTCACTCAAAGCGAAGGTATCAGTCTTAAGTTCATTTTTTGATTTTTAACTAGCGAATCACCCTTCGATCAGGCATTTCCTATCAGCAGCTGACAGAATAAGGTCTAGGGAAAAACATAGTGTTCCAGGTTCTACCCTGGGATCTCAACCTGGTGTTGTAAGCCTTATTTGCTACCCCCCTTGAACTATTGGAATCCTTTTATTAAATTAATTTTTCAAGATGACATCCCTTCTAGCAATCACTACTGCACATTGAGTTAGCGAGCTTCAGGCCTTATCTGTTTTCCCCTTACATGACTATTGTACTGACTATGGATGTGGAATCACTATGTCAAACTACCAGGTAGGTGATGACCCAATCCAGCATAGCTGACAGCCCACCCCAGTATTGGAGGTAAGATATCTGATGTACAAACACCGTACAAAGATGAGAGCTGGGGAAAGTATCTTGCCCTGAGCTGGTAACAGGGAGAGGGAGGGC
The DNA here is from genome assembly GCF_035609145.1 of Eleutherodactylus coqui. Lineage (NCBI taxonomy): Eukaryota > Metazoa > Chordata > Amphibia > Anura > Eleutherodactylidae > Eleutherodactylus > Eleutherodactylus coqui. The sequence continues at coordinate 394,344,955 of NC_089837.1, forward strand.
CCTGCCTATAAGCTGGGCTGGCATCCTGAAAAGAATGACCCTGCGGTCTTGCTCTAGGCACTGACCGACCCTGACAGGACAGAACACCTATATGGCAAAAGACATCAATACCGACCAGTACGGAACAAAGGAGGAACAAGCTGACAAGGATAAACAATGAAGCAGACTCACAAGGATGACAGCAGAATACAAGAACGAAGGAACAACAAAACAAGAAACGATAGCAAGTAACTGCAGGAGCAGTGGCTAAACATGAAGCTATGGAGCAAATCTCCCAACAACACTGGAGCACTGTTTGGAAGGCCCAGGACAGCTATATAGGGTAATGGTTGGAAAAAGGTGCATTAGCTGAGCAGGAGGCCCAGAATTAATTACCCATAGGAGTGCTGGAAGAGAATAAGTATAAGCTCAGGGAAAGCAGGACAATGCCCGTGTCTGCCAGACGCCGAGGCAGAGGATTTAGTCTGAACAGCGCACCTAACAACTATATTGGAGGATAGAATAACGATGAAGACTTTACCTTCCTTTCTCCCCAAGGTAGTATCAGATTTTCCCAGATTTCAAGACATTATGTTACCTTCTTTTTTCAAAACCCGAAAAATGAGATTGAGGCTTCTTCCCATTTTTTAGCTGTTAGAAGATGCTTAGTACATTATTTGGATGTTTCTAAAGACTGGGGGAGATCAGAAGATTTACTTTTACAATTTCTGTGTAGATAATAAAGGGAAAGCGGCTATTCGTTCTACTATTTGTGGATGGGTTAAACATCTATTTCTTTAGTCTACGAGACCAATAACATTTCCCCTCTAGTATTTTCAGCTCTCTCTACTAGAGCAGTGTCTACCTCTTGGGCAGAAAGAGCAGAGGTGTCTATCAATCAAATTTGCAGGACAGCTACCTGGAGCTCCCTTCATATTAATCACTACAAGCTGCAACTGAACCCCATTTCAGATCTTAAGTTTGCACAAAAGGTTTAGCAGGCTGTCTTTCTTCCCTCTTAACTTGCTCCTATTTTACATCTTCAGGGGTTCTATCATGGGTGAGAGGGTAAAACTGTGATTTTCTTGAACTGATGACAGCACCCCGATTCCCTCCTCCCTATAAAAAAAAAAAAAAAACAACACATGAAAACGCAGCCAAAATGCTGGCATAATGCCTGACAGCGCTGCTGAAACCGGGCTGAAACAGCAGGAAACGCAGCATTGAAAAACGCTGCGTTTCTGCAAGCCCGTGTGTGAGGGAGGCCTTAGACGTCCTTGTCGCTGTCATTATATCATTTTCTACAAAAAAAAAGGCACTGGGCCAGAAGCGACACATGCGCAAGAGGCTCTGCTCCACAGAGCGCTGTGTCGGAACAACCCCAGTGTCCAAAGTCGTAAAAAGATTTCACATAATTGGTATTGCTGTTTTCATACAAAACCGAACTATTAAAATCTTGCACTATTTATCCTGCACTGTGAACACTGTAAAAAAAAGTTTTTATTTTAGGTACGCTCCCTCTGTGAACTCTTCCCATGCCGCGATCTGCATAGATCGCGGCAGGAAAGGAGTTAACAGCGGGGGTTGCATCTCAAATGCACCCCCGCTGTTGCAGCGGGAGGCCGGCTATCAGTGACAGCCGGCTCCCGCTGCCAGATAGCGCGAGATCTCTTCTGATCTTGTGCTATCCACATGACGTATAGGTACGTCCAGTTGCGGGAAGTACCCCGCTGCTATGACATACCCTTACGTCATGTGAAGGAAAGGGGTTAAGTGCCAACAGCTGTCCCACAGACTATCACTTCTATGCTTTCACACAAGAGCTATAGTCATTCAGAGAATGGAGGCAGAGCAGGCCGGAGCTCTCTTCCAGCCGCCTGCCCCCATCCACCGCAAATAGGCAGCTACTGAAGAGTATACAAAAACGCATGACGGCAAGGGTGAAACATCCTGATGCACAAGGCAGTTTTTGCAAATGATGATTATCAAGAGACTAAATTGAAAATCTCCAATGGATCATGGAAAAGGCCTGGGGATACTAGAAGAAGGTGTACACATGCTTTATCAATTACGGCAAAGCCTTTGATTGCATTGAACACGACAAACTATGGCCATGTCTAAGACAAATGGGAGTCCTGTTACATCTAGGGAAACTCATACAGTTGTTATACGGGAACCAAGACCTCCAATAGTAACATGGAATGGTTCAGAATTGAGTAAGGTGTACACCAAGGCTGTATCTTATCCCCTGCATTGTTCAACCTGTATGCAGAGGTGATCTTGTAGCAATCCAATTTAGACAAATCCAACATCGGAGTCAAGATCGGTGGAAGAAACATCAACAAGCTCAGATATGCAGATTATACAATCTTGCTGGCAGAAAGTCAGGAAGATCTTGAACAACTGATACTAAGACCACCAAAATTATGAGCAAAAAGTTCTAGACCGCATCAAACCAAAATTTCATTGGAGGGCAAAATTACAAAACAGAAACTGTCTAGACACAACGATAATCGCTCAAAAGATGTTGCTCAAGAGACTTTCGAGCGATTATCGTTGTGTCATTTACAGCGCAAGATGATCGCTCAAGATGTGCAATCACCTTGCGCTGCCAGCGAAGGATGCAGAAGACAAGCGGGGTGTTCCCGCTTGTCTTCTGCATTCAGCTGTTCTCCGCTCCGAGCGCCCCTCTGTTATACAGCTGAGCGCTGCGACCAGAGGATGCAGAAGACAAGCAGGGTGTCCCCACTTGTCTTCTGCACCCAGATGTTTTCTGCACGGAGCGCCTGGCTGTTATACAGCTGAGCGCTCCATGCCAGGTATGGAGAACAGAGCTGGACCGCTCTGTTCTTCATACTCAGCCTGTTATCAGGGAGCGGGATACAGCTGAAACAATAGTATCAGCTGTATCCTGGTGTGAATCCCTGATAAGGCTCATCGTTGTCTTTCAGCAAGCTGAAAGACGGCGATGAGTGGTGGCATAACGAAAACTGCACAATGCAAGTGCAGTTACACAACGATTATCGCTCAAAAGACGGCTTTTGAGCGAATTTTGAGTGATAATCGTTGTGTCTAAATGGGCCTTTAATTGGGCCACATAATGCTAGCTAATACATTAGAAACATTGATAATACTTGGAGTGGTCAGTGGTAAAAGAATACCTGGCCGCCAAAAAACGCGATGGCCTGATACTATCAAAGCCAACAGCAACAGACAAATGATCGAACTGAAAGAAGCCGTACAAAACAGAACCGCGTGGAGAGGGCTGATCCCTAAAGTGTCCGACAGTCGGCCCCAAGTAAACAGATAAAAATAGATATATACATATATAAATGTATATGAGATAAAAGCTGCTTTGAACATACATAAATAAAACTCTCTATTAGCTTGCTGCACATTCTTAAATGTATGATATACAATGTGTACTAATTTACCAGGTTTTTCCTTTACATTCCTCTTCCAATAATATAACTTCAGTAATACTTTTAAAACCAGTCCTTAGGGAACACTTAACATGGCAAGACTTTATTACTTTCTTGCTGCCTCGAACAAAGTAGAATTATTAAGCAGCTACTGCAGAATTCCCATATCTTCATATTAGTAGCTGCATTTGCTTTGTAATTTCGCTGTCATCGCAGGCTTATGTCACTATAGTCGCCACAAAAATGTTTGTGTAGAGATGGCAGGTCAACAAATTGTCATCAAAAAGACAAGGGTTTCTTTGGGATCGGGCAAATATTACATTTGTGCAATAGTATAACAACTTAGCGGACACAGTATTAATTGTGTGAAACATATCTTCAGATGTTTAATTAGCAATGTGTATGCACTTACTCTCATTATGTAATGCACCTCCATGTACTCCATACTGTAACAAGCACTTCTATACAACGGATCAAAACTCTCTAGAAAACAAGTTAAGTGTTGGACCCCTTTTTTCTTAGAAAAATACTATGAGCTGAAAGAGAAGAAACGGCAGTTGTTCCACATGTTTGAATGTAGGAACTACATGTTTTCCTCTAGAACCATGCAGATATTGATTGACGGCTCTCAGCAGACAGCAGCCTGAAGACATGAACTAATGATTGATTACAAGGAGACAATAACAATCAGTAAAGTGCTATCTGTTAGTGTGTATGAATGGTGAAATGGTTCCCTGATTATGAAGACAATGATCAGAGATATGGCTGCAGGACTGGAAGCTACCTTGAATGCATATCATTGATCAGGCTGAGAGTGATAAGGTAGAGAATGGCTTAGCATATTTAAAGACAAGATGGCATCTTCTTTCATGATCTAAAGTCTATGATTATTGTATTTGCAAGACCTTTCTTTGTAGGTTAATTGATCGTTAGCGCTCCTTCACAAGGCATATTGGAGGCGCATAATTTGCGTGCAATACAAAGAGAATAGAATCCATTGACTTCAATGGGTTCGTTCTCATTTCCCAATTTTGCACAAGCATTTATACAAATGATCATTCCTGATAATTGCCCTTTGTGAACAAGGCAGAGATCAGCCAACAAACAAGCAATTGCAAAAATCATCGTTGTCAGCGGTAGTGTGGAGCGAAACAAAAAGGTCAGACTCTATTTTGGGTCGAACTCTGCTAAAAGTTTGGTTTGACGTGAACCCGAACCTCGGGTAGTTCATCTCGGCCAAACCTGAACCTTGGATGGTTTCTCTCGGCCAAACCTACTAAAACAATCTTCTTCTCCTTCTTCTTTAGCACTAGAGATGAGTGAGCGTACTCACTAAAGCAAACTACTCGAGCGAGTAGTGCCTTATGCGAGTACCTGCCCGCTCGTCTTAAAAGATTTGGGTGCCGGCGGGGGGCGGGGGAGAGCGGGGAGGAACGGGGGGAGATCTCTCTCCCCCGCTTCTCCTGCTCACTCCCGCAACTCACCGCTCTCCCCTGCCGGCACCCGAATCTTTAGAGACGAGCGGGCAGGTACTCGCATAAGGCACTACTCGCTCGAGTAGTTTGCCTTAGCAAGTACGCTCGCTCATCTCTAGTTAGCACTGTTGCCTTGCAGCGCTGGGGTCCCAGGTTCAAATCTGACCAAAGACACCATCTGCATGGAGTTTATATATTCTCCCTGTGTTTGTGTGCGTTTATTGCTCATAATGATAATCACCTTTATTTATATATCCTATACATTTATGGAGGAAGCAGAGACAGATGCTGTCTTTGGTCAGATTTAAACCTGGGACCGCAGCACTGCAAGACAACGGTGAGAAGGAGGAGGAGAATAACTTGTATGGTTCTTAGATCATTTTTGTACACCAGTTTTAAGAATATTGGGGAAGTTTTGGTTTGAACTCAGTCGTACTGAACCAAACTTTTTGCCAAAATATGTCGAACTTGCTGAATCAAACTTTTCAAAAGTTCGCTCATCACTGTGTAAACACCGGTTGTGCTGCCAGCAATAATGAAAGTGTACAGAGGACAAAAGAGCGTATTAATGATTGTTCATCTCTATACAATTTGCATTGGTTTGTGTGAAGGCCTTTTAAACAAAAGCCGACTTACTTGTTGTATTGTCAATCAGCACTCGCCATGGCCCTTAGTATACCATGATGACATCACTAATAGATTCACTTTAAACAACTGCTCATACATATGCTAATTATTAAAAGAAATCATTTCATGAGCAGCTGTATGGGCATCTATGAACTTTATCCAGCTTTATTTGTGAGGCAGAATGAAAACTAAAACAAGCTATCCAACCATCACTATAGTAATGCTAACCGATGAAGGACCGTACATTGCAGAAATGTGCTCTGATTGGAAAAGGCACTAAACATATGATTCTGACACACAGGTATGATATGGCTATGTGAATGATATGGACTGAACTGTTGGGTACGTAAGCACCTGACAGCTTATCCAGTGACTATTAATCCTGTGCTTTACACACGAGCTATAGTAATTCAAGTAAATGGAGGTGGAGCAGACAGCTAATTGTTCCGACCCGCCCGCCTCTATTCACTTTAAATAAGCAGTCGCTCAATCATTGGGCAACTCCTGTTTACACTGAGCGAGAAGCCACTCAGCAGTCGTTCCTTTTCAGTGAGCTGAGAAGAAAAGACTAGTGAGAACTGAGTTACTTATTGCTCAGTGCCCTGTCTGCAGTCATATGTACATGGGGCGACAGTAACCCATTTGAGTCATTATTTGGGCAACTATCAGCCCATGTGAAGATAGTTACCTCTGGTAATGGAGGAGAAGACTAAAGTTGACCGTACACATTAGATAAAACATTAGACAAAACTTGGACAACAATCTAATTTGTACGGACATGACCACACTTTCCCCCCAACAGTAGATTAAGGGGAAAAGAAGGCTGAAATCTAACATGCCCAATCTTTAATTTTAAGCTGTGTCTGGTAGTGCTTTCTCTCTCCATTAATATTAAATACACATAATTATGAGCATTTGGCAAAATGTGCATTTTTATGCTGAAGTCAGAACAGAATAGGTGTTCATCTGACAGCTACCTTGCATGTAGGCAGCTTTTTACTAATGAAATAACCAGCAAGATGATGGTACAATGGGGACATGATGCCTGGAATGCTGCAGATCTTGGAGAATTAGGACAGGGTTTACCAAAATAAACTCCCTTTTGCATTGCTTGACTGTGTGTAATCTATGTACACCCTCTTTATGCAATAGATATTCACTAATAATCTTATGGTATGCCACATTGCTTTCATCACAAAATAATTACCTATTAGTCACTCAGAAGAATTCTCTGTCACAATACCCAGTGCAGTGTGTAAAGCCAAACGGACTGAATTTGCAAAGTTGGTTCTGCGCTTACGTGAAATTTGGCTTATATAGGCAAGATATTCCTCTAATTCTAGTCATCTCTATTAATCACTGTAGGAGCAGTACAGCATGGGATACCATAATGATCACTACTATCTCTTCCCTCATTTCTCTCTACCACGCTACCCGTGTTCTTCGTTCTGCTAATGATGTCAGACTGTGTTCCTCCATAATCCAAACCTTCTATTCTTTTCTCTAAGATGTTTCCCAAGCAGCACCAGTTCTTTGGAACATGCTACCCAGATCAATGGTCAATAGCCACATTTTTAAGAGTGACTTAAAACACATCTCTTTAGAGAGCTCTATCACATCCTCTAACTTAATCCAACTCCTTTTAGGCTGGGTTCACACGGGGCGGATTTGCCGCAGAAATTCCGGTTTTTGAAGCAGCGCTTCTCCCGGCGGAAATCTCGCGTTTTTTCGCTGCTGCCAAACCGCGAGATTTCCGCCGGGAATCGGCCCCGTGTGAACCCAGTCTTACCCTTCTATATTCTTCATTAGAACCTAATCTCTTTATCTCACAATTTCCCCCACCCTCCATGCACCCTAATTCACTTCATATCTCTACATACACAGATATTGGCTGGTGACCGACTCTTGCAGCTTTATATATATACTACCCTGTTTAGAAAAAGATAATGAGACCACTGTTAAAACAAACACTTTCCCCTCTTTTGTGATCTTTATTTCCTTATAGATGGTAGCTCTTGCGAGGAAGGCTTACACGCAAAGATAATTGTTCAAAAGATAGGTTTTGTGCGATTGTTTTTCATAAATGGACACTAATGTCCATTAGCAGCTTATCACCTTTATTTGCATGTAAATGAGCCTTCGGGACCGGTATGCGGACGACAGCAGGTGGTCTGTGCTCTGCATTCAGCTCCTTTGTTCTGCCTCAGGGCTGCAAGCTAAATACAATGTAATCAGTGCTCCCGTGCAAATACAGCACCATTGACAGCAAACACAGCATACAGTCTGTGCTATCTTCTCTCCGGCTGAATGACTGATTTATTTTATGTTCACCTAAAAATTCAGCCAAAGAGTGAAAGAGGGGAGCATTTAAACACAACGATTTTCACTCAAACGATAGCTTTTGAGTGAATCTTGAGTGATAATCGTTACATGTAAATGGCCCTTCACTGCTATTGTTTATTAGTTTAATGTCTGATTTCTGTGAGTGCACCCTTTGTTATGTGCTGTGGAATATGTTGATGCTACATAAATAAAGACTATTATTATGAATTATTACATGTCTTACTACTAATAAGTACACACTCATCATAAAGGGTCTTTTGGAGAAAAAAAATGCCTCTAAATGCTTTTTTATGATCCTAACTTTTGTGACAATGTTCTCAATCTTTAATTTTAATCAAAGCACCAAACTCCAATTTTCCTAGATCTTCTGTTTGGGCTCTATCCTACTGAACTACAGTTGTGGGTATAAGACAAGAGAACTATACTGCACACCAAAACAGAGTAGTTGTGGCTTTTTTGCCCCAGAATCATTACTTGTGGGAATCCAACATAGCAATAAAGTAATCAGCAACCTGGACTGCAGATCATGCATGTGACTTGTGCATACAATGCAAGTTAATTGATAACGCCTTTGCTGGCCTCTTCCTTGTATATAACAGTAGAAACTATTTACAGATAATGTAGCTTGCAGAAAGAAGCAATTAGATTTTTTGGGGAATCTACAGCGGATATATTGCTGCTTGTATCCTAGCAGAGAACTCAAATGGGGTTCTGTTGGAGGGAGCAGAGAAAGTTGCTACATCACTTTTGTATGCCTATACGAATCGCAGTCTGTACATTGGGAGAGGGTGTATTTTTGCTGCTGTTAATGTATATAGCAGCAAAGCAGACAGACAAAATATGCCTTAGCTTGGGGAATATTGCAGTTCTCTGTTTGTGGCCTCAGACGGCGTTCAAAGTCACCAGCCTGGTCATTATGAATTATTTACAGACCTTACACAGGTAACAGTGGGTTTTGGGGAATTCAATTACACTTGACCAAACAGGGACAGCTCACAAAGATATAAGCTATAACATCTGGCTTTCTGTTCTCACATATCACGCTTCCCGGGGATTGCGGCTTATTTAGTTGGTGGTGCTTTTTTGTCACAAAAAACAAAAAGAAAGGAGAATAGGGAAAAAGCAAATACATACGGTGCATGTCAACAGCCTCAGACATCATTCAGTCACCAGTCTGGCTACTATTTGCAGGCCTTACACAGCTAGAAGTGGGGTTTGGGGATTTTAACTATGCTGCACCAAACATGGCCTTCTGTTTTCACTTATTGTGTCTCCCAGGGATTGCGGCCTATTTAGTTGGCGTTGTTTTTTCGTTGCTATAAAACAAAAAGAAAACCAAACAGGGAAACATTAAATACACACAGTGCATGCCAGCTGCCTCAGACGTTGTTCAAAGCTGCCACCAGTGTGGACACTATAAATTATTTGCAGGCCGTATGCAGATAGCAATGGCTTTCTGCAAACTACAAAGTTAGCTGATAAGTTACATAAAACTAAAACACTAAAAGTGAGCACAAGCAAAAACTGAATAAAAAAATAAAATAAACAAAAATAAACATGAAGAAAGCAAAGGGAAGGAGACATGTCGTTGATGGTGTAGGAGGTGGTAGAGAATGGGCCAAGTGGGCACTTCAAGCGGTTCTCACTGACACAACATTAACATTCCTTAGTAGAGGTTATGCCCATGCATTACATCCACAGCATCCATTTGCAGGCACACAGCAGTCAGTCTGCAACAGTCAGCCATAACCATCCCACCTCTACTTCACCCCATGCCGAATTCCCCATACACTCCAAGCAGACCACATGGATCAGTCTGAGAAGCTTTTTGATCATTCAGTGTCATGGATGTCGACCAGGCAGTCCAAACAGCCAGAAGGTGAAGACCAAGGCATTAAATGCACTGATGCTGAACCATTATTTTCCTCTGAAGAGGAGGGTCAGTGCACGTTGTCAGCCCTCCCAGGCAATGCGTACTCAGGAGGATCTGGAAACGAAGATATGAGCTCCCAGTGCTCACTGTGATATAGAATTCACTAAGGAGAAGAAGCATGACAAAGGGGAAGAGGAGGTCCAAGAGGATCAAGTACTCAATCTAACATGGAGAGGCATGTAGAGTCATCATAGCAGCTTCAAGTGGAAGGAAAAAGACATGGTCATTGTAGGCAGCGAGTAGGGTGCTGCAGAAAAACAAAAAGCAATGCCACCACCCTCAGTTACCACTAATCGCAGCACACCAACATGAGGCGTACAGCTAGGTCTGCTCACAGGACTTGTGCAGCCTGGACATTCTTTGAAACCACAAGTGATCACAGAAGAGTGGTCATCTATAAGATCTGTGGTAAGCATTTAAAACGCGGCAAGAATGTAAATAACCTGAACACAACATGTATGAACAGTCACATGAACTCCCACCACCTGCTGCTGTGGAGAGCCCACTTGGGCCAAGTGAAAAGAGCCAACCTCATCCTTGTCCCTCTTCTGCTGCTGTTGCTGACTTTTCCTCCATTTCCCTCCCTGTTCAAGTGTTAATGCAGTAGCCTTTGAGAACAGGCAGTTATGTGTAGGGGCAGTAACACAACTACTTCAGGCCTCTTCTCCACAAATGAAGATCAGGCTGCAGGTTTCAGAGCCAGGAGTGCGAAACTGAGAACAGAAGTTGAGCCGCCACCATCACCACCACCTTCACTGACATTGACATCCATCCAATATTCCAGTGTGTCCAAGGTCAAGAGATCAATCATAGCACAGGGCTGTCACTGAAAGCAAATAAAGACCCACATACGATCTCCTAGATCAACACCACTGTACACTGATCAATACTAGCGAAGTCCAAAGCTTCAAGTTTCTCTGTGCATCCTTTTGGATCATACCAGTCTATTTTCAAACATTTAAGGGTGAACCCCTTTCTGTGTTACATATACCACTGTACACCGTTTTGACTAATTTTGGGTAGGTGCATAGTGTTCCCCAGATGCGAATCTGTATTCCCATGCAATTTGAGGGCCTTTGACTGCATTGGGAACCTTCTGGAGGGCAAATTAGTGAACCCGATTTTTCTTCCCATTGACTTTAGTGGGAGCGGGAATCGACCGTCCTGATTCACGATGATTTCCATGAAATCAGCCAGATAGCAACATGAAATGATTATTCCAATAATTGCACATCACTACTCACTTGTAACATTCTTGATTATCTCATGTTTATCAGAAGAACAAGGAAGTGGAAGAAAAACATATGAATCACCTGTCATTAGATAAAAGGATAACAATGACTACACAATTAGTACATGTGTTACGTTAAATACCATTTGCCTGAAATAGCTTACATGGCACCTAATTGTTGTGTCTATCATTTGTTACAGCAGGAGTTTATTGTTTTCCATTACAGGCATTCTATATACACTACCGTTCAAAAGTTTGGGGTCACATTGAAATGTCCTTATTTTTGAAGGAAAAGCACTGTACTTTTCAATGAAGATAACTTTAAACTAGTCCTAACTTTAAACAAATGCACTCTATACATTGCTAATGTGGTAAATGACTATTCTAGCTGCAAATGTCTGGTTTTTTGTGCAATATCTACAAAGGTGTATAGAGGCCCATTTCCAGCAACTATCACTCCAGTGTTCTAATAGTACAATGTGTTTGCTCATTGGCTCAGAAGGCTAATTGATGATTAGAAAACCCTTGTGCAATCATGTTCACACATCTGAAAACAGTCTAGCTCGTTACAGAAGCTACAAAACTGACCTTCCTGTGAGCAGATTGAGTTTCTGGAGCATCACATTTGTGGGGTCAATTAAACGCTCAAAATGGCCAGAAAAAGAGAACTTTCATCTGAAACTCGACAGTCTATTCTTGTTCTTAGAAATGAAGGCTATTCCATGCGAGAAATTGCTAAGAAATTGAAGATTTCCTACAACGGTGTGTACTACTCCCTTCAGAGGACAGCACAAACAGGCTCTAAGCAGAGTAGAAAAAGAAGTGGGAGGCCGCGTTGCACAACTAAGCAAGAAGATAAGCACATTAGAGTCTCTAGTTTGAGAAACAGACGCCTCACAGGTACCCAACTGGCATCTTCATTAAATAGTACCCGCAAAACACCAGTGTCAACATCTACAGTGAAGAGGCGGCTGCGGGATTTTGGGCTTCAGGGCAGAGTGGCAAAGAAAAAGCCATATCTGACACTGGCCAATAAAAGAAAAAGATTAAGATGGGCAAAAGAGCACAGACATTGGACAGAGGAAGACTGGAAAAAAGTGTTGTGGACGGATGAATCCAAGTTTGAGGTGTTTGGATCACAAAGAAGAACGTTTGTGAGACGCAGAACAAATGAAAAGATGCTGGAAGAATGCCTGACGCCATCTGTTAAGCATGGTGGAGGTAATGTGATGGTCTGGGGTTGCTTTGGTGCTGGTAAGCTGGGAGATTTGTACAGGGTAAAAGGGATTCTGAATAAGGAAGGCTATCACTCCATTTTGCAACGCCATGCCATACCCAGTGGACAGCGCTTGATTGGAACCAATTTCATCCTACAACAGGACAATGACCCTAAACACACCTCCAAATTGTGCAAGAACTATTTACAGCAGAAGCAGGCAGCTGGTATTCTATCGGTAATGGAGTGGCCAGCGCAGTCACCAGATCTGGACCCCATTGAGCTGTTGTGGGAGCAGCTTGACCGTATGGTACGCCAGAAGTGCCCATCCAACCAATCCAACTTGTGGGAGATGCTTCTAGAAGCGTGGGGTGCAATTTCTCAAGCTTACCTCAACAAATTAACAGCTAGAATGTCAAAGGTGTGCAATGCTGTAATTGCTGCAAAAGGAGGATTCTTTGACGAAAGCAAAGTTTGATGTAAAAACAATGTTATTTCAAATACAAATCATTATTTCTAACCTTGTCAATGTCTTGACTCTATTTTCTATTCATTTCACAACGCATGGTGGTGAATAAGTGTGACTTTTCATGGAAAACACAAAATTGTTTGGGTGACCCCAAACTTTTGAACGGTAGTGTACCTGAGGCAAATGTGAAAATAAACATTTATACTCCTTTGTATATTAGCTCTTCTCTTTGAGTGCGATATATATATATATATGTCTCAAGCAGGTTTCAGTAACATTGAATATGCTATGTTCTCTGTATACCTTTTAAATATTCAGTTTCCCGCCTTAATCACTGACAATGACTTTTGCCACGCACATAAAATAAGACGCTAGGTTTCAAGTGTCAGGGAGTCAGCTACTGTGACCTCTCACTTCTCCGAGAGAACAACATTATACTAATCGTGGGATTTTCCAAGACCAAACATGGTTCTGGGTGAGTTAGCAATACTTGTGGGAAGAAGGTAGACATGGGTACTAATAGACTTTCTTTAAAGCTGCCCATGCTTAGTACTGCTCTCTGACGGTTTGAAAATGATATGATTTCCCACTGATCAGTATGGCTTGACCATATATTAGAACTGTGCCATTAACTATTTCCATGTCTTTTCTAAAGAGCAATCATTTGTTTATCGGTATATAGCAGAAATGGAGTTAATATGCAAGCTTTACAATGAAATAATCAATGAAGCCATAGCACCTGAGAAACCACCAATCAGATTTCCAATGTGTTGGAATTGTCTTCTAGTTGGATAACTTGAATATTATTTACGATCACGGATTGGTATGGTGGATCATCCGTCGAATCTTAAGTAATATTGTACTACATTTAAAGGAATTGGTCTCATAATTGGGCATTTATACCAGAGAGCTTCCCAAAAAACAACTAGTACTAATATTCACAAAAAACACTCAAATATTCACAAAAACCACTCATGGATCCACGTGGATGGAGCATAAAATCCACTTGTAGCATTACTTTCATAGTAATCCAGAGATCATTTTGTATATCTAGTCTCATCTTGAAGACACCCGTGTACAGTTTCGCCCTGCGCCGGCGGAAGTAGTTTACTCTGGACTCTCTGGAGTTTTCTTTTTCTATTATTCCTTTGCTTTGTTTAGGATCTTATCAGCGATTCAGAAACCTTTGATGTCAAATCCCAGCTCTTGTGAGATATGTGCTCAGTGCACTGCTGATGGGGGATGTAAGTTCTGGAAACCTGGTCCTTAGGTTTTATTTTGAGTATTAGCAGTCCTACAAGTGTTCCTGCAAATATTTCCTGTAGTGTCTGGCTTTCTGTGTGTATGCACAGTGCAGGAGAGGTTGCTGTAGCTGCATAATGTGGATTACACTACAGTTTTATATATATATAGACTAGCTTACCCGTCGCGCGTTGCTGCGAAGACAGACAGACATACATTCATTCGTTTTTATATATCTAGATAACAACCAATCACAGCGCAGCTTTCATGTTACCTCAGTAGTATAATATATAACAACCAATCACAGCGCAGCTTTCATGTTACCTCAGCAGTAAGAGAAATAACAACCAATCACAGCGCAACTTTTATTCTGCCTCAGCAATATAAAAAATAGCAACCAATCACAGTGCAGCTTTCATGTTACCTCTGCGGTATTATATATAGCAACCAATCACAGCGCAGCTTTCATGTTACCTCAGCAGTATAAGAAATAGCAACCAATCACAGCGCAGCTTTCATGTTACCTCTGCGGTATTATATATAGCAACCAATCACAGCACAGCTTTCATTTTACCTCAGTGGTATAATATATAACAACGAATCGCAGCGCAGCTTTCATGCAACCTCAGTAGTATAAGAAGTAGCCACCAATCACAGCACAGCTTTCATGTTACCTCAGCAGTATAAGAAATAGCAACCAATCACAGCACAGCTTTCATTTTACCTCAGCATTCTCAATATCCAGCAATTGTCTTGCGAAACGTTCGGCGGATGCATCATTTTCTGGTTGAACACTCATCCCGTTGCCCGTAATGCCTTTTGCTTTCGTGCTTGAGATGGAAATCAAACGATCTTTGTCTGGGGGGCATAACTGTTGATGACGCTCGCACGCGCGCCACCTATTGTAGGATAGATGTACTATGCCAGTAATCTTCCCAGGAGTGTACTTAGCAACTTCCCAAAGTTTCATGGCGATCGGATGAATGGTGTAGTAGCGCATAAAGGACAAACAGACAGACACGCAGACAGACACGCAGACAGACACGCATACATTCAATTTTATATATATAGATATATATATATATATAGATATATATATACATACATACACACATATATATATATATATATATATATACATACACATATATATACTCTCACATATATATATATATATATATATATATATATATATATATATATATATATATATATATATATATATATATATATATATATATATATATATATATATATATATATATATTCTTGTAATAATAAAGGCTAAATGTTTCGGGATGGCAGTGAAATGACTTGGAGACCAGACAATGGTAATGCAATAAGTCTGTTTAGAGAAGAGACTGTTCTGTTGTACAAGACCAGGAGGCAGAAAGTTTTTGTTGTAAGCAGGAAATAATGGAACTAATGGCAGTGGGAGGGGTGGGGGGTGACAGCTTCACAGCTCCAACACCCCCGACTTGTTCTACAGTATACATCTTAAATCATCACACACATTTATATGTACGTAGAGCTTCTGCTTTGTGTCTCTTCGTTATACTTACTGTCTCTTCAAACTCTTACATCTAGAGGAAAATACAAAAAAATACTATGTGCTGTATATTATATATTTCTTAAGGATTTATGTGACTATACGAGTCTCTGTGCTGTTTAATATTCCCTCCTAACAAAGGAGATGTCTGTGTATAGAGGGGACAAATGTTACCTTCATTGTGATAGCAGGGCAAAGAAAGTTATGTTATCTAAACCCATTAAAAACCTATTGTTCTCTTATCTTAACAGGGCAAAACCCATTGTAACGTAATTCAAAGCATATGTGCGTATGTATGTATATACACAATGAATGTATATACACATGTTGTGTGAATATGAATCTGTGTATAACCTACTTGTATAGAAATAATTTTTACTACTACCGGCACGTGTGTGTATATTTTCCAGAATTTTTGAGGATGCAAAATGATTTTTCTGGCTTTTTGAGGATGCTTGAAATATAAGCCCTACTCCAAAATTAAGCCCTGCTAACAGTTAATTAAAAAGGTCAATTTAAATAGTGTCCAGGCAGCTATACATGTAAAAAAGTTAAACCTTTTTGAACAAAAATTAAAATAAGACACTGTCTTATTTTCAGGGAAATACGGTGTATATATATATATATATATATATATATATATATATAT
Organism: Eleutherodactylus coqui; assembly: GCF_035609145.1. Taxonomy (NCBI): domain Eukaryota; kingdom Metazoa; phylum Chordata; class Amphibia; order Anura; family Eleutherodactylidae; genus Eleutherodactylus; species Eleutherodactylus coqui. The sequence continues at coordinate 394,361,090 of NC_089837.1, forward strand.
ATATTATTTGCATAACAGCTGAAATTATTTCAATACTATTCACACAACACGTGTATGCACTTTCACAATAAATATGGAAGATATCACACACTGTAGGCTTATCAGAGCGATTGTTTTTGCTAATATTTTTGGCACAAAAAGTTATATTTGGAAGATCTGCACTTCCTTTAGTTTACTTGGAAGGAGGATGCAGCGCTGAGAGGTCAGGATTTACTCACACCCCTTACACATCTATCACACCATGCACTATTTAAGACAAAACAAACAAGAAACAAGACAGGAACCGAAGGAAAAAAATATACATTTTCTGCTAAGTAGCAGACAGCCCCCCCCCCCCCCCCCCCCCCCCCCTACCCACAGATTGGGCATCAGTGTCCTGTAGGAATAGTTCCCACTCACACATAAACAGGGGCTGGACACAGGACTTGCTTATGTTAAAGCATGTAATTACTGGTAGCCCCTGGTTTTCTGTGTTTGGGTATTGCTTGTTTTGTGTACACTAGTTGATGGATATCTGTCCAGCAGGGGCCCTGTCTCCAACTAAATGTGATTTGAGAGCCAGACCCTTTATCCTGATGAAAACCGGATCCACGACCTTTGTGGAACTGCAAATTAAATTAATAGTTTGCTACAAAAGCGCCCTTTTGAAAAGTGAGTGTCAGAGACAAACTGCTCCCTGTCTTTGATGGTGCAAAACACATTTCTTAGATAAGAATCCACATTCACTCTGTAGGCTGGAAATATGAGCAAGGCCAGGTAGACAGGGATGTATTGCAGGTTAAGGGGAACTGAATTTTAATCTCTTTTCTGGAAGGTGGGGGAAATGCACAAATCCTCCTGCATTTATCTCGATAGGGGAAAAAACTCTTTTTTAATCCTCGGTGAAGTATTTGTTTTATCTAATGTCGCCTTTCACTTCTGTTTTGTCTCCAGAGTCCTGCAAATTTACCAAACACTTTTGTCTTCAGCAGCTGTCAATCAAAGTCCTGACAATTGGAGTTTAGGCAGAGTGGGGAACCCAAGTCTTCTGTGAAAAAAGGGGACTGGATACAGCACTCCCATTGTCACTGGGACCCTCTGATGACTGATGAAGAATTGCTTCAAAGTCACCCCCTTCTCCACCCATTATCTACAAAATTCACAGCCCTGATATATATATATATACATAGTAAATGCTTATCATCTGGTCATGCTCGTTATATGATAGAGAGCATGCAGTATATGATATCCATGAAATAAACAAATAAGTTAAATTGCTTGAGAGGGTGAGGTTGGCATCCTGTGGCTCTTGTTGAATTACAAGCTGAAACTTGCCAGCATCCATCCGTGGCAGCTGAAGAGTAGCAATGTTCTTTGGTACTTGGGGGTTGTCTGTCACCACTTTTTAAATTAATTTCACAATGTTTCACCAGTACATATCCGTAAAAAACAGCCACTATTTATTTCTTAAACTCTTTTTATTTCTCCAAAACATAAATATTTATAATTCTATATTAGAAAAATGGTGACAGATAACCCACAAGTACCTTTTCTTCACTTAAAGCCAGCAGTAGCTATGCATGGCACAAACGGCTACCCAGAGACTGACACTACTAGTGCAGACCATACACACCAAGGCAGAGGCGTAACTTGAAGCTCCCGGGCCCCGATGCAAAACCTGTAACAGGGCCCCCAACTATAATGCTTTACTTATAGTACCGGGTTCCCTGTATGGAGAAGAGAGGCCTTATGGGCCCCCTAAGGCTCCTGGGCCCGGGTGCAATAGCATCCCCTGCACCCTCTATAGTTACACCCCTGCACCAGGGTAGTATAACATGATGAACACTACAATCTGCTACATTTTACCAAGTAACTAAGATACTGAAATGCTGCTTAAAGGTTCAGGGCTCATTCATATGAGCGCATATACTCTACGTTTTTACACCCAACCAATATACTCGGCCATCTGAGGCATTTGTTTCCAATGCATTCGTTCACACGGGCGAATACGGTGCGTGAAAAGTCGACCAGCTAAAAGAAAAAACATAGGCAACCGAAATAAGTCCGGCGTGCATACAGTGGCCAAAAAGATACTTCTGGAACTATCTTTTGTCCGATATACGCTGGCGGGTCCCATAGACTCCTATGGGAGCTGGGAAAAAAGGGAGAGGGAAGGGGGCATTTTTGCAGCGTCCAACGCTATGAAAAGCTTATAGAAGCCTCTATATAGGCACTGAAAGGCATCCTGAGGATTTTGGGCAGAGCGAGGGGTTTCTGGGGTGCAGCGTATTTTGTTGCTAAAAACCACGCTCACAGTCATGTGAATGGGCGAGAAAACGCTGGCCGTGATCGTATATAAACGCCCATTCATGCGGTTTTATGGTGCCAGTGGGCAAATGTAAAAACGCCTACGCTCATGTGATGAACCCTCAGGCTGATGCTTCTGAATGATGCTGCTGACAGGCACTACATAATTTTTGTTGGCTCATTTGTATAGCTTGTAAAAAGCACATTAAGGGCCCCGGCACAATAGCGTTTTTCCCGCGCATTTTTTTCCCGCGAATGTCAATAGGACTTTCTAATATTAAAAAAGCAAAGCACAAACAGCAGATCAAATACAGCAGCAGGCATTGCAGGTACACACTTGTTCATTTTGTTATCTGAGAATTATAAAATAAACTTTTTTGTAGTTAGGAATAAGAGGTTGGGGAGGTAGAGGACAGGGTTAGGGGGAGGGATAGAGGGGGCGCAAGGTGGGCAGGGAAGGAGAGGTAAGAGGAGATCCATATGAATTCTAACAGTACTGTAAGATACAGATCCAAGAGTTGGAGTAATTTGGCAAGGAACTAGTTGTAGGGATACAAAAAAAAAATACAGAAACCATATAAAGCTGTTTGATTATACTCTGGGCGTGTTTGACAGAGGAGTAGGAGCTACTCGTCTAAGGACCCCAAATAGTTTTACATTTCCCATGAGATCTATTTGACCAACTTGTAAGCATCTCAAACCTACGAATCTCATTAACTTGTGTGATGCGTTTTTTTTTAAAATTAGAAATCCGTATTGACTTTCACCAAAAAACACAGCAAAATCGCGTGAAAAAAAGTGCAACAAAAGCGCTAGCGTGCAGGGGCCCTACGGGCTCCCACACACACACGTGCGTTTTTTAAAATGCAGCGTTAATGCAGCGTTAAGAAAACACAAGTGTGTGGGAGCCCTTAACGTCATACATTTTTACAAGGATTTCCTGGAGCCTTATTTTATACATACTTTCAGGCATTTTTTTCTCTCTATAGAGAAATCCATGTGAAATCATTTGGAAAAAACGCCATCTCTGGAGCATGCTGCATTACAAAAAGCCAGGAACCCCAAACCGCACCCAAGGTGAGTAAAAGTGAAACCCGCAGCGGAATCAATGCGTGCCCACGGCCATGGACATAAAAAGACAGTTTCTTACCTCTCTGGATCCAGCACGGGTCTCCTCCATGCCTGCCGGATCTTCTTTCTTCAGCACGGCGGATGCGCAGTGCCTTTTTTTCTTTTTTGAATCTCCTGCTTTCCTGCGGATACGCTGCACATCCACAATGACAGCTGCCGGTGTTTCGCGGATCAGACGACTTCCATTAACTTCAATGGAAGCTGTCCTTGCAGGATCCGCAGGAAAATGGAGTATGCTGCAATTTCTTCCCGCACGTGCGATCCGTACATCGGGAGAAAAACATATCCACATGCTTTCAACTGCTTTGCGGGTGCCCATGTCTCCCTATGGGTGGCTTGTAGAGATGAGCGAGTATACTCACTAAGGCACATTACTCGAGCGAGTAGTGCCTTAGCCGAGTATCTCCCCGCTCGTCTCTAAAGATTCGGGGAGCGGCGGGGGAGAGCAGGGAGGAACGGAGGGGAGATCTCTCTCTCCCCCCCGCTTCCCCCCCCCTTCCCCGCCACAACTCACCTGTCACCGGCGCCGGCCCCCAAATCTTTAGAGACGAGCGGGGAGATACTTGACTAAGTCACTACTCGCTCGAGTAATGTGCCTTAGCGAGTATACTCGCTCATCTCTAGTGGCTTGTTTTGCGGATGTCCTGTGTGGGTGCTCCTGCACGGATTCCAGAAATCAAACCCGCCTGTGGACATTGGGCCTAAGGCTTGTTACAGATGGGCGTATTGTAAAATGTCCGTATTATGGATCCGTATTACGGACATGTTACAGATGACATTACAGCAGTGTCATCAGCATTTCATCCCTACTTCATCCGTATTTGCCTCCATAAATGTTATTTTCCTCGAAGCACATACTGATCTGTATTTATATACTCAGCTGAAAGCAGGCAAAGTGGGGGGGGGGGGGCACAGACAGAGGACCCCTTTAATATTGGAGCCGCTCCCAGGGAATTTTTATTCTCTAACTCCCAGAGTTTTATTGTATTTTTCAAACATAAAGGCTACAATATCTTCTAAAGAAGAGCAGTGTAAACACCATCACATCTTATAGGACAGCGCACAGTAATTGGACAGTCATGTAGCCACAAGTCCCAGCTTTCATGGTCTACCCGTAATCTCATAGGGCTAATATATATGTATTCAGACGGTGCGGTTGAGGTGCAGTCAAAAATGTACCAGAAAAAAAAACCACACAGTTTATTAATAATAATAATAATCTTTATTTGTATAGCGCCAACTTATTCCACAGCTGCAGTTTGCTGCAACAAAAACCGCAGTGAATCATGGTAAAACCGCATGTGGTTTATGTAGCGCAATTCTGACTGCACCTCCACCGCGCCGTCTGAATGCAGGTTATGTAAGGGCTCAGAAACAAGCTTCACTGACTCTAGAGATGGGGGCATTTAGGAGCTGCCCCTGCCCATAACCACCCTCGGAGCCATGTTCCCCCTTCATGCGAAATTAAAGATGACATGCTCTGTTTTTGTGCTCATTTGCGCCCCCAAGGCACCACAGGTGACAAAAGTACAGACCAATGCGCAAATTTAAGTGTGATAGCCAGCAATAGCTGACTTTACAGTGTTATTATGTCACGCTATCGCCAGTGTATCGAAGCAGACACTCTTCTTCAGGAGCCCTTACAGTGAATGGAGGCGCGTGGGGGAGGGGCAGTGCGATGCGATTTCTCTAGCCTGCTCTCCTCCGCTCTCTGAAGGAGGAGCGATAATCGTTGGGTCGCCCCGTGTGAACCTAGTTTAATACAGATCTTTGTTTAATTCCGTGTTTGGTTATGTATTCTGTTCACTTTTTTTCGTCTGTATTTCTTTACTTTTTTTCTTAAAGGGTTAACAATTTTTCTCATTATTTTCCTTATGTTGCTTTATTGAAAAAAAAACACAGTGCACATAAAGAGGTGTGAAAAATAAGAACGTGAACAGAATCTTGGCAAGTTTTTTTTTTTTTTTTTTTCAATTAAAAACCTAAGTGAATAGAGATCTGTAATACACGAGTGTGAATGCGCACTAATGCACATCATGCTGCAGTAAAGTCATCTAATAGCTCGCAGGGTCACTGTACTACAACACTAATCACTGGCTCACATCACACTGCAGCTTAGATACAGCAGAATGCTGCTGAGATGCACGGAAGACACTGAAAAGGTTAAAAGTGGGGACTGTAGGACCCAGAGGAGTCTTCGAGAAGTCAGATCAGAAAAGGGAATAGACACCGCTAGTGGGCGCTGTGACTCCGTGGAACTTCAGCTGGTAGCCCTATAGTGTTCTAGTGAGAGCGGGATGTACGGAGCGGCTCCGTGCCGTCCACTGCTGTGTGTGTGCGGGCGGGCAGATGTCCATCAGACATGACCTCCCAGCACTAGTCCTCGGGGCACCAGACAGTCACTGAGGGCTTTATGGACGCCTCTTAACTGGCTGCTATTAGTCTCAGTGCTCTGGGTGACAGTCTGCAGGCCCCCTGTGCCCGTCCCCTGGGGAAGTGGGCTCAGCGCCATTCCCAAAATACTACCCAGCGCCGCAGACACTGCAAACTGTCACCATAGACAGCAGTAGTAGGAACAAGAACATCATCAGATCTATCTATCCTCCATCTCATCTATCTATAAGATATACTAGATAGACCTATATATGGAGAGATCCGTATAATATATGCAGAATCCATGGAGGGACTCTATAGAGGATGTTCTTGTTCCTACTACTACTGTGTCCGGTGACAGTTTGCAGTGTGGGTGGCGATGGGTAGTATTTTGGGAATCGGTGTGCTATTGTTTTAAAACACGGTACCAGATCTTTGTTTTCATTGTTTTAAATTAACATAAATTATTAATTGTTCTGCCCAGAATAATTTTGTATGCCGCTACTGAAAGCCATGGGCAGTGCAGTCAGCTGGTCTCACAGTAGCTTACCCTTCCTCACCGGTCACATGGTCGTATATGAGGCGCTGCTAAGGTGTACATGGGGAGAGCACACCATCACCACTGGAAGGGCTTATTCAGACGACCGTATGTGCAGATATGTTCGCCTCATATCGGCACATGCATACTAATATTATAAATGCGGAAGTAACTGTTACCTTTTCACGCCTACACCGCTGAAGTGATTTTGATGATATTTGTCATGGAGATAGTTTGCATCCTGAGAAGGACATAGGCTACGTTTTATCCTGAAAATTTATAGAACTCCCAAGACAGATTTACTTGGTGCTGTGCAGGCGCACCTTCATGCCGCGAGGCCGAGGAGAAGGGGGTGCATATTATAAGCTATGCCTACACAAATGGGCAGACATGTGAGGGCAAACACCATTGCCACATGTATGCAATTATAAGTGCAGCACAGCGGAAGGGGATGCACAGCATAAGCTAGCATTTGCGATGACTATCAAGAAGGCTCAAGGGCAAACCCTAAAGGTAGCAGGTGTACATTTAGAAAAAAATGTGCCTTTCTCATGGGCAACTGTATGTGGCGTGCTTATGTGTATAAAGCCCACCAAACCTTTAGGTCCTAGCAAAAGATAACAAGACCAAAAACGCAGTGTACAAAACTGTGCTGATATAGCAGATTGCAGTTACATTCCTTTCACTATTTCAACGTTTTACATTTCAGTATACAGCAAAACACAGATTAGATGAAAAAATCTATAAATTCCACATGGATGAAGTCGCAGGTAACAAGCTAATAGTACTATACTTTTTGCACACGCATGGCCTGTTTACATGCACAGCAAAACATTCCCACCCGGATTTAAAAGGCTATTTAGCCTAACGAGGTCCAAATGTGTTCTTGCCCCGCAGTCTTGCACAGCACATTGCGCATTTACACACCTTCCATCGGCTTCTATAGGAGGCTTTTGCTGTGCAATACGCAAAAAATAGAGCAGGTCCTATTTTTGATGCATGTAAAAAAGTAAAATGAGAACGAACCACTGATATCAATGGGCAACATTCTCTGCGCCTGTGTATTTTACAAATCTGCTACTCTAAAGGAGCTCTGAGACCGGACAGGAAAATGCAGCACTTCATGCTTACAGTGGTAAAGTACCAGTGGAGAAGCGTGTTTTATACGTGTGTGGGAAAGCCTCGCGTTTGTTGCTCTGCTCACACATTTTGTGACTGCAGCTGCAGAATGTTCCTTCTACTGAACCTTCGCTGACTTTTAGGGCTCCTTCACAGGGGTGTATTTTATTAATATTTTGTAAACCAAATCCAGGAGTGGGTCCAAAATACAGAAGAAATGCAGATCTTTCCACTATACTTTCTATCTGTACATTCTATTTCTTGTTTTGGCTTACAAAATCCTGCTGTAAATTGCTGCCGTGTGAAGGGGTTCGTATTTTAATAGGAGCTCCAATGTATTTGTATGTATAGGATTGGGGCTGATGTATCGCTGTATTTCCATGTGTCACCAATAGATCAGGTGGGTTTTCTTGTGTTTTTGCGCACCTCCCATGGACTTTTATGGGGGTATTTGGTGCACAAATACACAAGAAAATAGAGCAGGTGCTGTATGTATATATATATATATAATTTTTTTTTTTTTTTTTTCTGCATGCACAAAAAAAATAAGATCGACCCCTTTGAAAGCCATGGGTTCTATTCTTTGTTTTGCGCACACAATTTTTTGTGCATAAATATGTCCTTCTGAAGAAGCCTTAGACTTTCAAAGTTTTCTGACACTTCTATTCAGAAAAGTGCACCCTGGGGCTTCAGCCTCCTATGGAGCGTCTGTATACCTATATCTCCTCCATTATCCTGACAGACACAGGCACCCGGGACTCTGGGCTCTCTGTGCAGTATGTACTCGGACACTGCTTATACAGCGCGGTCCTCACAGACCACTCACACTGCAGCGCATACATTTCCACACTGCAGTTTTTCGGCAGAGAAGCGAGTTAGTGAGGAATCCAGATTTATTTTGGCAAATAACTAAGTCCTGAGATCTCCAATAAGGTGAAAACTGTCAGGAGAGGAAACTTTAAGGAAACCGTGAGATTAGTAAACAATGCGTCTGAGTACAAGGTCGCCTTCGCATGTGGCGTATTCGCTGCCGGCTTCCAGCAGTGGAAAACCCACAGCAAATCCGCAGTGGCCAAATCTGCACCAAGGCCGGATTCACACAGGTGTATTTATGCGTGTATTTGCGCATGCAATTTACGTGCGCAATACACAAAGGATAGAGCCTATTGATTTTAATGGCTTCGCTCACATGCTCGTATTCCTTCTACACATCGTGCACTGAAAATGTGGCATGCTTTGTTTTCCTGCACATTTAAGTAATTGGGGATGTGCAAATGTGCGCACAATACACTAGACGTGCGGAACTGGGCAGGAAAAAGAACACATCTGGAACTCATTAGACTAATTAGCCATTTCAATCGGTGCACATTTTGTTGCCCATTGCAAATGCACATGCCTTGCGCACGCAAAACAGTATTGTTCGCTCCGCAAAAACGCTGCGCTCATGAGCGCACTAGTGTGAAGCCGGCCTTTAAGGGTTCATTTTGCTGCATTTTTAATTGTGGATTTGCTGTCAGATTTAATACTTCTATTACAAGGGGTGAAATCCACAGCATAATGACTCCTTCAGACAAGTGGATATTAGCACCTTTTGTACGTGGAAAAATCGCACGTGCAAAACACGGAGAATAGAACCCATTAATTTCATTCTCATTTCATTTTTTTTTTTTTTTGTGCGTGTGGTTCTTGCAGACGTGAAAAAAAATAGTTCCTGTGGTATGTTGTGCGCATCGGTCTATGGGAGGTGTGCCACTGCACATGTACGCGGTCTATGGGAGGTGTGCCAATGCACATGTACAAGGTCTATGGGAGGTGTGCCACTATACATGTACAAGGTCTATGGGAGGTGTACCACTATACATGTACAAGGTCTATGGGAGGTGTGCCACTATACATGTACGCGGTCTATGGGAGGTGTGCCACTGCACATGTACGCGGTCTATGGGAGGTGTGCCACTGCACATGTACGCGGTCTATGGGAGGTGTGCCACTGCACATGTACGCGGTCTATGGGAGGTGTGCCACTGCACATGTACGCGGTCTATGGGAGGTGTGCCACTGCACATGTACGCGGTCTATGGGAGGTGTGCCAATGCGCATGTACAAGGTCTATGGGAGGTGTACCACTATACATGTACAAGGTCTATGGGAGGTGTACCACTATACATGTACAAGGTCTATGGGAGGTGTACCACTATACATGTACAAGGTCTATGGGAGGTGTGCCACTATACATGTACGCGGTCTATGGGAGGTGTGCCACTATACATGTACGCGGTCTATGGGAGGTGTGCCACTGCACATGTACGTGGTCTATGGGAGGTGTGCCACTGCACATGTACAAGGTCTATGGGAGGTGTACCACTATACATGTACAAGGTCTATGGGAGGTGTACCACTATACATGTACAAGGTCTATGGGAGGTGTACCACTATACATGTACAAGGTCTATGGGAGGTGTGCCACTATACATGTACAAGGTCTATGGGAGGTGTGCCACTATACATGTACAAGGTCTATGGGAGGTGTGCCACTATACATGTACAAGGTCTATGGGAGGTGTGCCACTATACATGTACAAGGTCTATGGGAGGTGTGCCACTATACATGTACAAGGTCTATGGGAGGTGTGCCACTATACATGTACAAGGTCTATGGGAGGTGTGCCAAACACTCGCCCCTTATTTAGCTTAATAGCCATTTAAATCGGTGCGGGTGACTCCTCGCCCCTTGGGAACTAGCGGTGCCTGTATTTGACAGCGAAGCACACTAGTTCTCTGTGCAAAAAAAGCTGACCAGGAGCGAGCTGATTTTGCCATACCCCCGTGTGCAGGCGCCCCGAATAGACCTGCGGCGCATTTAGAATCCATAGCGGTTTAAAAGAAAAACGCTGCGGATTCGCTGTGAAGAGTTTTCAAAGTCTCCTCCACGTATCTTGTGCTATAAGCGGCCAGCAAGTCCGTGTGCGAAGGGGAACCGAGGATCTGCCTTATTTGTTATACACGGAGATGTCATGTAGAAAATCAATTGGTGCGGCGTTCCACGCCGTAAAACCTCTGTTTCCATTTGAGGTGGACTGACTGTTGTTAATTTGTATAATTAGTATCTTTATTATTATTAGTAACTTTATTATCAGTCATTCTGCTCCCTCCCAATGGCAGCTATCAGTATTGGTTCTCCTTCCACATCTCCCCTCTCCCTCTAGTCCCAGCTATTTACAGGACGGGGGCAGACATGAATATATATATATATATATAGATATATGTGTGTATGTTAGTCTCGTGAGGAGGTATATATACAGTTACTACAGTTACTACTTCAGCTGAGATATCTATAACGGATGGTCCATAGCCGACTTTCTGCCATGGCTGGGCGCACATATATATGAAGGACATGGTCAGACAGAACTTTGGCGGTAAGTGTCTCAGTAGGTAGGCACGCCAGCATACAGGCGGTAGTCGCTGAGTAGCCGCAGTCTGTACGCTAGGTACTAGTCTCATGGACGGGGCACTGTGTGTGTGCCGCCGGGGGCTCCGTGCAGCAGGGAGGGGGCGGGTGTTAGCGGGTCTCCTCATGAATATTAATGAGCGGCAGATGAGTTCTCGCCGTAGATTGTATGGGAGGTCTGTACCTGTCATCTACAACACTCCGCTCTGGAGAGCAGCCTCAGCCTGTGATTGACGTCAAGCGCAACCAATCGCGGCGGAGCCTGAGCTTGTCAGCCAATGAGCGAGTAGAACGGAGGGGGCGGGCACAGTTTATAGTCGCACGGCTCGCCGCCGTCCGCGGTTACTTTGGATGAGTGTGGCTGGAGGAGAGGACATCACACACAGGAGTGCGGCTGCTGCGCACACTGCCATCTCCAGCCACAGGAGTGGCCGACGGATTTACGGGCTCCCCGGGATTGGAGTATAGGGACTCACCACGTAGAGCTGGATAATTCGGCGCACTTTGCACTCGTTGCCATCACTGCGGGCTGGTTCCCCGAGGATCAGTGGTGCCAGGCGGGCACGGAGCGGATGCTGGGCTCCCGGCTCCTTCGTGTGTTCCTATGTGATGCCTTAGGATACAGTGTGGAGTTCTCGCAGTGGAGTTGATTCTTTTCCCCTACCGGAGTGAGGACTGACCGTGTCGGGCGATCTGGTTGGATGCGGCGCTGATTTGTCCCTGGACTCGCTTAGATCGCACGACATCTGCTGGAGCTCCCGGTGTGGCGAGAGGATCCCGCGGTGACACCCCAGCACTATGGCACTCGGCGGGGACTCGCTATGGAAGTACAGCCTGGGAGTGTGGATCCTGTTGATCAGGACTGCTATCACCAGATCCCTAGTACTAGATCCCATTTACTGGAATTCCTCCAACCCCAAGTAAGTGTCTTGTCTGCCGCGGGGCTACTGCTGGCTGCAGCGCGGGGCTAGTGGAGGCGTTCGCTGGACTACTGGATAGCACTGACACGGTTTCTGGGCTACTAAGTCTGCTGGAAGGGCCGGCGGCTGGCGGTGCTGCTTGGCTACACTGAGCATCTGAAAGGTGATGCTGGGCTACTGGAGGGCCGTGCTGGGCCACTGGAAGTAGTGCCCGAGTACTGGACGGCCATTCTGGGCTACTGATGGGCCATGGAAAGCTGCTACTACTGTATAGTAATGGGCTACTAGAAAATAGTGGTGGAGTATTGGAGGGTCATGCTGGACTACTAGTTTATACTGATGGGCAACTAAAGGGTAGCGCTGGAGTACTGTGGGCTCCTGGTGTATAGTGATGGGCTACTAGGAGGTAGTGCTGGAGTACTGTGGGCTCATGCTGGGCTACTGGTGCATAGTGATGGGCAACTGAAGGGTAATGCTGGAGTACTGTGGGCTACTGGTGTATAGTAATTGGCTACTAGGAGGTAGTGCCGGAGTACTGTGGGCTACTGATATATAGTGGTGGGCTACTAGGAGGTAGTGCCGAAGTACTGTGGGCTCAGCTGGGCTACTGGTGTATAGTGATAAGCTACTAGGAGGTAGTGCCGGAGTACTGTGGGCTACTGGTAAATGGTGATGGGCTACTAGGAGGTAGTGCCGGAATACAGTGGGCTCAGCTGGGCTACTGGGAGGTAATGCTGGAGTACTGTGGGCTACTGGTGTATAGTGATGGGTGACTGCAGGGTAGTGCCGGAGTTCTGGAGGGTTGCTGTGGCACTGCTGGGTGGTACTGGGTGACGCCGTGGCCGGGTAGTATATACCGGAGTAGAGGGGGTTGTTGCCGCTGCCGGCTTGGAGGTCGGGGCTCGGCACGGTGGGAGGCCGGTATACTGCTGTGTATAGGAGATGCCCCAGTAGGGCCTGCTATCTGATAAGCGCGGCGCCCCCTTCCCCATCCCGGCTGGTGTAGAGCCTGCAGCACTTGTTCTTGTCGGCTGTCCGGATGGCATGTCTCATCGGTGGGCACGTCCCCTCGCCTGGCAGTGCCAGGGCTAACTGCTTGTGTGAGGCCATTAATCAGCTCCGTGCTGGGACCGCAGTTGCTGCTGAGCGCCCGGGATACATCAGCGCTGCCTCCTTTCCCGCATACTTCATCCTCCGGTGCCATGTCTAGCCAGCAGACCCCTATATACTCTTCTGCTACTTATCCCTGAGCTACACCGGACCGGCCAAAAGCGGCCATTAGAAAGCTTTTACAAGGTGATGAGGTCACTGCTCTCATATGGAGGCTCATTGGGCATCTATATGTGAAGATAGTGCAGTTTGTATAAGGGGGAAGCAGGGGATTTAACACTATTGCTGGGGGATGCAGGACCATAAAGGGTTAATGTTACTTCCCATAAATGGATAGTAATAGGAGTTCTTTTAATAGGGGAGTAATTCAGACTCCTTCACCTTTATTTAACTCACACCTAGCTAATCTGCCCAGTGATCAGCCTAAACAAGGGTGCACAATTTAAGTTCACCCTTTCCCCCTGATATCCTTGTCATTAAGCAGTCTACTTACCTGGGAGTGTTGATGGGGTTAAACAGTGAGGCTTTCACTCACTCTGTAGTAAGTGGTGGAGTATTTGCCATTAATAAGCACTGTGTGAAGCTACAAGGCAGGTTTTCCACTAGGCCAGTTGTGTGTATCCTGTCATTGTATAAATCATAGGCAGTATATTACTGAACTGGCAAAGCTGAACTCATCCCATCCCTCCCAATATGTTACTTTCCAAAAGGTTCACTTGTTATGTTAAAGAGACATTTGGAAACCAGTGATCAAGTCAGTCCTACAGAGGTCACTCTTCCAATACACAATGCTGGCTCCCGCTCAGGCTCCCAGTGTTCCAGCCTCACTAAAAGCCAAGCATTTGATTACATTGTCACATTAGAATTTTTTTCTTAGTAGTATTTAATAGTGGCTGGGTTCCTGCACACCTTAGATTACAGGGTGATTGCTGTATTGCAGCCTGTATGGCTATACGCCTCCTATATTCACTTCAGTACAAATGGCAGCTATGTTCCTTCATTCCTCAGTGGCTTACAGTGTTTGAGACAGCACTGCCTATCAATCGGTGATACTGAACTTGCATTAACAAACGTCACCTATTTCTCCTGGGGCAGAATTGTGCTCTAGTTTGTACGGCTTGTCTTCATGATGCAGAAAAGTATCATTCCATATACCGTGGATTGCTGTTAATGTCACATATTGGGAGTTAAAAACTGTCATATTTGCAACAGGCAGACATGATTCTTAAATAATACATGTCATTTCTGTCTTTGGGGATCAGCGATTAAATATGAATGTCTCTTTCCAGATGAGATGTTAGTTTGGTCCAGTGATTTCTTGCAGCATATTAAATACATAGATAGAACTGTTGGGGATATGGAAGGAGGGAAACTTTTCATTACTAGTTTAAAGACCTCTCCTCAGACTCTCCTATGATTAGAGGGCATCCTTTGCCGCTTTCATGCTATGGCCTTAAAATATTATAGATCTGCTTTGTTTCTAAACAGGCCTGCGCTTGATCCACCGTATACCATATAAATACATTCTAATAGTTTGACTGTCACGAATATTAGGGAAAAACAATTTTTTTATGCTAATCTAAATGGCAAGTCCTATTAAAATGTGCACTTCATGCCTATACCAGACTGCTGCCTTTATGTTTAGGCATGGAGACGTGTTGATTTACAGTAACAGTATATCAAGATTGTTTCTAGTTAATTTCCAATTGAAACATTTTGAGTTTTTCTTGCTTACTACTGTGTTGGCACAGACCACTGTAGGTAAATTACCCAGGTGGATGCACTGCATAAGGCAGTTCTTCGGGTAAGCAAGTGCACATTCAGTGCTGTGTAAATACCCCCTTGAACTCTGGTCCTCAGTTTGCATTTGGGTTAATCATGTCCGTTTTGATATAGAATGGAAGAAAGGAGAAAGCACCAGGGTGGAATGGTTGCTGCTTTTTGCATGCACATTCCTCATGTGTTGTGTTAGCATTAGTGGAAGGCAATGGTCCTTGTTCCAAGGGACAACTGAGCCAGCCCTTCAACAAAGTGCCCGGCTGAAACCATATCTGTCTCTGGTAAACTGTTGTAGACAAGAATTTATTTAGGAATCCTTTCCCCAAGGGATGGCCCTTCTAACCCTCCCAATTATGGCTTCAAGCTGAAGAAACAATAGCTGCGGATAAAATGGTTAGTGAAGCACTTACCTCTAAATCTCAAACACCCAAAGTTTTCGCTGACGACACTTGGAGGACTAATGCAAACATCTTTATTTCATTATCCTTTCCCATTGCTTTGACACATGCACACTATATTGGCTCAGGTAAATTACTGACATCCACTAGACCCAGAAGAGGCTGAGATTTAGATATACTGATTCCCTTTTATCTATCTTCCATGGTTCAGCTGGGGTTTAATTGTTACATTATCTCTTGTAATTATCTCCAAGACTCTTATCTATAAAGCTCGCTCAGGTAAAGCACTTTGTTTGGCTCGGTAATTGTCTTTAGATTGTCCGTTCAAAGTAGGGAACAATGAAATGTATTTATTTTCAGATGTTTTCTTGGCCCTGTTTACTAATCAGCAGAAGGGTATGTTAGTCTAGAATATGCTGATGGAGATGGCTGTAAATTGGAGGCTGCTTTCATGTATTGATGGGTATATAAAGAAAAGGGAAAATATCAATTACCGGAGAAAATAATGGAATTCCTGACAATCAACCATCTTCAGTCAGTACTCACATTGGATTTACCTTGAAACGTATAGAATGTCAGATGCCTGGAAGCCGCAGGAAGACTCTTCTTGCGCCAAATGGATTCCTAATTTACTGTTGTAGCATGTAACTAGAAAAGCGAATGTCAGAGCGGCTGGACTTCTTGCATTTTGCTTGTTAATCTGTTTGTTGAAGCTTTTTTTTATATCGAAGGTATTACTGTCAGCTCATCCGTCTTCCCTAAAGACTTACAATGTCAGAACTCCCCTAGCTATTGCCAGCCGAACAAAGCTGAATTATGCACTTTGTCACTTTGAGTTGCAAATTTTTTTAACTCCTATTTAAGTCATAAATATTGATTCTTCCTGTAATTCCCGGAAATGTTTTTGGAACCTGGGAGAAAACCTTCAGGAATATTAATGTAGAAATAGGGAGTGCCATTCTGCCATTCTATCACCCCTACCCAGTTTTTACTTGAAATGGACTGTAGAAAATGAGGCCTAGAAGTGTTGTAGAATAGAATTCTTGTTTGGATTGTAGATGAGCTTTGTAAATAAATACTAGCCCACATTTATAAATAAGGTTAAGTCATTATAGACTATCCAGATAAACACAAGTCAGTGGGTTCTATTACAAGAACCCTTTATAGAGGGCTCAAAGGGCAGGCTCGGCTCAGCTGTAGTTTCACTTCATGTGTTAAGATGATTTTGCATTTTATTGCAAGCTTTGATTACGGGCCTATAAAGCTGTTATGCTTTCTATTTACCTACAGACGACGTCATGATCACCCTGCAAATGAAAGGTCAGCATTGTCGCTTGCTAGAAGGTGCATACACAAGCTGTGCAATGCATTAAGCATATGTTTGTGGATTGTCTGGCACTGTTGTACTGTAAAGTGCAGAGACTCGAGGAGCTGCTATTAATATATAGGTCCATTTTTCACAGAATTGCTTATTTAAAGTTTAGTAGACTATTATAGTCAATGGGATGAAGTGCCCATTTTATGCACTTTTGGGAATATTCCTGAAAAGCTTTAAACCTTACTGCCTTGCACTTCAGTGATGTCACTAGCTTTTAGTTTAAGGATAGTGGCCATCTTGTATTATACAAATGTTATATACAAAGGCGTAGGCCAAGTTGCTTTATCTTGGTGATGTCACTAGTTTCGTGAATGAACAAAAGGCTTTAGATTTTAAAAGTTGGCCACCCATTCTTGCTGCTAATGGGCCAGCAATCTCCCAGATGGCAATGTAAAACCCAAAACGCATAAATGCCAGTAAGTTTTAGGGCTAGTTCTATCTCAAAGGTTACTAGTTTCTAGGTTGTCATTTATACTCCACTTAAGACTACAGACAAGTCCGTTTTATGAAGGCTTGGTAGATGTATAGCTTTTTCCTCCATAAAGGTTGAAAGAAGTTAAGGTGGTTTTTCTGGTCACATTTTCATAGTTTTTTGTATGCCATTCAGTAATTAAAATGGGTGTGTTTAAAATATGTGGACTTGGCGGTTGAGAGCCAAATACTTCTGTCCAGATTTCTCCTCCAGATTATATTTATTTATATATATATATATATATATATATATATATATATATATATATATATATATATATATATATATAATTTTTTTTTTATCCGTATGGGATGCGAAAGCAAATAGTCAGTACTAGAAAAGCTTGGAAAAGTTCCTGTGGCTACATTGTTTCCTCCGAGGCTAACTAGACAAAAGACGTGAGCATTTCAGGTCCTGTCTCATAAAGAAAAAACGTAAAGCATTCACACAGCTTTCCTGTTGAACGTGTTTAATGCTCATTGGAAATTCAGTACTCTACTAGCCGTGTGAAATCTGCTGATTTTTGCTCGTAATCCATTTTGTAGCTTCGATTTTTAAAAACAAAAGCTGAAACAATTTGCTTTTATTTTTTAAGCAAATCTAGCCATGGTCATCGTTTAATAAGGGGATTACAACGACTCTGGCTAGATCTATACAGAAGTGACTTAAATCTAGAACAACCTCTAAAGAAACTGATCCCTTTTGATTGAATTGTGGAAGAAAGGCATGGTGGAACGAGCATCAGTAATCTGATTGTATGGCAATAGAGCCACCATATTCCTGTATTCCACATATTCTTCCAAACGGAAAGGCAAATAAAGGGTGCAACCATGGCAACACATAGATTAACTTGATGTAAGAGCTGACACGTATCTGAAAGGGTTGTTAAGAGGCTGAATGCCTTGCATGGGGCCTTTGGGTATTTGTAAAGTGCACAAAACTTGGAAGCTTGAATTAATACTTGCAGAAGATGGGTCTTGCTTTTGGGTAGGGGGACACCTATGCATACAGGTGGTGGACAGTAGAACTCTAATACTAAGCAATGAGATTTGCTATTTTTTTGTATAGGCTTATTAGCTGCTATAGTTTTCCCATTGGCCCTGAAACTACACTGTAAACTGAATTAAGCTCTGAATCAACATATTGGTTGATGAGGTTGATTTATCAACTACCGGTAGTTCCAAAAATTTCAGCGTATTTCACATTAGCATGAGTATGGGATTGTGTAGGAAATGGTTACAGTAGATGTAACATATTTAAAGGAAGTGTTTAAAAAAACTTTGTTCTGCATTTCTGATACATATTTATTAAACATGTTTCTGGAACATTGATTCTTTAGTAGCAGAAATAAGAGGGGGGGGGGGCTGGTTCAGTGTGAAATGTCCCATTAACTACAGTAGTCTCATCTTTGTTTAAAGTCATTGCTTCTTTGTTATGTAGTACAAAGTAAGATGATTTCCTGACTTCTGCTCTCCAGATGAAAACAGCCCTGTAAAAGCAAGGAAGGAAAGCTTTTTCGCTTTTGTTTTCTCCTGCACTTTGTCACTCCAGACACAAGATCCACTGAAGAGACACTAAACTCCATGCTGAGATGTGGTAGTACAGGTGCAGGAGACGGGGAGATCTGTTTTATAGCTCCAATGGCCATTCTTTATACTGGAAGAGTAGTTGGGCTGGGAGAAAACACAGAAGCTCACAGTAACTGTTCTGTCTGCACAAATAATCCTAAACACACTTTTTTGATTAAGTGTGTCTCAGATGATTTCATTAAATCATGTTTCTTGGCAGGGCGGCTTGGAGAAGTTTCCAGGTTTTTACATCTTTCTCTGTTGCAGGAAATTCAAGAGCATATACCTTAACATGGTGTCATCTGCGTGACAGATAAGAAGAAAAAATAACCTGGGAGATAAAACTAATAGAAAACATCAAGCCGGGGAACTGATACATTTGTGAAGGATCTACAGATGTAGCAGAGAGGAGTTTGTCACTTGGTTTTATGTGCCTTATGATAACTCAATAGATCTTTACCTATAGTACCTTAGACAGACCATCCATCAGTAGTTGCTATCTGCACTTTAATACATGGGGAGATGTTTTAGTCAACTGTAGTGCTGGAGCAGCAGGGATCCATTTCTGTTTTTGATCAGAATTGCAATATGGAGTGGACACCAGCTCCCATATATGGCCAGATACGCACTTTATAGATACAAGTGATTATATTTCGAAAAGTATTGCAGAGGTTCTTCAGTGGGCTCCTAGTAAAGGACACTCCTTATGCAAGTACATCTTGGAATGTGCCAAAGTGTGTGTATTTCTGTGCAGGTACAGACATGCCTGCCCAGGGCGTTTCTCAGTGAGACTGAAGAACCCCTTTAGTAAATAAGATGAAGCAGAACACAATCCATTGATATGCTTTCTGCTAGTCTACAAGTAACATGCATTTTTTTTAGTCCCTTAACACCCTATGGCACAACAGCGTGTCCTGGGAACCGTGAGGTTCCTGTGAGCCACTGTATTAAGTGCAGTGATGGTGCAGGAGCGGTGCCTGTAGTATACAGCTGACACTCCACACTAACTGCTGGAATCAGAACTCTGATCCCACTTAACCCTTTAGATTCCACTGTCAACAGAGGGAGGGCTCCCACAACCCTTCCTTTTACCCCATGGGTCTCCCATTACACAGTCCTGAGGTACCAGAAGGTTAGAATTGTTCTTTGCACTGGCTTCCAGGCCTACCATTCATGGCTGTGTATTTCACCTTGCCAAAGGCTGTCGTATCTACAGTAAGTCATAATGCCCTGCAACACACAAGTATTGCGGTGTAATGTGCCATCAGTAAATTACATATTCAAGTACCCTACTGGGCTGGAATTTTTTTTCTTTTGCTGGCATACCTTTTTCATACTTTTTTTTTTTTAATACGTGGGGGGCAGGAGGGGGGGGGGGATTACTTTCCGTATAAATAATTTTGATTAAAAGAGAAAATTCTCCCAAGATAAATGCAATTTTTTTTTTAATCATGTTTTTATACTTTTTACTTTTTTTAGTCCATGTTTAAGTTGTTTTTTCACTCTTCCCAAAATGAGCAATAAAATGGTCCAAAAATTTTATATGCTTCCAAATAAAACTTAAAAATGCAATTTTTACTAAAAACAAGCTGTTGTAAAGCTTTTTGTGGGTGGATAAGTTAAATGCTAGTCTTAGGACGTAGGAACACAAATTTATCTTCAAATTCGATTTTTCTACTTTTGAATATTAAAAACTAAAATTAAAATGGCTTTTAATCCGAAGACGAGACAGAATAAAGTTGTTTATATCACATGCTGAGCACACTAAAACAAAACGCCGAAAAACCGTCCGAACTTTTTTTTTCACCTCCCCATATGCCTAAATGGTGCTGCTATAAAATACAACTCTTCCCACGAAAAAAGCCCTCATGGCTGTCAACTGAAAAAAATAAAAATAAAATCTTATGGCTTTTGAAATGCAGCAATGAGAACCTCCTGAAAATCACATCAACAAGAACTCTGGTCTCTTAAAGCCGGTGGTAAAGGGGTTAATTTAGGCATTACCAGACCTTTGTGCTACCCGATGTTCAGCAAGGGGCCCTTGATTCAAGTATTTATGGCGTAAGGAACTATAACATTCTGTGTCCAGCAGACTTTTGTGCCTTTTCCAGCTTTTCAAATGGAAACTGCATATTTATGGCATTCAAATGACAAAAGTAAATGGCTTTGGCCTACTGCTTATTTGTATAGAGTGCTGATGTAAAACAGCGCCTGTCTGCCTCTCATTTCCTTCGACTACTGAATAGTTTGCTTTCCACATCTGGCATGTGCCATATCATAAATGTTGTTACGTGCCACCCATAAATGCCTGAGCCCCGCACTGGCCAAGGCTGGGGGAATTGTATTTCTGCCATTAGGTGCCTGGTAATCCTATTTATGTCTTCCCTGCGGAAAGGAGGAAGCCGGCAGTTACAATGCTATTCACTTGTCTGCATTCATTTCTCCGTCCTGACAATCCACAAGGTTTGTCAGCTTGTAAAGCACAATTCTGCCATTTTCAAGCGTTAAATAACATCAACAATGCGCGGCTGTAATGCAGAATGGCAATCAACCTGTGCGGTAAATTGGAGACTAATGAGACTTGTAGAAATCATCATGCATTTTCCCGTGCGCACGCCTAATGAGAACGGCGGGGCAAGTGGCGTGAATCCGACTTTTTTTTGGTCTTGCTGGCATACCTTGCCTGATAGGATGGCATGACTCACGCATTGACTCTGTAATTGCCAACCCAACCACATTCTTCTAGTTCCTTATCGCTGGCTTGGAAAATACTGTGCAAACTGAAAGCGGAGTAATCTTTAGATAATATTAGCATTATTCTGTACGCCAGTCATCGGCTTTCCTCTGCAAACAAATACGGTTTCAAAGGGCAAGCCATTTTTCCCCATCTTGGCAGCTGCGACTGGCCAACACCCTCTTATTTCATTGCGGGATATGGCTGTTAATTACAAAGCAGCTGATTTAAAGCATTTCATAAATATTAAAAGTTCCTTCAACTGCACTTTTAACAAGTTCCCAGGCTACCGAGTCGTATATTCTTCAGGCGGTGGCAGGAATGTGTTCATTTGGTTTTAAGAAAAGGCTTTTAATTTTGAGTAATATCAACAAGCGTCCATATATTTTGTCCTAAGTGATGGCGGGCACGGCCGAGGCGAGCAGACAACTCACATCACAGTCTGGAGGGGATATTATGAAGGAGACGGGTAGTCAAACAAATCTAGCAGCGGAGTCGAATTGGAAAATTCTGGAGAATAGAGGAGCACTGTGAACGTGCATATTGCAGGGATACATTTTATTGAAAGTGACACTAAGTAAGAATGGAAAAAAGAAGCCGTTCTTGGCACACGGCGGCGCAGCCAATGCAGAGGCTTACAGATCTAGCGATTGAATATGTAATGGCAGCAGGAATTAGGATGTCTCACCGAGAGGTTTCACAATAGATAGCTGGGGCAGTGATGTCAGCAGTCAATCTGGTTTAGGCTGAAGTCTGTCATTGAGCCGGGCAGGAAAGATGACTTTTTTTTTTTTTCCTCCACTAGTCACAATCAAATGTCATTTAATTTTGAGGCTGGGAAATTTTGGCAGTTCACAGCTTTTTAGGACTAGAAAAATTGCAAATAATGGCGTCTTTCTCGGCTAGCTCCAAGTTAGTATAAGCATTGTGCAAATACGGCCTAGGTTTAACTTGTATCTATTGTGCCTAGATCAAATTTATCCTAAAATACTATACGTCGTCTTTGCCTTCCGTAAATTAGCAAAGTGCATATTTTATTTTTTATTTTTTGGGGGGGGGCACTTATATTGGGGTTTTAAGCTGTATATTTCCTGGAGATCTATACCAATAGGACTTTAGATGGATATTTATGATGGAAAGCAAAACAATCAAACTGTAATTGAAAAGTAACAAATGTAGTAATACTCGGACCTTAAAGGAACAATAAAATAAATAAATTAAAACCATGCATTAACCCTTTCCAATCCAATTTGTATCCTGGTTTTCCTAGGTGGCTTACTCTTTTTCTGCCGTTATACAATGGCGCTATCTGCTGGCTAAAGCCAGTACTGCATGAGGTGACACGTTGGATAGGCTCCGGCAGCAGAGTGGCTGGCAATATACAGTAAGAGAACCCTGACGGACGTCTTCCAACATCAGAGCTGTACAACCTTAAATCATAATGTCTTCAGGCGTCAGACAGTGGATTGGAAAGGGTTAAATGGGTTTTCCAGGGACGACACTACTGATGACCTATCCATAGGATAAGTCATAAATAGTTGATCGGCTGAGGTCCGTTGTTTGGGACCCCGACCGATCAGATGACTGGGCGTATGCTGTCAGCATGGTAAATACAGAGGTTGGAGTGGAAGTCTCTGCGCCGACCTCTGTGTAGTGGCTGGTGCTTGTAACTGCAGGCACAGCTTGTGTTGATTTCAATAAGAGCTGTGCCTGAAGTTACAAGCTCCGGCTACTACAGAGGTTGGCGCAGAGACTTCCACTTTAATCTCTGTATTTGCGGCGCTGACAGCATGCGTCAGCTCGGCTGATCGGTCGGGGTGCCGGGTGATGGCCCCAACCAAGCAACTATTGATTACCTATCCTGAGGAAAGGTTACACTGTACAACTTTGGTTTTTTTTAAATTTTGTGACTGAAAGGAATTATGTTTCTGTAAAATTAAAACCTGCTGATTACACTGGTAAACCTGCTGATTACACTGGTAAACCTGCTGATTACACTGGTAAACCTGCTGATTTAACCCCTTAGTGACTAAGCATTTTTATTTTTTTGTTAAAAATCTTAACTCCTTTATTTATCCATCGTCGCTGTATGAGGGCTTGTTTTTTGCGGGACGAGTTGTATTTTTCAAGGGCACTATATTTAATGTGCCATATAATGTACTGAAAAACTTCTAGAAAAAAGTGGAGTAAAATGAAGAAAAAATTTAATTCTGCCCTCTTTCGGTGCGTCTTGTTTCTACAGCCCACAAACTGCAAGAAAAATGACATAACTTTATTCTATGAGTTGGTACACTCACAATGGTACCAAACTTATGTAGTGTTTTTTTTTTTTTTTTTTTCAAATTAAATTTTTGAAGTTTCTTTCGAAATTTTCTGCGCACAATAACTTATTTTTCCATCCATAGTTGTGCAAGGGCTCATTTCATGCAGAACGTCCTGTAGTTTGCATTACTCTGGTAGATCGGACTTTCAGCGATACTAAACATGTATTTTTGTTTTATGATTTTTATTTTATTTGGTCTAACCAATGACCTGTAAAAACAGTTCATTAATTACAACTTACTGGTGGATGATCTGCAGTGTTTACACCACATGAACCCATACCCTACATAAACCTACCCTTATAGTGTTCAGTCAGCATGCGGTGTGTAACCGTGATTGTGAAATGGCGCAATCACTTTTGTTCTTTTTATTAAGCAATGTTAATGGTGAGTCGACTGGATTAATTGTATAGGCATATTTCCAAAAAAATAAAGTGAAACTGCAATTAGGTTACATTATTCCCCATAATTGGAAAACCTTACGTGGCAGAAAGAAATGGATATCCTATATGAATCCAGATAAGATGACTGGGGAAGGCAATGGCAAACCACCCTGCAAAAACAGTCTGCCTAGAAAAGTCACATTGTGAGGTCACCCTAGGAGTCGGTCACGACTCCTTGCAGCAGGGGCCTTGATCTACATATAGGTGTTATCTCTCAGTGTAATCCTTTCAGTGATGTTTGAGACGACTGGGGCAAAGCTTTCTCTATAGATCAGGGAGTATCTGCCTATTGGACTCTGCAGTCATTGAAAAAAAATACAGAATTTCAACTTTTTAATGTACATTGACCAAAAAATGTAAACACCAAAAATTCTTCAACCTGTTAAATACAAAATATGGTTTATATAATGGGTCATTTTCTGAGGATACATTTAAAAAGAGAATGTGTCCAACACCTCAATACATTCTATCTCGAAGGCCTATTAGAAAACCTGAATTGCAAACTATCACACTGCAGTGAGACAAAGCGGGACCAACAGAAGTCAACATTTTATTGGAAAACCACACTGTGGAAAAAGGAGGGCAGGACTGAAGTGTTTTCACTCCTTCTCTGTAACCTAGATTTAAGGACTTAAAGTAGTAAGGAAGAGCTTGTGGTGGTACATCATGGCATATGGATTTGAATCTGTAGACCTATCTTGCTGGTGCAGTAGCGTAATGAGACCACCGGAGGTTAGAAAACTGGTGTTGCTTCATTATGTGCCATGCATCTATGGCCAAGTGATGCTTCTAGCTCTCCTGATCCGGTTGCACAGTGCGGACCTCATGGCCACCGGCCCCCTAGAATCCTTCTACAACGTGTTTAGAAGAACGTCCAGGGAGGGAGGTGGTGAATTTCTTGCATAACGTCAGCTAGAAATTCAGCTGTGGTATGGCAATCCTAGAATTGGGGGTTAAGAGTCCCACAAATGGAAAATAAAATGTAGAGTACTTATTTGACTTGCTAATTGCATGTCTCGTATGCATTTGTGATTGACTGTCATATAATTTGTCACACGCAGCAAATGGTAGATAAATATTCCCTTTTATTTACTGGCATGATGCAGATATGTCATTTGCATTTTTTAAAACCAGTTTAGAGGAAAAAAAAATGACATCACTCAGAATTAGCATTTGGCATGAATTATTTTCCAGGCTTCTGTCATTGTTTATCTAATGCCTCGCCTGCACATAGCAAGACAGACCCCACCCTCCATTGCAGTCTGTGGTTTGGAGCCTTGCTGCTGGGAATCTGACTGTACAGGTGTGAATTACCTGCAGATTAAAATCATGGTATGCTATAAACTCTATTATGATGGGGAGACATGATTATGCAGCTTGCTGAAGCCAAATGTTCTGCCCTGTACGTCTGTCATCACGTCTTTGATTTATGGCTGGCATATATAGAGCCAGTTGTTTAACAGGTGCCAGTAGGACTAAGGGAAGTCTTCCAGTATGTTCTGCAAGAGGCACTTGGCTGCTGAGGTACTTTCCTTACTAGTTAATAAAAGACCTGTATGCTGCTTAGACATCCTGGGTTACTTGTTTTATTGTGCAACCCTTAAATATACTGCTATGGCCCCAGATCCAAGGTAGGGACCCAGGAGATCACACTACCAATTCTTGGTTATTGGTTCAGTTCACAAAAAGCCACTTTATAAAATCAAGGCACAAGTATATAAGAACTTGAATTGTCCTTTACCATTATCCCTTTTGGGAAAGCTAGGTGGCAACCAATGTGACTACCATAACGGCTTCCTAAGTGGTTGACCTTCATCTTTCTCACACGTAGTAGTAATGCATCCTGAGACCTTGTCAAGGCAGACTTAAAGCATGTCTACACAGTACGAATGTTGGGCATATAGTCACTCGCCAGCCATTTCCAGGAGGGACGAAGCGCCAGTCGTTCAGAGGATACAGGCAGAGTGGGCCGGAGAATTTTCTGCTACCTATCGCCATTCACTACAAACTGCTGTTCAGTGAGGGACTCCTCTTTACACTGATTGAGAAGTTGTTCACTGATACAGAGCGAATAAGACCCTGTCTTAGTTTTTGCCCCAAAAGAGGCACTAGGTCTTATTTTTGGGGATGTCTTATTATATGTAGTAGGCTCAGTCTGGTTCCCTTCTACTGCTCTCTGGAGCTCTGACGTGCTTCTTTCAGTCCTTGGCCAATCAATGCCACAACTCAGCCAATTCATAAATCCCACTATGTGATGGCTGTGATTGGTTCTTCAGCCACTGCTCAGCCAATCAATTCAGCACTTGATGAACCAATCGCAGCCATTGCATTGGTTCATTGAGTACTGCATTGAATGGCTGTTTCTTGAGTGCTGCTCAATCCGCCATTGTTCTTGAAGGTGGGATTTATGAATCCCGTAACCAGGAAGTGATCTTTGTGGGTGGCCGAGGACTTAGCAATAAGTGTGGGGCTATGGAGAGCAGCGGGAGGGACCTGGAATGAGCCGGATAAGTAATCCCCCCCCCCCCCCCCTTTTTTTTTTAATGTAATGCAGCTAGGGCTTACTTTCAGGGTAGGTGGTTTTGGGGAAACTGGGTACTGATCACTTCTTGCTCCATGCCCTGTCAAATGAAGGTACCTTATAGGCAAGAGTCTGGGACCATTTGGTAGCAATCACTTAATGAGCTGTTTTTTCACCAAAAGACACTACTAAACTCTTCAGTATATTGTTGTGATAGAATAGGACACTCAGGGACTTTTCTTTATATTGGATGAATGCTTTATAATGAATTAGCTCATACTGATATTACCCCACTGGAGAAGGGTTTCTGCCTGCTGTCAGAGCCGTGATATTGCCTTATACCTTTTTACTACTTGCATGACTTTGTAAAGTATGAAGACTTACAATGCAATGTAATAGTATTAGCAGACGTGAATGGTACCCACATTAATGAATCGAACAGTCAGTTCAGAAGAATCCACTGCTAAGAGTAAATTGTGCAGGTGAGAACCATGAAATACATCAATAGCAATTCAGACAGAGGTGGGAAATTGATTAAGAATTAAATCTATACACCGCCACACAGGTTCTTTTGTTAAGTAAAACATGAGGTCACTGGGGGTAAGAACTGCCCCCCTACATGTCAGCATAAATTACTATTTAGTAAATAAGAAAGCATTCGATTGTACTGCCATAGAAAAATGTGCTGGAACACGCCTAACAAATACTTGCTCAACTGGTTCCATTTCTAAGTCTTGGAGCTTCACAGTAAAATATTAGAAGTACTTGCAGTCTTATATCATAATGACAAACTTTCATCCAGAGAATTACCATTAGGAACAGTTTGTTTCCCTGCTAGATGTATAATAACACTGTGTACTCCTTGTCTTTAGGAACTATAAAGAACTCCTATTTATAGCCAGGGAGAAATTGTCTATTAAAAGGACGGATAAAAATGTAATTACTAGCTTGGTCCATAAAACGCACAGTAGGCATGGCAGATGTAAGTTATGTGTCTTGTGAATATTTGACTATCATGTGCATACAGACAGTCCTTGGAGAAGGCCTCCGTCTCTGCAGGATCTCCACGTTGCAGCCATTGCGGTGGGAGACATAACTCACTAGATACAAGTATATTGGTGGCTGAACAGCCAGTCTGGTGACCATTCGTTGCTCATACACGTTTATGGCCATATTTGCCATATATTCAAACTGGCAATACATGTTCGATGGCAGCAGGTGGTCTTTCTGGAAACCTTCTTTCAAAAGAGGGGCGGGGTGGAAACTTTTTGACAAAAACTTCAAACATCGTTGATTTTTTTTGTTTTGTTTTTTTTCCCAACAAAGTATCATTTTGCTTGAAATTGTCCCTTTTCATCAACTTTAGCATGTGTGTGTGCATATGAAGATGCCCATACAACTGAACACATTTTTTTTGTAGTGGGCAAACACAAATGTTGGACCACCCATCCACTTTGTAGTGGCAGACAGACTAGGTTTATTTATACATTTACCAATTATTCCCATTCTATTGGGGGCTGCAAAGGCTCTAATTACATTCCTGGAAAGTACTACTGGTCATGTGATTTCTGCAGCAATCACCCTTGTAGCCTCAGCCTATCTAATGGCGTACAGTTGGCTTCAGGAGTGCCCTCATGCTGCCTACCCCTTTTGTTTGCTGCCCTCACATGAAGTACCTACAAAGAGCTCACTCCTTGTCTAGTGGAAATATTATGTACGTAGATTGGAAATGCTGAATAGAACAAAAGGTGCGGGCCTTCTGTGTGGAAAGCCCTTGTTGGAAAATGATTGCCAGCCTCTTCCAAGGGAGGGATGCCGGTGTGGAGTGCTGAAGTGTGTAGCAGTGTCATGGGTCAAGAGCTGGCCCTTATCCAGACCAGAAAGCATCATTTATCAACGGTAACAAGCAAAAGCAACTAATTACCGCGCACGCTGATAGTGCATTAGGCGGTTAGACTTCACGATTATGTTTTCCTTCTTTCTTCTCTTTAATAACTGGTTTTCTAACACAAACACCAATTTTACCTTTGCCTTTTCTATTACATTATTGTAAAATGCTTGTACAGTACATGTGTGCTATCCGCTCTGTATTTCACTCTAATTTGTCTTTCTTTTTATTTTACTAGAATAGATTTGTATAGACTCTTGATTCTCTTTGAGTAACTTTCTGGCTAGACCAAAAGTGTTTTTTTTTTTTTTGTTTTTTTTTAATTGCTACCACTCAGCTGTTTTTGTAATTTAATACAATTCGAAGGAAATGGTACAATCATTTTTGGGTCCACAATATTAAAAGGGGTTTTTACTATCGAAAACCTTTTAGCAGTATGGACATATTCATCCAAGTAACTCTTAACAATTACACCAGTACCATTCTTTACTTAAAAGGACACACAATGTAAAAGCCTTCTCGACGTGCGCTGTAGAATTGAAGATAGACGATTGAGCTGTTTTTTCACCAAGGCAGGGAATAACTTATTAGGATTCGAGTTTGAACGTCTAGATAATGTCTGGCGTGATCACCACTCGCTCTTCTGTGTTTCTAGTAAATGGGTTGTCCAGGAAACCATTATTTTAAGAAAGCTGCTCAGCCTGCAGCAAACATTACCATACACTCCTCCAATTTGAGTCCCCCCAGTGTCCAGCCCCCTGCTGCCTTCCACTTCTTGCTACGTCAGCAATGATTTTCTGACATGGGGTCATGTGACCATGGCAGCCATTCTTTGGCTCACTTTTGACAGCGAAAAACTCAGTGGTCATGTGACCCTACAGGCCCTCTTAGACAAAACGATCCATCGTTCCAACAAACAAATGATGTCGGTACTCTTGTGCAGACTGTTTATAAAGGCAGATAAATGGCTCGCTATATCATTTAGTCGTTCATTTGCTATATAACTTCCCTCGCGAGTGGAAAATTGCAGTTGATTTCCACTCGTGGGCATGGAAAACCTTTTTCCTTGCATGTCTTATGGGGAGTATTTGCAGCGGGATTCGGAGGCGACCGCTCGCTCCTGATCCCACATTGCAAATACAGCTGTGGGCATTGGGCCTTACATCAGCACATCCTTGCTGATGTGGCAGGGGATTTGACATGACTTACTAGAACTTGTTTACCTGGTTAATTAACCCCTTTAACCTCTTTAGATGCATATGAGTAGTTTGTACATTAGACTTGGGTTTCCTAATAAAGGGTCACTAATATTCAGTGTACCCCTGAATGACAGGGCTGCAGCACATTACCCCAACCCCAAGATGAGGACTGCTGTCTGATGCACATAATGGCTGCAGGGATAGAAGCAATGCTCTTCTTCAGCTTTGATTAGCCATAATGTAAACCAACAAAAGCCTTAACTATAAAGCCAGAAGATGAAATACGCGGGGGCCTGACCCTCAGTTGCTAGGCCAAACGTGGAGCCTTTCAGCTGACATGAGAATTGATCCAGCAATTAATAAACCTTACCTGGTGGCCTTCTCAAGCTTCACCATGGAGGGATTCCTGGCTAAAATCTTTGTTCTCCGCATTTCATATTTTAATGAGCCTGCGGGCTTAGCTGCTTACAAATGAGTAGGGATTTCTAAGTGTGGTGTTTAATGTTTTTGCTCCGCAAAGGATGTTGATTAGAAGGCTCTTGTTTCAATTTCCCACAGGCTTTCTGCCGCAAGCAATACATGAAGAGGCTAAGCTCCGAGTGTGGATGCTGTACTGTGGCATACTGTGTCCGAGTATTAGATCACGCTTCACTCAGATGGCTTCAGCCGGCACACTGTGCAGCGTCCACCGTGTGGCTTCCAAAGAATGACTCAAGTAGAGACGAAGGAATCAAATCGATTTGAGATGATTCTTTTTTTTTTTTTTTTTTGTGAAGTTTTTTTACTTTTAGCTTATGTATTTAATATTATGGAAATGACATTAGGACATTTCAGAGCGATCAGGTCACGTTGACTAGTCGGATGTTCCTTGGGGGTTTTGAGATATATAAAGTGTCAGAACGGTGCATGACAGCAATCTAAGGCAATCGTGCTGAGGATGGCAATCTATGTGTTAAGGAGATGATTCTACAGCTTTGGAATAGACACATGAATACTCAGTCATTCTCAGCCAGGGTAAAAATAGGCTTGTGAAGGTGGGAGATGCTTACTGCATGACTTAATGTGCTTTTAAAAAAATTAACATGTACGGCTGAATATTGGATGTTACGTGAATGCTTTGATAAGTAAAGGGTCTATTATAGGCAACCCAATTTAACCAGGGTCTGGCTATAAGGGGTGCAGATGTTGTGGTGGCATGGAGCCAGAGGTCCCAGGACTGTAAATGAAGTGATAGTTGGTGGTGCTCTTGTGAATTTTCCCATGGATTCCAGGAACCCTGCATATTAGCTAAAGCTGGACATACGCTGGAGACAAGATGCTTGAAATGCCTTATTTTTAGCCATTTCAGACTACAATTGGTGGCAAAACTAACAAGCGTTTATTCACAGTGGGGATAAGTAGTTTTGGGAAACTTTGGCAGAAACTGCAAATGTGTGGTATAATCGGCTGAATCTAGCCATTCATGCCTTTTTGTGCAAGCCACGTAACGATGTGAAGAAAAAAAAATATATATATATATAATTATATGCGCCATACCCTCCCCGTTAAGTGTCTTCCCATGTATCACAGAAGTCCCAGCCACCACTGTTCCAAGTTGAGAAAAGGTTGATAGCCATCACATGCAGTTATTTCTATTTTATTTCACCTTTTTGCCTCTGGAGCTAAACTGAGCCTTTGGGCCACTCTAGCAGGCGTTTGTGTTTTGGGGGAAAAAAAAGAAAAAACTGCGGGGCTCAGTACAGTTTTTAGCTGTTTTTTAAACGCCCACTAAATGTTGTAAAGAGAGCCTGTGTGAAAGAGGCCTTACGAAGGTCTGCTTTACGAAAGCTTACATGTTTTTATATAAAGAGATACAATTTAGTTGTTTTATGTAACCTACTTTTAACTAACATTAATATTTTTGTTTTTCCCTAATAGATTCCTTCCTGGCCAAGGGCTGGTATTGTATCCGCAAATAGGAGATAAACTGGACATTATTTGCCCCAAAGTGGACTCTAAATCTACTGGCCAATATGAGTATTACAAGGTCTACCTAGTGGACAAGGAGCAAGCAGAAAGCTGCACTATAAAAGACAGAACACCTTTGCTGAACTGTGCTAAACCAGACCAGGATGTGAAATTTACCATCAAATTTCAAGAGTTCAGCCCAAATCTCTGGGGACTGGAATTCCAGAGGAACAGGGACTACTACATCATATGTACGTATATTTTGCTGCTGTTTGTCATCAAGTTCTAACTTTGTGAACCAAATGCTATGTGCGGAGTGAAGCATGTCTTTTACTGTCTGCCGGTAACTTGATCGGGGACGAAGTGAGAATATAGCAGAATAATCCCCTTTCTAGAAATCAAGAGTGGGTTCATATTGAAAATAGATTATCATTTAGGTCCCCCAGCAAGCACAGGGAATAAATGCCACTGGATCAGTAAGAGCCAGGTATCAGAATTTCCTCCAGGAGCTTGAAGCAGAGTAGAAATGAATAGCCTCTAATGCTATGAAATATACATTATGTCCCCTGCTTTTTAGCTGCCTTAAATGGGTTTGCAGGCCGAGAGCTGATCAAAGCCGGCAAAGCAAGAAACACACTTTCATTACCTCAGCCCTCAAAGCCCAGTTACTAACCTTTTAGAAAGTACTGCCCAGACTATCATGAAATATAATCATTTTTCGGCTTCCTAACATCTTTTATGACCTGTGAAGTGGGTAAAGAAGTGCCTCGGGAAACATTCGCCTGAAAACCTCCAGCTTGCATGCGGACCTCATTAGTTCAGCTTACAGTCAGACGATCATTTATTCTGACATGCTCACTCAAATATGTAGGGTTCCCTAAATGTTTTGTCCTGTAGGTTTTTTCTTTTATTCCCCCCTTTCAGTTTCAACTAACCTTAATTAATTGGCCTCTTGCTTCAATGCAAACGATCTAATTCTTTAACCAGTTATGAGATGCAGTGGAGCGCGGTCAGCGTAGATCCCTTTTGTTTTATTACATCGGCGGTTAAGTTTTAGTAAACACCTAATGTATACTGTTGTAAAAACTTGTGCAAAAATTAGAAATATATATGTGTACAGATTACCAAACCAAGGTAAGGCCTCGTTCAGATATGCGGTTTCATTTCTGCCATTCTGCTTCAATAATGGATCAGAAGCAGAGGTGTAGCTTAAAAACCCCTCGGCCCCAATGCAAAACCTGTAACAGGGCCCCCAACTATAATGCTTGATTCATAGTAATGGGCTCCCTATGTGGAGAAGAGAGGCCTTATGGGCCCCCTAAGGTCCTGGGTCCAGGTGCAACCGCATCCCCTATAGTTACACCAGTGATCAGAAGGATGAAAGTGGTGGGCGTTCTGGATCCCACATGCCATATTTCAGTGCTACCCTATGGACCGGTTGAGTATGATGGTCTGTTGGGTTTGTCATGGTGTCTGCCATTTTACTAGACAAAAACTGCAGTGTCCTGCTTTATTTTCCAGTAACCCTGGCAGCGTCTGCCATGGAGACTCTCAGTAGAACCTCTGAAGCAGATGTGAATGAGGCCTAAGATTGTATGCATGGTAAAAATGGTGACACCAGCTTTTGGCTGGGCTCATGCGACCAGGTCAGAGTTCGCAAGCATATGTCCCCAGTGGAAGACCTGCATATGACCACCGAAGCAAATTGCGTATTGTCTTTCGCATGGGTGTACAGCGTATCATCCGCACGGAAGAACGAACGCAAGCAGGGAATGACCTTGAGGTTGCCCAACCCCCTGGAAACACCCTTCTATCGCCCAGGTGACATTCTCGTGTTGTCGTGAGTCATGCCTTCAGAACGGGATGTTGCTCTCTTGGCTTGGCTGGTGTATACTACTTTTTTGGGAGTAGTATAAACCACTTTAAAAAAAAAAAAAAAAAGCTTCTGCAGGAAGAACCCAGAAGAATAAGCAGAGCTTGCAGGCAGCAGTCTAAATGGTGTTGCTCCCCAAACTGTCCTGCATTGTCTGCCCACAAATTTCTGCTTTCTGTATATACCATTTGGTCTCCTATCAACTTGTGTAAAATAAAAAATCATGCTGTTTCTCCCCCCCCCCCCCCCCCCCCACACACACACACTTGTGGAATCCACAATTCCCACATGCAAGTATGAGCAAAACTGCAAAGGTCTATGCATATTACTGCGTATCATACATGCAGATGTCTATTGCGGAATCTGCAATTCAAATGTGTTCGTGCGAGACTGGCCTTGCAATATTCTAAAGCGGTTGCAGATTAATCAGGCAATGAGGTGGGCCTGGCTGGTAACTAAAAGGACCTCTGCTTTATTGGCGACTTGCAACCAACCTGAGGCTGAGTAATTCTGCCATGCTGTTACATTGGCATTACCAATTCTACTTGGGCTCCCACAGTACTCTGCCCTAAACGTTCAGTCTAGGAAAGTTCAACTTCACTCACTAGAAGGTGATATGATGGTCAACTGTGTCTTGAGAATTATAAAGATCTCCTCTAGATGATCGAAGGCAAGATGTTTTCATGACTTGCATTATGAATCTTAGACTGTATTGTAGTGTTCAGGCCAGGTCTCATAGTTTCCATTTGTAGCTACCGAACTCCATAACAATGTCTTAAGTGCCGAGACGGAATGAAAGCCGCCACTTCTGCTCCCGGGTGAAAATGCTCACTGCAGATTGAGGAAGCGGCTCTTACACAGTACTCAATTATACCCATTCTTTTTGGACTTCCTTAGAAAATTGAAATATAATTTGCAGCCATTGATGGCACAAGTTGAAATTCACTCCACATTTTGTAAAGTTGGTAATCGAGATGTGAAAGGGAAACCTAAAATGTTGAACATTTAAGAAAAATTGTATGGGTTTAAAACTTTGCAGCATGTCACTTTACAGCAGTAGTGGCAACTATTTTGCTTGTTTTGTTTCTCATATTTAGTCTTTACTTCAGTAGGACCACATTTTTCTTTAGAAAGGCTCTTCCTGGAGATGGAACCATTGTTCTGTAATCCGCATTTCCAAGTGCTTTGATGTAAAAGCATGAGGTACATTAGCCCAAGCATGTAGAAAATTGCTCTAGATTGTGTATTGCACAGAGCAGACTTCCACTAAGGAATAAGGTTCAGTGAGGGGGCAAAGTCTAACCAGGCCATTTATTGGGTTACAACTGGGCTGCTCTCTGCCAAAGTAAATGGCGTCATGTCCATCACAGCTATTCTACAATGAGAATGGAATATAACACTACAGATCAGAAAACACTCCGAACTGTCAGTTGGCATTAACTCAGTCAGTGGTAAAATCTCACCACCAAGAGATGAACTCTGCCTTAAAATGATGTTTTCCACTTCAGTGCCACTTGTAGCGCAATTACTGGGTCATTAATATCATTGCATGCAATTAGTGCCAGTAGAGCAAGCGTGTGTATCTTCCTGTAGCATGACCCTTAGTTGGCCAGGGAATTCATCCGATCAGCACAAACTGACGAGGTTTTTTTTTTTTTTTTTTTCACCATATAGTTGAGTAGCGTAACTGCAGTAAGCCAAAATCTTAACCCCTGAACCAGCTGTCTGTGTATGGTTTTCTTCTGGAGATTGTCCCTCATTAGTGTACAGCAGGTTTTTGGCTTGGATAGTTAGAGGCCTATAGACTGAGACTAGGAAAGATTCTAGCTTTGGCTCACATTTCCCAGTCTGTTACAAGGTTTGTTAAAACCCTTGAAATTGAGTTGCAGGAACGCTGCCTTCCAATAGGTGGCGCTGTAGAGGCATTGCTCTAGCTTATTTCCCAGAGGAGCATGGACGACCTTATAAGTCTCCTCACACCCTTTAGGCCGGTGTTGCCCAAATTCCAGTCCTCACGGACTCAAACAGGTCATGTTTTCAGGATATCCTTTAGTAACCACTTGTGGGAATGTCTGAGGCTCTGACAATTGCATCATACTGAGGCAATCCTCACCTGTTGGGGGACCCGTGAGGACTGGAGTTGGAAATGCTATTCTTGGTGCTCTCCTTAATGCTCCTTTTAGACTAGCCGATT
Source organism: Eleutherodactylus coqui (assembly GCF_035609145.1). NCBI lineage: Eukaryota > Metazoa > Chordata > Amphibia > Anura > Eleutherodactylidae > Eleutherodactylus > Eleutherodactylus coqui. The sequence continues at coordinate 394,396,730 of NC_089837.1, forward strand.
CTCATTTGAGTGAGCAAGTGACGTCACTTCTAGCTTGTTCACACTCATGCAAGCCATTTAGACAGCAAGATCATTGTTGGGAATGTGGAACACTAACCTATTCCCATGTGCCGCACTGAGCAGGGAGCGTTTAAACGCAGCAAGAACTGAACAAGACGCTGATTTCTAGTTCTACTAAAACTAAATGTTAAGTGCATGATTCTCATTAGTCCGGGTCTTGGCTCATTTTATACCAAACAATTCACTTTTGCTAATTTTCACTTTTTTTTTACGAAAGTAGTTACATCTAAATGCACCTTAAGGAAAAACGATGCCCTTCATGACCTGCATTAAAAATAAAAAAGTACTAACTATTGGCGCATGAGCTGGGTTCAATGACTTGTGCGCCAGTCCTCCATATCCCCATAATGTTGGGCACATTATCTCCAACTGTTCACACCTTTTGCACCAGCAGTTGTTCCATCTTCTACCAAGTACTGCTAATTGCTCCTTTTATCTATCGCCCAATCATTTTAATGCCAGCCCTCCAGTACTGCTTTGGAACGGCCAAGAACATAAAAAGTAAATATAAATTTTAATACGGTTTAGTTTGTATTGCTGAGAATGCCCTTCAGTCAGGCTGAAGTCAGAAAGAAAATGAGCTTGTAGTTGGGTAGTAAAACAAATATTTCCGCTCTGATCTGAGGCCTACTTTCGTGTTCCTTCCAGAACTCGCTTGCCTAAATGGAATATGCTGTGCAAATCATAAATATGCAATAAAAAAGCATGCTAATTAGAATAAATGACATGGCTATGAATAAGACGCTCCCCTCCACGTCCCCAGTATCATTATTGTATACTACGTGCTTAACTAAGGGAACGCCCTCCCTTGTCTGCTAGGAGACACCATTTATTACTGTCAGGACTATTTGATCATCTAGAGAAAATGCAGGCGTATCGGGGCCCTGGCCTGGGAAGGTACTTGTGTCCTTGTCACACTTTGCTACCGGCAAGGATGGCGACGAACTGTGCTTTACGAAGACTGCCTGTGGCCTGTGAAATCTGTGCTCATTAAATCAAGCCACTTAAAGTGTTCCTAATAGTTATTGAAAGGCCGCCAGACGAGACACAATATAATGGTGCTCTTATGATGGACAGAAGTGGGGTAGAAAATTACAATTTTTCAGAAATTTTTTCCCCCATAAAAATGGCCCAGAACAGGTCCTACTGCTATTAGTGGGGAGGTGGGAATATTCATGAGCTCCCACTAAACACTTCTGGCCACAAACATTCTGGAAGGAAACCCTTCATGATCCAGATCGCTTTGAAAGGGTTCTTATGTCACAACTGGGGAAACCAAGTACTTTCCTGTTCATAATGAACTCTGTATGAAAAAATATCAAGAATATTAAAAATGAATGTCTGGAACTGACTGCCATTTGTCTTCACTATGTAACGGATTTACTCGTATCTACGTTTTTCTGAGTTCATGGTTACCAGCCATTTCAGACCAGGGAGAGGTGCTCAATGGGACTACTTGGAAGGAAATCCAGAATAATGTTTACACCCATGATCAGCCTTTCTCTTAAATGCCGTGACCCTCCAGAAACCCCTGCATGCATGTGTAAGATGCACTCATAAAAGCCCTGTTCACATTACATTAAGATCATAGGTTTAGTATATGGGAAAGGTCCCACCATATATGCTCAACTGATCCATAGGGCTGCATTCACTGGGCAAGTGGTGTTCTGACCTCTGTGCAATGGCATAGAAAAGCATTGTAGACTGTGCAGAGGCATCCATCCAAAGGGTAAATTGTGCAATACTCTATTTCACGGAAGGCCCTTCATCAGGTTTTTGAGCAAGGTGGTGGTGGGGTTATGCAACACGGATCACACGAATGTGGACATACACATGCGGTAAAGTAGCTCTTCCTGTACCAAAATTCCACACACTTGTGTGAATGAGGTCTCTGGATGCAGATCTCATGTGCGAGCTTTGAAACAGCAAGGCATGCTGGGAGATGTTGGGTCTGGATGAAGAAGCATTGTGAATGTATAATGCAGGCTATTGATGTAGATCAGTACAAGATAAGGAACGCAACAGATTTATTTGGCTAACTATATATAAATGGTGTCCAACGGTAGACACTCTTTAAAAGCCAATATTTTGCTATAGTTGAGTAAGATCCGAGTGACTTGACCTTGAGATGACTATCGGCCGCGGGGGATATAATTTCTTCCAGTACACCGACACATGTATATGTTTAAGGCCGTACATTATGACTTGGCTAATGGCTGTCTGCATTAGTGCTGCAGTACGTGATTACCGGTGCCGGCTTGCCTTCCATGAGGCTGTGGTATTTGCATAATTGAACGGGATTTCAGTGCACTTTGCTTTGAAAGGGAAACTTATCTTTAGAAAAAGTGAACTAATCGTGGTTGGATTATAACCTAGATATTTGGTAGCTAAAACTGATGGCTTTTTATTCTTTGGAAATGATAGAAAATGTCCTTTTGGTGGCTCCTATCGTGCATGCATTGCAACAATGAAGTCACTGTGTGGTCAGTGTGTGTATACAATGTGTGATTTTATTCTTCGTGTCTCAGCCTTTTTTTTTTGCCATTTCCCTAAAATGTAAGTTCTTGATGATCTGCTAACTTGTTAATACTCCAACTACTTTAGAACAAAGGCTGACTGATCATCAATGTGTACATGGCTCCGGTGACTAGTCGTAGACTGCAGAATATAGGGGAGGAAAAGGATTGGCTGTGTTCGACTCCAGCTTGTCTGACCCGTAGGAGATAATTATTACCCGCTCCTTTGTGAAATATACATGCATGTGGTGGAGTTGGCTGACTGGAGCCCATTTACATGTTCAAATGAACCATTTCTCGTGATAATCGATTAGTGAAAATGCATAAACATCCCTATTCGTTGGCTTGCGGGCTTCTATGCTAGCCGATTGGCGCTTTACATAGGAAAAGCGCTGTGAGAGAAGCCCGTAATCCAGCAGCAAGTCTCTGTAGACACTGAACGAAAGCTCATTACCTTAGTGGCTGACATTGGCGCTCGTGCAGCTGTTTGGAAATCTGTTGGCCCGTGTAAGAGGGCCATGAGATTATATCCCACAATGGCTGGAGCTCTGACTCAACACAAGTTTGCTTGGACCCAGCTCACACTACGTGTAAAACCAGTGTTTTTAACGCTGTGAGCGTAATTTTTTTTTTTTTTTCACTGCCCATGGCAATGTATCTCCCGCACGCTGTTAGAGGCAGTTTTGACTTCACTTATTTTTCAAATTCCACCCTCTGCTGCTTAGTGACATTGTGTATAAACGCCACACATAATGGAATTGTCTATGTACAGAGTATTTTACACACCCATAGAGAACAGTCTGTAAGGGCAGCAGCAGACGGGTATGTCTGCACACGTGGAAATTCACACAACACTGCGATCACCGGCACTTCGTTAGGCTAATTAGCCATTTAAATCTGGGCAGTGTGGGTTTTTTTTTTTGTCGCCCCCCCCCCCCCCCCCCCCCCCCCCCCGCACGTGTATGAGTGGTGCCTGCACAAATACGCACAGTATTTGTGCAGGCATGCATGCAAAAAACACTCGCTTCTGTGCTACTTTTTTTGGGTTTTTTTGCGCGAAGAAGCCCATTTTAAACTGCCACTGCCCTTTTTTATGTGCAAATTGTATGCAATAAATATGCTCAAGTATGACTAGATCAATGAAAATCGATGTATCTTCATTGACTCCATACACTGCATATTAGTTGAGCGTTATTATATGTAATGAAATTACGCTTGTGTGAGCCTGGCCGTAGTGATACAGAAGGGGGATATGGATCACTAAGTACTAAATTATTTATCATTCAGGGCTCTCGATAAGTTTGATGTCCTCCTACTACAAGGGTAACCAGACTAGTTGACGGCAGCATTATTATAGCCAAACACTTAGAGGCAAATGGATACAAAAATATAGACTCCAACTAATCCGAAGAAACACACCGTCCACGCTGCGGAGACTGCCATCTTGTGTGCTAATGTCCCAGTATTCATACTGAGCTCTCATTGCTCTGACTTGTGTGCAGCTTTGACTAAGGCTCCTTAGAATAATTCCTTCCTAGCAAGGGATCATGCTCTGTTTCTTTTTCATATAGGATATTGCCATAAAAACACTCTGTGCAAAGTCTGTCTCTGTTGGAGTGGATTATGTAATTGCTGAGTGACACTGCATTAGCGCATGATTCTGGCCGCGCTCACACAGTACAGGCTAATGGATGGGCTGCACAGATAGGCCAGCAGAATGCACTATAAGGCAGGCAGACACATGAAAGGAGCCCCAGTGTGTTTGCACGGTCCTGCCGCCAAAGGATTTTCTTTGATAAAAGAGCTGTGAGCTTGATAATCCTGTGAGGCGGACATTAGATCAAGTACAGCTCGCAATAAGGATTGCTTCTTAATAATGCGTAATTCTAAAGGCTTTTTTTTTTTCCGAGTAGAATGGATTTTTTTTTTTTTTTTTTTGCATAGACGAGGGATGTTTATTACACTTTGCCTCCCTCTCATGCAAAGCCCAAACGGATACGACTGAAGAAATGAATATTCGTTTAACTAGGCTTTAAAAACTCTCCGGTAATTCATCTCACACTATGATTAAATTACCACGTAGTGTGAGCCCAATGTAGGAAAAATGACATAGACGGTAATTAGAAAATAGATACTATGTCTTCGACTATCTAGGCTGCAACAATCAACTGCCGAGGATGTGTCTTGGCGGTTATTACTGCGTTTTCTTCAGGCCATAGCAGTGAATATATGTAGAAGAGAAGAAAAAAAAGCCCAGCCAGCTCGGTGCTCCATGTGATTAGTGCAGTGTTACTGTCTTGATAGGCCAAAATCAGCCAAGATCTATGCAGCAGCTTAGTCTCCTGGGAGGTAGAGTAATAACGATCAAATGAAGACATATTAAAATGTAATATTACTTCCCTTCCATGGGGACTGTATAAAAATCATAGCCAGAAACAGATTGTGCCTGCTGCTTCTGTTTTAGCTGCTGATTCAATAGCTTTTCAATTTGAGTTAGCATTTCTAACACTAAATGGAACGGATATATAGAGATACAGTAAATGGCCAAACCGACAGGAGTTGTGTAACAATCCAAGGGCTTGGAAATTAGCAGGACCGCAGCAAGTGATTTTTCACACCATTGGCCAGGCAGCAAATATTATACCCAGCAGATTGGAATTACCTCCATGATCATGTATGTGCGGACAGCAGAGATGATCAACTCAACGGATGCGGTTTGAGTCCTATACTGCATTACGCACAACCTGTGTTTAATGCACTTTTTGGATATCAAAAATGAAAACTAATGCCAAAGGCTTATTGGATAAATATTCTCAATGAGTATCTAATTTATTGAATTTTAAAAGGTGTTTTCCAGCACTACACTACTAATGACCTACCCTCAGGTTAGGTGATCAATAGTTGATTGGCTTCTGCAGCTCAGGATCTGCACTGATCGGCTTATTGGAATGATGCATGTTTCAGTCCATACGAGGCACAGTGCCATACATTGTATAGTGGCTGTGCCCAGTATTGCAGCTTGGTCTCATTCATTTGAATGGAACAGAGCTGCTCTCAGCCATGTGATCTATGTATGTGACATCACAGGCCTGATGTACCCACTGGAGTGGCATGGCCTTTTCAATCAGCTGATGGGTAGGGATCACGAACTGTGAACCCAGCCAATCCCTTTAAGACCTGTCCTGAAGATAGGTCATCAGTAGTATAGTTCCAGATAAGCCCTTTAATACCGATGGCCTAGGCTTGGGATAGGTGATTAGTACAATGGTGGGTATGAGAATCTTCCAACACCCCTGCTAATTATCTGGCTGAAGCACTATGCCCAATTTACTATATACTTTGTAGTGGCTGTGGGACTGAGCTACAGCTGTAGTACCAGGCGCAGACACTGCAAAATAGGTGGAGCTATGCCTTGTAATGAAGGAAGATGTTGCACTCACTGGAGTGCTGCAGCCACTCTAATCTTGAGCAGCAGGAGTATCAGGAGTTCAACCTCGTATTGATGGCCTAGCCTTAGGATCCACTTATTGCACACCACTGGCAGCCATCAAAACCTCCCCTGGCCACCCTGGACACTGTTGGGTGTCTGAGAAGGCATAACCTCTTGAAACATGGTACCTCCCTGGTTCTCCTTAAAGGGTTTTTGTCATTAGAGAAAACTACCCTCTCCAGCTGGGCCTTGCCTAAAATAAATAAGGGTTAGTTTCCTCTTTTGGAGCCCCAGTGTTTCTGGCATCAGCACTCATATCTTGGGCACCATGATGCCAAGAGTTTGGGAACGTGACTGCAACGGTCGTGTGCTTCCACCCAGCAGTCTACCCGGAAGTCAACACTGATGCCAGCTGTCAGCTGTGTCCTGTGGCTCCAGAAGGGGTGGGTGTATATGACAGGGCCCAGCTGATGTACAGTGTCTTGTTCGAATGACAAAACCCCTTTAAAGATTCCTTTTATACCATTGGTGATTCTACTAGCACAACTTCATTAATGGGGTAACACCATACCCTAGCTTTTTCTAATTTGTATTTACTTCATAGCCTTAGCAGTGTGATATTTGATTAGCTACTTAATAAAAATATGACTCGGGCCTTTTAGGGTGTCTTCCAAGGTTCACCTCTCCATGGTTTTTTTTCTGTTCTGCATGCAGTAAAGCAAGTAGACATATGTACTCTGCTCCCCCTGCTGTGTCCTGCACCAGTGCTTGGTTCTCCACTACGGTTTATTTACAGGATGCAGTTTACAGGACTCCATTGGCTGCAGTGCTAGTGACCTTTTGGTAAAGCAGCTGGGGAAGCCTGTCAAAGTGGAGACCGGGAGCGGTGGTATGGGGCACAGTGGCAGCCTATTTGTTTACTGCATGTTTACACATATTTCACCCCTTTAAGCCATAACTGAGTCTTGTTCTTGCCGTTTGGTTTCTTGCCCAGTCTTGCTGAAGATGAAAGTGTTTTAAAGTAGGTAACAATGTTGTTGGCCAAATGTGCAGCAAACTGAAGCACTTGCCTTCCCGATGTCAGCAGGGCTTCATGTATGACCAGTAGGCCAACTGTGCCATATGTTGGCAATGGCCACACGGAGCAGTTGCCAGGTCACTATCCTTCTGCCATTTGGGGGCTTAAAGTAAACTTCTGTAGAACATTCCAACCATTACAAACTGTACCTAAAAGATTCAGGCAAAGAATGATAAAGATATTTCGCACATCTTTCATTTGCATCATGTGGTTCTTAAAAAGAGACCTAATGAGGACATTAGGCGATCTTACCTTTATTGAAGCCTTGGGATTCAAATTTGAAAGCTCACATTCCTCATGTTAACATTCTCACCAGGCTCCATAAATTAGAAATTCAGTAGCACTTTGTTCCTAGGACAACAAAAGCCAAGAGCAAATGATAAAATAATTGGAGCAAATGCTCTTAAAGTAGGAACAGCTTTCAGCCTGGAGCATTAGAAATTGCACGTTCCATTTTGCATTTGCTTTTTAGGTTTTTGGCTATAACATTTGTGAAAACAAAGTTTGGAATATTAATTTCCTTTTAAATGGCAGGAAATTAATGTTCTGGTTTTATGATGGAGACAAAGACCCAATCCACTGAAACCATAACGCAAATTGGGCAAATCTCCTCCTAATGTGTTGTGTTATTAAAGCGCTTTCTCTCTTTGAATGAGGGGGATAAGCTATTGAGAGAACAGATATCCGTCATTGTAGAATTAATATGGATACTCTCAAGAAGCATTTCCCTCTGACGCGCCTCATCACCGTGCCTCGGCGCAAGCTGCTGCATCAACACAAATGACTAATTCATTTTAGCTTTAAATGAGCTTTCTGACAAGTTTTAAGCATTTAACTAACATCTAAATTGAAAACAAAATCCATTAAATGTGCAGCAGAAGATCACGGAAAATGGTTTTTTGAAGGATTCAAAGCAAAACCTTTTTCCACATACTTCACAGCTCTTAAGAGTGGTAAAATCTCACTAAAAAATAAAAAAATTCTTGGCTGATTATCTTCTACTTGGATGTAAACGAGCCTCAGCCATAAGCGTATTTATCCAGGCAGAGAAGAATTGTTCATACCAGCTCAATGGTGGGAAATGTTCAAAAAAAGGCTGTTCCCACCACTGTATTCGCTCAGCTCCCTACTGGTCTTCACCTCCTGCAACAGCCTTGTCCGACATAGGGAAATTTAAGCGAATGTCTGGCACCACAGTGAATTCAAAGTTGGAATGCTACACATGTATCAGACCAAAGGTGTTCAAGAGAAAAATGATTTACAAATTTGCACACATCCAAAAATAACAGTTTATTATAGACAAAGTGGACACCACAATATACTAAAAGCCTTTAAAATCAAAAGGAAACAAGATGACTTGCAACAATGTGACTCATCGCAGCACTTTAACACCTTAGTGATAGCAATATGCCTGACCTAATAGCCCTAAACTTGCACATATGTCTCTTGGTGGCTTGGCTCCTCCTTGTTCTGCAGCAGACCAGAACCTCTGGCTCATCTCTAAACATCCACTGGAGGATACCCTGCCGGAACTCCTCTGCAGGACATTTTGCTGAGTAGCTGTAGAATCTCTTGGTTCTGGAATGCAGTTCTTTCGCTGGCTGGAAACAAGACTAACCGCGCCCAGCAGGTACTTGGGCGACCATGGAAAACAGGACCACCCAGGGGTGTGGCTTAGCTGGCTACACTGTTGTGTTCCACTGTGGGGGTTGGGCACCCCCATACTTTAATGACAGTAATCTTTTACGGCCTTTTCTCCCTGCGGGGTGTTCGCTGGCTTTCCTATGAAGAAGATAACTAGACAATAATTTTCCTGCCTTTCAATGCCATCTTGTGAGACTCTGGCACAGATGAATTTGACAGGCCTCATTTGTACTGCCGCATTGAGCATTATCGTAATGGTGAACAGTCCTTAATTACAGTATACATCGCTTTTATAATACTCCAACTTTTACTTAAATAAAGTTACTTCTCTTCACTGTTATCCACATTCTGACATCCAGATTTTCAAGATTAACTTTCATGTGCTTACATGATTTTACAGTCACTTAAGCACTGAGACACATTCTTTACTTCCAGGGATACGTTGCTGTACTAGGTAAATGAATTCAGAGGATCCAAGATCTTGTCCTTTCCTCTCTAAGGCTCAGAGGGCTGATCTGGAACTTGTCTTAGATGCAGGGTCAGAGGATGGTTCACTCATATAACCCAACTCTAGTTTACAGGAAAAACGCATCAAAAACACATTTTGTGTGAATACTGGCTTAAAGCACAGAAGCTCATCATCCTGTTCGTGATGCCAAAACCTAGATGCAGCCACCCAGACTTAGGAGGTACTTGGCAGCAGGGCAAAAATAAGATGGTAGTTATGGTGGCTCTGCCGCTCTTCCTGGCAGAGTGGAAAAATGCCAGTCTAGGGTCAGACTACAGCCAGTGGTAAAAACAATATATAAATAAAATAAAAAATGGATAGTTGTTGCAACCTGCTACCCACGGAGTTTGCTAGGGTAAGATGTTTTGTCGTGGCGTCAGCCTGTATAAGGGTAGGGACCAGTTTCAGGCAGAAATAATATAAAATTGGATAACTAAACAAAAATGAGGAAAACAGTCCTTGCCCTCCCGGAGTGTTGTGTGGTACTTCAGTGCAGATGATGGGAAGTACTTCAGGAAGCAGACTTTAGAGGGTGAAAGCAAGTTAACTCTTTGTAGAGATGAATCTTTATCCCATGTGCACAATTACAACCTTCTCTGCACAGTGATATATTTTAGATCAGACTCCATATGCATCATTGCCAATAGATGGAGTTAGTGGCTGGGAATGTGAAGGGTTAATTGGTGTCTTGCTGTCTGTTCCTTCTTTCCTTCTTCCTCCATGAACTTTCTCCAACAAACTTGGTTTAGTAGTCGCATTTCGATGTTGCTTCCCACCACACCGGCTATGGTAGATGTTCTCCTTGGACTGTCCCGGTCTATCTCTGGCTGTCTTCTCTATCAGCTTCAGGACTAGACTCGCTAACCCCACCCTTGCCCTGTCTTTTATACTCCTCCCCCTTACTAATCTTGGGCTAGGGCAATACTGACTAACCAATCCCTGATCTAACTATGGGTAACTGACAGGTGTGGGAGCAGGTTAGGGTGTATTCTACAAAGTCATGCAGTGTTGGATAGGAGCAACACTAAACGTTAACCCATTATCAACCATTTAACACAATACATATAATTTCACTGTTCTACACACATAATTACACATAAATAACCATATCCACATGCATTATATTAGGTGGTTTCAGTAGTGCTGTGGGACCCCAACTCTGGGGTAATACATAAGCAGATGCCAGGAGGAGATTGAGCTCTTTGGCATCCTGCAATGCAATTGCAAGGTACCAATGGGTTCCCATGGCAGCTGGAAGCCTGATAAGGACTGTTTGCCATGTAACTCAAGTCTATGAAACCCTGCTTTTGGCAGAGTAATTGGCTGCTGTCATGGGCTTAGTAGAATGCACTACACGAGTAATGAAGTATTACTAGTGGTCGAACGATCATGTCTTCAAGTCATCTTGAGACTAAAAAATATTTAAATTCCTGTAAAGTTGAAAATCCACAAAAACTCATTTTAAGTGGATAAAATACCCCTCAAATTTTTTAAAATGCACCACCTAATGGGTATTACCGCGTTTGCGATGACCCAGACAATGTTTTTTCATGCATTCACAATGTGCGATAAAATATTTTCAAAGTAATGCCAGAGTTGCTTTTTTTCTTTTGCTCGCCTACAAAAAAATGTAATAAAAATCCAATCTACAAGCCACATGTACCTTAAACTGATACCAATAAACCTTTCCTGCAAAAAACAAACCCTCACATGGCACCATTGCTGGAAAAATAAATGTTATGGGTCTTAGAACATGGCGATGCTGATTCGATTTTACTTTACTACTTCTGCACAATAGAAAAGCTTTTAAATATAAAATCTATATAAACTCTTATCTGGATCCGCCCAGCATAATCGCTGTGATAGTTCTGTTTTTGCTGAATGGTGAACACTGTAAAAATAACATGCTACAACAATGGTGCAATTTTGAGGGCCCCCCCCCCCCTTTTTTTTTTTTTTTAAATCTCTACTACCAACCACTACCTCCAAAGAAATGTACCACCTACCCCTCACCCCAACTGCACAAGAAAACGTCACCTGGGTGATTGCCTTAGTGATAAAAGGGTGTTTCCAGGGGGTTGGGCTACTTCCTGATGTCATTTCCTGCTTCCTTAATTGTACATCCGCATGGGAAACCTGCACGTATATGTGGCCATACGCAATTTGTTTTGGCGATCTGCTGCGGATATCCGCTTGTTCGTATGACCCCAGCCTAAGGTGATGTGAGAAGCTGGGCTCCCACATGTATGTGCACACAGCTTCCTCGGGTACTGAAACCACAGTATTGTCAGCCTTATATAGTCTGTACCCATGATTGAAGTTGCCTGGTACAGTAGTGTAGAGCAACATCCAGAGAAGTATATGCATTGTAGAGAAACATCCTTCCTTTTCTCATATACATGGGCCACCCAAAATGGGAAACCAGTCTATTAGCACGTGCTACAATATAAAATTGAATGCATGTGTAATAGAATGGTAACCTTTTGTTTTTTGGATTCACTATACCGTTTCATATCTTATAATGTTTCACTTTTTATGTTTTGGATGCCCCATTCCTTGTTTCCCCTAATGGGCTCTCTCCTACTATATTCAATTTCCCTTTTTGTCTCATGCATAACACTACTTTAGACACTCTTGCACTTTAAGGCTGGGTTCACATGGGATGGATTTGCCACGGAAATTCCGTGCGGCAAATCCGCCCACGGCTCCTAATCCTGGGATTAGCCAGCCATGTGGACGAGTTTGCAAAAATCTTATCCACGTGGGGGGCAGCCAATCCATCGCGGTGAATCTGGCGATGCAGTGCAGAATTGACAGTCGCAGCATGCTATTTCCCCCCCCCCCCCCCCCCCCATTAAGGCTTTACTCCTTTCTATGGGGAGAGAAGGCCACAACTGAATGCTATCGGCCGAACCGCTCCACAACCTGCGGTGAAATGCTGCAGGTTTTGAAACTGCGGCTCTCTAGCGGAAATCTCACTGCTTGTTGGTGCAGCCAAACTGCAGCATTTCCGTCCTGTGGGAACCCAGGCTAAAAAGATTGCCCTTTTTTCTACATGCACATTTTGGTATATTTGGCCTAGCACTGCACAATGAACCGAACACAATCTCCATGTACTATCTTGGCGTATATGTACAGAAAAAACATGCTGTGATTTTTCTTGCGTGTACTTTCTTCAGTTCGTGTGAGAGGCAACATGGCTGCCTATGGGAGATTGGTAGTGTATTCTGCGAACAAAACACGTTATACCAACGCACAACAACTTGTATGGTTTTATTGATTTCATACATTGGACATTTATTTTTATTTTTTCCATCATGCGGCATCAATTTGTATACATTGCTTGTTTTTATTTGATTTTAAATATATTTAGATAATTGTGGTAATTGCTGTCTAATTTTTTTTTCTTTTTGATGAGGTTGAGTTCATAATGTATCATGTTTTCTTCTGTCACATTTCCCTGTGTCATGTAAGAATGTGATTACTGCAGTTAAAGGGGCTTTCTGAGGTCTGAAGAAATACAGGGGACCGATGAAGGAGGGGGGGGGGGGGGCGGACGAACTCCATACTTGCCTGTCCAGCTCAATCCCAAAACTGACCAGGTTTTATGAATCCCTCGTGTAGCCACTCCTCGATGGTAGGAATCTGTACATCAATGGCCAGTGATTAGTTGGTGAATGAATGTTGCTTGACTGCTGCTGTCACTTTGGAACAAATTTTGCTTTTTTTTTTTTTTTTTAAACCATGGTTTTGTTGTTTTTTTTCTTTACCCTTTCCAATCCATTGTCTTACATCTGAAGACATTATGATTTAAGGCTGTACAGCTCCGATGTTGGGAGATTTCCGTTGGGGTTCTCTTACTGTATATTGGCAGCCTCTCTGCTGTCGGAGCCAATCCAACATGTCACCTCATGCAGTACTGGCTTTAACCAGCTTATAGCGCCGTTGTATAACGGCAGAATAAAAAAAGCCCCCTAAGAAAACCAGGAAACAAATTGGATTGGAGAGGGTTAAAACTCCCCGCTTAATTCGGTGACTTCCTAGTGTCGCACATCAGACTTTCCTAGTACATTACCGGAGATCTGCTAAGCAGAGGCACACAGTCTACAAACTTGCTGACTGTCTCCCATAACAATAGATCTGTGAATGCTCTGTACTACAATAATGCCCGGTTATATAAACAGGTTTTTTTCAGTATATTATACTGTACATGATGTTTAGTGTTTGCCTGAATTAACTTCATTTAGCCCTTGGGGGCATGAGCCAGACTTCTCTTAACTGATTTGGGGAACATGATTTAGAAAACCAAGTAACATTTTGGTGAATAAAATGTAAATGAAATGCAATGTTTTTCTAGTGCCTCCGGCAAAGCTAATCCTGTTGAAATGTTCCGGAGTGACTTTTTGATACCTTTTTTATTAACATTCTAATGTCTTGAAATGTAAATATGGTCGCCTGATAGCTGCTCCCTGTGATTGGTTTCTATGGTGATTTGACTATTCGATTTAAAGGGTTTGCTTTAAATGTCATTGTCATCTGCTTTGAATACAAAATGGCCACAGAGAATACCCCTTCAATATCCGAAAGGCCTTCCAGTCATTTCATGTGTTTGCTTAATAAAAAGCCTTTATTGTGCTTTGAATAGGAAGCAAAGGAATTCATCCAAATTGCTGGTGTTCCGAATTTCCCTACAGAGGTTGTTACAAGTAGTCAGTTTTAATTAAGGGTGTAATGTGGCTTTGGCCTTTTGCAATACTACAAGATAATGCTTCATTTTGAAGATGAGCTTTGCAGTGCCCACAGCTATTTTCGGAACCTCCAGGAGATCAGGCAAAAAAAAAAACCGTGACATGCAAAAAGTACTTGACACAAAGGCCTTTGTCAAATGGAACATTAAAAATTTAAGTAATAGTAATACTAAAATAGTATGCACTAATATTATTGATGAAACGGCACAGAACAAGCTGTTTTTATAGTCCCGAAGCGGAAGCCTTTTCAGATAGAGAAATGCTTGCTTGAGTCAGATTTATGTTGGCATTCTATTACATGAGGCTCCTAGCTCGAATTAGATCCTGACGCTTCTATAATAAACTAAGCTATAGGTGTGTTACAAAATATTGGGTCAGATTAACTCCTCCTGTGCCATACACTTGCTAGCAAGTCACCCTTGAAATCTAGAATGTGAGCCGGACAGCCCCAGACAAGATGCGGCGGTCTATTCGGTAGTTAATACATTTGGTGGCGGACAAAGGACGGAGCACCCTGCAGCTTACATTACAATTAAGGCAAAAATGCTTCGACATGGCTCCGGCTCAGCTTTTAGTTTCTCTGCACCTTCCTCCTCCAACTTGCCAGTACATCGGCAAATAGGTTATAAAAAAAACACTTTTATCAAAGACACATTTGATTTATGTCTGGGGCTGCTGCTTGCTATTGATTTTTGTTTCCGCTAAAAAAAAAAATACAACTATGTCTCCATTATTTTGTGAGCCTTGTGTTCTGGTGTCACGCTGTCAGATGTACTCTTATATTGGATTACTACAACTTTTTTTTTTTTCCCCTTAAAGTGCTTGGAATAAGTTTTGATGAGCCGGTATTAAAGGGAGACATCACAGGAGTGTATTGGCATACCTGCATGTTAAAGAAAGCAACCCTGTACAGAGTTGTTGCACATGTAAGCCTTAAGTACACACATGGGCACGGTAGAGATTCATGGGCATTGTGAAGTAGTGGCATATATACAATAGATGGATGGGTGGTACAAGCGTGCTGGAACTATACAATGGAGTGTCTGGACAATTGGCGGATTTGGAATAAGCGTCTTCCTCTACAGCCAAAGTATTGTGTGATTAAATACAAATCAGTTTTTTTCTCCCAAACTATACTGTTATCAGATACATACAAACTGGTGGTGACGAAAGATATAGAACGGTTTATGTAAATATAACCATAGACTGTTTCAGATCCAGAATGTTGGTTTCTGCTGATAACATGTCTATCACCGCGCGCGCCCCCCCCCCATCACCATCCCGACAACTAAATGACTTCATTACATACATGTCGTCATTTTCTAAACTTCTAAGTTTTCTAATGAATATAGCTACCCGTAGACTGTTGGGGGGGGGGGGGGGGGGGATGTTTTTTTTTTTTTCTTATTTCATCTTCATACTACTTTTTAATAGGATCCTTTTGGCTATCAGGTCTAAACTTCTCATATAAGGGGAGGACAAGGGTCATGGTTTTCAGTCTTGTCAATCACAATAAATAAGCTTACCCCCCACCTATAGTGAAAGGAGCACATTTGGTGGACCCGAGCATTCATGTTTGTGGATTTCAGATTGATACCTATTGGCAAATCAAATCGAGTAAAAAAATAAATAAAATAACACAGCATACTAAGGCCATTCGCACAGTGTGAGCAAAACCGTTTTCGGATGAAGGACACCACGTTCAACAGCAGTGTAATGCACCCAATTATTGTGATGGGTGAGGTGCGTTAAGCATGAAAACGCGGCAGAGTAGAGCAGACAACACTCAAATAGCAGCATTAGAAAACGCCACATTTGAGCACAAGTGTACGAGGCCCCATTGAAGTTAATGGGAACATTCAACCGCAATTACCGTGGCAATCAAAACCCCATAGTAAAAAGCACATGTGAGGGCACAAACCTCGATAAGTGAAGTAATGATATGCTGAGTTCCTCATTTTAAAGCCAGACTGCAAACTTTCCTACAAACCTAAGTACAATAGGTTTAATCTTTTGGCCAACGTAGGAAAAAACAACCGTAGTACATCTGTTGCCAACTTAATGTTCTCAAAGCTCAAACAAAAACTGATCTATCCTATGGTGGTATTGCAGGCACAGCCCCCATAATCAGCGAGAACTATGCTTGCAATACCAGACCACTTCAAGATGTAAGGAGCTGTCTCATAGAATCATAGGATCGTAGAGTTGGAAGGGATCTCCAGGGTCATCGGGTCCAACTCCCTGCTCGGTGCAGGATTTACTAAATCATCCCACAAGTCTCCTTCCTGTTTCATATGACAACAGTGCCAGCAAACAGCTGATCAAGGAGGGTCCTTAATGGCAGGTCCCTGTCAGTTATTGATTACCTATCAAATATATATAATATATTTTTTTATTTTTTTACAGATTAGAAAAACCCCTTTAAAAACAAGTTGCCCCGTTTTTGTTTGCTAGAAGCCCTTTGATGTATAATGTATGCTAAGAACAAGACCGATTTTATATTAAACTGTGTTTTGAAAATGAGATCATAAGTTCTATAATTGGTTTGACAGGAACCAGCTAACTATTTTTAATGGTAATTAACTGATTCATGTAATTTCCTGATCTTATTTATACAATATAACAAAAGGCCCAACTGTTGGAAACACAATCAAGAAATCCATGTGGAATCTTTAAAAGCCTACAGATTAGACTTTTTAGTGTTCTGTGATTGTTTGCTCAAATGGTCATTAGTTAGCAGTGGACTATAGACCGCTGCATGTGTGCAATGTATACAATACTGAATGAGTTTTTAACCAGGTTTTTACGTGTTTGCTTTACAGCTACATCAAATGGCTCTGTAGAGGGTGTGGATAACCAGCAAGGAGGTGTATGTGTAACGAAAGCCATGAGGATCCTTATGAAAGTTGGGCAAGGTGAGTGCTCCTTCTGGCAAACTATTTCCCCTTGTACTGTGAATCCTGGTCTCTGGATCCCGTCTCTCCACGTCAAAGTGACCGTGTCAGCTGTTGCATCCTTCAGCTTGGCAAAGTTTGGTTTCTCAGGCTAAAAAAATGTACAAATGTTATAACGTGATACATCTGAAAATGTATATTCTCCTTGGCCTAAAAAGTATGCAGTCGGCACAGCTGATGGCTATTTAGAGGAGGACCCTGATCTCGCCTCCACGTACAGTAGATATGGACATTCTCAGACACTAATATTTAAACCACTCCAAAATAGATGAATATTAATGCTTATTTGCCACTTGCATATAGCACCTTTTTATTTACCTTCTAAACTATAAGTTTTAGTTGCCTTCACATAAGGATACCAGACTGTGTCAAGAATGAATAATATTTCTAATTAGAACTTGGTTTAGTAGTCAATCAACTCGCTCTGTTAAATTGAAATGTCATTTGCTGAGCTTTGCTTGCCAACTGTGAGAATCCCTATAGTTTCTGCAGATGGCCTTACAATCTCTGCATCTAAAATAACTTGCGTTGCATGATTTCTTAAAGGGACATTTTTTCTGCAATTATCCAAATCTAGTCTTCTCTTTTGTTCCTTTTTGTTTCATAGGTTTAGAGCCTTTTATACGGGCCGATAAATCGTTCAGATTCCTGCATGTAGCATAAACGATGGTCATTCAGCCCAAATTCATGCGCTGATTGAAAGACTAACGAGAATTGCTTAGTTTATGCATGCAGAAAACTGAAGAACTGATCATAGATTAACTGCCTGTTTAACACAAAACGAGCGACTGCCTGTTTACTGTGAATGGGGGGGGGGGGGGGGGGGGGAATCGCCCCCAGGGGGGGGGGGGAATCGCCCCCAGCCCGCTATGCCTCCATTCACTAAATATTAAGTATAACTTATTTATTTGTTTTTTTAAGATCCTCACTCTCCAGGCCTCAATCGGGATGCAGGTCCATCTAAACGTCCAGATGGGGCAGGCTCAAATGGGAAGAGTTCAACAACTAGTCCATTTGTCAATAGCCCTGCAAGTAAGTATCATCTGCACCACATTTGCATTGTCCATAACGATCTAACGTTCTGCATGTCTGTGACTATATAAAATTATCATTTCACTATACGGTTTGGTTATCTAGGACTATCCCAGTAGGAGATCACTTTTGAGTTGGATAACTGAACATCTGAAATCCAAATAGGAGGAATACCACAGACCCTCAGAATAGAACGATTTCTATATTTGGAGATCAAGCACAATTTAGAAAGTTGTCAATTTTAATACATCTGAAAATAAAACTCCCATATCTTGGTCAGCATCAATCCAAACGGGTTTTTGTGGGGCATGACTCTGTACATGTGGAATAGTCTTGAACAATGGCTAAACCTTATTGGCTAATGCCTGGTGCATTAATAATGTGTTTTTATAGTGGCTTTATTTGCTTTGGGATATAAAATAGCACTACAAGATGGCTGCAATGATTCCATAAGTGAGGAATTATGGACTAATCTATCAACCATTATCGTTTGGCATGACCTCCTGATGCAAAAAAATGGGAGGAGTCGCACACCATGTGCACATCCATAATATCCCCCATTGCGCTCATTTTTATACGTGCTTATTATTCTAATTAATTCATAATGTGCTGAGAGCACAGAATATCACTGTTCAATGTGACACTTTTTATTGCTTGCCAGATGTGCAGTCATTTGTTTAGTTAATTGTGTATTACATAAGCTGAATCATTAATATTTCTACTGCGTTGCACAAATTAACTTTTGGTTTTCATGATGGTAGATGGATTCTTACACCACACTGATAAGTATATGAAATTACACTACATTAGAGTGCCATAGGAGAACCTGGCTGCAGTTCCCTCAGGCACTAAACGGGTTAATCGGCGTATGCAGGCAAATGTAATAAGATAATGCTTCATATTGGTAGGCAAGGCCTATGGGAATTCTGTAAAATAGTAACCGGACATCCAGCATTTGCTACGAGAAGACACATGGCGTAGCCTAGCTGTCTTGGTTGATGGATGGCCATAATGTTAAAAATCTGCATGGATCTTGTTTGGTGCTCCCTTGAACAAAGCAATTACCCTTACAAGTAGTGAAATGCAAATGAAGTTCAGATAGCAGGCCCTTCCTTTGTTCCTATCCTGTAGAGATTTGAGAAGGATCGTCTTGGCCAAAGACTAAAGTCCATTATCCAAGGATTCTAATGGTTGGCTCTTTTCCTCCCTAGGTTCTAGCACAGATGGAAGAAACTCTGGACATACGAGTATCATCGGATCCGAGGTGGCCTTATTCGCAGGGATTGCTTCAGGGTGTATCATCTTCATCGTCATCATAATCACTTTAGTGGTGCTTTTGTTGAAATACAGAAGACGACACAGAAAGCATTCGCCTCAACATACGACAACTTTGTCCCTTAGTACATTAGCCACACCGAAGCGCAGTGGCAATAATAATGGTTCAGAGCCAAGTGACATTATCATCCCTCTAAGGACTGCAGACAGTGTTTTCTGCCCCCATTATGAAAAGGTCAGCGGAGATTACGGACATCCTGTTTACATTGTGCAAGAAATGCCACCACAGAGTCCAGCGAATATTTACTATAAGGTCTGAGGATAGCGCTAATACCTTTTTGACACTATTAAAGGCAAGAAAGGTCTGTTGCTTCCTGATGGGGTTTTTTTGGTGATTCCTTATGCATAAACATGGACTTGCATTGGGGACCAGGCACAAGCGAAAACCTTTCTTCAGAGAAAGCTCTTTTAAGCTACACAGCTTATGGGGATATGATGGTTCCTGTGAAAAGTGCTTACTGCAAGCTGGAAGACTATTAACAAAATTCCCATTCTGAAAGCTGAACCCTGGTCATATTCACTCTTTCTAAGCCATGAGCACCAGGCATCCAAGCGTATATAAAACCAGGTTAATATAGACAGATTCATGGACTTTTTTTTTTTTTTTTAAATTTTTAAGCATTTTAAAGATGCTTTAGAATATTTATCTTGAAATGCAATCATCTGATTTTAATATCAACTAGCTTTCTCGGTGCATACTGGATTTGTCAGAAACGTTTGTGTAAGACTTACAAGATAACACAACTTGCATTTTCTGCTTTTTAGTCCATCACTGTTCCATTTTCTCTGTCGAGGATGACTTTATCCTTCACATAAAACTTCCTTCACTCCACCTCCTATATCACTAATGGAACATTAACCTTTGTAGACTCTTGCTCCATCCATTTCTACTGCAGTCACACTCGAATGGGTAATATATTATGGAAATCGTATTTGTTAATACCAGAGCCTTCCAGCAGAGAAGTCAGGCTGTCAGCAAGTCCAGGAGTCGGTAGGATAAACTGCTGAACGCAGTTAAATGCTGCTGCCTCGGAAATAAGGCATAGGGCAGAAACTTCGATGGGCAGCAAAGCACTTTGATATTTTAGTTTTTAGAAAGGAAAAGAAATGCAGCGAAGTAAGACTGCAGCTGAAGGGATTCTGTCCGAGTCCCAGGGGGCCGCATGACAGAATGCCTTCGTTAGAAGGGGTTTTCGACAAATGCATAAGCAAGTAGAGGAGGACAATTAGGAAGTGGTTACGAGGCTAGACTGTTGGCAATATAGGCAATAAGAGGATGTTGTATGAAACTCCTAGTCTGTTGTGACTGAACTTATAAGCAGACTCAGGTGCTATACTGACCATATTATTCCTCAGCTAGGAAAAGCTTTCAGTAGCAGAAAGCCAAATCTTGACTTGTGACTTCTAGTACCACCACAGGTCATAGAGCAAATATTCAACATGGCCGCCTTTTTTTTTTTTTCTTCTCATTGGTATATTTTTGAGAGCCACACTTATATAATGAATGGCCACATTTTTTTTCTGCTTTATAGACCCAGAGGAGGAATATTAGCGGACATGTCATTTCGCTGGTGCTCTGTTTCGAAGAAAAGCACATATGGCAAACCTTTTACAGTTCTTGGGTATACAATAAATTATTAATATGGTGAACAGGAAAGAATAAAAAGACTTATTTAATAGGTGTATAGCACACAGGGGATATATAGTAAAAAAAAAAAAGATTTTACTAATATATAACTTAATATTGCACAGCCTGCCCCGCCAGAAAAGATGTGAAATGCAGTTTAACAAGACTTACGGTAACTGTTGGCATTTCAGTAGGACGCTACTTCTGGGGAAGGGGGAGAGAAATCTGTAGTCCAAAAATAACAATAGTGAGAAAAAGGAAAATAACAAAGACCTCTCAATGCGTCTCACACAAGAGCAGACTAGGAAGTTCAAGCCCAAAAAAGCAGGAAATCTGTGTTACTGCATCATACATATAACAAAGACGAGAAGAGGTTTTTGTCAGTCCTTCTCGACATTAGAATTTCCTTTTGCCTTAATGCAACAACGTTACTAGACTTCAGCAGGTTACAGAGCGCAATATCTAGTTTTTTTTTTCTTCTACCTATTAGTCCCCCATCACCATCTTCCCTTCTTTGTCTTTTTTTTTCCCTTTCTCCTACATTTATGTGCTATGCAAAACAGATATCATCAACACAGTCCTGTTTCTATGGTAACACTTTGCTCTCTGAATTGGAAAGAAGAAAAAAATTAGTTACAACGTTTTAAGGTTCTCGAGTCTCCAAGGAGCACCTGCAACGATGAACTGTCGAAGGATTGATTTATTTTTATTCTTGAACCTAAAAAATTGCGTTGGCATGAAGGAATCGTTTTTGTATGGTCATTCAAACAAAAGCAAGGTGGCGAGTCATTGTTAGCAGTTGCAACAAATATGTTCTAACAATTGATTGTGATGCGCAGAATTGTAGGTACAATAAGTTGATGGGAAGCAATCATTCTGTGATGCCGTTTTTTTAATGTTTTTTATCATTCTGTGGGTTATTATAGAAAGGACACTTTTTGTTTTAGTTTTATTTTTAACTTCTTTTGACCATTTTCTTAATCCAAGCTGTGAAGATCCCAATCACAAATCAACATCCTGCAAATCGTGTCAAACCATTTACTTTTATTGTCTGTTTTTATGTCTGACGCCAAATGACAATCTTCAATCTGTTCCCTTTTTTTTTTGTTTTTGAAGTCGGTTCAGGTTTAGAATTTTTTAATTTCTTTCTTTGTTTCTGTAATTGCCTTGCTTATGAGATCATATGATCCTTAGTCCCCCCGACTTAGGAATTTGCACCATTATGTCAAAGTGAAGATGCTGTAAATATGTGGAGAGCTGTATCTGGATTTGGGGTGTGTCCGTAGCCTTATTCACCTTTTTAAATATTAATATAGAAAAATTACACATGGAAAAAAAAGACAGAAAATGGATTTTCTTAACTAGATTGTGTACATAGAGCAATGTTGGATTTTTTTACAAAGTCTAAGAAAAATGTTTTGTATAAAATTGAATTTTTGCTATGTATTTAGCTACCGCTTGTTTAAAGGCAGTGTCATTTCCCTTTGCACTGTAATGAGGAAGAAAAGGTTAAAGGTTGCCAAATTGCTGCATATATGTGCCGTAATTGTGTACCATAAATATTTATTTAAAATTTTTGTCCAATTTTGTAAGTAACACAGTATTATGCCTGAGTTTATAAATATTTGTTTCCTTTTTTTAAGAAACAAGATAGCCTTCCCTAGGTTTACAACTTTTTGCTTTAGTTTCACATTGTATTTAGCCCTTCAGCCCCTTCTCTACCAGACAGCAAAACTCTGAAATTTCACATTCCACGTCTGTTTCAAACTGAATTTGTTCTTAAAAAATAAAATATTTTTTCCTATGGACCTTATTGTGATTTGCGTTTTCTTTCAAATATTTTGGGGCTGAATACTTGGAGAGTACAATTAACTTGGTAAGTGATATACAATAAACTTGTCCACACGGTCTGGGCTTCACGTGGGCACTTTTGGGTTGTTTCTGTGCTCTGCTTTAAGAGCAGGAAAACCTCACGCATCAGCCAAACTGAATAGTCGTATGACAGAACCAACTAGTGCTGAAGGGACCCCAATTGTACCCAGACATGTTGGAACTTGAGCCAGTTCAAAGGTGGACAACAATAACACATGGAATGGGTAGGTTATAGTGCCTAGAGAGGTTTTTAAAATTTGATTAAAGGTATTGCCAAAACTTTTTTAGATTAAAAACAGATAGAAAATAACATTAGAAAATTGGAAAATGTTTTACAGAATTTTATTTTTAATTCTGTTGTCTCCATGACTATGGGGCAGCCATATTTCTTGAGCTACATTTTAAAAGCATTAAGGGAAATTGAGATATGCTTTACATCAGCCTCATGGGCCATTCACACAATCAATAGGAAGGGGAATCCATTGACCTGGATGGGAGACTGTTCTGGCCATGGCTCCTAGGGCTGTCAGACGAGCGTTTTGTTAAACGCATATTAGGTGCGTTTGCGATTCACATCTATTACAACCAATGCTTTTCAATGAAAGCTGTCGCGTGCACTTTATTTACACGCACCTAAAATTCGCACATATAGTGCAACCCCATTTAAAGCAATGGGAGAACATTGTGCTCCTGTGCCACAGCTATGGTAGGGGAATTCTTCATCCCTGAAGGGAGTCCCATTGTCACTGGACACTGGGTGACAGTGCGGTCAGTGTTTGGTGATGAGGGGGGGACTCCCTGCGAAGATGAAGAAATCCTTTGTCACAGCTGCCACCGGCCCCATTGACTGCAAGGTGAAACCCCTGGATGTCACATCCAAGAAATCCCCTACTGCAGCTGTCACAGCCGTAGCAGGGGATACCGATGGCACTTCACTTTATGTGCGAATTCTGCCATCGTGTGACCACACAACAAGTACAAATTTAAATCGTGCCTGCCGCTTCGGTCGCGCAAACTTGTCACACATGCGTTTGTTTTTTTTCTTCACACCCCTAAATGCATTCAAAAACGCTCATCTGACCGAGCCCTGAGTGAGATGACTGCTCCAAACCTTCCTCTACAGATCAGGAAGTGACAGACTAGAATTGGATCCATTTACACCAAACCATTTAATGTTTGAACCAGCGACTGTCAGTTCGCTCATGCAGCCTGTTTATATAGGCAGATACATTGTTGGCTCATTCAAATAAAAAATTATTCATTCACTGTCTAAGTGAATGGGAATGACCGATTTACTATTTAAATCAATTAGTGAACGAGCCAACTATGATTTTTATGCCTGCATCAAATGAATGAAGAGAACAATTCATCATTCTTCCAATTGGCTTCATTCTCCCTGAACGATTGTCCACTTTTAGCTTATTTGAACGATGATCGCTCTGGTAATTGTAAAAATTGATCCAATAAATCCAATAGTTTTGCAAGAAAATAGGCTAAACTACATGGTTATTTTTTTTTTCTCTCCAGCCTTACCAACTGTTACAATGCTTGGTTGACTGAGTGGCCCTTAACTAACGGGGCATGATTTGGGAGCCTTTTCACACTGGCCAATTATTGGCCTAATGTAACTAGTTCCAATTGACAAAGCATGTTTATTGGCACTTGTGTTAGATTTATTTTACATGAGCCAAGAATTGCTAGTAGGAGTATAAATGATCAGGCAAATGTTTAAACATTTGTGCCCAATTAGTGTGTAAAAGGGCTTTTAGCATCTCTGGTCTTGTAGACAGAAGTGAGGGAGGCTCCTTCTGTAGCAGTTGCCTTACAACCAAACAGGATTATGAGCAGGATATGTGCGCTGATCTCCTGGGAAATGTATAGACTGTTATCCATATTACAGTTCTAATTGAGAAATACATAAGTTGGACGTTGAGGCTTGCTTTACTGCATTTTCTGTGTTAAGTGTGGTATTGCAGGATTTGGGCATCAAATTGAAATGGGCCAAGTTTAAATAAGCAATAAAGCTGAAGTACAAAGCCTATAGAAGTAGATCTGCTTTCACAATTGTGTGTGATTTTAAATATTTCATCCTGTGTCTAGTTGTAGGAACTTCCAGAAACAGAGGTCATAGAGACGGGGTATTTGTGGTGGTCTGTTAAATTCATTGAACACTGGTTAATTTGTTTACAGTAAGCAAATTATGAAGATTTGATAGTTTCCGAACAAATGAAATGACAACTGGGTAAAAGGTAAGTACAATTTGTCAGATCTTTATTGCATCTACGGGAAAAACCCCATTGTCAGTGCAGTATCTATAAAAGTAGAGGACACTCGTATTGACATTTATGATGCTTGGCACATGACTGAGTGCGGTCACTGGATGACAATGACACTGCCTGACAAGAAGGGGGAATTCTTCCTTGACTGCCTTAATGGTAATCAACTATATTACATTTTTTAAATTTCCTATATGCCGGAGTTTGAAAAATGTGTTCCTTTCCTCAGCCTAGTCTGCTTAGAAATATTAGATTGCATCTGCCAGATACTACATTAGGTTTAGTGTCCCTTTTATGTGAATGTTCTCACATGAGGCTGGCTGCACATACTGCAGTATTTCAGCTTGGTCCAGTATTGAAATTTATGGCCTGAAATGAACTGTGATGCTCAATAATGGTGCAATATAAATGGATTGGAAAAATGAGGTCTCTTACAGTATTACGCCTTGAATATTGGCACATGGGCAAAAGTGGAATGTGATGGATGTTTTAAAGTTCTCTTTTTATTAGACCATTTTAAAACCACCCCCAGACTTGGACACATGCATGTGAGCCGGACTGAGCTTAGCCAGCTGATGCCAGTTATGATGCAGTAAAAATCACTGGCTGCTCCAGTTTTCCAGAAAAATACCTTCTGTTTGCGCAGAAAGAGAAGTACATTGGGTTCACTCATCTAACGGTCTTATTTATCAGGATATCATTAGCATTTGCTGAGGAGTATCTGTTAATGGAAATGGTACAGGTTTCATCAGACAAGCACGATGTTCACAAATGTTGCAGAGATGTACGTGAATTTATGACAAGTATTACATATACAACTGAGACATGCAGGGAGTTTTAGGAGTACCCGTCGAACACCTGGTCTGTCCTGGCATTGGTTCTCTGTTGTGGTTGTTTTGTGTTTTTCTAAGTATGGTTGTTTACAAATGCAATGACAAACAATTGGCTAAATAACCCTGAACTGTTGCGCACAAAGAACATGCAAGAATCGTTATCTGACCCCTGGATCACATAAATCAAGTGTCCATTCTGCAGCTAAAGATGCAGAAAATTCCACACCAAAATCCTCATGCATGCAGGTAATGGGAGCAGAAATCCGCAGCTGTGCGCCCATTCAGATGGCACGGGCCTCAGCGCATATATGCCAAGGCGGCAATGCCATTCTCTCCCCCCTTGCCATCTCACCACCTCTCTCCTTCCCTCTGGCTGTTTCCAATGGGAGTGGGTGGGACAAGGGTGGAGCTAAACATCCTCCCTGCCCCTTGTCCACAGCCAGCATTGGGAAGGGCAAAGCTTAGTTCCGTGGACCTCCTGCCTCCCCCTCCCATTGCTAACAGCTGGAGGAGAGAAGACCAGAGGGAGTGAGTTTAGCAGTTGCACTGCTAAACTCCCTCCCACCTCCCTTCTCTGGCGGC
The DNA here is from genome assembly GCF_035609145.1 of Eleutherodactylus coqui. Classification (NCBI taxonomy): domain Eukaryota; kingdom Metazoa; phylum Chordata; class Amphibia; order Anura; family Eleutherodactylidae; genus Eleutherodactylus; species Eleutherodactylus coqui. Next base: position 394,423,225 of record NC_089837.1, read on the forward strand.
TGTTATTGGCTCCCCTAGGACTCTATGCAGTGGCCAACATATTCCAGGCAGAAAGATAGTTCCAGGACTATCTTTGCTGCCCGGCGTAAAAGCGCCTGGCGCTATATTGGCTGGCCGGGCGCTTTTACACCCCAGGAATCCAATGCATCAGATGAGAGCGTATATTGGCCGGGCGTGAAAATCAGAATATCGCAATAGAGTCCGCCATGCGCCCCCCCCAAAACCCTCATAGTCAGCTCCCGGATCCGCCGCATTATTCCCGTCCCTCGAGTCGGCGTGCATGCACATTACAAGATGACGCAGCTGGCGGTGGGCAGGAACGCATATTCCAGAGATACTTACGCTGTGCTAAAGCGGAAGTATAGTGTGACGGTCGGCTTCTATTGACTACAATGGAAGCCCGCCACACATATTCCCGCGGCAATTGGAGCATGCCGCGGTTTCTTTCACAGCGCGGAATTCCACTGTGTAAAACGGCAGAAATCCAGCCGTGGGCATTAGCCCTAAGTGCCGGGTTTTCTAAATGTGTTCACTGTTGTAGAGCTTGATGATGGGTCCCTCTAGATGATCCGATTATCTTTTGAATGAAGACATCACTAGCACATCCACTCGGGCCCCCTGTTTGAACGAGCCAACTATGTATCTGCCTGTCTAGTCTTTTACGTATCGCTGTATAAGGACTGATTGAGCGCGGTTTAAACCGAACGATAACAGACCAACGATTTTTATGCCTGTATAAAATGATCGACAAACGAAAACTGAACAATTATTGTTCGTACGGGCGTTTGTTTGAATCTAGACTGAACATTTTAATCGTTCCGTCTCAAAGCACCTAAATATAAACTCTTCTAAACATACCTTTTCAAGACTATCATTTCTTTTTCCGTTTAACCCTTTAACGACCTTCCTTGCACCCTCTGACGGTGGCCTTTAAGGGGATTTATTCTAATGCAATCACCTTTTTACAGCACTGCATCAGAAGCCTGGCACGGGTGCTCAGCTGTTGGATATCAGCCTGGCACTTGCTCAAACAGCAGTCAATACGACTGTGGCATGTAAAAGGCTGACAAAGGTAGGTGGAAAAATGTTAGGGGTCTTTGAATACAGCAATACATTTTTTTTTTTTTTAAAGTGTGAAAAAGTAGTAAAAAAATCCTACATAAATTTGGTATTGACGTAATAGTACTGGCCTTTGGAATTAATTTAATGCTGTTAAAAATAACAAAAAACAGGCCAGAATTGCAGATTTCATTAATTTTGCTCTAGAAAAAAAGTGGAATAAAAAACAATCAAAATGTTATGTTCCCTTAAATTGAATAAATAAAGACTACAACCCATCCTGCAAAAAACAAGCCCTAATAGAGCTCTATTGATATAAAAATGATATCATTCGGAAAATAGAACTTGTCCCACAAAAAAAACAAGCCCCCATATGGCGTTGTTGATGGAAAAATTAAAAAGCTATGGCTCTAGGAATGCGATAATGAAAAAAATGGAATAATTAGTTGGCAAAAACAGGTTTCTTCACCGAGGGGTTAAACATAGCTCCTCTTTATGTATTCTCATAACAAACACCTTGCTCTCTGAGTGATCACCATATATTTATAGCACTTTTTTTGTTAAAATCCTTACCTCTGACTCTAGACAGCTTGCGTACTTGCGAGCCACTATTCCCCATACACTATCTTTGTGTGCATGCACACATACGTGCCAAGATAGTGCATGCTGCGATTTCTTTTTTTGTGTGAAAAAGGCTATTGTTATTGAATCTTGCGCACAATGACAATAGGCCGCTGTGAGACCGACCTACTTGTAATTATATTCATTTAGAGAAGGAAACTTGGAGATTTATCAATTCTGATTCACAGTATGGCTCTTGTGGGATTGTCTGTCTCAGTCCTGTGGAGGGAAATGGAAGAAACTACTGACACCCGCATTGTATGGAGCAGGATCGACCCATGATCCCCTTCCATACGAACCCCAAACCTCAATGACATAAATGTATGTCATGCAGCAATAAGGGGTTGAAGGGAATGTATCCCCTATTTTTTGTATTAATTAAAACCAGATAGTGCAACATTCTCAATTTCCTTATTTTTTTTATTTTCTGATTTTTCTTTATTCTGTACATGGCTATGGGGACTGCCAGTTTGCCTTTGCTGCAGCGATTTATTTTACAGCAGCCTCATGGGCTATTCACACAATGAACAATAAGGGACTTATAGCCTTCTACAGAAGATTGTTCTTCACATGCTCTGTGAACTATTCATAAGTCATTGTGGAGGGAGGGGGGGAGTAGATGAGCTGTGAACATCATCTACCGTGAATGGTGGATCCTATGTTATCTAAACACTGAATAATCACTGCATTAAGAACAGCTGGCACGTGACAATCTATAATTAATAACGTAGTACCACATGATGGTCGTGTCACAATCCATTCTCAGATAATGTGCTGACCTGTCGTCTTAGCAGCAGAAGGCAATATTTGGCAGTCATGGGTAAACGTAGTAACTTTGACTATAGGCAGATTGTTGTTGCCAGAAGGTGTTGTGCCAGTATTTCTGAAACAGTTGCACATGTTGACTGTTCCCAAACAATGGTATCAAGGGCATACCAAGACTGATTGAACCATGAAGAGATATCCGACAGAGGATCACACAGTTTTAGGCCATGTGAGATGGATTCTAGAGGTGACCATAAAGGGGGAATGTCTGCTATGTACCACCGTGGACCAACTGACACAGCAGTACAACAGCAAAGAAGTAAGATAAGAAACATGTGGTATGACTTGCATTGACTGGGGTTCAATAGCTGAAGACTGAGAAGGGTGCCTCTGCTAAGTCAGCATCATCACCATCAATGCCTCACATGGGCTCAGGAAAGACGTCAATGGACCTTGCACACATAACAGAAGGTCATCTGGATAACGAGTCCCATTTCCGCCTGAACCAAATAGATGGTCAGGGCCACGTTTGGCATAAATGGCATGGTTGTACTCTTAGGGTTCAACAGGCTGGTAGTAGCGGTTTCATGGTCTACAGAGCATTTATCTGGCATGGCCTAGGACCATTGGTCATCATACCACAATCCATGAATGGTGAACTCTAAAGGGATATGTTAGCTGACCATCTGCATACAAGTCTTCACCAACCATGGTGCCAGCTTTTAACAGGACAATGCTCTCTGTCATTGAACTCGTATCACTAGTGGGTGGCTGGAGGAACATGACAATAAATTCTCCAAACTGCCTTAGCTCCCAAACTCACCGGACTGTAAGTCCATTGAATATGTTTGAGATATGCTGAAAACAGATGCTGTGAGATCTGCTCCCAATTATCCACAAAATGTGCACCAACTGATGGAGCTGCTGCAGTAGGCATGGGTCTAGTTGAGTATGGAAGATGTTCCCTGAAGTCTGAAAGCCATGATTGCCCAAAAAGGTAGACCAACCAGTTATTAAAGGGGTTTTCGAGGGAGAATACTATTGATGACCTATCCTCCGAATAGCTCATCAATAGTTGCTCGTGAGAGATCCGGCTCTCGGCACCCTGACCCACACGATCAACTATTGATGACCTATTCTGAGGATAGGTCATTAATAGTATTCTCACTCGGAAAAAAAACCTTCAAGTAGGTGTTCCTAAGGTAGTGATTGTTCAGTGTCTATAGATGTTACCGTTCATTGTAATCCTGACTATGATGATAATAAGATAAATGCTGAAAATGTTCTCAACAGAACAGGAAGTGTCAGACTATTATTAGGCTAATGTAGGGTTTACACATAAAGATAAATTGAAGGAAAATAAGTGACAAGCAAGTATATAGTGAGCGTGAGCATTTGTATGATTGCCTTTTACACATTCCGATAAGTGTGCATTTATATTTGTTTTTGAGACTGCATATTGGTTCTGCCTCGGGTTTGTTTAACCCTTCTCTCTACACCCTCATCTGCGTTCGATTTAAACAACATTTACACTGAAAGATGATCGCTCAAAAATCGCTCAAACAACAGTTTGAGTGACACTTTTGAGTGATCATCTGTGCATAGTCTATAGTAGCTAATTAGTTACAAAAGAGCTATGCAGGCGGAGCGGAACACTGCTGCTATTGCTCTGTGAACAATACAGCTGTTTTGCATAAGCAAACAGCTGCATTGTCCTCCCAGCTCACAGCTCGCGTCCTGCTGTGAACTACCAGGGCGACACGTGCTGAAAGAATCTTATCAGCACTGCCGACTGTGATAACAGCCTGCACCGCTGATAAGAGTTCATCGCTTAATTCTAGAAAACTAGAGTTGAGCGAGGAACGAATCGCGCACAAAAACAGCACGATGTCCGTGCATCGAGATGCAACGGTTATCGCTCAAAAGATGGCTTTGAGCAAATTTTGAGCGAGAATCGTTGTGTCTAAATGGGCCTTTACCAACCCACTGTTTTTACCCCTCGATTTTCGGTCAAGCAACAACAAATTCTGTCAGTATAAAAGATGCGTTCAATGACAAATGAGTGAATTCTTGTTCATTGTTTACACGCTGGGCACATTCACAAGACACGATTATTCATATTCACTCAATGTAACAATCACATGACAATCGGCCCATGTAAATGCACCATTAGCAGTCACTGCAGGATTTTAGGATTTTTTTTTAATATAATGCTGTTTAAGAAAAAAAAAATAATCACCAAACGTCTTAAAAAATATATATTTAATATAAAAACCTGATTTATACAATTGGTCATTTTCTGACAACACATTCCCTTTAACTCCTCACAATTGAGCAGATGGCTGATGTATAAAACATTTCTGCACGTCAAGTTCACATCAGTCCTACCATGCTTCTGCCGAGTTAGAAATACAAAGAAGAAATTGCCCAACTTAAGTACATAGCTGCTATGTTTAACATGCATACCTATCATCTTTTGTGAAGGGCATCATTTCAACTGTCACTCCAAATTTTCCTTAGTGCTGACCATAAAGTAATAGAGAAAAACTCCTATATATCCATACATTATTTAAGCGTGTGGGACTTTCTATTAAGTCCATATTGATGTGTCCCGAATACTTCAGGAATTGATTTCAAAGTGTAAGATATATTTCTTTTCTAACAAATGCAAATCATTGACATACACAGTTTTCCATTTGCAATTCATAAAATGTCTCGTCTTTCAGAGAAGAGTGATTGACAAGATAATGCCTCTAAAACATAGATGTATAAGAAGCAAAACCACAGTTTTATTGAAAACTTGACTTTGGGAGCTTGTAGATTGTCAAATGTATCTTGTTGACATTGCAACCAAGCAACCACAGCAAATAATATGCAGAGCAGTCTAGAAAGGCGAGACTTTACTTGATATCCATACATATACGGCAGATGTGCGTGGGTTTTGAATGAAGCAGTCTTGGGAGCTGAGCCCACTCCATACATGGTGGGTGTTAGCTGTTTTTGACAGCTGACATCCAGCTGTAAATGGAGATAACAGATTGTAGCCATTAACCATTTAGATGCTGCTGTCAATTTTGACAGCAGCATTTAAATGGCCCGATAGAGTGCTCCCTCTATATCCTGCAATGAGATTGTGAGGTTCTGCTCAGGTGTCAAGGCAGCCGAAGGCCACCCCAGGGCTTCCATATATTTTTGCTAATAATCCCCACCGATCAGCTGATTCCCAGGGCTGCTGTCACTGCATTCAGCACAGAAAGAGCTCAGTGGCCTGGCTTGTTATTGCAGTAGCAGCTCCTGGTGAATTCAATAGGAGCTGTGCCTGCAGTACCAACACAGGATACTGCCCTATGGTCAGTGCTTTCTGCTTCTTGCACTGACTGCAATGTGAACAACCCCGTGAGTCAACTGATCAGTGGGTATCTGGCAATTATTAATTAGTAAGAAATTTTTAAAGACCCGGAATACCCTTTAATAGAATACCTGCAGAAATACAATATACTGCAATACTGAAGTATTGGAATATATTCTATAAGCGATCAAACGATTGCCAGTTCAAGTCCCCCATGGGGACTACGAATAAATGAAATAAAGTTGTTTTCTTTTCAACATTATGAATCAGAAAAATAAAATTACAAATCAGAAAAAAAAATTTCCCCAAGTCTTTTCTCACTGGATATATGTCTGCAGGGCTCTATAGACATAATTGTGAAGTACATTGAAAGCGCATATATGTCGCAGGAGTCAAATGTCGTGTTAGGTGTCGAAGACATAGAGAAAGCAGACTTCAAAGAAGGCAATTCCTCATAGCTATAGTCTGTCTTATGAAACAGCAAGGATAGGTAGTAGCATGTTTATCATTGCTGTTGACATGGCACTATTAATTATCTAACAAGGGCAAAATGTGAATTTACTGCCATGGTTATGAATGGAAAGTCATCTGTAAAAGCTGATAGGAGCTGCAAAATGAAATAATAAAAAAGGAATATCAGTGTGCTGTTCATCTCTCCAGGAGCTGCTCAGTATGTCAGACACATGAAAAAGAGTCATCCACCCAGTGACCGTCATTCAGTGATATTGCCTGTGTCTAATTGTGCTGCATTGTGTGATGTGCATTACTCAGGAAGCCGAATATGGGATTCATGTGTTTTATTTCCCTTTCTGTGATACCAGTTCTCGGCAAGAGCATACAGTATGTAGAAGTATAAATATACACTACTTTTTTTTTTGTATTTATTCCTGCTGTTCATATAGTGCCGATATAGTTTGCAGCAATATATAGAGATTTCAGGCATTCACACAAGTCCATGTCCCCAGTGGGGCTCATAGTCTAAGGCCTCATGTCCATGGGGAAAATCAGGCCCGCCGCGGATTCTTCATGCAGAATCACGCAGCGGGTCCCTCCTTTCCAGCAGACATGAGGCCTAAAAAGAAGATTTACTTACCTGTCCCGACGCTGCGGATCTTCCCTCCGTCGCGGCCGGATCTTCTTTCGTGCTCCCGCGGCAGAATTCAGCTGCGGGTGTGCTGCGGATCTGGACGGCTTCCGTAGGCTTCTATAGAAGCCAGCGGGAGACCCGCACTAAAATGGAGCATGCTGCGGGTGATTTCGCGCACACGCAATCCGCGCCTCAGGGGAAAATGAAATCCGCAGGTATTTAACTATCTGCGGGTGTCCAATGCATCCCTATGGGGCACGGATCACACATATGGGACACCCGCTGCGTATCTGTCCCCGTGGACATGAGGCCTAAGGAGCCTTTTAAACGGAACGATGAGTTCAATTTATCTCTGGATTGTGCAAAACGAAATGCCTATACAGACCGGTTGTTGTTTGATTCTTATGCCTGCCTAAACTGAATGTCGAAGAATAAGAAAACAAATTGTTGTTTTTATTATAATTTATATTATATTATTGATATTATTTATAATATTAATAATATAATTAAATTATAATAAAAACAATAATGTATTTGCTGATCCTTCGACATTCAGTTTAGGCAGGCATAAGAATCAAACGACAACCGGTCTGTGTAAACAGGCAGTCATTCATCCATGGATGACTGCCTATTCACTGCGAATGGAGGTGGATTGCTGGAAGCGATCTCCGGCCACTTTGACTCCATTCACTGAACATTATCGCCCCTGCGTGAAAGCATGATTGTCAGGTGCTCTAGCGCCCAACCACCATCCCATGTAAAAGGACCCTAAGTTCCCTATTTCAAATACGTAACAGCTCCCAAAACTGCTTAGCCATAAGATTATTAGTGACTGGCGTTATCAATTTTATAATATTAGTTTAACTCTCATATTAACTTGAATTATCGTTTAGGTTTTTTGGGGCCCAATACTATCAAATAATAAAGCTTCAAAAAAGTTAGCTATTTTTTCCATACCTTTCCAGCACCTATTACTTACAGTATTTTCTTTTAGAACGCTCTCTTCTTAAGTGATGACATGTCCGTAGTGATGACACAGCTACTACTGCATTGGACGGTGTCCACTCATCTCCCATGACATCAGTATGTATGATACATCATCACCAGGGCTGGCGATTGGTCCCCATAGTCACTGGATATGTTCTCCCTGTGGTGAACATGTCATCACCTCTGCAGAGAAACTGGAAGAGTGTGCAAATGGCAATGCGAGTAAATAGTAAATCATTTGCTATTACTTAGTTACCCAATTGATAAAGTTAGAAAATACACAGATTCATCAAGTCCAACCAGATTTTCTTTCTCCCTATAAACTAATTTAAATAATAAAGTAATAGGTTCAAGCCTTATGTTATTATGCTGTGCAGTTATGTCTAAGGTTTATTTGGAAGCATACATGCTGCATGTGATGGTTTAATGGGCCTATTTTTCCCCCTGGGGCACCAAAGTAATTTTAGATTTTTGTGTTGTTTTTGTGACACACAGAGCTGTTTTTAAACCCGCTTTTTAATATAATCTTTTTGTTTTATTAGGTGTAATGTGTACAAAAAGTGAAAAAAAACAAAATTTTTCATTTATAGTTCATTATTTTAATACTAGTACATGTACGCTAAAATGAAATATAGGAATGGTTTGAGTTGGCGTAGGGGGTGGGTTTTTCTTTATTTCTTTATATCTGTATTTTATTCTATATTTTATTTTACTTGTATTTTTAATATATTTCTTTAAGCATACATCTCTCTTATATGACGTCATATAAGACCTCTGAGGGATATTCAAAGACCTCTGAGGGATATTCACAATTTGATTTTTTTTCTTATTTTGCACTTTTATACTGTAACTTGGGCATCTATAGCAGCGCCGTTTACAGTGTAAATATCCCCCTTAGGCGACATTGGTAACTGGCAGAACTCAGCTGGGTTTGCTAAGACCCAGCAGCTTTGCCATACTGGGGGGGAACCAGGGATCACACAATCACGGGATCTAATACAGGGAACAGCACCACTTCCTCTATTCACTACATAGCACTTACTGAGCATATCTAGGCTGGAGACCAGTACCTGAAGTGGCTCATTGTAGGGGGCGGCTGCACTGCCACTGTTTACATAGTGGAAATTTTTTATTTTATTTCAATCCACTCCCCTCCTCCCAAGAAACGAGCTAGTAAATCTTGTGTCTTTGAGAGGGAGGGAGAAGGATGACGAGCACCTACTGTATGGTAAAGAGAGAGGGAGGGAAGCCAGTAATGCTCCCCCCCATTGGAAGAAATGCTCATTAGTGGGGTAGGAGCAGTGCTTCTGTCTATACCAACCCATTGGTGCCCGCCAAGTCAGATCTGGACTCCAGAGCCAGCTTCTGTAAGAAGTGCAAGTAAGTAGTGAGTACCTACTGATTTATATGCTGTCTTTCATCTCTGCAGAAAGTCCTCACATTGTGGGGACAGGGATCACAATCGGCAATCTATCTATCTGTTTGTCTCATGTCTGTCGGTCTATCTAATAAAAAATATTTAGAAATAAATAAGTATGCATAAGGCCCCCTGCACACGGGCGGGTCGGATTCTGCATGCGGAATCGAGCTCTGACAGTAGTGGCGTCTGTGCATATCTGCTTTCTCTTTTCTTCATCTGTATTGCGGAGGGTGCGCACGACTCGCCTAGCAGTGAAGCGGAATCCACAACCTTTCCACAATGTCGCTGCGGATCACACAGCTTCCATTGACTTCAATCGAAGCTGTCCGCACGGAATCCGCGCAAAAATAGAACATGCTCTGATTTTTCCATAGCATGCTATGGGCGGTATGTGCTGCAGAATTCAGAGGCGGACCCCCGCTCTGGATTCTGCAATGCAAATCCGCCCGTGTGCAGGCAGCCTAAGTGGTATCGCCACAATCGGAATTAGCCTTCCTACAAACTGATGTGTTATTTATTCTGCATAGTAAACACCACTATTTTTCCAGTGTCTGTCAATCTTGTGTCTATTACCTATCCATCTCATAAAAAAGTAGTTAAAAATAAAAAAATGTATGCATAATTAGTATGACAACAATCATAATTACCATCCTGTGAAACTGATGTGTGATGTGATGTATCCTGCATAGTAAATGCCATAATGAAAAAAAAATTAAGATTTATGCCAGAAGTTCTGTTTTTTCTTCATCCCACCTCCCAAGTAAAAAGTGCTAAAATGTTGTATGCATTCAGACTTATTTCACAAAGAACAAGCCCACACATAGCAATATTGGCAGGAAAATAAAAAGGTTAGGACACAAGTTGCAACAACACAATTTTCTTTTTCATGTTTTTGTGCAAAAGAAGAAACTCATAAAAAATATAATCCTGATATCACTGTAATCATAACAACCCACATAAATTAGGACCTTGTTGTTCTCTCTGCTGCTAGGTTCTATCACAGGTGGCTATTTTTTATATACCCTCTCTTCCACATTATACTCCAAAATGGTGCTATTAAAAAATATTACCCATAAAAGCTCTTGTAGAGCTACATGATGGCCCAGCACATAGTCACACGAAAACAGAAATAACTGCCGTGTCCTGAAGGCCCAAAATAGATGAATAGATGTAATGACTGGGGATAAAAAGCAGTCAGAATTGTTTTATGGTCAGTACTAATCTTGAAACTTCTCTAGCTTGGGCGGAATGTTTGCTAAAGTGAGAACTGCTCAAATCACATTTCTGAGTTAGGAATTGTAATTTTTAAAGCTCCAATAACCTCGCTATTATTCAATTCCTCTTTCATAGATAAAGTGTCACGTTGAAATGCAAGCCATATTCTAGTGACTGTATGCGCATTAGTCCATAGTTGTCCAAATTCAATGATTTTGAGATGACTCTCATGGGCCTCCTGACTAAACCCAATTTACACGCAAAGATAATCTTTCAAAAGATTGAAAGTTTTAGCGATCTTTTTGCATAAAGTGTTAATGGCACTAATTGCCATTAACACATTGTCATGTTCATTTACATGTAAAAGCGCCTCCAGGAGCTGTTTGCAGAGCCCAGTCTGTGATTTATCACATGCCCTGCTGTGCACACAGCTGCATTGTTCTGTCGGGGCTGCTGGCAGAATACAATGTAATCTCCCGACTCCCGTGGAGAACACAGAATGAGGTTTGTTGAGAGACACTTTATCTCTCTGCTCTGAAGGACGGATTTTAAGTTCACCTTAAAATCATTGTTCAGACGAAAAGTGCACAATGTCCGCGTTTACCTATAACGATTATCGCTCATTTTCGGCCGTTTGAACAAATTTTGAGTCATACTCGTTACGTGTAAGTGGGCCCTTATCCCAACAGATGATGTCAGGAGAAAAAAACAGGCATGTTGAATTTCATTGCTGTTTTTTTTTTGTTCCTCCTGGAGATAAGCCTCTACCTGAACTGTCTGGCTTCGGTTTCCTCCACTGTTCTCATGTAAAACACCTGAATGCTCGACCGAACTGAGCGTTTCTGTGTATGGGAAAGCTGGAAATAGCTGTTAGGTGAACAAGTGTTTGGCCAACAGCTATTGAACTATACGAGCACCGTAAGTCCTTATCCAATTGTTGGGTTTTGTCAGGCCTTGTATAGAAGGAAGAATGACATCCACTGTTCATGTACTGCTCAGAGTGATTGCTGTCGATGCAGAATACGGGCAGTTGTATTTTAGCCCCCTTAAGTGGAAGGGCACTTTAATAGTTAAAGCTCATTTTTTTGAAAATAATCTATCTAGTGAATACTTCTAAAATTGTTCTGGAAATATAATAATAGAGAGTTAAGGTGCCCATTAGAGTTGAGCGAATGTACTCTGCCGAGCTTGATGCTCGTTCGAGTATTAGCGTACTTGATGGTGCTCGTTACTTGAACGAGCATCACACCAGTTTTTGGCTCCTCTCCGCTGTGACGTGCCTGTTTTGGCCCCTCCGCAGCGCGCGCGTCAATGCCAAATTTTTTGGCTGGCAGGGGGAGAGAGAGAGAAAGAGAACCAAGAAAAAAAAAAAGTTCGGGACCCGGCGTCCCACATACAAAAATGCTCGAGTCAATGGGGTTCGTTACTCGAGTAGAGCTCTCGAATTTTACGATAAGCTTGCTCGAATAGCGCGGATCTGAGCATTTGGGTGCTGCTCATCTCTAGTGCCCATAGATCTCCAGATGAACCAATTCCCCATACATATGTGTTTGCATGCATGTGTTTTTTTTTGGAAAGAGGAAGGTAAGCCACCGCCAGACATCCCTGCCAGCCACTTATTTCTTATCAGAACAAAATAATCCCGCATGTAAAATTCACCATCTAATCCTTCCATTGCTTGTCAGGGAGAGTCAAGAGGACTGCATAAGATAGTCGGACTGGTTCAGCTGACTTTTCTCTTATGTATATAAGGGCATTAAGCTGCTGACAATCTAATCTTTATAGGACATGCTACAAACCGGGAGACGTAAATCAGTAAGGTAGCATTTACATGGCTGATTCTAGATGTCCCACCAGATAAATGGTGCCAGAGGTGTCTGACAGCAACTCACTCCCCCACCTTCTCAGGAATTAACAGTTGTCCAGACTAATGTGCATGTTACATAATCATTTGCAGACCTCTTGGCCAACAAATGGCACCGGCTTACAGTCAACTAAAGGCCCTTGTACATGGAATAATTATCCTTCAAAAAATTGTTTAAATGAATGAAAGTAAACGATAATTGTTCAGTGTAACCACACCTAACGATCGAGCAATGAATGATAAAAAGTTTCATTTTCATTCATTGTTTATTTTATGCAGGCATAAAAATCATCGTTAGCTATTCATTCAGTTTAAATGCTGAAGGTTGAGTCGGTCTCATTCACTGATATACAAGTACAGTGAATGTGAATGACTGAACGATTTATGATTTGAATAAGCCAACAATGCCAATTCACTAAGGGCTTCTTCACACGGGTGTATGCGCAGCTACATTTGCGCGAGTTTGAAAAAAAAGTTGGAAGATAGATCCTGCCTTTTCTTTCTCGAACGTAGTATTGACTACATGTGAGAAAGATAGGGCAGGTCCTATTTTTCTTGCCCATGCTATTATCGTGCGAGAATCCCGAAAGTGGAAACAGAACCATTGAAATTTTTTTACGGCTGCGAAACGGGCCAAAATCTCGCCCATCTGTTTAAGCCTTTATACAGTGAATGTAACGACTAAATGATTTCTGTATAAACAGGCTGCACAAGCGAACCTTGTTTCCTTGTTCAAATGATGAATCATTTGGTGCAAACGGACCCTAAGGGCTTAAACAGACAGACATATATCACAATACGCTCATTCCTGCGCAATTGTTTTGCACAATGAGCGAGTGTATTTTGTGCAGGCGCCGCTCGTTCACATGGGCAGGGGAATCACTCCGTCCTGATTTAAATGGCTAACCTGGTGCTTGTGATCACGGGTATGCGCAGTGTTTAGCGCTTACCCGCGTGTGCAGATGTGCGTGTTTGCGTACCTCCTATACACCTCTATGGGGCTTTGGTGGTCAAGCATGCACAAGATAGAGCAGATGCTATTGTTTTGCAAGAAGTGAGAATGAATCAATTGAAACCAATGAGTTCTATTCTCCGCATTTTGCGGGTGGGATTTTCCCACGCACAAAAACAAGCAAAAACCACGCTCATCTGTGTAAGGGCTTTTTCACATGGCCTTAGGCATTTTACGTGCCTTTGCAGGCGCTGTAAAAACGTGTGAACGGGCGCACAAATCTAACGTTTGTGTGCACATTCAGACGGCCAAGGCCCGGTGCATATATGCCGAGGCCGCAATGCTGTTGGGCGGGGAGAGACTAAGCTGTCTCCCCCTTGCCTCCAGCTCGCCGGCTCACCTCCTCTCTCCTCTGTCTGTTTGCAATGGGAGGGGGTGGGACGGGGAAGAGCTAAGCTCCGGCCCCCTCCCCACCCCTTGTCCACAACCAGGAATGGGGGGTGCATAGCGGAGCAGAGCTCAGCTCCACAACTGTCCCACCTCCTTCCATTGCAAACAGCTAGAGGGGAGGAAAGAGGAGGAGAGAAGGGGGAGGGAGTTAAGCAGTCATGCTGCTAAACTTCCTCCCACCTCCCTTCTCTGGCCGCTGTCATTGGCTCCCATAGGAGTCTATGCAGTGGCCAACGTATTCCGGGCAGAAAGATAGTTCCAGGACTATCTTTGCTGCCTAGCATAAAAGCACCTGGCGCTATATTGGCTGGCTGGGCACTTTTACACTGCAGGAATACGCCTGTGTAATCTGATGCATTGTAATCCAATGCATCAGATGGTAGTGTATATAAGCCGACCATAAAAACGGCGGGCCGATATACGCTTGTGTGAATAAGCCCTAAAGGTGTGCAATCTGAATCACAAAGGAAATGACCTGTAGGGACTGTTTTTAATGGACAATAATTGCTGCCATTCTATTTTTGAAATGAATCCCTCATGTCACAAAGCCGTATTATTAGCTTGTCTTCATTGGAATGAATTGACTTGTTGTTACAAGGGAAACATTCACACCCAATCAATGCAATTACTTTGTGTAAACACTCAATGAACAATTGTATGCAAGCATCATAAAATTCTGAGAGTAAACAGTCTTACCTGGCTACTAATTATTTGGCCTATTGCTACTACTGTCAAATGCAGTTTAGAGGGGAAGTATTTTAATGAATTCCTGAGTTTGGGCACTGAGGGACTGAGGTGAAGGGAAGATGGTAAAGGCGATGTGTACACTGACTTGTCTAAACATTATAAATTGATGAAACCTATGTGTGCTTTACAAGTTGACCACAAAGGGAGCAATCTTTATAAATCATGGGACTTTCTTGTACAGAAGTAATGCTAATTTGAAATAAAAGCGAGGGCATAAATTGCATAACACTGATCTAAAGGTCCATCTGTCAGATTTGACAGGGTGTGGGAGCCCTAAGAGTGACTAATCAATGAATTTGGAAGGAATATTTCAACGTTGCACGTAAATGTTTGTCAATAATTGCTATTAGGTCGCTTATAATGATTATATAGGTGATGACTAATAAATTAAATTGGCCTTAAAATCTCGGCCTACTGATGAAATCTGATTCCATGTTCCATCCACAGTGCCAAGAATCTACCAATAGATCATTTTGACTGGGTTATCCCTTTAACTCCTCTCAAACATGTGATGCACGTGTTCATCAATTCACAAGGAATTGTATGGATCAGACTCAATACCCGAGCACGCTCCTTTTACAGCAGGTGTCGGCGGTGTTAGGGTACCCTTACACGGAACAACTGTCCAGCACATAATCGCCCGACAGCTGTCCCAATGACTAGCACTCCTGTGCTTTCACAGAGGAGCGATAGTCATTCAGTGAATGGAGGTAAAGCAGGACAGAAATCTCTTCTTGAGTTTGGCCTCCATTCCCAGTGAACAGGCAGTTGTTCAAATATTTAACAACTCCTTTTTAAACTGAGTTAGAAATCGCTTGCAGTGAGCTGCAATGAAGAAACTACTGAGCGATTTTTTGCTTAGTGACCTGTTGGTGGGTGTACTTATGGGGGAGGCCTATCGCTAGCGATTATTCAGGCGATAATCGCCCCTTGTAATTAAACCTTTACACAACTGAGACCCACCTGCGACAGTTAGCATCAGAGATTACTCTGATTTTAGCCATTCAACTCGATTCTAATAGTGATTGTAGCATCTAAGGCATTAGACAGAGGTCACTGTCACCCCATCACATCTTTCAGCATGATCACATGGTGCTGCTGAGATGTTAATGCTGCCTAACAATAGCCCTGCATGTTTCCATCTCAGTACTTTGACAGCATAGTACACTCCAATAGAAACGTATTGCAGTGTATTATATGAGCAATCAGGTTATAGCATGTTCATTTCTACTAGTGAGACTAACAAAATGTAAAAAACAAAAGTCTTCACGGTCGGCCGATATACGCTACCATCTTTGGCATTAAAGCTTCTGAATGGGTGCACAAATCTCCTGTTTGTGCGCCCGTTCACATGGCATGGGCCCCGGCGCATATACTCCGAGGCTACCATGCTGTCACCCCTTTCCCCTCCCACTCGCAGGCTCACCTCTGCTCTCCTCCCCGCTTGCTTTTTTTGCAATAGTAGGGGGTGGGATGGGCAGCACTTAGCCTCGCCCCTGCCTTTCCCATTGCAAAGAGCGAGCGGGGAGAAGAGCAGAGGGAGGGTGTTTAGCAGCCACGTCCCTCCCACCTCTGGCCACTGTCATGGGCTTCCATAGGAGCCCATGCAGCGGCCGACGTATTCCGGCCCAAAAGATAGTTCCAGGACTATCTTTTGTGCCCGACGTAAAAACGCCCGGCGCTATATTGGTCAGCTAGGTGGTTTTACGTCACAAGAATACGGGTATGTGATCTGATGCATTGGAATTAGCGAGCCAATGCATCAGAAGCCTTAGACGAAGAGCTTTAGCAGAACTCCCAGAGTCAAAATTGTGAAGTGTGCAATCACCTGCATATCCATCAGCTACTCTACCCCAAAAAGGGAATTTGCACACATGCATCAGTTCTGCTTCAGTTTGTAATCAGTCCACATTCACTTAGAAACTGATCCGTTTTAAAAGCACTCCAAAAACAGGTGAGAACCCTCCCTTACTGCAATCTATACAGTATAATGTGTTAATCTATAGCAGACTATACTATAGACAACGCCTTGTAAGAACCGGAACACTTTAGTTCATTTTTCATATTCTACTGTCTAAAAATAGAAAGCCATGAAAATCCGAGCTTATTTTACTGACCTTCTCCAGAGACTCTACAGTTTCCATATCAAATAACAATAGTGATTTTAATTAGAAGTTACTTTGACAGAGTAGGATGTTATATAGAACTATTACGCTGTTTGTCTCAGGAAAGCATACATGAAATGTATTTCCAAAGCAAAGTATAAAAGTCCATTCTTATACATCCTCATTTTCAATCTATCACATAATATTCAACATATATCTTATTTATGTCTGGCAAAGTATGTAACATTATACTGAGTTAGGCTTTCAAGGAGCAAACTTAGAGGCAGCCATATTCTTGAGGACTTGGCCAGGCAATTGGTCTTTTGAGCAAATGACCTTGCATTCGTTAAAGTGATCATTGCTACAGTATAAAAATACTGTTGTATCATGCTCTTGGGGGTACAATGCACTTCCAGGAGCACATCGCTGCATGTGTGGTTGACTTGTCTGGCTGTTTGTGTGGATTGCTCCAGCCAGCCAATGCCTTGGGGTCTGTGCATGTAAATACCAGTTAGAGGGTGCTGGTCATTATACCATTGCATCTGCTAACTGAACCCTGGTGTTAGGATACATGCTGTGTGGATCTTTGTTACATTTTAGGTCTTGTTCTGTCCGTCTGCTTTGTGGTTTGCATGCATGCAGTTTTGTTTGTTTTTTGTTTGCTGTCCCCTCGGTCTGTCAGTGTTCTTGGTGTGAACTATGTCATTTTGTGGTACCCTTTCCGTCTTTAGGTGACAGGATGTCTGATCCTCCTCCATTCGTAGGTGTGCGGACGCCCCTGTCTGAATAGTCCTATGTCTGAATTCTCCTCTGTCTGTAGATGTGCCTGTTTTGAACTATGTTCTGTTTGTAGTTTATAGTAAAATGTACAGAGAGCAGCACAACCAGAATGCAAACTAAATACCGGAGCAGTGCACAATCCCAGATCGATCCTGGACTCAAGGATCCATAAATATAACTGTAGATTTTCAATGGATTGATCAGCACACACGGGATTCTTCACATAATATCCACCTTTATTCCTCAGCAGAACACTGGGCTGCAATGTTTGGACCCGCCCAGGGTCTTCGTCAAGCATGCTGTTTGTAGTTTATGTCCTGTATTCACTCTGACCCTGTCTGGTGTTCTCTGCCTTCTTCCCTACTTCCAGCTAGAGTGAGTCAGATTTACTCTAGGTTCCTGTGTGAGACCGTGTTTGTTAGGACAATCGCCCCACTTTTAGCCAGGATTCCTTATTTTTGTGGTGTAGGGTCAGACCTCAATTTGTAAAGTGACCAGGCAGCAGCTGATGATTTTTTATAAAGATAGAAAAACTTTTATTCCTCCATAAAAGTCAGACTGGCGACGTTTCGGTCTCCACTGAAACCTTTCTCAAGCCGGGCTTTGGCCATCGAACCAGTAATATGACTTTATAACTCTTATTCTGCCATCTATCTGTTTCACCAACAATGATAATGTCAAAGTCCTTATCAACTAGGGGTAAAGCTATTATATCTGGGGTCAACTTGAAGCCACGTTTATATGGAACAATTTTTCAAAGTACCATTTTGCTCCTCAGGGCCCTTTTACATGGAATGATTATCATTTAGATCCTTGCTGGATTGTGAGAATCTGAACAATAATTGTTCAGTGTAAAGGCTGCCAGCAACTGAACAAGAATGATCATTTGTTCACTTATCTTCGTTGTTCCTGTTTGGCAGGCATAAAAATCAAATGACGATCGACCTGTGTAAACAGGCAGTCATTCCTCTATAATAGAGATGAGCGAACGTACTCGTCCGAGCTTGATATTCGTGCGAATATTAGGGTGTTCGGGATGCTCGTTACTCGTAACGAGTACCACGCGGTGTTCTGGTTACTTTCAGTTTCCTCTCTGAGACGTTAGCGTGCTTTTCTGGCCAATTGAAAGACAGGGAAGGCATTACAACTTCCCCCTGTGACGTTCAAGCCCTATACCACCCCCCTGCTGTGAGTGGCTGGGGAGATCTGATGTCACCCGAGTATAAAAGTCGGCCCCTCCCGCGGCTCGGCTCAGATGCCTTGTGAGTTAGTGAGGGAAAGTGCTGTTCTATTGGAGTTGCTGTAGGGAGAGTGTTTGTAGTGAGTGTAGGCTTCAAGAACCCCAACGGTCCTTCTTAGGGCCACATCTACGTGTGTGCAGGCTGCTGTTAGCAGTGGAAAAAAATTTTTTTTTCTCAAAATCGGCAGTGCAGAGCATTGCACCCGGTATTAGGGACAGAAGTGGTGCTTAGGCAGGGAGAGGGTTAGGAGTGAGTGTAGCCTTCAAGAACCTCAACGGTCCTTTCTAGGGCCAAATTTAACCGTGTGCAGTACTGTGCTGGCTGCTGTTAGCAGTGTTGCATATTTTTTTTTTTCAAAAAATCGTCTGTGCAGAGCATTGCACCCTCCATTGATACTACAGGGACAGAATTGTGTAGGCAGGGCCACAACACAGTTATTGTTCATTGAATATCCGCAGTGGGGCCCTCCCTTTGCAAATTTGCGAAAAAATTATATTTGGCCTGCCTGTGTCAGTCCTAAGGTCTCCGTGTACATGTGTGCTGCGTGGAGAACGTACAAAAATCAAACGCAACCAGCTACGGTTTACTGCAGGCTTGCGCCATTGTCTTTCCTGACTGGCAAATACCTGCTCTGCCAGAGTTAATAACTCTGCTACACTAAAGTTGTGTGACACTTTTTCAGGGCCACACCACAGTTATTAAACGTATTGTTCATTGAATATCCGCAGTGGGGCCCTCCCTTTGCAAATTTGCGAAAAAATTATATTTGGCCTGCCTGTGTCAGTCCTAAGGTCTCCGTGTACGTGTGTGCTGCGTGGAGAACGTACAAAAATCAAACGCAACCAGCTACGGTTTACTGCAGGCTTGCGCCATTGTCTTTCCTGACTGGCAAATACCTGCTCTGCCAGAGTTAATAACTCTGCTACACTAAAGTTGTGTGACACTTTTTCAGGGCCACACCACAGTTATTAAACGTATTGTTCATTGAATATCCGCAGTGGGGCCCTCCCTTTGCAAATTTGTGAAAAAATTATATTTGGCCTGCCTGTGTCAGTCCTAAGGTCTCCGTGTACGTGTGTACTGCGTGGAGAACGTACAAAAATCAAACGCAACCAGCTACGGTTTACTGCAGGCTTGCGCCATTGTCTTTCCTGACTGGCAAATACCTGCTCTGCCAGAGTTAATAACTCTGCTACACTAAAGTTGTGTGACACTTTTTCAGGGCCACACCACAGTTATTAAACGTATTGTTCATTGAATATCCGCAGTGGGGCCCTCCCTTTGCAAAAAAGCGAATTAATTATATTTGGCCTGCCTGTGTCAGTCCTAAGGTCTCCGTGTACGTGTGTGCTGCGTGGAGAACGTACAAAAATCAAACGCAACCAGCTACGGTTTACTGCAGGCTTGCGCCATTGTCTTTCCTGACTGGCAAATACCTGCTCTGCCAGAGTTAATAACTCTGCTACACTAAAGTTGTGTGACACTTTTTCAGGGCCACACCACAGTTATTAAACGTATTGTTCATTGAATATACGCAGTGGGGCCTTCCCTTTGCAAAAAAGCGAATTAATTATATTTGGCCTGCCTGTGTCAGTCCTAAGGTCTCCGTGTACGAGTGTGCTGCGTGGAGAACGTACAAAAATCAAACGCAACCAGCTACGGTTTACTGCAGGCTTGCGCCATTGTCTTTCCTGACTGGCAAATACCTGCTCTGCCAGAGTTAATAACTCTGCTACACTAAAGTTGTGTGACACTTTTTCAGGGCCACACCACAGTTATTAAACGTATTGTTCATTGAATATCCGCAGTGGGGCCCTCCCTTTGCAAAAAAGCGAATTAATTATATTTGGCCTGCCTCTGTCAGTCCTAAGGGCTCTGGGTACGTGTGTGCTGCGTGGAGAACGTACAAAAATCAAACGCAACCAGCTACGGTTTACTGCAGGCTTGCGCCATTGTCTTTCCTGACTGGCAAATACCTGCTCTGCCAGAGTTAATAACTCTGCTACACTAAAGTTGTGTGACACTTTTTCAGGGCCACACCACAGTTATTAAACGTATTGTTCATTGAATATCCGCAGTGGGGCCCTCCCTTTGCAAATTTGCGAAAAAATTATATTTGGCCTGCCTGTGTCAGTCCTAAGGTCTCCGTGTACGTGTGTGCTGCGTGGAGAACGTACAAAAATCAAACGCAACCAGCTACGGTTTACTGCAGGCTTGCGCCATTGTCTTTCCTGACTGGCAAATACCTGCTCTGCCAGAGTTAATAACTCTGCTACACTAAAGTTGTGTGACACTTTTTCAGGGCCACACCACAGTTATTAAACGTATTGTTCATTGAATATCCGCAGTGGGGCCCTCCCTTTGCAAATTTGCGAAAAAATTATATTTGGCCTGCCTGTGTCAGTCCTAAGGTCTCCGTGTACGTGTGTGCTGCGTGGAGAACGTACAAAAATCAAACGCAACCAGCTACGGTTTACTGCAGGCTTGCGCCATTGTCTTTCCTGACTGGCAAATACCTGCACTGCCAGAGTTAATAACTCTGCTACACTAAAGTTGTGTGACACTTTTTCAGGGCCACACCACAGTTATTAAACGTATTGTTCATTGAATATACGCAGTGGGGCCTTCCCTTTGCAAAAAAGCGAATTAATTATATTTGGCCTGCCTGTGTCAGTCCTAAGGTCTCCGTGTACGTGTGTGCTGCGTGGAGAACGTACAAAAATCAAACGCAACCAGCTACGGTTTACTGCAGGCTTGCGCCATTGTCTTTCCTGACTGGCAAATACCTGCTCTGCCAGAGTTAATAACTCTGCTACACTAAAGTTGTGTGACACTTTTTCAGGGCCACACCACAGTTATTAAACGTATTGTTCATTGAATATCTGCAGTGGGGCCCTCCCTTTGCAAAAAAGCGAATTAATTATATTTGGCCTGCCTCTGTCAGTCCTAAGGGCTCTGGGTACGTGTGTGCTGCGTGGAGAACGTAAAAAAATCAGACGCAACCAGCTACGGTTGAGTGCAGCCTTGCGCCAATTTCTTTTCTGCCTGGGAAATACCTGCTCTGCCACAGTTAGTAACTCTGCAACAGTAAAGTTCTGTGACAGTTTTGCAGGGCCGCAACACAGTTATTAAACTTATTATTCAGTGAATAGACGCAGTGGGCCTATCCTTTTAAACAAAAGGGAAGAAAGTATATTTGCCCTGCCTCTGTCAGTCCTAAGGGCTCTGGGTACGTGTGTGCTGCGTGGAGAACGTAAAAAAATCAGACGCAACCAGCTACGGTTGAGTGCAGCCTTGCGCCAATTTCTTTCCTGCCTGGGAAATCAAATCACTGGTAATACAGCATGCTGAGGGGTAGGGGTAGGCCTAGAGGATGTGGACGCGGCCGAGGATGCGGAGGGCCAAGTGAGGGTGTGGGCACAGGCCGAGCCAGTGCGGTGGCCAGGGGTAGAGGCAGGGCCAGACCGAATAATCCACCAACTGTTTCCCAAAGCGCCCCCTCGCGCCATGCCACCCTGCACAGGTGAAGGTGCTCTACGGTGTGGCAGTTTTTCACAGAGACGCCTGACGACCGACGAACAGTGGTGTGCAACCTTTGTCGCGCCAAGATCAGCTGGGGAGGCACCACCAACAGCATGCGCAGGCATATGATGGCCAAGCACCCCACAAGGTGGGACGATGCCCGTTCACCGCCTCCGGTTTGCACCACTGCCTCTCCCCCTGTGCCCCAACCTGCCACTGAGATCCAACCCCCCTCTGAGGACACAGGCACTACCGTCTCCTGGCCTGCACCCACACCCTCACCTCCACTGTCCTCGGCCCCATCCAGCAATGTCTCTCAGTGTAGCGTCCAGACGTCGCTAGCGCCACAGTTTGAGCGCAAGTACGACACCACGCACCCGCACGCTCAAGCGTTAAACGTGCACATTGCAAAATTGATCAGCCTACAGATGCTGCCGTATAGGCTTGTGGAAACGGAGGCTTTCAAAAGCATGATGGCGGCGGCTGCCCCGCGCTACTCGGTTCCCAGTCGCCACTACTTTTCCCGATGTGCCGTCCCAGCCCTGCACGACCACGTCTCCCGCAACATTGTACGCGCCCTCATCAACGCGGTTACTGTCAAGGTCCACTTAACAACGGACACGTGGACAAGCACAGGCGGGCAGGGCCACTATATCTCCCTGACGGCACATTGGGTGAATTTAGTGGAGGCTGGGACAGAGTCAGAGCCTGGGACCGCTCACGTCCTACCCACCCCCAGAATTGCGGGCCACAGCTCGGTGGTGGTATCTGCGGCGGTGTATGCTTCCTCCACTAAAGCACCTTCCTCCTCCTCCTCCTCCTCCAACCTCTGTCTCGCAATCAAGATGTGTCAGCAGCACGTCGCCAGCAGTCGGTGTCACGCGGCGTTGCAGCACAGCGGTGGGCAAGCGTCAGCAGGCCGTGCTGAAACTACTCAGCTTAGGAGAGAAGAGGCACACGGCCCACGAACTGCTGCAGGGTCTGACAGAGCAGACCGACCACTGGCTTGCGCCGCTGAGCCTCCAACCGGGCATGGTCGTGTGTGACAACGGCCGTAAGCTGGTGGCGGCTCTGCAGCTCGGCAGCCTCACGCACGTGCCATGCCTGGCCCATGTCTTTAATTTGGTGGTTCAGCGCTTTCTGAAAAGCTACCCCCACTTGTCATACCTGCTCGGAAAGGTGCGCCAGCTCTGCGCACATTTCCGCAAATCCCACACGCACGCTGCCACCCTGCGGACACTGCAACATAGGTTTAATCTGCCAGTGCACCGACTGCTGTGCGACGTGCCCACACAGTGGAACTCTACGCTCCACATGTTGGCCAGACTCTATGAGCAGCGTAGAGCTATAGTGGAATACCAACTCCAACTTGCGCGGCGCAGTGGGAGTCAGCCTCCTCAATTATTTACAGAAGAGTGGCCCTGGTTGGCAGCCATCTGCCAGGTCCTTGGAAAATTTGAGGAGTCTACCCAGGTGGTGAGCGGCGATGCTGTAATCATTAGCGTCACCATTCCTCTGCTATGCATCTTGAGAAGTTCCCTGCAAAGCATAAAGGCAGACGCTTTGCGCTCGGAAACAGAGCCGGGGGAAGACAGTATGTCGCTGGATAGTCAGAGCACCCGCCTGTCTATATCTCAGCGCGTTGAGGAGGAGGAGGAGGAGCATGAGGAGGATGAGGAGGAGGGGGAAGAGACAGCTTGGCCCACTGGTGAGGGTACACATGCTGCTGGGCTGTCATCCTTTCAGCGTGTATGACCTGAGGAGGAGGAAGAGGAGGAGGAGGAGGATCCTGAAAGTGATCTTCCTAGTGAAGACAGCCATGTGTTGCGTACAGGTACCCTGGCACACATGGCTGACTTCATGTTAGGATGCCTTTCTCGTGACCCTCGCGTTACACGCATTCTGGCCACTACGGATTACTGGGTGTACACACTGCTCGATCCACGGTATAAGGAGAGCCTTTGCACTCTCATTCCCGAAGAGGAAAGGGGTTCGAGAATGATGCTATACCACAGGGCGCTGGTGGACAAACTGATGGTAAACTTCCCATCCGACAGCGCTAGTGGCAGAAGGCGCAGTTCCGAGGGCCAGGTAGCAGGGGAGGCGCAGAGATCAGGCAGCATGTACAGCGCAGGCAGGGGAACATTCTCCAAGGCCTTTGCCAGCTTTATGGCTCCCCAGCAAGACTGTGTCACCGCTCCCCAGTCAAGGCTGAGTCGGTGGGAGCACTGTAAAAGGATGGTGAGGGAGTACGTAGCCGATCGCACGACCGTCCTCCGTGACGCCTCTGCCCCCTACAACTACTGGGTGTCGAAGCTGGACACGTGGCCTGAACTCGCGCTGTATGCCCTGGAGGTGCTTGCTTGTCCTGCGGCTAGCGTCTTGTCAGAGAGTGTGTTTAGTGTGGCTGGGGGAATCATCACGGATAAGCGTACCCACCTGTCAACCGACAGTGCCGACAGGCTTACACTCATCAAGATGAACAAAGCCTGGATTTCCCCAGACTTCTCTTCTCCACCAGCGGACAGCAGCGATACGTAAGCAATACGTAGGCTGCACCCGCGGATGGAAGCTACGTTCTCTCTCACCATCCAAAACGGGGACATTTCTGCTTCATCAATCTGTGTCTAATATTCCTCCTCCTCCTCCTGCTCCTCCTCCTGAAACCTCACGTAATCACGCTGAACGGGCAATTTTTCTTAGGGCCACAAGGCTCACTCATATAATTTTTCTAAACAATTTTTATATGTTTCAATGCTCTTAAAAGCGTTGAAACTTTAACTTGAACCAATTTTTCGTTAAACTGGGCTGCCTCCAGGCCTAGTTACCACTTAAGCCACATTAACCAAAGCGATTAATGGGTTTCACCTGCCCTCTTGGTTGGCCATGGCCAATTTTTTTGATGTACATTAGTACTGTTGATACAGCAATTTTTGTGGGCCCTCGCCTACAGTGTAATCAAATGAATTTTTAGCCCACCTGCATTACAGCTGATGTTACATCCGCTGTGTTGGGCAATGCAATGAGATATTTTTGTGTATCGCCGGTGGGTTCCAGGGAGCCACCCATGTTGTTGGTGCACACGGAGTTTAACCTACATCTGTCCACTTGTAAAGAACCCCAGTCTGACTGGGGCATGCAGTGTGGGCCGAAGCCCACCTGTATTAAGCACGACATTACTACCTCAGCTGTGTTGGGCAATGCAATGGGATATTTCTATGTACCGCCGGTGGCTTCCTGGCACCCACCCATGCTGTGGGTCCACAGGGAATTATAAATGCATCTGTTTCCACTTGTAAAGAACCCTAGTCAGACTGGGGCATGCAGTGTGGGCCGAAGCCCACCTGCATTAAGCACGACATTACTACCTCAGCTGTGTTGGGCAATGCAATGGGATATTTTTGTGTATCGCCGGTGGGTTCCAGGGAGCCACCCATGCTGTAGGTGCACACGGAGTTTAACCTACATCTGTCCACTTGTAAAGAACCCCAGTCTGACTGGGGCATGCAGTGTGGGCCGAAGCCCACCTGTATTAAGCACGACATTACTACCTCAGCTGTGTTGAGCAATGCAATGGGATATATTTATGTACCGCCGGTGGCTTCCTGGCACCCACCCATGCTGTGGGTCCACAGGGAATTATAAATGCATCTGTTTCCACTTGTAAAGAACCCCAGTCTGACTGGGGCATGCAGTGTGGGCCGAAGCCCACCTGCATTAAACATGACATTACTACCTCAGCTGTGATGGGCACTGCAATGGGATATTTTTATGTATATTTTTATGGGTTCCAGGGAGCCACCCCTGCTGTCGGTCCACAGGGACTTCACAATAGGGAGTTGTACCTGCCTGTGTCTATGAATTAAAAACCGCGGTCTGACTGGGGCATGCAGACACCTTGACAGAATGAATAGTGTGTGGCACATAGGTTCCCCATTGCTATGCCCACGTGTGCAGCTCCTGATGGCGGTGGCACAGGATTATATTTCTCATTGCTTCTGTACAGCATTGTGGGCTATCGCCCCCCCCCTTTTAAAGAGGGTCGCTGCCTAGCCGTGCCAACCCTCTGCAGTGTGTGCCTGCGGTTCCTCCTCATGGCAGACGCACTTCTAAATAGACATGAGTGTGGCGTGGCATGAGGGCAGCTGAAGGCTGCGCAGGGACACTTTGGTGTGCGCTGTGGGGGGGAGGGGGGGCGGTTGGGCAGCATGTAAGCCAGGAGAAGTGGCAGTGGAGTGTCATGCAGGCAGTGATTGTGCTTTGTTGGAGGTAGTGTGGTGCTTAGCTAAGGTATGCATTGCTAATGAGGGCTTTTCAGAAGTAAAAGTTTTTGGGAGGGGGGGGGCCCACTCTTGCCGCTATTGTGGCTTAATAGTGGGACCTGTGAACTTGAGATGCAGCCCAACATGTAGCCCCTCGCCTGCCCTATCCGTTGCTGTGTCGTTCCCATCACTTTCTTGAATTGCCCAGATTTTCACACATGAAAACCTTAGCGAGCATCGGCGAAATACAAAAATGCTCGGGTCGCCCATTGACTTCAATGGGGTTCGTTACTCGAAACGAACCCTCGAGCATCACGATAATTTCGTCCCGAGTAACGAGCACCCGAGCATTTTGGTGCTCGCTCATCTCTACTCTATAAATGACTGCCTCTTTAACGTGAACGGAAATTGTTGGGCACAAGACATCTGCGGCCCACTCTGCCTCCATCCACTGAATGATAATCGCTCCCGCGTGAAAGCATAGGAGCGATTAATGCTGGGACAACTGTTAGACGCCTAAGTGCCCGACAATCGTGCCTTCTAAAAGGACCCATCATTGCTCAGTGAAAACTCTTCTAAAAACTGTGTGCTAGACTTTGTGAATAAATGCTGTTTATCTCTGATCTTTTTATGCCTTTACACTATGCAATTATTGGTACTATTTTGTGTAAAATTATTGTTTAACAGACGTGATTTTTGGCTTATGAACAATCACCACAATCTTAGCTTTATGGAAAGTCTTAAGACTACAGGAATATAAGTTTTTTCAATGCAACAAACTTTCTAAAATGCAACAAATTGTGCCATCAGACCATATTAGGTTCTTTGATTATCATTTATAAGTCAGGTATCATGGCTTTCATCCATCGACCATAATGTTTATGTAGACTTCAGTGGGGTTTTACAGAATTATTTCATAAATGTTCAGCTAACAGTATACTCAGATTATCACAATCTGGTTGTTGTTATTGTTTTAATTTGAATGCTTACTGGAACTTGCCCTAAAATAAAATTAGGTTTGTATCGCTCCTTTTCAACAAAGTACTCTTTTTAAACTGAATGAAGTGGTCTTTGTAGAGACATCCCTCGTCAATATGAAACCCATCTGCCCACAATTAGGAGTATCCTGAGAACAACTCACAGTACATTACAAACATGTTATTTTCACTCTTTTTCAAACATTTGGCCAACTCTGAACACAGCTTTCCCCTCCTACTTCTTCGTACTCAAACTTTCTCATAAACTGCACTTTTCTAGTGGGAATTACTCATCAGCGTTTATTTTGTTTTTGCCAAACACATCAACACACAAAAGAGTTTTTAATATGAACTGAGGATTACTAATAGTGTTACTTATCGTGTTCAGCTGGGTGATAAAATCGAGCCGATTTTTGCAAAATCGGATTGGGTCCTCCCGACCCCATGTTTGTGTTTATTCTTGTTCTTCTTCTTGTCCAGAGCAGAACAGACAAGTGTGTGGCTCAATTGTTATCACTGCTGATTTGCAGTGCTGGAGCTTCACATCTGACCAAGGGCAACATCTGGATGTAATTTTTTAAAGTCCATGTTATCCTTGATGGGATTTGAACTTAGGATCCCTGGAGTGAAAGGCAAGAGTGTAAGTAACTGAGACATACACTCTATCAAAGCCAATGTTTACTTCCATCGATGTCAATGGGAGTCAGAATTGACCATCCCGATTCACCATAATTTTTAGAAAGTTGGGTATTCCTGACACAAATATTTCATTAAGCGCTCAACACTAAGTATAAATGGCTCTGTATGAAGCAGTCAAAGCCTTGTGATACTGCATACATGCCGAGGCTAAGAATAAGTGATGATCCTGGACTAATGTTACTATGTACAGTATATTCTTGAGTCAATATGTTTATAATAAAATGACGAGGTTGAATATGATAGACTTCATGCATCTATGCATTTACCTGTCCAACTTATGCTCTGTCCACAGTTTGTTATGTATATATAATGGGTGTATGAACCACAACAATCTCTATGCATGTAAGTCAAATGTATCCATAGGTCTCTATGTGCCTAGAGTGTCCTTTTGGCATATGCTGGGTCAATATATGTTGGTATAACTTTCTTTGACTGTATATGAAAATTAATTCAGCTTCACCATCCTATATAGATGGATACAGTAAAAAACAATGTACACCGCATAGTCTATGTTTTTTATAATGAAAATCATTGGCCAACATATCCTACTGTTTGTCAATACACTGGGATATTTCAGAGGTAAACATAAAGGAATACTCCTCTCATGTATTTCTTATGGAAGTAAGAAACAAGAGGTGAACACAACCTAAAGGCCCCCAAACACATTAGAGAAAAGTAATCGAAACCGACTATCTGATGTGTGGGTGCCTTCTAATTCTCTTCCAACAGATGATGTCAGGGGAGAGAATGATTGGTTACATTCAGCTTCAACACCCATTCTTCTTGTTCTTCCTGGATACAAGTGGCTGCTGGGCCTTCCTCCACTTCCCCAACATCTGCCAAATGTCTGTGTGTATGGAGAAGTAGAGAGGAATGACTGTTGGCACACCGGCTGTTTGACGGTGTATAGGCAATTTAAGACATTCAGATGCTGTTATTTTGATCTCACCTGAGAAGCTAGTTTTTGGGCCATTTACACGAAACGATTATCGCTCAAAATTCATTCAAACAAATTAATTTGAGTGAAAGTGATGCAGTGTGAATGCAAAGAAAGTGTTCCTTATTCGTTCACAAGTTCTTATCGCTGACTTTTAGTCAGCATAAAAACCATCGATGGATCGCAGGCTTGTCGTTCCGTGTAAATGTTCCCCACTTTATATAGAAGGTGAAGTGCTGATTGAGAAGCCCACTATCCAGCGGTGAAGTCTGTCAGTATAAATGCTATGTACTAATACCCTTAGTGGTGACATCAGCGCTTGTGCAGTCGTTTACCCCACTGTCAGTCCGTGTAAAAGGGCCATTACTATCATCCCTAAGCCAAAGGGTTGATTAAGATTGGCCTGGCTTCTAGGTTATGACTAGTAATGTAATTAAACTTGGCATCACCTATTGTTGATTGTGAGCAGATGACTGAATGATGAGCAGGACAGGGCAGTTTTAAGCTGTGTCTCTACATGGCTTTTCTATGCCATTTTAAGAGCTCTTTCACACGGGCGTTGCGAATTTTGGCCACCTGCATCGCAGCCAAAAATCACATGAATGAGAGAAAGCTGCGACCAAGTTGCAGCTAAATCTCCCACTTTCTCACCCATTCAGATGGCTGGACTGTGGCGTATATACACCACAGCCTGGAATTCCGTCGGCCATGATGTTTCTTCATAAAACGCATGCAGTTTTCAACAGCATTTTGCATGTGGGTCTTGCCCTATCTTTGGCCAAGATACGCTGGAAGCTCCCATAGACTTCTATTGGAACTGAAAAAAAGGGCGGGGGAGGAAGTTTATCTGTGTCCAACGCTGGGAAAGGAGACAGCTGGCTCTATTGAAGCATTAGCAGTCATTCGAAGGATTTCTGCTGACCAAGGGATTTCTGCGTTGCAGCGTACTTTTTTGCCATGACTTTGCAGTCGCCAGTCTGAATGGCCGATAATACACTAATTAAAATCGGGACTTGATCGCAGCTATTCTTCTTTCATGCGATTTTTCACTGCGTACGGCCTAGCGTAAAAACGCATGCGGTCATGTGAAGGAGACTACATCCACCAACTGAACAAGAAATGAGAATTTGTTCACTTCTCGTTCGTCGTTCAGTTTCTGCATTCAGAAAGCTGAACGATGGATCGGCCCGTGTGAGCAGGCAGTTCACTTATCAACGACTGCCTGTTTACTGTGAATGGAGGCGGGCAGGCAGGAACGATCCCTGGACTGCTCCACCTCCATTCACTAGAAATGATGATCGCTGGGATGACCTGTTGGGCATCTGTTCATCTGTTACCCGACAGGTCGTCCCATGTAAAAGCACCCTTACTTCAGCTATGTACACTTGGAGCGTTCTGAGCTGTAATAGAGGCCATATACTTGTGGCCTAAAGGTGATCTGTATCTAGCTATTAGAGATGAGCGAGTATACTCACTAAGGCACATTACTCGAGCGAGTAGTGCCTTAGCCGAGTATCTCCCCGCTCGTCTCTAAAGATTCGGGGGCCGGCTCCGGCTCCGGTGAGTTGCGGCGGGGAGCGGGGGGAGAGAGGGAGAGAGAGATCTCCCCTCCGTTCCTCCCCCGCTGCTCTCTGCCCCCCCCCCCCCCCCCCGCTGCCCCCCGAGTCTTTAGAGACGAGCGGGGAGATACTCGGCTAAGGCACTACTCGCTCGAGTAATGTGCCTTAGTGAGTATACTCGCTCATCTCTGCTTGCTATGCATTGGCCTTAATGACCTTTCACGAATGAATGAATTTAAACTTACCTTGATTATGGGTCATGAAATATCATTGTTAGAATACGAGATGAGAGCACGTGTTTGTTAGTTTTCTCCCAATTGAAACAATATCATCTGAAGGTGGTGTGCAAGGCAAAATTCATGCTGTGTTCAGCCTGGAAAACAGAAAAAAAAACGAGCTGCTATAATAAACAATATCGACAGCCTGCAGAAACTCAGATGTGAACATAATGTATTTGCCATCCCTTATGCTCTAATGATTGAAAAATAAATAAGTGTGTTAAGTTAAATCCTTGAAGCTTAGTACAGAAGCATTGAAAATAATTTGGATATTTTGAAATTCTCATTTACATATCTCTGCATGACTGAGGCATCCGCTCAAGCAGCTCTTGCTATAGGAAATAAAGGTCAGAAAATAAGTGAATTGAATATAACTGTTGTCATCCGCCCAGATTCTAGTTACTCACAGCCTGGAGCAGGTTATCACAGGGCTACATACAATTCTTAACACAAATTTCATTGGAGAGCTAGACCAATATGTATACTACTGAAATTACCATCTGTTGCAGAGTCTGAGCCAGCTGTCCAACAGTTAATTAAAATGCCTGAAGCTTTGTGTACTCAGACTAGCCACTTTAATTAACTAAAAATGACACTATTTAGTGATCTGATTATCTCCAATCTAACCACTCTTTTACAGGAATGCTACTAGATAACGCTAACCCCCCAGGCTAGAATGCATATCTCTAGTACACAGGACAGGGATTAAATAAGCAAGATTTATCAGACCCTTGCAGTATCAAAACTCCAGTCTCTTATCTGCTCTGCTGTTTACTGTGTAGTTAAACTAGTTAGGGAATATTATGCATTATCCCTTTAACTACATATTATATATTAATATTCCCTATCCAAAATTGCTATAACTTTTCCAGAATTGAAATCTCATTGGATAACTGTGTCACTTTGCCTTTGGACTAGGTTTGACTTACTGAGTTGGTGAGATATATATATAATATTTCCTAACTAGTTTAGGCAAGGTAAAGTCCCCTGGTGCAAGCATCGATTCATGACTGACTCCTAGGGTGACCAATGTATGGAAAGGTTCCAGCAGCACATAGAAATAATTCCAAACCTGTGGTTGGATCCTTCCAGTGAATGCAACAGCCAAGCACGGATTAGACCAACTCCGTATTATACGTTATAAATCTGAAAAGATATGGCAGCACTCTGGGTGTATGGAAAGTAGAAACAAACTCTTTATTCTCCCATGATAAAAACGCGACGTTTCAATCCTCTCTCGGATGTTTGTCAAGCTTACTTACAACCAACACATGCACCATTTAAATGGCTAAAAGGTTTACAAGCCACATTACACATTAACAGACATACATCTAACTTTTATATATATATATATATATATATATATATATATATATATATATATAATGTACATACATAGAAATGGGATACACGTCATTGGTGTCCATAACAGGTTTCCATCCATAGGCCATGTCGGCGTCTTCATTGCCCTTGTGCGCATGCGCGAGATTCTTCCGGTCTCGCGAGACACTGGGCCCCCCTCCCCCCCCCCCCCCCTAGGGGATCAAGGGACACTATCTATAACTCGAAATTTCAACTGATAGATCCCATAGTTAGCATCCTTAAAGTGTTGTTGCAATGGCAAATCCTTATAGTTGTTACGAATCGTGGACTTGTGTTTCACTATGTGTGAGCGAATCTTGGTAGTTGTCTCGCCAATATACGTGAGACCACATTGACATGTAATCATGTAGATTACAAAACTAGAAGCACAGGTGAAACGCTCACGTATAGGATACTTTGTTCCACGAGGGGGATGTCGAAAACTCTCACCCTTCAGAAGGTTGTTACAGACCGAACACCCCAAGCAGGGAAAATTACCTTTCTTGGGGGTCGTCAAAGTTCTCTGTGCACGTCGCCGACCATTATCAAAAAATGCACGCGTTACCTTATTACCTATATTGGGGCCCCTCTTATAGGCAAACATTGAGAATTTCTCAAACTCTGGTATACCCGTATTGGCTTCGGACACCAAAGACCAATGTCGGCGGATAATTGATCCCACCCTGGAGCTGAGGGCATTGTAGGTAGTGATGAAGGGGATTCTATCTTTCCACTCTCATGCAATTTCAGTGTCATTAAATACTGTTGTTTTAATGTTCTTACCTTCAACTTTGTTTCCTCCAAAAGGGGTTTTGGATAACCCCTCACCAGAAATTCTTTGCACATCTCATTCAACCTGATATCAATTCTATTGTCATTGGTCACTCTCCAAACTCGGAGGAGTTGACTCCAGGGAAGTGAGTTTTTGATGGAATTAGGACCGTGATGGCGAACCTATGACACGCGTCAGCACTGACACACGTAGCCATAGTCGCTGACACGCGGGTGCTCACCCAGTTACTGAATACCGGCAGGGGCCGTGACTCCCCTGCTGGTATTCAATGACCAGCACTACTAACAGCGCTGATCCCAGCGCACACTGTGATATCAGTGTGCAGCCAGGATTCTCCTCCCCCCGTCCTCCGACGTCTTTTACCTGTTGGTTTCACGGGAGCGTCCAGGGGAAGAGGCGTCCTGCAACACACTGATGTCACAGTTCGCCGGGCACAGGAGGAGCAGAGCATCCACGAGGTAAGTACGTGGGTCTCGTGGGGGGCAGTCACCACTGAGGGGCCGCTGTAAGGGGGGCAGGTAATGCTGGGGGGGCCCGATGTAAGGGAGGGCAGATACTGCTGTGGGGGGCCCGATGTAAAGGAGGGCAGATACTGCTGTGGGGGGCCGCTGTGGGGGGGCAGGTAATGCTGGGGGGCCGCTGTGGGGGGCCGATACTGCTGGTGGGCCGCTCTGGGTGGTGCTGTCGCTGCTGGGGGGCCACTCTGGGTGGTGCTGTCGCTGCTGGGGACCACTCTGGGTGGTGCTGTCGCTGCTGAGGGGCGCTGTCGCCGCTGGGGGCTCA
Source organism: Eleutherodactylus coqui (assembly GCF_035609145.1). Lineage (NCBI taxonomy): Eukaryota > Metazoa > Chordata > Amphibia > Anura > Eleutherodactylidae > Eleutherodactylus > Eleutherodactylus coqui. Next base: position 394,457,039 of record NC_089837.1, read on the forward strand.
TCATTACTGAGATAAGTGAGGGGGAGGCAACGAGAGGCGAAGGCCTGTGCTATGGGTGTTTTGGGTTTAATAAATACAGTTATACATTACAATTATACATTTATGTTAGTTAAACTTTAAATATCGCGAATTTATGGATTTTTCTCGAAGTGACACACCACCCGAGTTATGCTCTGTTTTTTATTACTGAATTAGGATGTGCACTATTATACATCAGAAGACTATTACGGTCTGTCTCTTTGGTGTAAAGGTCAGTAAGCAAACAATCACCCACCCAAGACATCCAAGAATTGAATCTTTATACATGAGTAAGACAGAGTGAATTTCTAGGGTGACGTCACCTTGGTAGTATGTTTTTGCAGGGTGGTTTGCCATTGCCTTCCCCAGTCATCTTTTTACCCCCAAGCAAGCTCATTTTACCAACCTCGGAATGGTGAAAGGCTGAAAGTGAACCTTGAGCAGGCTACCAGAACCACATGGGGATTGAACCTGCAAACCTTCAGGTCATGAGTGAGAGCTGCCTTAACACTCTCTGCCACATGAGGCTCTTTAACTAGTTTAACTACACAGTAAACAGTAACAAGTAGAGTAGATGGAAGACTAGAGTTTTGATACTGCAAGGGTCTGATAAATCTTGCTTATTTAATCTTTGTCCTGTGTACTAGAGATATACATTCTAGCTTGAGGGTTTACCATTATCTAGTAGCATAGCAACTAATCAGATTCCACCTCTTGAAAATGAAAGCAGAGACTTGATTGGATGCCACGGCATCCAATCAACTAAGGCCACCTGCACATAAACGAGTTTGAATTGCAGAATCCGTGATCGTCTCCCGCGCGGACAATCTGCGGCATTCTGCACAAATTCAAACCAATAGAGCATCCGCATGTCCACGAGCAGACAGCAGCTGCAATTTTTCTTTTGTGGAAAAAAAAATTGCAGTATGCTCTATTATTCACGCATTCCACTTGGACAGCTTCTATTGAAGTCAATGGAAGCCATCAGACCTGCGGACCTTACGCAATTGACATTCTTGTTATACAGCCGAGCGCTCCAAGAGGGGGATGCAGAACATAGCTGGACAGCTAGAATTTCTGCCTGTGTACAGGAGGACTTACACAGTACCAAAGCTTTTTTTCACTTATTACAAACATGCAGCGATTGTCAGCAAACAGCAGAAGTCCACCAGGGTAGATGTGCTCACTCCAGACTCTAACTGCCTGGACTTACAGCCTTTTATGCCCCACTGATTAACTCAGAGGATCCAGCTGAGCTCACTGGGATCCAAAAGGAAGACCTGTGCTAGAATTTTAACCCACCCAGGCTAAGCATTTGGGTAAAATGTGAACTCCCTCCAGTACTCTTCCTTGCACATGTCTACTATATATATATATTTGGATAGATAGATAGATAGATAGATAGATAGATAGATAGATAGATAGATAGATAGATATGTGTGTGTGTGTGTGTAAATGTATCCAACCTTAATTCTTAAAAATATTTGTGTTTAGATACAACAATCTTACACTAATCTCCTTCAAAGTCGTTCCCTTGGGCGGCCACACACTTCTCCCACTGCTTCTGCCACTGTAGAAGCAGTGCTGAAGCGCCTCTTTTGAGATGGCATGTAGCTGGTCCATCGCATTTTGCATGATGTCTTGAAATCTGGTTCCTTTCGGGGCATTTTCAGCTTGGGGAAAGCCAGAAGTCACATTGAGCCATGTCGGGGAGGGGGGGGGGGGGGGGGGGAGCCGGCCTCTCCAATGATGTGCGCTCATCTCGCTCATCTCGCTCATCTTTGAAGCGGTTGTACTACTCCTCTATCTGTGTAGTTCCCATTGCTTCGTCCCCGAAGGCCTTTTGAATCTAGTGGATCGGTTCCACTTGGGAATCGCCAAGCTTCATACAAAAGTTAATGCAGTAGAGTTGTTCAAATTTTTCTGTCATTTTTGTCAAAAAAGAAAAGCAGATGGCCCTCACTTACACTTCCTCACCTATCGGCTGTCTGCGACTGGTAGCTTCTGCAGGCAGGAGAAAAATCCAAGCATGCACATTAGGGTTGCCTAAATATGTGCTCAGTATGAACCTGTTCTCATCTGTTAAGAGAATAGGGCACCAGTAGCAGTCCTGCTAATTCTGGTGTTTTCTCACAAATGCCAATTGTGCTGGGCTGTGAAAAGAAGTCCCACTACAGGACCTCAAGCCCTCATGCCACCCTCATGGAGTCTGTTTCTGACAGTTTGGTCAGAAGTAGGCAGACAGTGGCCCGCTGTAGCTCATTTCATAGTGTTCTGGCACTGCTTTTCCTGTTCCTCTTCACACAAAGGAGCAGTTAGCCATCCTAATATTTGGTTGATGCCGTTCTATGGCCCTATCCATATCTTCTTGTGTAATGGCCAGTGTCCTGGTATCTATTCCATGCTCTTGAGACAGTGTGAGAGGAACGAAAAAATCTGTTGTGATGGCATGTATATTGATAGTAATACAAATATCCTTAGTCACCACTCACTGCTTCATATTGTGTGCTAAGTTAAGGCCCTTTTACACTCAACGATTATCACTCAGAATTCGTTCAAACGGACAAAAATGAGTGCTGATCATTACATGTAGACCCGGGTATCGTGCACTATTTGTTTGAATGATGAATTTTAGTTCACTTAAAATCCATCGTTCAACCGTTAAAAGTCTTGGCAAATACATTGCATTTGAATGTATTTCACTCATCTTTCAAAGGACTGATGCTCTCCCCGCAGCATGTTTACAGTAGCCACAAGGAGAACAATGCAATCTGGCGGCAGCTGCAAGGAGAACAATGGAATGTGAGAGCAGCTACTTGCACAGCTGGGCATGTGTTTAAACACACACTGGGCTCTGCAAACAACTCCTAGAGGCCCGTGTACATGCAAATGAAGATCATAAAGTGTCAATGGCCATTAACACTTTATGCAAATAGATCGCTAAATCTTACGATCTTTCAGTCGTTTGAAAGATTATCTTTGTGTGTAAAAGGGCCTTTACCCTTTATACTGGTTTATAGCTCATCTTACTTTGACAAGGGAGTTGGCACAAGCTATTTGCATAGGTGTGCTATATCTCTTGTCTCTCCAGGCCTCAGTGGGTGCAAATGTACCTACTAATTCACAACTCAAAGATACTCTAATTTAAAAGATACTAAATTAATAAAAAGTGCTCCTTAAGGATACTTTCGAAACACAGTATTTGGGTCAGTGTTTTGCATCAGTATCTGCAAGCCAAAACCAGGGATGGAATCTACAGACAGAAAGTATAATGGTTAATGAAAAGATGTTCCTCTCTTCTATATTTGGACCCACTCTTGGCTTTGTCTTACAAATACTGATGCAAAATACTGACCCAAATACTGCTGTATGAAAGCAGCCTAAATATTATGCACTGGGCTATCTGCATTACCGCACCATGTACTCGGCAATGTCCAGTGCCATAAAATACACTATTTTTTACAATTATAAAGACAGAGAACTGAAAAATGAATGTTATGGGCTTTTTGATGTATGATTTCTCTATCCCAGAAAAGCAGAAACATCGTACTGTTTAAAAAGGCAGTTTTCCCGGTGTTTATTTTCTTGTTTTTCTTTCTTCCTCATGTAGAGATGTGAAAGGACTCCAACGATTATTAAATAAGAGCAAATAAAAATGAGCAATTGTCAGGACAGATCTCAGTCCAAGAAGTTTCTGCCCTTGATGATCATGCTGACAATCAGACACAATACGCCGCATGACCCCTGAAACCCAAAGATGTGTGACCAGGTACAAATTAAATTAATGTCTGTTAGCACCTTTCCAAACAATGATTCCCTGTTGTCAGACAGTCTGCAGTGCTCTATAACTCATTAAAACAATATTGGCTTCATTAATTTGTGGACTCATATATTCTTTCAGGAGCCAAACTATACAGACACTGTCAGTTTGGTTTCATTTGCCTGCTTTTGCCAGATATACTGGATTTTTAGTAATCTAATGTGTTATATTTTAATAATGTCTTGTGTTTTTTCATAAGCCTTCCATGGTTGCTTAGAAATCTGTATGACTGCTTAATACATACTTTAAAAAGAAATTAAATACCAAAATATAGGATTAAACCATGCATATCCAGGTCTGCATATCCAACAAATAAATTAAATGCAAGTAAAGGTGCATTCACACCAGTGTGAGCCTCTGGGAGCTGTATTCAGGGAACAGACCTCCCGCTGTTCCCTGATTACATTCCCTCTAATCTGCCATGTGGCTGACAGCTGAGAACAGCCTAGACAATGCAATCTGCTGTTATCAGTGCTCCCCCCCTCTGACAGAACACAGCGTGCAGTCCTGCTTATCAGCTGTTCTGCCGAACAATGGATTTCAGGCAGAACTGAAATTCATCGTTTGGCAGGACAGTGAAAGATGGGCACATTTACACCCAACGATTAATGCTCAAAAGATGGCTTTTGAGCGAATTTCAGCAATAATTGTTATGTCTAAATGGGCCTTAAACCATGGCAGAAACATGTGGCAACAGCACTCAGAAATATTTAATATCAGAAATAATGCGGGAGCTTAGCAACTAGCCCCGCCCAATCCCGCCCCCTCCCATTGCAAACATCCAGCAAGGGGTGGAGAGGAGCAGAGAAGGGGAAGGAAGTTTAGCAGTCATGCTGCTAAACACCCTCCCACCTCCCTTCTCTGGCAGCTGTCGTTGGCTCCCATAGGAGTCTATGCAGCCATCAATGTATTTCGGCCAGAAATATAGTTCCAGGACTATCCTTCCTGCTTGTCGTAAAACCCCCTGCTGCTATATTGGAATACAATGCATCAGATGGTAGCGTATATCGGCCGGCAGTGAAAACAGCGGCTGATATACGGTTGTGTGAATAAAGCCTTAGACTGAATTATTATCATTCACTTTTGCTTGTTTCAATGATTTTTTGAACAATTATTGTTCCGTCTAAAAGCACCCTAAGTTATATAAATTTAAAAGTTTTAATCTGCACAACTTTTTTTTGCACATAGTTGAACGTGAGACATCCCATTGATTATGGCAAGTTTATCAATATTCTATCTCAGGCTCCTTTTACACTGAATGATAGTCATTCAGATTGCTGCTCGATCGTGGGAATCTGAGCAATAATCATTCAGTGTAAATGCTGGCTATAATTGAGCGATGAATGATAGTTCGTCATTCAGTTTCTGTGGGCATAAACATCAAACTACAATCACCCGGTGTAAAAAGGCCATATTCCATCATGGGTGATTTCCAGCTATTTTAATTAGCCCGCTCACATGATCTGTGGTGCATGTTATCCAGCTCCCATAGAAGTCTATGGAAAGAATGCACCAAAGATAGGTCAGCTCCTATCTTTTCTCGCACCACGGACCTTAGATGCGAGCTTTGCAGTTGCATGTCATATCTTTTATCGGTGTGAGGATTTTGCACGTCTAAACAGTTCTATAGGAAATCATTGATTCTTTTAGATGGAATCTTTTCATGCACCTCTAATGCACTTGTGTGAACGAGGCCTATGTGATAATTCATTCTCTTATCATTTGCCGTTCATTTTATACAGGCATATAAATCAGCGTTCTTCATTTGCCAGTCGTTCCATGTAAATGGCGATTATTCAGTCGTACATAAACCCTTCGCAGTCATTTCTGGACTCCCCTGACAGACGAACAAGAACAAGCTGGGCGAAAAAATTTAAGCAATCATCTGTGCTTGTAAATGGAAGTTGTTTGAAGAGAAATGACCTGTTAGCTCATTCTAATGATTAATTACTCTGTGTATAGGCCCATTTACACCAGCAGATGTTCGCTGAAAGATCGCTCAAACGACCGTTTGAGTGACAGCTTTGAGCGATTATTTTGCATAAACTATTAAGTAGCTACTCAGCTACTTAAGTACCAATATGTATGCAAATGAAGCCTTCCCTGAACACAGTTAATAGCCTTAGGCTATTATCTGCGCTCAGATCCTTTGTTCTCCACGGGAAACAATGCAAGGAGAACTGCTGATAAGGCTGAATGGGCACACATTTAGACACAACAATTATCGCTAAAATGATCAGAGATTAGCGTTTTTTTTTAACGATTATCAGCTGGTGGAAATGGGCCTTAAAGGCACCTTTAGTTTTCAATGTAACCTGCTAGTGATGATAATGAGATGAGCGCTGGAAACTGACCTATATAGAAGAGAAAGTTTTAGACTATAAGTAGATGCATCCCCAAAATGATAAAACACACCTACAAGAACTTGGCGCTCAATGAAGAATCTTCATAGAAAACAGATGTCTTGGATGTGTAAAGCTTTTATAGTGTTTGGACATGGATTTGGGTAATTAGAAAAATGTACAACATGATCTCAGACCAAATCAAATCATAGCACTCCTAGTTGATGGTTTTTGCTGTCACAAACAATGAAAGCTATAAGGTATTAAATGACAGAAATAAAGGATTTGTGCATCTCTTGTTTTCCAATACAATCATAGCAATTCTAATAGAATTTCATTCAATCTTCTTAGCTGTTATTACACTTTTTAGGGCAGAGTATAAATGTTCATTGTAAATATATTACTTTGGGTTTGTTATTCCCATGAGTTGAGTTGATAATTCAGCTATCCACTACGAAAGTTTTCACAAAAGAGTTTATAGAATCTTCTTGACAATGAGTTACACATCTGCTATGTCCGCTCTCATCATCACTGTGTTGTACTAAAAACTAAAAGAAAAATCAAGTAAAATAGTAAACAGAATTTTCCCAGTTCCCTCCCTGCTGTTCTTTTGTTTTTAATAGAGATGAGCGAGCATACTCGATAAGGCAAACTACTCGAGCGAGTAGTGCCTTATGTGAGTACCTGCCCGCTTGTCTCTAAAGATTTGGGTGCCGAGAAGGGGGCGGGGCGCGGCAGGGAGAGAGTGGGGAGATCTCTTTCTCCCCCCGTTCCCTCCTGCTCACCGCCGCAACTCACCTGTCACCCACGCCGGCAGCCGAATCTTTAGAGACGAGCGGGCAGGTACTCGAATAAGGCACTACTCGCTCGAGTAGTTTGCCTTATCGAGTATGCTCGCTCATCTCTAGTTTTTAACCTTCCTGCTTGAAAGTTTATTGGCTGTTAGGCTGAAGGGAGACAATGTCCATCTAGTTCAGCCTGTTTCCACCCCCACCTTGTTGATCCAGAGGAGGGCAAAAAAAAAGGCAGAAGCCAATTAGCTCATTTGGGGGAAAGAAATTCCTTCCATAGTGGCAATCAGAATAATCCCTGGATCAACCTTTGATAGTTCCTACCTGACTGTAAGACCCGGATCAACAACCTCGCTGGTTATTTAATGTCTATATCCTGTAATATCATAGAGCTCTAGGAAGGCATCTACTCCCCTCTTAAACTCCTGTATCGATTTTGCCATCACCACGTCCTCAGGCAGAGAGTTCCACAGTCAAGACTCCACATTTTGCAATGCTGACAAACCTGCATTTATTTGATCAAAAAAAGAGACAAAATTGGAAAATGAGCAATAATCGTTACCTGTAAATGCGGGCATCGCGCACTTTTCGTTTGAATGATGGATTTTACTTCACATAAAATCCATCGTTCAGCAGCTTAAAGACTGAGCAAATACATTCCATTTGAATGCATTTCATTCATCTTTCAATAGACTGCTGGATGTTCTCCTTGCAGCATGTTTACACTAGCATGTTATACTAGGAGAACAATGGAATGTTAAGGCAGCTGTTTACACAGCTGGGAGTGTATCTAAACACATGCTGGGCTCTACAAACAACTTGTGGAGGACCTTTTACATGCAAATGAAAATGATGAAATGTTAATGACCATTAAATCCATTAACATTTTATGCAAATATATTGTTAAATCTTTTTAATTTTTCAATCGTTTGAAATATTATCTTTGTGTGTAAAATGGAGTTAATTAAATGGCTAATATTGGAATGCTCATTGTAACATCTATGCCTATGTAATGTTGTTTACTTAACTCTCATTTTAAGATACAGTATGCAGAACAGGGGACAAATTCCTCCTTGTTTGATGACAGAGAGGTGTGCAATAGCAACTGAAGAGATCGTCTATGGGTGGCTATACACATGAGATTATTGTCAGCTGAACTCACCAATTATCGTGGGACTCAATCCAGCCTATTACGTCATTTTATGTGGCCTGCAGTGAGGTGCAGATGCAGAAAGACCAGTTCTCCATTTTCCCCAGAGGGTATAGCCAGCGCTTGGCAGAAGACACAGGTCAGCACGGGGAGTGAGTGCTATCTTAAATTCTGAACTTCGGCACGTACCTCCACACCACTCTGTTCAGCATATCACAGGTGCTGGCACAGCTCTGAAAGCTCTAGGCACCCAAGCCACCCTACAAGGTAGGAAGCTCAGTTCCATTTCTTCAAAATATCACCGACTGTCTGTCCGCTGTCTCTAATACTATACCCTCCCTTTTTCTCAAACTAAACCTCTCTAAAACTTACCTCCTTGTCTTTCCACCTTTCAACCGACCTCCCCTCAACATCTCCAGTCCAGTGTCTGGCACCATCATAACGCCCAGACAGCATGCCCGATGCCTTGGGGTCACACTGGACTCTGACCTCTCCTTTACCCCCTATATCCAATCTCTGGACCAAACATGCCACATGCACCTCAGAAATATTGCTAAAATATGGCTGTTCCTCACCACGGAGACGTTAAAGACACTCGTGGTCGCCCTCATCCGCTCCCGGCGTGACTACTGCAACTCGCTACTCATCGGCCTCCCTCGCACCAGAAAGCGCTCCACTCCAATCCATACTAAATGCGGCAGCTAGGCTCATTTTTACTCAAATGCCTCTGCACTATGCCAGTCGCTGCATTGGCTGCCCATACACTGCAGAACTAAATTTAAACTCCCCTACCTCACCCACAAAGCTCTGCATGGCGCCGCGCCAGCATACATCGCCTCCCTCCTGTCAGTACACCACCCAGCCCGCTCACTCCAATCCGCTAACACCCCTGTAATAGGAACCTCACATGCTCGCCTACAGGACTTCACCAGAGCAGCACCCATCCTCTGGAACGCTCTACCCCAAGGCATCCGGACAATTCCCGATGCACGAAATTTCAGACGTGCCTTAAAAATGCACCTCTTCAGGGAAGCATACAAAATCTTCTGACCTCCCTATGGTGCCCCACCCTGTTTGCATTCTAATAACTGATTTTAACATGAAATCCCCTATTGCCTGTGTTCCCCATGCCTTTCTCCTCCCCCCCTTCCCTTGCACCTCCTGTACCACCCCCGACCCATTTGTTTTAAACCGAACATACCTCACATTGTAATTGTTGTATTGTTTGCATTTATCCATGCCTAAAAGCGCTGTGGAATAAGTTGGCGCTATACAAATAAAGATTATTACTATTAATGCAGTGAATATACATGTGTCATGCATTTAATTGATCCCATTGACTTTAATGAGCAATTTCAATCTGTAATACAGTCCAAAATAAGACATTTTGCAATTTTTTTTACACGCCTAAAATACATACGTAAAAAACGCATGTCTGAATAACCCAATGCAACCCATTAATTGTGTTTAAGCTGTTCTTATGTTTTTTTATGCGTGTAATACAGAGCGCAAATAAACCCATGTGAATGAGCCCTTATAAATGGGCTTTTGAAGGCAACCATACTGTTGATGTGGCTCTTATTGAAAATGAGTTTGACACCATTAATCTAATCTATATGAGGGTGCCCCAAAGGATCAGGCTGATGGTTTTTGACATGTCCAATCCCTTCTTCTCAGTGAAGATAAGCTACCAACAGAGGAGTTTGGCAGCAGCTAGCTCCACTATCCCCATTCAGAACATATGTATAGAAATGTTGAATACTTGTTGGCCCAGTAAGCATTTGAATGATAGCTATCTGAAGTGTATGACCAGCTTATAGTTACCCAAACTGATCTAAAAGCTAATGGGTTAACATTTATTTTGCCTAGAGTTATCCCTTTTGCATGTTTGGATGGATCAAATGTGCACGTTTATTTCAATGGGAACAGGGGAATAAGCTGTGTCATCTTTATGGGAGCAAAAGGCTGAACATGTTAAAATTCAATCTTAGTTCCCCTGATGCCAGTATGGGACGACAGTTTGGGTGTCTCCATATACATTAAATCATTAGTCAATCCTGCTGAATTTGGCAGCTATGGCATATAATTAAGCATGGTCAGCTTAGGAAATTGTATGCTTGACTGAACATATGCGTTTTTAGGTTATCCATAAAGCCATGGAGGGGAGGATAGATATTACTAGGAAGAGCCAGGGTGTAGACAGCTTCTTAGATTAGTGCTAGATAGCAAAGTTTTATATGGTGGAACTTGATGCTTGTAGATTTAGGCTTGACCTATTTTCCATTAAGTACTCTTTAAGTTCCCTTTTATATGAAAAAATTATTGCTCAAAAAATTATTCAAAAGAGCAAAAATGAACGATTGTTCAGTGTAAATGCATCCAATGACCGAAAGACAAATGATAAATTGTTCGCTTTTCGTTCATTTTATGCAGGCATAAAAATCATCATTGGCACGTTCACTAATCGTACGGTTTAAATACCAATCCTTCATTCACACTCATTCACATCGTTCACTTGTTCGAATGATAAATTGGCAAGTCTAAACGAACCTTAAAGGTGCATTCACACACACACAGATGATCGATCAAAATTCGTCAGTAACAGTTTTGAGCGATCATTTTACATTAGCTACTAATGGGTTAATCAACCCATTAGAAGCTAAGTCGCTTCATTTGCATATATTAAGAGAACAGCAGGTGTTCTGTTCTCCAAATACATCACTATTGTTCTCCAGCGGGACATCTGCTGAAAGAATGTTATCAGCACTGCCCGCGGAGAGCTCAGTGTGCAGTTCCTCTTGTCAGGGATGATGGATTTTAAGCTGAGCTGAACTTAGTGATGGACGAAAAGTGGATGGCAAGTACACAATGGGCACACATTTACACTCAATGATTAGCGCTCAAAAGATGGCTTTTGAGCAAATTTTGAGCGATCATCATTGTGTGTAAATGTACCTTAACTCTGTAGGACCACTTACTAGATAGCTCTACATGTTTAGCTTCAAACCACTGGTCTGTACACACTGATACTGTATGCTTACAAAGGATGTAAATGTTGGAGAAGGACCATGGTGCCTGAGATGATTCAACTCTATAAGCAAACAGCAGCACAACCGATGGGCAAAACATAAGTGTAATTGTATTGCTAGATACATCATTTCTCAGCAGAAGGTAGAAGCAGATTACTATATGGAGGAGCATTGTACAAGTACAGAATACTGATGAACCGCCACTCACACACCTACCACATATTAGTGGAGTTGGCTGCTTAATATTATACATGCACATAGATAAGGCATACAGAAGGTGCCTTATCTGATACACTGATACGTGTAGTGCAGCATGCAGGCTTACAACCTATAAATTACCCCACATACAATTCAGCCTAGCTGTTGCCCTACATCTCATAGTGAGCAACACTGGACCGACACCCCGTGCTCCCCCTGCATCTAAAGCCAGACCTCTTACCCCAAAAAACAATTTGCAAGCCCATGACAATGGCCCTCGTTATCTTGTGAGTCCCTACATTACCATTTACAAACATATTCCTGCAAAGGAAAAAAAATCAACTCAAATATCACTGCTAGCAGCCATATTTACCTATAGACCAATACAAAAGCTATACAAGGACAGGCACAAACATTACTTCCCAACAGCATGCAGACAGGTAGATTAGTATATGGAGGAACATTGCGCAAGTGCAAGATACTGATAAACCGCCACTCACATGCCTACCATATATTGCGATTATACATACACACTTACTACATATTAGTGTTATACTTGCACATATATAAGGCATGCAAAGGATGCCAGTAAGCAGTCTGGCTTTAGATGCTGGGGAAGCCCAAGGTGTGTCTCACTTTGAGATACAGGGCAACCTACCAGGCTGCATTGTATGAGGCTTCATTTATAGGCTGTAAAACATATGGTGAACTACACGTATCAATGAGACTTGACACCCTTTAAATGCCTTATCCATGTACAAGTATACTACTAAGCAGCCACTTCCCCCTAATATGTGGCAGGCATGATAGTGGTGGCTCACCAGTATCTTGCACCTGTGCAATGCTCCTCCATATAGTAATCTGCTTCTCAGCATTCTTCTGTAGCTGCCCTTGTGTATCTTTGTATGATGATATAGGTAAATATGGCCGCTGAACAATAATGAAACAACTAGAGACCCAATTATCTTTTAATACAAATAAATAGGTACATTTTATTAACCCGTTCCAATCCACTGTCAGATGTCTTCCTACATTCTGATTGAAGCTTGTACAGCTCCAATATCAGAAGACGTCCGACAGGGTATTCTATCCGTCTATTGCCAGCCACTCCACTGTCGGAGCTGCTCTGACGCACACACTGGCTTTAGCCAGCAGATGGCACCGTTGTATAACAGCAAAAAGAGAGAGCCTTTTAGGAAACCCTGAATCCAAAATTGGATTGGAAAGAGTTAAGTATGTATTTCATTAGTGTGAACTCATTGCACATATGGCTGTACACAAATTAGTTGGATTCCACGTGTGGGAGCCCGGAGCGGAATTTGTCACCGGTGACCCTGCGTAGCTTTTTTTTCCTGCACTGCGGATGACCGTGAACACTCGCCCTTGGTCATGCGCAGCACACGTTTTTTTTTTAATTTGTATTTCTCGTGCCGTCGCTAGGCGATGATGTGGGTACCTACGGCCCATCCACAATGTCAACTGCAGATGGGCTACAGGTTGGATGGCTTCCAATGACTTCAATGGAAGCCGTCCTTGCGGAGTCCGCAAAAAAATAGAACATGCAACGATTTTAAATCCGCTCACAGACATAGCAATCTCTATCCGCGGACATGCGAATGCTCTATTTTTTCAATGGGTGCGGAATACCATGGATCATCCGCTCGGGTGACGATCCCGGATTCTGCAATTCAAATCGTGTCGTGTTCAGCCGGCCCAAGGTGGAGGATAATGTCATCAATAGATTTTGAAATATAACCAGCCTTAATTATTTAGCACACGGTAAAACAAGACTTTTCGGAGAATAAGTAAGTCCCAGTGATAAATGAGTGAAATAAAATCCCGGAGACCTACAACCAACCTTACCATCTGCCAGCGTGTGTTTGTTTAATACATTATCACATTACAAACTAAACTGTAATCTATGTAAAATGAATTGTGTCAGCATTGTCCTGGCTCTTCAGCGCTGTGTACACAAGTGCTGCATTATACAAATTAACAAATACATTAAGTAAATAAATCTTGCCGCTGCGGAGACCTATGAAAGCTCACATGAGGTGGCGGTGTTACAAACACACATTTGAATGATATCTTATGACAAAAGGTAATTCACAAGACCTGTTAGACTGACATCATTGGGGAAATGTACTCACAATCAACGATAACGGAGAGAAATGTACTGTCAGCGGGACTTTATTTTATGGCAAATATTCCTAAGTGATGGTGGAACAGATTAAACGCGGTACATGATCTTCCTTCATTTCAATAACAGAGTATGTTTTGGGGCAGGAGGGGAATGGTAATAAAATTAATTATCTGCTATTTTTTTCTGCTAAATCTACCTGTTCCCCCTTATAATTTGCTCTATCATTTTTTACTGTATGAGTCATTGACCCCTCCCCAATAGTTTTATGAGGTAAGTAATCATAAACTAAAGGAGTGTCATTCTTATTGGGCTTATTTACTGGAATCCACTTTATTCTTTACAATAGAAAATATACATTGAATGAAGTGATCCCTGTGATGAAGCGGAAGTCTTGCTGCTCTGTGCAATAAATAGAAGTTATATGTTATTCATTGAAATGCTCATGCGATATCATCTATATAGGGCAAACTTTAGGACCCGTAGAAAAAAACAAAATCATGTATTAACGAACATAACTTAAAGGGGTTGTCCAGTTGTAAACTATTGATGGCTTATTTATAAGATAGGCCATCAATAGTGGATGAATTGGAGTTTGCCGCCTGGGACCCCATCTTTCAACTATTTGCTTGGCTAGTGTGCTTGTGCACTGAGCTGATTTCTGTAAGAAGCAAACAGCTCAGTTTTTACTGCAGTGGCCAGACTTGGTAATACGGGCAAAGTTAAAGTGAATGGCCTGTAATACCAAGGCCAACCACTGCACTGAGAACAGTGCTGTCTACTTCCTGCGGAAATTAGCAATGAGTGCACCGGCCTGGCAAACAGCTGATCAGCAAGGATCTCGGGTGGTGGGCGCATGCTAATCTACCCACTGTTCTACCTATACTAAGAATAGACCATTAGTAGTTTACAAGTGGACAACCACTTTAAGGGCTTATTCACACGCCAGGACGATATACAGTGTCTTTTTCTGCAGGGGGAGGAGGCGGGTTGGGTTGGGAGCAGTGCACTGAGCTCCCGCCCCCTCTCCGTCCCTCGCCACTGTTTGCAATGGGGGGCTGGGGTGGAGCTAAGTTCCATCCCGGCCCCTCCCTTTGCAAATAGTGGTGAGGGGCAGAGAGAAGGTGAAGAGGGGGCGGGAGCTCACTGCACTGCTCCTAGCCTGGCCCGCTTCCTTCCCCTGCAGAAAGGGACACCGTATATCGGCCAGGTGTGAAAACCCGGCCGATATACGGACGTGGGAATAAGCCCTAAACATTATAACCTAGAAAGAACAGAGAAAAATAATACCCGGTACAGCAAGACAGCTGAGTGAGAGTAAAGAAATAGTAATAGAGTGTAAATGCGGGAAAACATTTGTTACAAGACATTTTGATGCAGCAAAATCTGCAACAATTTGGATTTGATACAGATTTTTGCTTCCTCATTGAACTCTATGGGGTGACTACAAATTCATGACCAATCTACAGAATCAATTTACATTGCAGATAAGTTTACCCTACAGTTTTCTGCAACATGTGGATGACTTCTTGAATACACTGTGTACCTTCCGCAGCACATGTGCCTTGTGTGTATATATCCTTATAGAGATCAGTAATTAGTGTTACAGAATACTTCCTCTAGTCTTGTTGGCCCATGTTTAAAGAGTCCATGAGTCAAATAAAGTAAAGTAAGAAGTTTACTTTTATACCTGCTTTAACTTCAAGCAAATGTTCTCTATGCTAAGAAAGTAATCAAATATGTGACCTACCCTGCTGTCCCTGCATCATCAATGAACCCAGTCATACCGTAGGCATCAACAGCATCTGCCACAGTCGCTGTCAGGACAAGAGCTCTTTTCTGTCCTTTTTCTTCATGGCAGCCCATAGACTCTAAGATACTCATAAATATTTCCTGAAAGCACTGCCACCGGCTCTCAACCTTTTCTGTGACCATCAGCACTGCAGATTGTTTCAAAATGCACATTTCTTGCAGCCTTTTGACATTATTTCACTCTAGAGGGCACTTTCCCCTGCTGGCTACTCTATAATGCATCAACTCCATCTCTCTGTCTGCTGCAGCTCAGTTATTGAGCAGTTTTGTGCTGATCTATTTCATTCAGCTGCTGGCTGTAGATTTCATTTTTTCTATTTTGAGTCCTTTCTACCAGACATGTGTATCAGGTGATGTAGCTCAACAACGTAGAATCGATATCAGGCTCAGGACATTGTGTATTTTTCTAAATCAGTGCTGCAAATTACTATTGTGTCTCCTTTCTCATCATTGTTCTGTGCTTAAAGGAGTTGTCTAACTTCTAGCTGTTTTGCTGCAGGAAGCAGACAGCTCCATACATTATACAGTGGCCCAGTTTGGTACTGCAGTGAGTCGCTGGATGGCCTAGAATTTATTTTGTGCACTGCATGTGTGAAATTGGCAATGATGTGGGCACATGTGGGACACACCCATGCAGTGATTTTAAAGGCCTCATTTTTTGCATAGTGAGCTCCAGATGTGTTCTTTGTGCCATGGAATTTTGCAGCATATTGCACATTAGTGCACGTATTGAATGTGCCTTTGCACACCTCTCATAGACTTCAATGGAGATTTTGGTGCACAAAAATTCGAAAATGCTGCATTTTTTTCATGCACGAAATGTGTGCGCAAAAAGGAGTAATGAGAATGAACCCATTGAAATCAAATCCACTTGTGTGAAGCCGCCTTTAAGGCTTATTCAGACGACTGTATATCGGCCAGGTATTCACGCCGGCCGATATACGGCATCCCTCTCTGCAGGGGGAGGAGGCTGGAAGAGTCGGGAGCAGTGCACTGAGTTCCGCCCCCTCTCTGCCTCCTCTCCGCCCTCAGCACTATTTGCAATGAGATAAGGCGGGGCAGGCTGGAGCTAAGTTCAGGGACGTAGCCCCGCCCCTGTCCCACCCCTCCCATTGTAAATAGTGCCGAGGGGTGGAGAGGAGGCGGAGAGGGGGCAGGAGCTCAGTGCACTGCTCCTGGCTCTTCCAGCCTCCTCCCCTTGCAGATTTCTTTCGTCTTAATACTCTAGTCCCCGTGGTTTTAATGAAATTTTAGAAAAAATATGATTTTACATATTTTTTATGTGCCTATATATAAATTTATTAACTCAATTTTATTTATGATCTATTATCAAATCTGACACTTATATCCATATGATTTATTATCTACTATCTAATTTATTAATTATTTATTGGAACTGATGGAGTACCTTGTAGACTTTGGAATCTGCAGGGGTCCTCTATCTGCGCATATGGAATACACGACTTACTATAAATGTGACTGACAGCCGGCTCCCGCTGCGGGATAGCGCGGGATCATATGTGATCTCACGCTTTCCCCAGGACGTAAGTTTACGCCCTGTTGTGGGAAGTACCCCGCTCCCAGGACGTAAACTTACGCCCTGGAGCGGGAAGAGGTTAATATTAGAAAGTCTCATTGACATTCGCATGAAAAAAATGCAGCGATATCATGTGAAAAAAGCGCACAAGAAAAACACAAGTGTGCAGGGGCCCTATGGTAGATAAACCCTTTTACAAAGTAAGCCTCCCTTCTATTTTGATTTTCTCTTATCTAGTTTTAAGCTTGGTGCTATTACATAGTAAGATAGACGTGATGATGTCATCCCACTCCATAGTGGAACGCAGGTTATGTGTTCCACATAGCGCCATGAATCATGCGACTCACGCTAGACGCATTGCGTCATCAGACTGCACCTGGAGACCATGGGACCAGGGGACAGATTCTAAGTGTAATGTAAAGGCCCACTTACACGCAAAGATAATTTGTTCAAAAGCTAGGTTGTGAACGATTGTTTTGCATAAACTGTTAATGGATACTAATGTCCATTAGCAGCTTGTCATCTTCATTTGCATGTAAATGACCCTACTGGAGAGAACAGCAAGTGGTCTGTACTCTGCATTCAGCTCATTTGTTCTGCCACTGGGCTGCAACCTGAATATATTGTAATCAGCGGTCCTGTGGAGAATATAGGACAATGAACAGCAAACACAGCATCTGGTCTATGTTATCTTCTCTCCGGCTGAACAATGGATTTTATGCTCACCTAAAAATCATTGTTCAGCCAAAGAGTGGAAGATGGGAGCATTTAGACAACGTTTATCGCTCATGAGCAAATTTTGAGCGGTAATTGTTGCGTGTAAATGGGCCTTAAGTCTCTTCTCTCTATAAATATGTTTTATGTTGTATGACGTTTATGGTTGAAAATGGCTCTTTTCAAATGTGTTGCTTGCCTGAATAAATTTAAATATATAGAACCAAAACCAGACGCCTTTTTTGGACTTTGTATTGCAGTTCTTCTGGGAGCTGGAGTCCCCAAGAGGACTAGATCGTTTGTCTGGATTAGGGGTGCTCTCTTCAGAGACACCCCTGTGAAGTAAGTGCTTCACATATATTACACTTTCTTAGATTTTGCTCATTGCCTGGAGCACTGGGGCTTTTTTATGGTCTGACCATTTCCTAATTTCTTCATTTGTTGCAGATTTGTAACTGTGGATTTCAAAGTCAATGGGACACATTTATTATGGCTTTTATGTCAGCCTCTTGCATAAAAAAAAGTCATACATTTTTGAAAAAGCGGGGTATTTGCGCCAAATGTATAACTTTCCTTCTCTATGCGCACTCACTGTGACTTTTTTGAAAAGCAGAAAGGACTTGTTGGGAGGGTGAGTGGCCAACCGGACTGACAGATTAAAGTATAAGCTTTATACCAGGAATGTACGGCAGGTCAGTAGCCGCCTGCAGACGGCCGGGTCGGATCCGGCAGCGACAATTCTCGCCGCGGGACCCAACCCGAGCGCCTGCAGAGATCTTTCATGTGCCGGCTGCCGGGTGAGTGATGTTTCTGTGCGGGGCTCGCACAGAAATAGAACATGCTGCGGTTTGTTTGCCGCGCGAGATTTCACGCGGCCAAACCGCGGCCGTCTGCATAGGATTGCGTTTGTTAACGCAATCCTATGCAGGCTTCCAGCGGCGGAAATCCCGCCGTGGAATTTCCGCCCATCTGTAGGCGGCCAAAATGCTCTCCTTACCATGGGGCAATCTGACAATAACATAGAGGGCAGCAGGTAGCTTCCACACTTGGCCCACCTGTATGGTAATTTATAATCTTATTGTGCTGCAGACACCGAGGAAGAACCCATTAGAAGATGCAGCCATGGAGGATATAATCATAATATTCCCATAGTTAGAGAGTTTTGAGAAAAAAAATGATGACAAATAAAAAAATGACAACCTATAGGATATTGCTATTATACAGTTTCCTCGTGTAATTCGTATAGTTGTTCTGAAGCTTCACTGCAAGCAATAATGATATCCTACTTCACTTACTGTTTATTTTCATGCTTGATCACCCTCAGAGATATTATTCTTTAGCAGCCTTTCATCACTTACATAACAATTTCTCAAATACCAATACATTTTGAAAAAATAGCAAAATTGTATTTCTGTCGCCCAAAACTTCTTTCCCAGAAGTCATCTTTCTTTCTTCATAGTCTTAATGATGTTTTGAGTTTAACTATATCAGATGTAGGTTTTACATCAACGGTATGAATCCCATGCACCACTTGTAGTTCTCCTTGCTAAGCTCAGTATGATCTTCCCACTAGATAACCAATAGATAAGTATGAAATCCAAGTATTGCCACAGAGGGATCATTATTACTAAGTGGGACTCAGAGAGGTCACTATTAAGTTATCTTATATAATATTTGTACAATTTTGGGGAAAGTGTTTATGCATAGGCCTGTGAATATATCAGTGGACACATACACACTGAGATTCCCAGAACTGCCAGAACAAGATGTAGAGACAGCCCACGACTCACCATGCACCTTGCCTCAGCTGCTCAGCCCGAACAACTCGACATGCAACATTGGGGTGATCATGGTGCATATGAGGCGGGTTTGATCTTGTGATGGTGTGGTGGTGGTGACAGATGGAGGCATAGGCAGAATGGTGCACCAATAACAGTCTTTAATAATCTGTACATTATATCACTCCACAGGAGGGTTTATATACGTTGCATCATAACCGTAAGTATCAGGATCTTCTTCTTAACCCTTTCCAATCCAATTAGTATCCTGGTTTTCCTAGGGAGCTTACTCTTTTTCTGCTGTTATAAAACGGCGCTATCTGCTGGCTAAAGCCAGTACTGAATGAGGTAACACGTTGGATAGGCTCCGACAGCAGAGGCTGGCAATATACAGTAAGAGAACCCCCCGACGGATGTCTTCCAACATCGAAGTTGTGAAGCCTTAAATCATAATGTCTTCAGATGTCAGACAGTGGATTGGAAAGGGTTAAAGTAGCAGCAACCTCACATTCAGTGAAATACAAAATCTTGTTTAGAATATTCGCCATAACACTTTGGTATATGTATCACCTCTTGGGTTCTCCAAAGTGGCAGCAGCAAAGCATTGTGTGATTGAGAGTTTTTACATATATGTCCGATGGGGCTATAATCTAGCAACTCACTTCTCAGTAGTTCCGATATATGTGCAGGGCTCTAATTATAATTTCAGGTGCAGGCAGCTGCTGGGATTCTGCATCCAATGTCTTTCCGCACAGGTTGTGAGGAAGCTCATTAGTTACACACAGTCAGCACAGTAAATGCCGAAAGTCTTCATTCAAATATTCACTTACAGCGACTTACTTTGGTTTGATCATTCAAGCCACACCTCTCGGAACTAACCATCAGAATAACTTTGGTAAATGCGTGGAAGTTATTACGCGTTCACGACTTTCTCACAGTATCGCATATAACTCATGCAATGCTGCTCACCATCAGTCTTTACTTTCAGCATTCATCTATGCCTTGCTGCACTATAACAAATGTAATAGTCATATAACTATTATATCATGATATTATCTACATACACAGGGCCTTGGACTAAAATGGAACTAAATTTAACACCAGACAGTCATATTAATCCTTTCATGTAGTTGCATAATCTCCAGGACCCCAAACCTGGTCAAGGATTTGTACACAACAGACCCAGGGGGGCGGGTGTACACTCTCCCATAGACTTAAAGGGGTTGTCCCGCGCCGAAACGGGTTTTTTTTTTTTTCAACCCCCCCCCCGTTCGGCGCGAGACAACCCCGATGCAGGGAGGTAAAGAAAGCTCACCGGAGCGCTTACCTGAATCCCCGCGCTCCGGTGACTTCTCTACTCACCGCTGAAGATGGCCTCTTCCTCCGTGGACCGCAGCTCTTCTGTGCGGTCCACTGCCGATTCCAGCCTCCTGATTGGCTGGAATCGGCACGTGACGGGGCGGAGCTACACGGAGCTACACGGAGCCCCATAGAAGACTGCAGAAGACCCGGACTGCGCAAGCGCGGCTAATTTGGCCATCGGAGGGCGAAAATTAGTCGGCACCATGGAGACGAGGACGCCAGCAACGGAACAGGTAAGTATAAAACTTTTTATAACTTCTGCATGGCTCATAATTAATGCACAATGTACATTACAAAGTGCATTATTATGGCCATGCAGAAGTGTACAGACCCACTTGCTGCCTCGGGACAACCCCTTTAACCAAAAAATAACGGTAGGCACAATTGCTAAACAATTCAAAAACACTCTACTGTATTGCTATGAGAACACAAAAATGGATCCACACATAGAGCTTAGAGTAATTAAAATAGATAAACTTTATTAAAAAAAACATATAAATAGTGATATAGTGGGAGAAAATAAGTATCTGGATTGCACGAACAGGACTTAAACAATATAATAAAAATATATTCATGGTACCAATAGGATAGCAATAAATGCAATAGTGGATCTACTGAGTCATATATAATACAAGCCAGACAAACAAGGCAATAAATTTAGACTGTCAGATCACACAAAATAGAAATGCAAAGCTGTTACCACATCCTAGTCAAGACCTGTATCCTGAGCCCCAACGCATGTTTCGCATCTGCTTTCTCAAGGGGGAAGCATCTGCTTTCTCTGATTTCTCAACCTGAACCCCTTCTTCTTACACCAACTTTGGAGCCCCTTGTTTACCTCCCTAAGATCCTGCTGCCTTTCTAGTGTGGCTTTAGGTGCAGGTAGTATTCCCGAGAAGACTACCCTGGAGGTCCTCGCCCTGGCTCGATTCTGGGGTCTGACATCACTTCCGCTTCAGAAAGGCATGACAGCACTGCTGAAACCGCAGTAAATGCAGCGCTTCTACAAATGCTGTGTGAGGGAGGCCTTAGTGTTTTTCAACGTATTTTCACAATTGGTGTGGCTTCCCACGGGTATATGCGTACATGTTAGCGTGATGTATTTGCATCTGACAGGGACATTTAATATGGGTGAGGGACACGCGTCCTGTGATTTGAGAAACTATGTAGCCTAATTAGTTCGAGATGGTTCTTTTTCAATTGAAATTGCGCAGCGTAATGCAAAATTACTGGGACCTTTGGTCCGCAAATGCGCACTAAAATAAAGCATGCTGCATTTCTTTCACATGCACGGAATGCACATGTACAAACGGAAATGAGAATGAACCTATTGAAATCAATGGGTTCTATTCTCTGCGTATTTGCTCATACAAATACACCTGTGGGATGTTGCCCTAAACTAGGCTTCTTTGTGGGCATCTGTGCATTTTACTGTACTTTTTGCGCTTGCAGGGCATGTTCATTTGCACGCAGCAGATGAAGATGATTTAAATGGCTATTTAGCCATATGAAGTCCAGATGTGTTCCCTTTCCTGTGGAATTGCGCAGTGTTTCACGCATCTTCTTGCATATTGCTCATGCAATTCTGCACCCCCACAGACTACGGGGAACTTTGGCGTGCAAATGTGCAAAAAAACAGTGCAGGTTCTATTTTTTTGTGCGCATGATAAAAGAGCACGCAAAATATAGAAATGTGGACGAACCCATTGACATCAATGCGCAAATACGAGCGCAAGCATTCCCGTGTGAAGCTGCCCTAAGAGAGGTTGTTAATGCACACAGTAATCTCTGAATCCGTCCATCAATCTCCCGCAATACATTGCACATACATTGATCTAAGACGGAGCTGTCGTTTCCCTGCCAGTGACTTAACAGAAACATTGGTACCTCGCCAAGTCCCACTTTCTCCATGTTACAATAGCTTTAGCAGGAGAAACAATTTTTTGCTACATGGCATCTTGAGATGAGAGATGGAAACTGAGGAAAGCTTTTCCCACAACATAACAACCTGGAAGTCATGTATGGGAAGTATAACAAGATTTTAAAATAACCACTCAGGAAGGAAATTACAAATATTACTCTGGTCAAGATATACTTCTCAACATCAAGCCTGCTGTACTGGAAAAGCTCAGTAAACAAGATGAAGGGTTCTGAAAAAAATTTCAAGGTGTTCTCACTTTCTTCTCTCCACAGACTTCACAGCACTTTATTTTCTCAGTTTGATAACAGAGATACGTGGGCAATGTGCTTATATTCTTATTAATGAAAGCTGTAATATAAATATTTCTCAATGTGAAGATACTGATAAGTCTAACAAGCAACAGAAATAGGAGCCAGATAAAAAAGAATGTAGAAATCTATTGTAGATGCACACTAGCTTGTTGGCCCATCCTGATATATATATATATATATTTTGGATAGCTTAGTGGTGACTACTATGGTTGCCATTATAGAGTATTCCTTAATCTTTCTGGTTATGCAGTTAGGTATCCTCCACTACTATTAACCCTTTCCAATCCGCTGTCTCACGTCTTCAGACATTCTGATTGAAGGCTGTACAGCTCCGATGTCGGAAGACGTCCGGCAGGGTATTCTTACTGTATATTACTGGCCACATTGTTGGCGGGGGCCTCTCCAGCATGTCCCACACCGCAGTACTGGCTCTAGCCAGCAGATGGCGCCATTGTATAGTGACAGAAAGAGAAAGCCCCCTAGGAAACCGTGAATCCAAAAATGGATTGCAAAGGGTTAAACCAGACTGCTCAGGAAAGCTATAAAGGTTGCTATAGGTGTCATCCATCTTTGCTGGTGCCTGAAATAAGTTGAATAGAATTTGAAAGAACGCAAAATTCTGAACTGAAATGGATAGATTTAAAGTAGAAATATTAATTAATATTTTTAAGTGCACATTCTACTTGTATATCCAGCAGCTGCATATACAGCAATTCCATAGCACAAGAATTGATCCACTTTCTTGATGATATGGATCTTTCTGAGACAGACTTCTAAATACAGCTTTACAAGCAGACATGGAAATCATCTTGCTTTCCTCTCAGTTTTAACATAATATATTCAGATAAGAGTATAGAAGTAAATACCTATATAATAATTAAAGGCTCATTCAACCACCGTGGTTTCTGCGAATTTTATGCACACAATGCACAGCTGTGTGGCATGCAGTGACTGGAGTTAATGAAAGTACGTGGACTTTCATTGATCTGTTCACATTAGCGTGTAAACACTATATGTAGATCCCCGCGTGAATAAAATCGCAGCATGCTCTATTTCACTTGTGAGCCCTATACTTTTGTATGGTTAGCATCGCTGTCCTTACACAATACATTGTGATGATACATACACAAATCCACTATGAGACAGAGTGGGGAATTAAAAAAAAAAAGACAAAAGTCACACCACATGACAGCGTGCCAGACAGTTGGGAGATTGGTATCCCTTTCTCCTTCTGTGACAGCAACACATTATTGTCCCTGACGCCATGTAGCATCTGTTCCAGCAGGCAGACAACAGGGATGGTCATACCTATCAGTGGGCCATCAATACTGATCATTATTTGGCCCAGGCAAGGTACGTGTGTGTGTGTGTGTGTGTGTGTGTGGGATTGCCGAGGCGAAGGGCTGCCAGCAGGTTGGCCCATTGTGACACATGTCCTTGCCTGGCTTCAAATTGTGCAGGGTCAGCCACGTGTTAACCTAGGCCTACAGAGCCATCAACAGCTCTTCAGCTATGCGGCTGCACTCCCTTAGACATATGAGTTTTAGGGCAGCAATGTGGCATTTAACACATACACCACTTTATGGAGGTCAAATGTTGTCACATACGGATACCTGTGTCAATCTGGAGGGTGTTGAAAGGTGGTATGAAGAGGTGGAGGAAGATGAGCAGGAAGGGGATGAGGAGGGGATAGTCAAGGATGAATCTTCCACAACTCTAGGGGGTGTAATGAAACTGTAGTATACTGACCCCATATGTTGTTAAGGATATGAAATGCCTCTGGCCATGCTTGCTGGACCACTTGTCCGTGGTCAGGTCCATCCTACCACTGACAGTGTTCTTCAACACCAGGGACATGTTATCACTTAGATGTCAGGGCAGAGACTCCCTATCTTAGGGCACTTTTACATGGACCAATATATCTGAATGTAGGAATCTGAAAAAATATCATTCAGAACTTACTGAACGATGAGCATTAATTATTTTGCTTCTCGTTTGTCGTTCACTTTCAGCATGCAAAAAACTGAATGGTGGATTGACCCATGTAAATAGACAGTCATTTACTTATTAATGACTGCCTGCTTACTGTGACAGGTGGGCTGGTCAGAACAATCCCCAGCCTGCTGCACTTCCATTCATTGAGCGATGCTTTTTCATATGTAAAAGCACACAAATGATTATCACTGGGATGATCTGTAGGGGATCTGCACCCAACAAGTTGTCTCATATAAAAGAGCCCTTTGCATGGTGCTGCCCTGAAAAATCCACCTCATCCTGCCTCCCTGCAAGCTGCTGTAATAACTCTCCATGCCTCTTCATGTTAGATTGAGTATTTCATCTTCTTCCACCTCCTCTTCCTTTTCCTCCTGAGTGCACTCCATATGACTGAGCATTGGGAGCAGTCCCATCCATGTTTGCATCCCACTGCGTACATATTGCCTGTGGAGGGCACTGACCCACCGCCTTCTTACGATTTGAAGAAAAGATGGTTGAGCATCAGTGCATTCAATGTCTTGGTCTTCTCATTCTAGTTGTTTGAACTGCATGGTTGACATCCATGACAGTCAATGATCAAACAGCTCCTCAGACTGATCCATGTGACTACTTCAGAGGTTGTGGGGAATTTGTCATGGGGTAAACCAGAGGGTATCGTCATGGCCAACTGGTGAAGACTGACTGCTGTGGGCCTTCAACTGGGAGAAAGAGGAGGTGGTGCTACTTGAGGCATGCTATGTCATTCACTCTTTAACCTAGTCTGCATGATGCAGATGTAATGCTCTGGCAGAACCACTTCTAAGTAATGGCAGTGGGCTTGCCTCGCCTCCTGCAGAACATGGAGCTGTTGCTTCAGTTGGAGCCGCTTGAAGTGCAACTTGACCCATCCTCTATCACCTCCACTGCCGCCACCACCAACGATATGTCCCCTAACCCTTGCTTTCTTCATGTTTGGCTGCACACTGATCTCTGCAGCAAGCATTGTGGGAAATTTGATTTTCCCCGTGATTTTCCTCAAAAATTAGTTCACACCCGATTTTTCAAAAATCTGGACAATTTTATCACCCAGCCAATAAAGATGAGTGACGCTACAAATTTCTAATCAGCATTAGAAGATGGTAAAATGACAATTTGTAGGCATCCTTTAGTGAATCGTATACATGTAAAATTAGAAAAGGATAGAGAGGTACACTAAGGGCAATGGAAGCAATAAGTAATAGATATAATAAGGAAAAGATAATTATATAGTGACTACAAAAATATGCAAGTCTAGTACAGAATATTGAGGCAACATTTTTGCATATCCTTTAGATTCCATAAAAGAC
The DNA here is from genome assembly GCF_035609145.1 of Eleutherodactylus coqui. Classification (NCBI taxonomy): domain Eukaryota; kingdom Metazoa; phylum Chordata; class Amphibia; order Anura; family Eleutherodactylidae; genus Eleutherodactylus; species Eleutherodactylus coqui. Next base: position 394,483,282 of record NC_089837.1, read on the forward strand.
AGATTTGACCACCAGTGGTAAATTTATATTAACAGCTGGTTGATCTTCTGGTAAAGTGGTGAAAATTTGCTGCACCTCCAGGTGACGAGCATGTGCTATAAACAACCCAGCTGTCAGGAGTAGCCTCAGGTTCTGATGAGGCTGCCAGAAAAAATGTTAGTCTCCATTGACATTATGTTAGTGGAATAGACTTGATATATATATTTTTAGAAATAAAGACATGTATAGCTAAAAAGAGCCAATTTAATTGTATACTTTTAATGATCTTTTAAACATATTCTTCAAAAAAGAAAATGCCCTTGCCATCTGTGTGCCAACATAAAAAACAGCATCCAAATATAAACCAAATACATGCATCATCAGATAGAGTCCCATGGAACCTCGTTACCTATCATACAACATGCTGCATCTGAAATGTTATAGCTTTATAGAATTGCGACACACAGTCAAAGGTACGTGTCATCAGACAATGCCCTGTTGTTTAAATCAAGTTTTTATGTAAAAATTATTTCTCAATGCTTGGTGATATTTTTTTCATATTTTTAATTTTACTATGTATATTAAAAAATCATTCTCTGCAGAAAAAATACCCCGATAAAAACCTATACATTATTAATATACATTAACAATCACCCAACTAAATCTAACGATGATAGTCAAAGAATAATATACCGTATATACTCGAGTATTAGCCGACCCGAGTATAAGCCGAGTCAATAAGTTTTACCACAAAAAACTGGTAAAACTTATTGACTCAAGTATAAGCCGAGCTATACTTGAGTATATACTAGGTAAAGAAAAAATGCAATACTTACCTCCCAGCCAGCGTCTGTGTCCCCGGTGCGATTGTCTTCCCGGCGGTATGCGAGCTGCTTGAGAATTCTCCCCGCTGTCATCTTCCTGCTCAGCTTTGAATTCTGCTGCTGTCAGCGCTGTGTAGGTAAGTGCTGTGATTGGATTGAGCACCAGCCAATCACAGCCGGCACTCGAAAAGCCAATCACAGCCATTCAGTGATGTCATCCACTGAATCTATGATTGGCTGGCGATCGATCCAATCACAGCGCTTACCTACACAGCCCTGATAGCAGGGGAATTCAAACCTGAGCAGGGAGATGACAGCGGGGAGAATTCTCAAGCAGCTTGCCATACTGCCAGGGGACACAGGCGCAGGCTTGGAGGTGAGTATTGCGAGTTTTTGGTTGTTTTTTTTTTTACCTCACTCGAGTATAAGCCGAGGGGGGCTTTTTCAGCATAAAGAAATGTGCTGAAAAACTAGGCTTATACACGAGTATATATGGTATATAGGTAGTATACACAATAAGGCAATCATTTCTAGTGATCGCGGGTATTCCCTGCCATTAGATACTGTATTTGTAAGTTATTCTGTGGACAAATGATTACTGTCCTTTGTGGAAAAACCCTTTAAATTATAAGCTGAAATGAGGTTTGTTAGACTGTAAGTATTGCTGCAGAGTGGGCACCATAGTGATGCCCCTTTTTACACTGAACTAGATTCTCATTTACTTGAGCGAATGAGCTGGTGATGTCATCACCAGCTTATTCACGTTCGGGTAGCATATTTAGACTGCTTGATTCTTGTTGAGAATCGTGCAGCACTCATTCACTAATCATTCAGTGTTTCACATTTCTATTTCAAACACTGAAGATCAGTGAGCGCTCATCATTCAGTTTCACTTGTTTGAATGATTTTTTAAACGATAATCGTTCTGTGTAAATTCAGTATTATTAGGCAACTTAAACCTTTAAGGATCCATCCAGATAACTCCAACCACATAAGGACAAGCATTCCATTTCCCAACCAAACTGCTGTCATGACTTCAGGTATGATATCAGTCCCCTGTTAATCAAAAAGGCAAGGGACCTTATACACTGAATGGAATATTTCATAACAGTGTTGCAGAATGTGCCATCCGTAAATTCTACACCAAAATCTGAACCACTAATTGCAAATTTTGATGTGGATATGCTGGCAGGATTCCACTATTTTTAATTCTGCACCAAAATCTGCACATTAGTAGTTTGGATTTTGCAGCTGAATATTGATCAGGAGGGCATATTCCACAATACTGGTGGAGAATATTCCATCCTGTGTGAAAAGTCCCTAAAGCTGCCCCTAGAATAGCCCTATAATGTACCTGACTGTGGAGTTGTGGTTTGGAAAAGGACAGCCCCACTCACCGATGGCTCTCCACTGAAAACTCCCTCTTAAACGCTATCATGTCAGAAGGATGAAGATGTGTTATTTTTTCTGATTTCATTGGCTTTATTTCTACATACTATGCCTGTCAAGACTTTATACAAAACTCTGGGGAAAATACTATGCAGATTTTCACCGTAACTTGTGGCCATTAAGTGGTTAACATAGCAGAATGTATATAAATACTAAGTGTTGGGTATAAATACATAAAATTAATTTTCTCACATCAAGAAGTACAAAATGGTGCAAGGATGCATTAGAGACTATTAGTCAAGAAGTACCCAGAAAAATATCCTGGCAGGAGAATTCATTCACAAATGGAATGAGAGGAATGGCAAAAAAAAGGAAACCCGCACATCTTGGTGGTGGACCCACGTTTGCAGTATTCTGTAATAAGACGAGGACAACAGAGATAGCATTGAATAGACTGTCTGTTTTATCCCTTTTTAGCTGAGTCTCTTATCACAAACATATCAGAACATACAAGGAGCAATCACAGGCATACTGTTCATATGCTCGTCCGCATCCTGATTGATGCTGACATCTTTCAGCATCTTACCTTGTAGCACATTCACAAAAGTCATCAATACTATCTCTCCTATCTTTTCTCACAATTCTCCTTTTTTCCTCGACTCTTCTTGGCTGCTCCTGCTTATATGGCGCTGTGTGTTCACGAATCCCTTTATTTCTATGGATGGAATGAATACTTGAACTCTTTTTTTTTATTATGTTGTCTGATTTACATCTTGCTGTTGTCTATCTTCCACCAACAGGTACATTTTAAGAAAGTACATTTTCTATAGACTTAAGGGATTTGTGTCACAGATGCCTCGTCTACAGCATTAGCACATTACAGATAGAGTAATTCTTAGTGAAATGTATTAAAGACACAAGCTTCACATTATAAAGGGACAAACGGCAGAAAGAATATCTTCTTCATTCACCTATGGCAAACCTGATAGATGACTGAGTGCTTTGGGAAATCTTGGCTGATCTTGATATATTTTACATTTATTTTGCTACAATAAAACCACAATATCAATACATTACATTTGTTTATTATACTGACAGTAATAATAATCACCATTATTTATATAATCATTAGAGATGAGCGAGCACCAAAATGCTCGGGTGCTCGTTATTCGGGACAAACTTTTCGCGATGCTCGAGGGTTCGTTTTGAGTAATGAACCCCATTGAAGTCAATGGGCGACCCGAGCATTTTTGTATATCGCCGATGCTCGCTAAGGTTTTCGTTTGTGAAAATCTGGGAAATTCAAGAAAGTGATGGGAACGACATAGCAACGGATAGGGCAGGCGAGGGGCTACATGGTGGGCTGCATCTCAAGTTCACAGGTCCCACTATTAAGCCACAACTATTAAGCCACAATAGCGGCAAGAGTGCCGCCCCAACAATTTTTACTTCTGAAAAACCCTCATTAGCAATGCATACCTTAGCTAAGCACCACACTACCTCCAACAAAGCACAATCACAGCCTGCATGACACTCCACTGCCACTTCTCCTGGGTAACATGCTGCCCAACCGCCCCACACGACCCAGCGTCTGCTGCACACACAAAAGTGTCCCTGCGTTCCCTTCAGCTGCCCCCATGCCACACGCTCACTTCATAGCCACACCACCCTCATGTCAAATTATAATAGCCTCTGTGATGAGGAGGAACCGGAGGCACACACTGCAGAGGGTTGGCAGGCACAGTGCAGCCAAAAAAAATTATGCGCAAAGCTGGGTATTAATGAGCGACTACTACCCCCAGCAGACATGCAGTAAACTGAAGACGGTCACAGGCAGCCCAAATACAGTATTTTTTCCCAATTTTTTTTTAAAAAGCCCACTGCCTATATAGCCAGTATATCTCTTTCCCTGTACCACTGTCCCTGCCTCACCAGTACTGCCCCTATACTCAGTAAAATTACTGCAGACTGAGGACGCAATGGTCTGCACGCCCGATATACAAAAAAAAAAAAAATAGCAAAACTGCTAAAAGCAGCCTCAACAGTACTGCACACGGTCAGATTTGGCCCTAAGAAGGACCGTTGGGGTTCTTGAAGACGAAGATAACAGCCTAACACTCTCCCTATAGCAGCTACAGCAGGCTGGCATTTTCCCTAATGTCTCTCAGGGTGCATCTGTGGCGAGCCGCGGGCGGGGCAGATTTAAATACTCCAGTGTCACCTGATCTCCCCAGCCACTCACTGCAGGGGGTGGGATAGGGCTGGAACTTCACAGGAGGAAGTTGTAATGCCTTCCCTGTGTTACTATTGGCCAGAAAACGGCGCAAACTTTTCTGGGAAGAAAATGGAAGTGACTTGAACACCGTGTGGTGCTCGTCTCGAGTAACGAGCATCTCGAGTACCCTAATACTCGAACGAACATCAAGCTCGGACGAGTACGCTCGCTCATCTCTAATAACCATGCATATTATGTAACATTTCACATCACTTGATATTGGGCAATAGCAAATGCAACAAAAACCTGCAGCCATTAAAAGTATTAGAATATAGAGATTTAAGTAATATTTATGAACTAGAATATCCATTAAAAAACAATATAATATATGCCTACATACAGTATATATAGAGTCTGTTTATATCATGCTATGTGTGGCATGCTATGTATGTCAGATAGCTTGATATGATCAGTATGACTTATTTTCAACTTCACTTCAGAATAGGAAAATGCTGTACATTACTTGGGAGGCTTTGCATATAGTGTAGGTGTTAGGCATGAAAGCTCTTGTATCAGCAAAACCACAAACATTCTCGTCCTTTGACACACAAGAGCGGTATTGTGAGTGAAGTGTGAGACAAAATACATCTTGTTTACAAGGAGCCACATAAGATTGATGAAAATCCTACAGACTACTGATGGGCCACACTCCAAGACAGCAGAATACAAGACTGTTGCTCCAAGCATTATGTAGGGTTGCTCCGTTTGTTTGTCTTTGACAAGAATGGGTCATAAAATGAGATTATCAGACCCTTACAGAGTACAAACACACCTTGTCGTCTGACCCTGTAGTTATCTGTTATCCCAATCTCTGCACAGGCTTTTCTTTCCAACATATGTGGTGTTAAATATTCTTGTATGAAAGCAATAATAGTATTATAGAACTAATACCTTTATTGGCTAACCAAAAAAAAACATATTTGCAAGCTTTGGAGTTTAGAGGTCCCTTTATCAGGCAGATATACTTTAATCTTTTTTTTATACAAGAGCATTTAATACCACATGCTGCTTTAGCTGTATACCTTGTTAACATGCAGATAACAAGATATGCTACACAAAGGGTTTGTTTGAACCCTGTTACTATGAAGACACATAGGTCAGAATAAAGGCCCATTTACACGCAACGATTGTCATTTGAACCAACTAATTAACAACTTTTTTGCATTCAAATACTGAGCCTTTACACGTAAAGATAATCGTTTGCAATCCTCTGCATTTCCGTCATTAGCTAAAGGCCCATTTAGACAACGATTTTGCTCAAAATTAGCTCAAAAGCCATCTTTTGAGCAATAATCGTTGTGTCTAAATGCACAGCCATCGTGCACTGTTCGTGTGCTATTCGTTCACCGTGATTTCTAGCAAGCTAGAAATCACTCATGACTGTTATCAGCACCTCACGCTGATTTTCTCACTGGGCGGCACTGATAGTATTCTTTCAGCTGGTATCCTGCTGGCAGTTCTCAGCTGAAAGCTCCGAGAACAATGCAGATGTTTGCATATACAAAACAGCTGCTTTGTTCTAGGAGCTATCGCAGGGGTATCCCACTCCACCTGCATTAACTCTTAAGTATCCAATTAGCTACTTTAGAGGTATGCAAAGATGATCGCTCAAAATTGTCACTCAAACTGTTTGAGCGATTATCTTTCAGTGTAAATGGGCCTTAAGTAAACACTGGATTTGTTGTTTGCTCAGGTGGGAGTGTGTTTATGCGAAGAATCTCAAGTCTCTGGCCAGGAAATTATTAATTATTGTGAAAAAAAAGCCATTGTCTACTGCCCCATGAGTAAACAAGTAGTCATTGTGTTTAGCTGGGCAAACAATCCCCCCCCTCCTCCCTCAAGGTGTGTGAAAGACTGAACTAATGCCATTTAAACCTAACAACAAGTGAATAAACTAACAACTATTTTTATTCCAGCTGAAACTCAGTGATCAACAACAAGTGAACGAATAGTGCAAATGACTGTATGTTTACATGTAACGATCACTCAAATTCATTCGTTTGAACGAATTTTGAGTGATTGTTGCGTGTAAGTGGGCCTTAAGAGTTATGTACACAAAATGGTAAGATGTTTACTGAAGACTAGAGATGAGTGAGCATACTCACTAAGGGCAATTGCTCGAGCGAGCATTGCCCTTAGCGAGTACCTGCCATGTACAAATATTAGAAGAGAATTGTACACTACACTTTTGTGTACATTCTAATTGCTTCAAGATGATTAAAATAAAAAAAAGTGAAGCAACTTTGCAAATAGTCTTCAGTAGTGATGAGCGAGCATTGCCATTAGCGAGTACCTGCCCGCTCAAGAGAAAAGGTTCGGCTGCCGGAGTGGGTGACAGGTGAGTTGCGGCAGTGAGCAGGGGGAGCAGGGGGGGGGGAGAGGGAGAGGGAGAGAGAGATCTCCCCTCCGTTCCTCCCCGCTCTCCCCCGACGCTCCGTGCCCGCCACCCGAACCTTTTCTCTTGAGCGGGCAGGTACTCGCTAATGGCAATGCTCGCTCATCACTACTGAAGACTATTTGCAAAGTTGCTTCACTTTTTTTTATTTTAATCATCTTGAAGCAATTAGAATGTACACAAAAGTGCAAAAGTGTAGTGTACAATTCTCTTCTAATATTTGTACATAAATTCCAGAAATATAATGAGTTTACATTGCTTCAGTAGCCTACATGCATGGTACCTACACAGAAACTCTGCAGTTCCATGTATTCCTGCACTGAACAGGGGGTTGGATCAGATGACCCTGGAGGTTCCTTCCAACTGCACCATTCTATAACTCTATATCCACAGAATGGTCTGTGTCCGATGTTGTTTTATGTCATATGCAGTACACCAACAAAACTTCTGAAAACCTACACAAGCCCAATAAAACTTTAAGAGCTTACTCACACAAACGCGTTTGCACGCACAAAATCTGCACACACATTACGCATAGAACCTGTCATTTCAATGGGTTCATTCTCACTTTTGCAACATGCTCCATTTTGGTGCACCATTGCATACCAAAGACACCATAGAAGTCTAGGGGGTGGGCAAATGGTGCAATAAAATGCGCAATTACATCAACACAAATCGGGGACTAATTAAAGCTGCATTGCATTTTAAATCACGTCTCAGGTGTGTCCCAGGCCTATGTGAAAGGGCCCCAGCAGCGCAGAAAGTACATTAAAAAACATAAATATGCATGTAATAGTGCAACCTTCACAGCGCATAAAAGTCACACTATCACAAGCATTTTTGTGCTTACGCTCCTCTGAAGGAGCCCTAAAGGGGTTATCCCACAAAAATCATTTATCACTTATTCATAGTGATAAATGATGGATCACTGCGGGTCGGACATCCACAATCATGAGAACGGTGCGCCTTGAATCCAGTGTGTAGATGAAGAAGTGTTACACAGCTATCACTGTTAGTCTCATAGAAGTGAATGCAACACTATTGAACACACATCCGCATACACACAGCGGTTTATACAGATATCTATATGCATTATTACTTGGCAATACTGTAGATATAATTTCTATTATCAAGAATGAAATCAGTCCCAACAACACAGAGCAACTTTGGAACAAACCTTCTCTACAAACAACTGGCCAAACACGGCCAACAATACAAAAACTTCCGCTTTGAAGAGTGCAGCCTAGGAGTTCTTGTTTAATTATTTTTTCTAGATTTTATAATTGACTTTCTCACAAAAGAACTACACAAAACGAAGGATGTGGTTATCGAATAGTGAATGATGGCGTTTTCATAATGTTTATTCTCTGGTCAATGACTTTGCCAACTTTTTTCATGCCTAAGTTAATATTTGTTGTAAAACTGTGTACTTCATCCTTCCTTCAGTTTAAGCATTTGAGAAGAGGGTGGAGAAATAGTTTGCATGTAACACACCTATTTAACTGACAGCTGGTAAACTTCCATGAGGCACCTTTCACATGCGTGGACATTTCTGTGTCACAATGTTGTCCCTATGGCGTTTGAATTCCGCACCTGCTAAAATTTGTGCATCTTTACTTCAAAACTGCAAAATTAAAATTCTGCAGTGGAAAAGCTTTCTGCTGCGGTATTAAGGACGTCTTGCGGAATTGTTGTTGCAGATTTTTAACATACGGTAGATGTAATTCCATAATTAAAATCTGCAAGAAAAATGCAAGGAATTCTACAAGACGTTCCAATAACGTTCCACAGTTAAAAATGCTATAAAATCTGCTCAAATTGACAAAATCTGCATCTGCGCTGCATCCTGCGGACAATTGTTTCCCGAGTGAAAGGTCCATGATACAATATGGACACCCCTTTGTTGCTGTGAATGAATGACTTACTTAAGATATAAATGAAGCAACTAACGGCTCTTTCACATGACGGTATATCGGCCACCATTTTCGTGGTCGGTTGATATTTGCTACAATCTGATGCATTGGATTCCCATGCATTAGATCATGCGGCCGTATCTCCGCGGCGTGAAAGCACCTGGCCAGGCCAATATAGCGCCAAGTGCTTACACCCTGGCCCGCAAAGATAGTCCTGGAACTATCTTTCGGCCCGGAATACGTCGGCCGCTGCATGGGCTCCTATGGGAGCCAATGACAGTGGCCGGAGAAGGAAGATGGGTGGGAGTTTAGCAGCGTGACTTCTAAACTCACTCCCTCTTCTCTTCTTCTCTCTCCTCCCCTCTGGCTGTTTACAATAGGAGGCAGTGGGGGGTGGAGCTAAGCTTAGCCCCACCCCCTCCCACTGCGAACAGTCAGACCGGGGGGGGGGGGGGAGAAAGGTTAACCTCTCGAGGGGGAGGGAGGGGAGGCATGTATGCGCCGGGGCCCATGCCGTCTGAATGGGCATACAAACGTTAGATTTGTGCGCCCACTTGCGCATTTTTACGGCATCGGCGGGCGCACGTATAAACGCCTAAGAGAAGATATGAAAAATTCTAATGAATCAATAGAGATTAGAGATGAGCGAACGTACTCGGTAAGGCCGATTTTGCAATCGAGCACCACGATTTTCGAGTACTTCACTACGCGGGTGAAAAGATTCGGGGTTTGCCAGGGGGCGGAGCGTGGCGTGGTGGAGCGGGGGGTAGCAGCAGGGACTGGCGAGCAAAGCTAGGACCTATCTAATTGTACGGGCAGTGGCACCTATCTTCTCACCATTATTTTCAAACTACTGCACTCTGGCACGGAGCTTGAAAAGCCCGCACGGGGGAATAAATTCTCCCCGCTCAGGTGCAACTATGCTCCAGGCCACTGAGCATAGTTGCGCCTGCGCTCGTCTGAAACCGCACTTCAACTGATGTACAGGGAACTGCAGTGCAGCTTAATTCAAAAGACTACAGTTCTTTGCACATAACTAGGAGTGCTGCTGGGAAGAATATTTGGCGCTGCAGCTCATTTAGGGACCTTTCACGCAGTACAGCATTGCAGAATATGCCGTCCCTGAATTCTGCATCAAAATCCACACAGCTGGCTGTGGAGTTTGTTGCGGTATTGCCGGCAGGATATTGCTATTTTTAATTCCACACCAAAATCTGCCAGATTTTGAGGCTGTATATTCCACGGGAGGGCATATTCCATCCTGTGTGAAAGGTCCCTAACTCTCAGGATCAGTGAGGGTCCCAGAAGTCAGACCCCTCCGATCATAAAGTGATGGCATATTTCCCTTTTTATATAATGAACAATAATTCTTTCACAGACTTAATACAGATGGTTTTAAGATCACATGCACATGCAGAATGTAGCCAACACACTCATGAGAATGAACCCATTGAAATCAATTCAATCAATTTTCTGTGTTTAGTCTGCATATATTTTACGCGCGTAAAAACATGCGCAAATACGGTCGTGTAAGGGAGCCCTTATTAGAAGAGGTGAGATCAGTTGGAAAGATGCACAGCATAAATTGACATGCTGCAGATTTTCAATAGATTCGTTTAACGTGTTTTTTCGGTGCAAAATCTTCATTTTGCTCTATCCTTGTCTATGTTATGCAGAAATTTGGAATAGACTTCTATGGCAGCTGAAAAAAAATTGAGGGTGGGGGGGAGAGTTACCCTGCGCAGAACGGAGGGAAAAGGAGACAGCTTGCCCTAATTAGACATTTAATTGCCCTTCTATTCCACAACAAGGGTGTAACATGCAAGTATATAAACGGGTATTTCGATTGGAAAAAAAAGATCGATCTGCCAGCACAGACATATCAGCTTTCTTCTTGCTATCTCCAAACTTCGTTCATGTGTAAATACATTCCATCAGTATTACCGCATGAGCTCATCTGAATAAGCCCTTAAAATCCGCGCTGCAGATGGATTGATGCTGCAGATTTTTTCTGCAGCGTGTGGATGAGTTTTTCTGTAACTCTCCTCCATGCTGTTTGTACTGTGAAATGCTGTGGATTTTCTGCAACCGTTGCCATCATGGAAAATCCACAGCATTTCCACTAAGTTTGAACACATTCTTAAAAAGTTAAGACTTTGTATCTTGTATTAAGACTGTGAGCAGGTGAAGACTGTAAAATAATTGCTATAAATTCATTAGCAGCCTAGGGTTCTACAATCAGCTGGAGCCGCACGTCGTGAGATATTTTGTTTGCCTCTATATTTCTAATGCTCTTGCTGCTTTGGCTAGGATTATTAATATTGTTTTGGTGGCATTTTCTTTTCCATTATTAGTCATACTGACTGTAATTTAATACTTCTTATTAGCACATCTTGTTGCTTCTGGCTTCTCAATGGTAGGTTCTCAGGTTGTATAATTCCCTTGGATTTTTGATTCATAGCTCTGATTTGTTTTTAGTACATGTTGTCATTTAATTTGGAAAGCACAGTGGTAAAAATACCCTGGTCAGTTACATGTACTGTTATGTTAATTACAGGTGGGATAATTCTATTATTTTTATAATCTCTCTTTTAATTTATTCTTCGGCATATATACTCGAAAATCAACACATATTGCCACTCATGACTATTAAATAATAATAGTGTGTTTCTAGGTTGAATCTATACCGGTTCATACTTACTGCCACCTAGAATGTCTGGTCCGAGCATCGCCTTTCATCATGGACTAAAGATCTACTAGTCCCAATCAGGACCACATTTTAATTAGAACCAAGAGATAAAAAAGCCTGTTGGTTTCAATAGGTATTAGGCTGGGTTCCAATGGGATGGAGATCTTGTGGAAACATCGCGGCTTGGCTGCACCGAAAAGGCGCAAGATTTCTGCGGGCGAGCCGCAGCTTCCACACCGTGGGTTTTGGAGCTGTTCGGCCGCCCGCATTCCTTTGCGGCTATCTCTCCCCATAGAGACAAGTGAGGCCCCAATGGAAAAAAAAACTATTGACATGCGGCGGCTGTCAATTCCGCTCCGCATCGCCGGTTCCATCCGGCTTTTCCACGACGGATTGGCCGCCCCGCATGGAGAAGATTTTTACAAAATCTCATCCACATTGCTGCCTGCTCCCTGGATTAGGAAGGGTGGGCAGATTTGCCACACAGAAATTCGGCGCAGAATTTCCGCTGAAAATCTGTCCCGTGTGAACCCAGCCTTATGCTGTATTTTTTGTGCACTTGCAATGTGGTTTTCCCAACTGATTGGGGTTGTCGAAATCAGACATGCCTTTTTAGCAAAGCATGTACAGCAAAAGAGCTGATAATTTAAGGCTGCTTTCACATGGCTGTGAAACCTGAGCGAGAATTGTGCAATGTGAAACGGATGAATCTCGCACAAATGGGAACACCATTCTTTTGAACTGAGTCATATACAGTCATGGCATTGCCTATCTTATCCCATTCCTTGGAATGCATTGCCCATTGATTTCAATGGGATAGGACCTTTAATGCACCATCTGAAAAACGCTTTACATCCACAGGTAAGTCACACACTCATGAGCACGATATCGGGCCAAGTTTCACGGCCTGATATTGCGCTCACCTGTGTGTATGTAGCCTGATAGAGATGTAGCTAGTCGGGCAGGGGGTTGATGAAGAACATGCCCCAGGTGCTGGGTGTCAGAGGTGTTGGACATACAGTGCTCTGTCCATGTCAGCTATTACTGCAGACATCATCTTTTCTTCTGGTATAGAAAAGCCTAGCTATGACTCTGAATTTCATGGGTATGGGGGCCTCCTGACTCCCCCCATCCTCAATGACAGATGTCAGGAAAAATGATCATTATAGTACTTTTACATGGGATGACAATCAGCTGAACAATTACGCAAAAGGGTAAGTTTAAACTATAGTTGTTCAGTATAAAGATGGCCACCGACTGGTCGACAAGTGATCATTTTGCATGGAGATCCCCTCTTACAAACAATACATCGGCAAACAACCAATGCGCAATTGTTGCTCCTTTGAAAAGCAAACAAATGATTGTTCCTTGTACACTTCAGGGACTTTTCTCAGTGACTACTGAACAATAGTAGCTCCATGTAAAGATACCTTCAAGCTTGTTGCATTCCAGCCTGCATGATCATTTGTTGTGCTTGTCTGGCTGTCCACATTGAAAAAATATGTACACCCAGCCAAGATATTTATATATATAATAACTTGGCTGAGTATGCATATTTTTTTCAATGTGGACTGCCAAGCAAGCACAACAAATGATCGTGCAGCCTGGAATCCAGAAGCTTAAAGGTAAGAAAAGAGTGTATGTATATATGTGTATACATATATATATATATATATATATATATATATATATATATATATATATATATATATTTTTTTTTTTTTTTTTTTTTTTAACTCTTTTTTACCTTTAACCCCTTCCCGCTCCTGGACGTACCTGGTACGTCATGGCAGCCTGGTACTTCCCGCAACATGACGTACCTGGTACGTCCTGGAGATAGCGCGGGATCACATAAGATCCCGCGCTATCCCGCAGCGGGAGCCGGCTGTCAGTCACAGCCGGCGTCCCGCTCCAACAGCGGGGGGGCATCGGAGATGCGCCCGCCGCTGTTAACCCCTTCCCTGCCGCGATCTAAGTAGATCGCGGCAGGGAAAGAGTTCACAGAGGGATCGCGATCCCTGTGTGTCTCCGGCCGGAACTCGCGATGTTATCGCGAGAGCCCGGCCTGTCACCATGGCAACAGGACGCCAGACACCGGCGTCCTGTATTGCCTGTGCCTATAATCGCTGTACAAGCGATAAGGCATGGCAGAGCAGTAGCTTTGCCATGCCTTATGACAGCGATCATAGGCACAGTGATGTAAGTCCCTCAGAGGGACTCAAATAGTATAAAAAAAAGAAAAGAAAAGTGTAAAAAAAAGAAAAATGTAAAAAAAAAAAATGTAAAAAACCCCTTTTTTTATGCTTTTTCTAATATTAGCATAAAAAAAGGGAAAAAAAACTAAAACCCCACATATTTGGTATTGACGCGTCCGTAACGACGTGTACAAAAAGTTGAACACGCTTTCTATTTTGTACGACAAAAAGCGTAAAAAAAAAACGCTAAAAAACAGAGGCAAAATGCTAATTTTTAGCATTTTGCCTCACAAAAAATGCAATAAAAGTGATCAAAAAAGCCGTACATTTCCCAAAATGGTACCAATAAAAACTACAGCTCGTCTCGCAAAAAATAAGCCCTCATAGAGCTCCGTACATAGAAAAATAAAAAAGTTACATGACTTTGAATGCAGCTATAGAGAAAAAAAAAAGATTTCCAAAAAAAGGGGGTTTTATTGCAAAAAAGTGTAAAAACCTAAAAAAAATATAACAATTTTGGTATCGTTGTTACCGTACCGACCCGCAGAAAAAATTTAGTGTGTCATTTATGCTGCATGATTAACGCTGTAAAAAAAAAAAAAAAAATCTATGGCAGAATTGATGCGTTTTCTCTCCCTGTTATCATTAAAAAAAAAAATAAAAAATTTACGATATTGTCTATATACCCAAAAGTGGCACCGATAAAAACTACAGATCGCCACGCAAAAAACGAGCCCTTATACGGCCGCGTCGACGGAAAAATAAAAAAGTTATGGCTTTTGAAAAATGGAGATGGAAAAATACCAAAAAATCGCTTGGTCCTCAACGCCAAAATAGGCCATGTCATTAAGGGGTTAAGCTTCTGGATTTCAACCTGCATGATCATATATGTATGTATATATATAAACACAATCTTGATGTACCCTTTTAACATTTCCTATGCTCAGGGCAGCTGAGGGTAGGTAAGTATATCTTCACTTTTCGTAGAGCAGAGTAATGTTATAGCATCCAATCGATGAAGTTAAGGACAAATTTACTCTACATCAGTCATCAGTCTCACTTTACAGTTTTAGGGGATTCCTATACTTTTCATACACATTAGATAGTCTTCACTCGAATTCTTGTTTGGCCATCAGCTGTTTCACCTGACACCCCATACACATGCACGCTTGGCCGAATGAACATGTGTTCTGATTGTACAGAGGCTAGAAATTCTCACCAGACTCTTCTGACAGCGGTTATCTTTCCAAAAGCAAAAGGATCAGGCAGTCAAAATCCCACAACTAGTTCTTTTCTCCTTCAGCATCTGCCACAGGGAAAGAGTTGGAAGGTCATCATACTCATCAGATGATAGTTCAATCTTGCCGAAATCAGTGGGTTTGGTCGAGCTACATCGGATGTGTACTGCCAGTCTTATCTTTACTACATTTACTTAAAATTTAGATATAGAGAGTTAAAATGTCTCGAATCAGCCTCATTTACAAATTGTTCCATATAATTTTTGCTTGCATTGCTTAAAATATTATGTTATGGGAACATTCATAGGTCTGAAGATGATTTGCAGTCCACTTGAAGTTCTAGGGCATTTCTGGTAAAGTTTAGTGCATAATTCAAATCATTTGTATTTGTGACAATTCAGCAAAAACTGTGTTGCCTTTAATCATATGATTCCAATTGTCTGGCTTAAAAAAAAAAAGACTTCCAGAAAAAGAAGCTGCTTCTGTACCACAACTAAATGGAAAAAGTTACAAAGTGACTCTTTGATGTTTGTTAAAAGTCTTTTAAGATAACTTTTATATACTTAAGTCATAGCTGACAGCATGGCGGCTATTTAAATAATCCAATTAACTGAAAAATAAAGTGCTGTAATCTACCCTAATTGTATCATATATTACAGAAAAAATAGATATAATGTTTTCTGTAAAATGTAGCAAATGATATGAGAATTCAAGGCAGTAATAGGCTATATGGAATTATTCAATACATTGATTGCAATAGCATTTAAAACTATTCTTTTCAGCTCATTGTTGGTTTTATATCCCTCAAAGGCCAACTACCGGTATACACGTTGAGATCAGTCACAATGTCTTACTAGATGATTATGGAATCATTATTGTTAGCTATCTGAGCGATTTTACTAATGATAACAATAATTGTTTTCGCTGTGCTGCTAAAATGTTCAGGTTTGACTGATGGAAATCTGCTCCATGCTGCAGTGTTTCTCAATAACACATACACAGGGGTAAGAGGCATATCTGTCTCGGCTTTACGATGCCCATGGGTGACACAGCAGGAACCCAGTGACAGGTTCTCTTTAAGAAAATTTGAAAAAAATCAAACCTCTTGCCATGTCATGTTCTTTATACCTATGGCCAACATAAGAAATATTTGGTGAAATATTTTACTGTCTCCAAATTCATCTGTATTAATTGGATTATCAAAGCAAAGGGCTTTGGGTTGAGAAACTTATTAGCTAGGGGCATAACACGAAAAGATTTCCAATGAAGTGGTTCATCAAACTACTAACGACCACTTGTCTTAATGTATGTGTGTGAGTGGTTCTCATGCTCCGCCCCTGGTAACGTAATCACTCCACCCTATGGTGATGTCATTGAAGGTCCTACAACATTTATAAAACACAGAGTCTGACCAACAGAAGAACACCACAGTTCGGGCTCTTGGAAGAGGGAGAACAAAAATAACACACTGAGAATACAACAAAGCCATTATTATCTCAGAAGACACAACTCAGCAGTCCTGACAGAAGACTACAACCTACCACCACCAAAGAGATCCAGTGGGCTAGAAGATCTGTGGTGATGTCACTGCTGTGGGAGGAGCGAAGCTGTGTGTGTGATGTGTGGGGTGTAGTAGAGCTGTGTGTGTGCATGTACCATGTAACAGAGCTGTGTGGCTCATTGCGCCACCAGAAACACTGGTACTATAATTTCTTACACAACTGAGCAGTCCTGACAGAACACATTGACCTACCACCACCACAGAGATCCAGTGGGCTGAAGGACTTGTAGTGATGTCACTGCTGCGGGAGGAGCCAAGCCGTGTTTGTCTTTTGTGGTAATCAAGCTACTGTGAGTGTGATGTGCCACCAGAAACACTGGTACTATAATGTCCTAATAATTACTAGTATCTCCCTATCCATGGCTTGACTCTTGATCTTATACATTAAAGTGTGCCTCCAGTTAAGTGGTTCCACTTAAAAACTCTACTCTCTCTACTAGGCTACTATCTAAAATGTGGGAGTTAGTATTGTATGACTCCCCTCTATGACATTGTTATACCCTAATAGGACATAAGGATAGGGGTTACCCAAATTAGATGACCTCTTTTACCCCTTAACGCTGCAGGGCGTATATTTACATCCTGCAGCATTTGGGTATATATGAAGGGAGATCGCTCATCAATCTCCCATCATACACCACGGGGGCCTGCTGTTTTTTACAGCCGATACCTGTCGGCAACAGCTCGGCTAATCTGGGCTGTTAAACCTTTAAATGCAGCTGTCAATTCTGGCATTACATCATACTGCAGGAGTGATCAAAGCATCACAAGTTGTTGATCATTAAAGTTTTACTATTAAAAAAAAGTAATAAAGTTTAAATCACCCCCTTTTTGCCATATTTATAATAAAAGTAACGCATTATTTACCCTGCACGATGAATGTTCACAAAAAAAAGAACGCCATAAATGCACTTTTTTGGTCACGCTGTCTCCAAGAAAAAATGCAATAAAAAGCGATCAAAAAGTCGTATGTATTCAAAAATGGTAGCAACGCAAACTACAGGATATTCCGCAAAACATGAGCCCTTGCACAACTATGTCAACAGAAAAATGAAAACGTTCTTCTGCCACAGAAAATGGCGGCAGAAAACAATTTTAAAAAATGAAATATCTTTAAAAAGAAATAAAAGTAGTACAGCAAAAAAAAAAACTATATAAATTTGGTATCGTAGTAATCGTACTGACGGAATTTCATTTTTTAAAAATTTACTCCACTTAGAGTAAAATAAATAGTACCATTGAAAAATACAACTTGTCCAGCAAAAAACAACCCCTCATACAGCTACGTCGATAAATAAATTACAGATTTACGATTTTTTAAAAGGAGGAAGGGGGGGGGGAACGAAAATGGGGAAAAAAAGGGCCATGTCATGTTGGCACAACCCAACATGTCTGCAACGTTGGCAGATGAGGGCGATGCCATTACAGAGCCAGCACCGCTGCAGCACAACAGGCCCTCTGAACACCAGGGGGATGACTGCTCCAGTGAGACGGGGACGGGGAGTGCAGGGCAGGCTAGACAGGTTCTAGTGGTGGGGGACTCAATTATTAGGGTGACAGAGAGGGCAATCTGCCATAAAGACCGGGATCGTCGAACAGTGTGTTGTGTTCCTGGCGCTCGAGTTCGACACATCGCGGATCGGATTGACAGATTACTGGGAGGGGCTGGTGAGGATCCAGCGGTCATGGTGCACGTTGGCACCAATGAACAAGTTAGAGGTCAATGGAGGGCCCTCAAAAATGATTTCAGGGACCTAGGGTCCAAGCCCAGGGCGCGGACCTCCAGGGTAGTTTTCTCGGAAATACTACTTGTACCTAAAGCCACACCAGAAAGGCAGCAGGATCTTAGGGAGGTAAACAAGTGGCTCCGGAGTTGGTGTAAGAAGGAGGGATTTGGGTTCCTGGAGAACTGGGCTGACTTTGCTGTTGGCTACAGGCTCTACCGTAGGGACGGGCTGCATCTTAATGGGGAGGGTGCAGCGGTGCTGGGGGATAAGATGGCTAGAAGGCTGGAGGAGTGTTTAAACTAGGGACTGGGGGGGAGGGCAAAAAGAGAAATAGTGGGGTAGCCAGTGTAACTAGCGACCCGGGTTCAAGCAAAGGGAATGGGGGTCGAGCAGGGGGTGGGGTTAGTACAGTTAGAAGTGATAGATCAGCCATTAGTACGAATAGCAACAAAACAAATTTAAATAACAAAAAAAAACGATATAAATTGTATGACCACGAATGCAAGAAGTCTGATTGGTAAAGTGGGTGAGCTTGAAGCGAGAATGACTGATGAAAATTATGATATAGTTGGAATTACGGAAACATGGCTTGATGATAAGTGCGATTGGGCGGTGAATTTGCAGGGGTACAATCTCTTCAGAAGGGACCGAAGGAACCAGAAAGGGGGAGGGGTATGATTGTACGTCAATTCGAACTTGAAGCCGAGGCTATGGGAGGATATAGGGGTAGGAGAAGAACAGGTGGAATCTCTGTGGGTAGAAATACAGGGAGGAAAAAATAACAAAATCCTGATAGGAGTCTTCTATAGACCACCAAAAGCAACAGAAGAAACTGATAACTTACTATTAAGGCAGATAGAAGAGGTGTCAAACCGCAATGAAGTAATTATCATGGGGGACTTTAATTATCCAGATATAACATGGGAAAACGAAACCTGCAAATCACACAGGGGTGATAAGTTCTTGAGAGTAATTATAGACAATTACCTGAACCAACTGGTACAGGAACCAACAAGAGGGAGGGCCATTCTGGACCTAGTACTAACTAACAAACCGGAACGTATAAAGGGGGTGCAGGTTGAGGGACACTTGGGGAACAGTGACCACAATATAATCAACTTCCAGCTGTCATTCAATAAGAAGCCTTATCAAGGAGCGACAAAGAAACTAAACTTTAGTAAAGCAAAATTTGATCAGCTCAGAATTACTATCGGTACCATTAATTGGGACAACATCCTCAAAAATGACGGTACAGAGGACAAATGGGAAAAGTTTAAAAGGATCCTAATCACCTCATGTGAGCAGTTCATTCCCTTTAAAAATAAAAGAAACTCAACTAAAAGGAAACCAATGTGGCTCGACAAGACGGTAAGAGGGGCAATAAACGAAAAAAAGAAAGCGTTCAAACTACTAAAGCAAGAAGGCAGCGAAGAAGCGCTAAAATCATACAGGGAAAAAAACAAAATATGCAAAGATAAGATCAAAACTGCCAAGGAGGAAGCAGAAAGACGGATCGCCAAAGAGAGCAAAAACAACCCGAAGCTATTCTTCAACTATATTAACAGCAAAAGGATTTGCAGGGAGAGCACTGGCCCTTTAAAAAATAATGCAGGAGAGATCATTGATGATGACGGAGGGAAAGCAAATCTACTAAACAGTTTCTTCTCAAGTGTATTCACAAACGAAAAGGAAATGCCACACGAGATGCAGGGGAATAAAATGAACCCATCACAAAATATCTCATACCTAACGCAGGAGGAGGTGCGGAAGCGACTAAAGAAGACTAAAATTGATAAATTGCTGGGCCCAGATGGATTACACCCAAGGATACTAAGGGAACTAAGTGACGAGATAGCTAGGACGCTATATCTAATATTTCTAGACACTATCAAGACCAGTGTAGTACCATTGGATTGGCGCATTGCCAACGTGGTTCCAATTTACAAAAAAGGGAGCAAAAGTAAGCCTGGTAACTACAGGCCAGTAAGTCTCACTTCAGTAACGGGAAAAATTTTCGAGGGGATTCTGAGAGACGCCATCGATGAGTACCTCAAGGAGAACAAGGGAATAACTCCTCACCAGCATGGATTCATGAAGGGTCGCTCATGTCAGACAAATCTGATCAGTTTCTACGATGAAGTAAGCTCTAAGCTGGACCAGGGAGAATCTATTGATCTCGTATATCTGGACTTTTCTAAAGCTTTTGACACCGTGCCACATAATAGGCTAATATACAAAATGAGGCAGCTCGGACTGGGCGAAAACGTGTGTAAGTGGGTAAATAATTGGCTCGATAGAAAGCAGAGGGTGGTAATAAATGGTTCGTACTCTGATTGGACCACAGTCGCTAGCGGGGTGCCACAGGGTTCAGTATTAGGCCCCACTCTGTTCAACATATTTATCAATGACCTGGTAGAGGGGCTGCACAGCAAAATATCAATATTTGCAGATGACACAAAATTATACAACATAATTAATGCAACGGAGGACAATGTGCGGCTACAAACGGACCTGGATAAGCTGGGGGCTTGGGCAGAAAAATGGCAAATGAAGTTCAATATTGAAAAATGTAAGACTATGCACATGGGCAGGAGAAACGGATGTCACCAATATTCACTTAATGGGGTATCACTAGGGAAAAGTGATATGGAAAAGGATCTGGGGGTACTAGTGGATTGTAGACTGAACTGGAGTAACCAATGCCAGTCAGCTGCTGCAAAGGCAAATAAAGTCTTGGGGTGCATTAAAAGAGGTATAGGGGCGAAGGATGAGAACATTATCCTTCCATTATATAAGGCACTTGTCAGGCCTCACATGGAATACTGCGTACAGTTCTGGTCACCGGTGCTCAGGAAAGATGTCACAGTGCTTGAGGGAATTCAAAGAAGGGCAACTAAACTAATACATAGAATGACGGGGCTGGATTACCCAGAGAGGCTATCCAAATTGGGATTATTCACCCTGGAAAAAAGACGGCTAAGAGGTGATCAAATAACCATGTATAAGTACATGAGGGGACAATACAAGGATCTCTCCCAAGATCTGTTTACACCCAGGACCGCGACGGTAACAAGAGGACATCCGCTACGATTAGAGGAAAGTAGGTTTCATCACCAACATAGAAGAGGATTCTTTACTGTATGAGCAGTTAGACTGTGGAACTCTCTGCCAGAGGAAGTGGTGATGGCAAAATCCATAGAGGAGTTTAAAAGGGGACTTGATGTCTTTCTGGAGAGGAAGGACATTATAGGATACAAGTCTTAGGTTAATTGTCAATCTGGGTATACAGGCAGGTAGGAACTATTAGGGGTTGATCCAGGGAACAGTCTGCTTGCCATTAGGGAGTCAGGAAGGAATTTTTTCCCCAAAAGGGCTAAATTGGTTTCTGCCCTTGGGGTTTTTTGCCTTCCTCTGGATCAACACAGGAGGATAGACAGGCTGGACTAGATGGACATTGTCTTCATTCAGCCTTACATACTATGTTACTATGTTAAGAGGTTAAATAGGGAAATTCACGGGATGCATTGGGTGTGCTATTATGATTAACTGCCTTCTGTACAGCAACAGCATACAAAGAAAGACAAATGCAATAAAGGACAGTGTTCTTATCACCATTTTTAGATTTCTTTTTCCTGCTCCATCATGGGAGTAAAAAAAGAAATACCTTGCTGGAGATCCTTCATGTAATGGAACTGAATGGCTTTGAATGGTCAACATTGACGTTAATGGGGTCCATCTGGCTTTTTCCTGAATGAAATAATGCTGCATGTCTTGTATTTAATGGGAATCTATGTTACTGGATCCAAATGAAACCTGCAATGCAAATGTGAGTGAGCCCTAGCTTGATGTCAGTGAGTCCTAATAACTACGGTACAGTATGTACACTCACAGAGCCCTGTACATGCAGATTAACAAATGCACAATAATCAAAATTGTAATCACTACTGTTACATTTGTGTGGGCAAATAAGCACAAGGCCCACACGATTACGTCCAAAGACGGGAATATAACACACACAGGGACCTGAAACGGAATTCACACTGGACGTACTAATAGTAACACCAGCTGCACAGAGAACTGCATACTGCGGACTGGACTCACGGACAGACATAACAGGACAAACGGCCAACACACTCGCCAAACATCCCCGCTTGCTAAAGCAGATGGAATAGCTGAAATATAAATACGAGGAATTAGTTAGTGAATTGACCAAGTCACTTAAGCCGCGAGCCCAGTGATCAACTGTCCTCGTATCTTGCGGTCCCTATTCTAACGAGATACATGATCCCGGAGCACCAGGCACAGTTCCCACAGCAAGCAGCAACAGGACACAAGTGACACAGCAAGCTGCAACACAGAAGGAAACATGACTACTCGCCCTGGACACCAAACAGACACTGACAGGAGCTGGGTATATATGTGAGCAAAGACCACCGGATTGCCTTACAAGAGATCACCACACCTAGCCAACACAATCATGCCAGACTCAGGGAAATGTGCTTCTAGAAACCATAATACTACAGATCCCAGCAGCACAACCTAACATGTTTGTTCTGTGCCATCTCTCCAGCAGACAATATGGTTACAAAAAGGGGGTCAATTTACATAACTCAGCAACAATTTCATTTGCAGTCAGTGGGTTCTTGCTAGGCTATTTTATGTATCAATGAAGGTAAACTAAAGAGAATAATATAGAGAAGGGAACAGCAGGCTGCAATTATCTGACTGTTCATTGTTTCATGTTTAAAGACCCACATTGATGCGATTCTGCTATCATCACATAGTAATTATGTATTCTAGATTATAGAGAGGATGCATAACGTACATTTGTGTGCTTAAATCTTACTGGTGTGAATTTATTCAGCTGCTACACTAAAATTTGAAGACCTGTTTCCTGTCAGAACACATACAGTACATTTCTAATCCTCTTTTACTTATTCTAATGAGACGTAAGCTAGCTCTCAAATATGCATACGTTAAATCTGCAAAATGTATGAATTCTGCCAAATTGCATAGCTAATCTCTACAAAATAAGAAGAATCTGAGTTTTATTTAAATCCTTGAAGAAAGAAGGATGTGTCATAACTGTTTTATATTCTGGGCTGACCTGGCTATGTCATCTGATATTAAACTCAATGCTGTGTGCATAAGCAAATGACAACATGTTCTGTACAAACCAGTCTAATATATTAGCATATCTCTTATATTTATTAGAATATTTAGAGTTCTTGAAGGGAATCTGCCATCACCTTTTACACTGTCCTCTCCAAGGACAACATAGGGTAGCAACAGGCTCACTGATTACAACAATACTTCTGTCTTGTGTATCTGTGAAGCAGCTTGTCAGAGAACTTACATTCTATCAGTAGCAGCACACACTGAGCACTACAAGAAGTAATCCTTCATCTTCATGAGCTGCAGGCTAGCTCAACCCGCCCAATCCTTTAGACACTGATTGACAGTGCCTCTCTATGGAAGTAATAGATAGATAGCTGTCAATTAGTGGCAGTGGGGTGGATGGGTTTACCTGCAGCTCATTAATACCAAGGACTACTTCTTGTATTCTTCTGTGTGTGCTGCCACTGATAGAATGTAAGTTTCTGACAAAGTATTCACAGACATAGTGTTGCAATCAGCAAGCCTATTGCTTAAAGCAGGGGCATCAAACTAATTTTCACCAAGGGCCACATCAGCCTCATGGGTGCCTTCAAAGGGCCAATTGTAATTGTAAGACAGTATAGTAATAGTGACCCCCATAGTGGCCGCAGTAGTAATAGTGACCCCAATAGTAATAGGGTCCCCATAGTAGCTCCAGTAGTAAGTGACCCCGATAGTGACCCCAGTAGTGATAGGGACCCCCATAGTGGCCCCAGTAATGATAGTAACCTCTAAAGTGGCTCAAGTAATAACCTCTATAGTGGCCCCCATAGTGGCTCCAGTAATAACAATGACCCTCTTAGTGGACCCAGTACTGATAGTGACCCCCTAGTGGCCCTAGTGGTAACAGTGACCCGCCCCCAGAATACAGCAACAGCTCCCATAGACTCCTATGGGAATCTATAGGAGCTACCAGAGAAGGGAGGTGAGAGGGAGTTTAGCAGCATGTCTGCTAAACTCCCACCTCTTCCCTCCTCCTCTCTGCCTCTTGCTAGTTGTTTGCAATGGGATGGGGTGGGACAGGGTGGGAGCTAGTGTGCTGAGCTTAGCTCACTAGCTCCTGCCCTTTTCCGCATCCCCCCTCTTGCAGAGCTAAACTATCTCCCCCCGCCCCACGGTATCCCGGGCTCAGCGTATACTTGCCGGAATAAGCCAACTGAACACCCGCATGGACGGGAGTTGTAGCTGTGACTTGGGCGACCAAAAATCGCTGCTTCCATGTGAAAGAGCCCTTAGGTTGTTGCATGGCTGGAGGGCCACATAAAAAGAGGCATCGGACCGGATTCGGCCTGCGGGTCTTGTATTTGACACATGTACTTTAGAGAGTGCAGTATAAAGGCAGTGACAGATTCACTCCCATGTGTCCTATCTAAGAGAAGCATAGGATAGAGGTAGAAACCCTGA
Source organism: Eleutherodactylus coqui (assembly GCF_035609145.1). NCBI lineage: Eukaryota > Metazoa > Chordata > Amphibia > Anura > Eleutherodactylidae > Eleutherodactylus > Eleutherodactylus coqui. Next base: position 394,508,028 of record NC_089837.1, read on the forward strand.
TGCTGAAGATATAGTGCTTTCAAATATTTAATTCAGTATTTTTATTTAAATTAACAGTTTATGGGCTATCAGACTTTTTACCATTGTTTCCACTGCACTACAGAAAAATAGCCTAATGAAGGGCATCTTACCACAAAAAATGTTGTTTGATGCAGATTGATCCATTAACTCTTGTGGTGGTTACAGTAAATATCTAAGTTTGCAAGTGACAATTTGGGTGTGGTTTGCAAACAGGTGGGTTTGCAAGGAAATTGCAAAGATACATAGAAGCTGTGCTGTCAGCCATCCTTTGGTTGTATTACAACTAGAGATGAGTGAGCATACTCGTTAAGGGACAATACTTGAGCGAGTATCGTCCATTTCGAGTACTTGCCTGCTCGTCAGAAAAGATTCGGGTGCCAGCAGCGGTGAGCGGTGGGTTGCTGGAGTGGTGAGCAGGGGGGAGCGGGGGTGGGTGGGGGGAGAGAGATCTCCCCCCCATTCCCCCCGCTGGCACCCGAATCTTTTCTGACAAGCAGGCAGGTACTCGAAAAGGACGATACTCACTCGAGTATTGTCCCTTAATGAGTATGCTCGCTCATCTCTAATTACAACATAGAGAAAATCTGTGAGACTTGCTTACCTATTAAGGGCTCATGTCCACGGGTGGGCTTGAATTCCGGGATTTTTGTCATCCCACCAATCAAAAAAGAAATTAAAAAAAAAATCTAAAAGTCATAGGTACCTAATAATTATATCAATGAAAAATATAGCTTGCCCCAGAAGAAAAAAACTCTCACACAGCAGCCCTGGAAAAAGTTATTGGGTTAGAATGTGGAAGTAAAAAACTATTTTTTTTCCTTTTACAATTTTTATTTCTTAAAAATAGTAAAACATAATAAAAGCGATATAAACCTGGTATCTCCGTGATCATACTGACCCACAGAATAAAGTTAACATGTCAATTTTACGGTACCATGAATGCCATTGATCAAGACAATCCCAAAAAATTAGCGCAATTGCACTGTTTCCCCTTTCTCCTCCCTCAGAAATGTTTATGTTTTTCAATACAATATCTGGTATATGATTACCATAAAAAATACCATTCATCCTTTAAAGAAATAAGCCCTCATATGGTTCAGTCAACAGAAAAATAAGTTGTAACTCTTGGAATGCGTTGGTCAAAAGTGAGAAAACACAAATTTCCTGGTCATTACGGGTTAAATAAAAATGCTAAGTGCCTAAAAACTGATGTATGTATTAATAAACCATGTTTTTTATTAATGAAATATGTGAAACTGCTCATTTTGCTGGAGCCTTTCTATGATCCAAAAAAATCTATAAATATTAAATTATTGTAAAATCATACTATTCAATGGAATAGTGATTTTTATTACTCCAGAGAACAAAAATATCGTAATAAACAGAAGCAATAAATGCAGCCATGATGAATAACAAATATCTGTCAGCCTATTCTTTGACTGACTTACTGGTAATGCTCAGTACTGATCAGACACATACTAAATTCATTATACAGAAGTTGTGCTTTTGATTGCATATATGGAAATTTGTATAAATGTGTCCAGTCTTTTCTATTTTTCTGACACTGATGAACTGAGTGAAAATAAAGATGAATACAATAATCAATACCAGAATCATACTAAAAACAAGGGAAAATGAAATAAAAAAACAGCTGCTTTGCATACTGAAATACCAAGAGTCTCCAATCTGCATGTTATGAATATATGCAAAATGATATGAAAATATATTAGATTCATCTTGCAAACAATTGAAGCAAGATTCACAGCATCTCAATCATTTATGAGCTACTGTAATCAAGCCGGCACAAATCAGTGCATTTAGTAGCGTTGCCAGTCCCTTGGGGCAATATGGTGAGATTGACTGCTGAGGAGTCTGACTTCTTATTTTGCTCCAGTGTGTTGTGCTTACACTTGCATTTCGAGCTTGACCATACAAGTCTTGTCTGCGGGTAGGGGTCTTTACAAAAGGCCAAACAGCAGTATAAAGGTTAATTTGTGGATCTCAGAACACTTGCCTTTTCACCCTGTGCCGTTCAGTTCACTGAAGCACTGCCAAATTATGTGACCCAATTTCAAAAAGAGACATGGTAATTCAAAAGAATCCAAAGTTGCCCAAGGCCGTTATGCTCCTACTGTACATGGAATTCTTAATTTGCTTGAAATCATAAAATAATAGATATAAAACATCTTTACTAAGGCTCCCAAATGGAAAGGAAGCAGAATTTACAGAGCTGTACAATATCAGTTGTAGTATTATAGCATGTTTCCTGAAGCAGCAACCAGCTGCACTTAAAAATAGCTGGCATGAACCTTGCTGGGTAATTCTCAACTGCTGTCATTATATGGGTATTAAATGTAATTCAGCATCAGCCCACCAGGAAACATCACTGTAACCCAAAGATTTTAATGTTTTGTATCTTCGTATCTTTGGCCCTGCCTTCCAAGAGCCATAACTTTTTTAGAATTCCATTGACATAGCTTTTTGAGGGCTTATTTTTTTATGGTACCACCTAATGTACATGCCCTTTTTGTTTAATGAGTGTGTCTTCCAACAGTTATGGGCACCGCGATGGGGAGTTACTATGCCCCATTGCATGCCAATCTGCTCTTGGGCTGGTGGGAGGAGACACTGGTTTTTGGTGATTCAGTTACAGAGGGTATGGAATCTATTGATCTATGGCTTCTTTATATTTTTTGTGGTTTAACGTCGGGACATGGGTACCTTCTTAGAGTTTGTCAACAGATTTAATCAAAATGAGGTGGGTCTCAGGTTCACCTGTGAGATCTCTATATTGACAGGCTTCCTTTCATAGATGTATGTATATTTAAATCACCAAACGGTGAACTCCGTACCACCGGCCACTGGAAATCAACAGCCACGAACTCTCTCCTTCACTGTAGCAGTTATCATCCTGCTCCTCTGAAGAAAGGGACACCATATGGCCAATACCTCAGACAGGAAGGAGTTAATTAAAAAGCCAATGAAAATACGACACCTTTTTTCCGTGATCCGGGTTACCCTTGCCATATTTTACGACAAGCATATCACAGAGCCCTTACCAGGATAAGATCACTCTTTAACGTGATTTACATCAGGATGAAGAGTCTGATCAAACCATTAGACTCATTACTACTTTTGATGGAGCTGCCTAACATGTAAGACATATCATTAATCGACACTGGAACACACTGTGTATATGGACCCGGACTTGATAGGAGCTGTCAGTACTTGTCCATCTGTAACGTATTGGTGGGGTTGGTCATTACAAGACAGATTGGTCCTGTAGTTTGTCATGGCTACAGTTATGCATTGTGGGGTATTATCTCTGTAGTGGCTATGTGGCGTGTTCAGCTATACATATAGGATGCACTTTCGATGTGAACATTCTGCCCAAGAGTACAATATTAAATATTTCAGCAACAGCAGGTCTAGGGAAGTGGTTTATTTCAGTGATGGCGAACCTTTTAGAAACCGAGTGCCCAAACTGCAAAACAAAACCAGCTTATTTATCCCAAAGTGCCAACACGTCAGGGGGCAGGGCTTATCACGACGCATGGTTTTTACCTCCGTTGTTCTTAAAAGGACAGGGCCGCTTCAAAATAGTTAGGGTGCATATTGTCACTGCTTTTGCATGCGGAAATGCTGTGGAATTTGCCACGAAAATTTCCGCTGAGGACATTCTGCAACTTTTTTACCTTGTGTAATCATATCCTAGCAGTGATAGCGACCCCCCAGAGCAGCCCCAGTGGTAATAGTGCCTCCCTCCCCCCCTATGAGTGGCCCCAGTATTAAGAGAGCTACCCCTCCCCCCCATGAGCGTCCCCAGCGGTAAGAGTGCTACCCCTCCCCCCTATGAGCGGCCCCAGCGGTAAGAGTGACGCCACGCGGTGGCCCCCAGCGGTAAGAGTGACGCCGCGCAGTGGCCCCTAGCGGTAAGAGTGACGCCGCACGGCGGCCCCCAGTAGTATTAACGCCCCCCGTTGAGACCCATATTCTTATCCCCCTCCTCGGCGCTGCTGCTGGCTCTAAACACAGGTGCACTGTGCCGGACGTGCGGAACCAAGTAGGAGACGTCAGAGGTACTGGCCCTGTCACACCTCTAGCTGTGGATTAGCTTCCAAGATACTTGGGTTGTCCCCCCTGCTGTACTGCTGAAAAGCATCTGTGAAGGAGTGCTCCGCTCCCCATCTGCCTGTGAGCAGCGAAGGCCATGGCATGTGCTGAAGAGAGAGGAGGCAGGGGACCGGAGTGGCGGTAAGCTGCCGCATCATGGCTCTGCTGGTGCTGTAGCCTTTCAGTCCTCTGATTGTAGTCCCTGCTCCCTTGGTGCTACAGCAGCTCTGCTCACCTGCCTGTCCAGCCCTGCAGGAAATGTCAAGTCCGCTGAGCTCATCAGCTGTGAGGTTATTGCCATGTACAGCAGCATGTGCTGCGCCCATCAGTCTTGCCGCCCCTGCCGATCGATCACTCAACTCCTTCGGTGAATTCAGTCAGCAGCCCCCGCACTCAGATAGCCTCAGACGCCTAGGAAATGTGTAGCACTCACTCGTCAGAGGGACCGCTGCCCCGGGATCAGTGCAGCTAGCAGCACAGCCGAGTGCTGGCAGGGGAGTCCCGGCACATGCCGGTATTCTGCAAAGTGGTGAGCGGCCAATGGTGACGCGTGCCAGCAGGGAGGGCACTGAGTGCTGCCTCTGGCACTCGTGCCATAGGTTCGCCATCACTGGTCTATTTGGTTACATGACAAAGTGGTACGCAGTATGTGGGGAAGACAGTGAGAGAGTTTTTGAAAAGAATGGCAAACATATTAATGATATACAACACAATAGAGATACTGCAATCGCTTGCCTTATTAATGCTAAATATGCAGACTCAACTAATTACATCACATTTATGGGTATTGACTTGATCTCTCCTCCAATACATGGAGGTGATTGTGGTTGTTTTTTTTATTATGTAGAGAGACATTTTTAATTTACACCTTACATACTATGAAACCTAAGAGGTTAAATGATAGATGGAAAAGAATACCTGTCTTATACAAAATCTCTCTCCTCCTGTGTGGGGTACGCGGCAGGTTTGTTGCCAAAGTTTAAAATTACTTTCCATAAATTCTTTTGAAACATAAATGACAGATGGAACTCTCTGTGCTATTTGTAAAATCACTGATAAGGGATTTGATAGTTTTCCCAATTTTTCCTGACCAATGGATGAGAGAATCAGCCATAGAATGCCCTTCATATGGGGTTTTATCATATGTTGGAGTAATCACTTAATTTAGGTGATACCCAAGGGGTATTGTAGCCTAATCAATCAGGTATGCCTAATTATATAAATGATGCATCGGAGAAGAATACAATGAGAAACACCCAAGTGATGTTTCCAAGCTCTTCCGAAGCATTTTATTATTGCATAGTTTATATAGCAAAACTTTCAGCACTGTCAGGAGCCGATCACGAGCTGCCTCACCCCGTCAGCATCCAATCAAAATCTAAAAAGCATTTCATAGCGAATCATAGAAAGGTCACAGCTTCATGCACATGCACGTGTCTATAACTGCGTAAAAATAGAGAATTTTTATACAAATTGTTCTATTGTAAGAAAAATAATCCTTGAAAAAGACACTCAGTACAAAGGCAAAGAATAATGCCAAAACATCTGGAAGCTTAATTAATTATTATAAATTGTATCGTTCTGTCACTTTTTGAGCGTGTAAACCAGGAATTATGTAATTTTAAACCATTACTATTGGCTACTTTCACACATGCGATCGCTTTACTCAGCAGTACTTCGATAATTCTCTCGTAGTTTCTCACTGAAGTGCGGGTTGCTACAGGAGCACTTCTCCCAGCTCTGGCGTCACCTGGTTTTCAGAAATTGACGTGCCTGACTGTAATCTTGCCTCTTTAAATGGTGACGCACTATGCAGTGGATAGATGCCATTATATTCCTTTGCAAGATGTAGAGGTTTTTTCTTTCTATTTTTACCACTATATGTGCTTATCTGCTGCCATATACAGCCCATACTCTGCATTGGCGTTTCTCGGCATTGTTGCTTTTTATTAAGTGCCATGTTGTGACTGTGCAATTTATGATCATATTGCATATACCTCATAGGGTTTTTGAAACATTTTTCATCATTTTCTTTTCTGCTATTCGGTGCTGTTTTTTCCTCTATTGGTCTCCTGATGAGTCCGGGGGTAGGATGAAATGCATTGCGACCCTCTGCTATCAACTACAGTTCTATTTTCTCTTTATGTTGTTCTGGTTTATATACTTTAAACAGGGCTATAATAGGAATTTCTAGTTTTCAGGGTATCCATGAAGCCACTCTTTTCAGGGTGATCCCCTCACTTGCTGCCAAATAGGGTGATTTAGCTACTATGGATTTTTAGAGACAGTTTGTCCATTACTTTTAAGTGCACCCTGAAGAGGAAACCCTTACCGACAGCCAGCAATGTCCATGGAAAATCATATCTAGATAAATGGATGGGCCTACAGCACTGGTAAAATCCATCTTTATTATAACCTCTATCATCACTGAATGTGGTGCCATAGATCATCTTATGGTTGTCCTATAGATTCATTTTTGTATTGCTATTATTATTTTCTGTTGGGCAAATACAGATCAATATTTGCCCAGTACAGCATAAAAACAATGACAGCAAATACGAAGGTAGATGCAGATCAAAAACTAATGAAATCTTAAGGACATACAGTGTAATGTGATCTGTATCATACTCGTAATTGGGATCCATATTATGATACAAAAATATTTAGATATTTTTCATCCATGCTAATGTCTCAGTATGACTTCATCCCCAGATGTTCAGAATGGGTGCATCAGAGTGATTGTCAGTATATGTCAATGTTGCAATACTAAAACTGATACATACACTAGAATTTACAACTGCTGCTCTTGATGGATTGCACAACCTACATGTACCCAATGAGGGATTTAAATGCACGATTATTAAATTAACTCCTCCTATTCTGGCATAGAAATATTTTTAAAATGTGCCAGATTGGGAGAATATCCGAGCCTTTAGGGACCTTTTACATCGGATGGAATAGACTGCAGGACTCACTGCAAGCTATGGTAGTTCCCGCATCAAAATCCACAGGTTTTTGAGGCAGGATTAAACACAGTTTAAGGGCTCAGTCAGACGGGCGTTTGTTCACTGTGCATGTTACTTGCATTTGCGATCCGCATCTATTAGAATCAATGGTTTTCAATGGCAGCGGTCACATGCCCGATATTTACCTGCACACAAAAATGCACAGCGGTAAATATAGGACAACGGATTTAAAAATGCAAGTAACTTCCGGCTTTTTTGGATGTGAGACCCCTGGATGTTGCCACTTCCAGGGGTTTCACCTTGTGCTCGGTGGGGCCGGCGGCAGCAGCACCGACCCCATTGAGAACATACAGTGAAGATTGTGATCCTCTGGCACAGCTATGACAGCTGTGGCAAAGAAGCGCGATCTTCTCCCATTGCTTTCAATGGGGCTGGCACTTCTGCAGCCCCATTGAAGGCAATGGGATACTGGCAAGCTCTGCAGTGATTTTCAGGGAAGGGCTTTAAACATAAGTCCTTCCCTGAAAATCATCCCTAGAATGTGTAAAAAATAAGAAAAATATATACTCACGTCTCCGCAACTGCCGGGGCTCAGGCGCATAAAGCCGCGTCTTCTCCTGAACTGCTGTGAAGTGCTCCCTCTGATTGGCTGAGCACTGTGACCAATCAGAGGCAGCACTTAGCTGTCATTCAATAGCTGAGTGCTGCCTCTGATTGGTCACCTTGCTCAGCTAATCAGAGGCAGCTCTTTAGCAGGCAGGGATTTTAAATCCCCACCTGCTGAAAGCACTTCACAAGAGTTCAGGAGAAGATGCTGCTGAATGTGCCTGAGCCCCGGCAGCTGCAGAGAGGTGAGTATTTATATATTTTTTACACATTCTAGGGATGATTTTCAGGGAAGCGCTTATATTTAAAGCCCTTCCCTGAAAATCACTGCAGGGGCTGCCAGCATCTCAATGCTTTCAATGGAGCCAGCCGTAGCCTTGGCTCCATTGAATTCAATGGGATAGCATTGTGGTCCTCTGCCACAGCTGTCACAGCTGTCACAGAGGATCACGATCTCCTCTGTCAACGGGGCCACCGCTGCTGCTGCCGGCAGCTGTCACAGTTGCAGCAGGGGATAGCAGGCAGCACACTTTATGTGCGCATAAACGCAGCCAAGTGTATTTTTTTTCAGCGTGACGCCCGCTTCGGTCATGTTACTTTTTTTACGCATGCGTTTTGCGCACAAAAATTTGCACATAAAAATGTGCAAAAAACTTGCCTGCAATTCTGCTTCAGATCTGCGGATTTTGGCATGGAATTCCACAGTTGCGGATTTGACTGTGTCCTGTGGCATAATTCCGTCTTGTGTGAAGGTTCCCTTAGGGCTCAGTCACAGGGGCGCCGATCAGCCCGTGTTTCTGAACAATAAGACGGCCGCACTGCAGGTGCGGACGACTCTCCGCACCGGCCAGAAAAAAGAACATATGGCTGGCAATGGAGCCGGTCATGCGGAGATTCTTCCGCATGCGGTGCGGCCGTCTTTATCGTCTAGAAACACAGGCGGATCAGCGTCCGTGTGACTGAGCCCTTAGGTTCTGATTCAATGTAACTTAAAACATTTATTGCAACTCTAAGAAGCCATCTCACCCAGAATTCAAATTCCCATCAGGTTCATAATTACATGTTGATACCACTGATATCCAAAGGGAAAAAATATCCAGCACTCTGGAGGACTCCAGAATAAAAAAAATTGCTTTATTACATAAAATGAGTAAAAACGTCATTAAAAAGACACGCTTAAGCCTGTCCTTATTCATAGCTGTTCATCTAACAGAGTAACTGCTTCTTATATACTGCAAACAACCAATTAAAACACAGTATCCATTATGCAGCTCACATTAAAAATATATAATATAAAAACATTTTTAAAACAAATTAAACACATGTTCTATAATACAGAAAGAGAGCAAGGAGTCGGAATCAATAATGCTAAGCTACATCAGTTCCTGGTTTAGACCTGTACGATGCCTTGTATTTAAGGTAAAAATCCAAACCTCTAGCAGTTTATGCCTTATTTTATGGCTGCGTCTCTCCAACTGATTAACTCTCTGTATTCCAATCACGGAGCAGGATGACACGTCACCTCCATAACGCTCATAAAAACATCTGGAAGCCGCAGAAGCGTTACTTATGTCAGAATGTAAACTGTCTGAGAGGTGCTTACAGATGCGCCCTTCAGACCGCATGTGGTGCAGCCCACATACTGTAGCTTGCACAACACATACGTGATCAAATAAACTATAAGTGTAGTGTTACAATTTAATACAAGGTCTAATCATAAAAGAAGCACCAACAGTACAAGGTGACAATTTATCTATCTTCTCTATATGACTACATACCTTATGAACTGTGTGTCCCCAGCCTAAAGGCCCCTTTAGACACAACGATTGTTGCTCAAAATTTGCTCCAAAGCCGTCTTTTGAGCAATAATCGTTGTGTGTAACTGCACTGACATCGTGCAGTTTTCGTTATGCCATCGCTCATCGTCTTTCAGCGTGCTGAAAAACAACGATGAGTCTTATCAGGGATTCACAATAGGATACAGCTGATACTATTGTTTCAGCTGTATCCTACTCCCTGATGACAGGCGGGGTACGAAGAACGCAGCTTTCCAGCTGCGTTCCCCATTCCCCGCACAGAGCACTCGGCTGTATAACAGCCGGTCACTCCGTGCAGAAAACAGCTGAATGCAGAAGACAAGCAGGGACACCCTGCTTGTCTTCTGCATCCTCCGCTCAGAGCGCTCGGCTGTATAACAGCGGGGGCACTCCAAGCAGGGAACAGCTGGATGCAGAAGACAAGCGGGGACACCCCGCTTGTCTTCTGCATCCTCCGCTGGGAGCGCTCAGCTGTATGACAGCCGGACGCTCCCAGCGGAGAACAGCTGGATGCAGAGAACAAGCGGCCCCCTGCTTGTCCTCTGCATCCTCCGCTTGGAGCGCTCAACAGCATGACAGCCGGGCGCTCCCATTGGAGAACAGCTGAATGCAGAGAACAAGTGGCCCTCCGCTTATTCTCCGCATCCTCCGGAGCGCAAGGTGATCACTCAACATTTGAGTGATCATACTGCGATGTACATGACACAACGATTATAGCTCAAAAATCGCTCAAAAGACATCTTTTGAGTGATCGTTGTGTCTAAATGGGCCTTTAGTCACCCCTCATAGACTGCCATGTTTTTACTTGATAATCACGATAGAACCTAGGTGCCCGTTTTCTTGCTAAATTTAATGTTTTTTGCAGGTATGATTTTACCCCTTTCTAAAGTTATCCAAAATCCTGTCCTGACATGATACAGGTAGACAATTTGTAAAAACTAGATTGACCCAATGTTCGCTACGCGAACATAAAAGGTTTGGAAGAATGGTTGTAGATGTTTTAAGAACTGATTAAATTGACAAGGACATTTAATTGGTAAGGACTTCAGGTTAAACTCAATTTTCTAGTGTACCAACTTCCATCTTAGTGTACTCCTTGAACAGTTCACCTTCCATGGCTTGGTCTTCCACGTTTTGGAGACATGGCAACAGTCAAACTGGTAAGCACTTGATATGAACGTTGTTTATAAATGCTTGACTCTCCCTAGCGGCGCAGTTGGCTGAAGCACAACAGAGCTGCTAGACTTAACATATGATTTTTACGGCGGTGGTGAGAATGTACCAAATCTAATGGCACCAAAACCATCCACCAAAGGTCACGCAAAGACGTCAAAGTGTGGTGCAAGAAAAAGCCTGTAGGCTTTGGTATATTAGATATTTTTAACATGATTAAACTTGACACTGTATGGGGTTGAAAAAAGCAAACTAGTATCTAGATTCCTACATTAAGGATAGTTGATCGAAAGGATATTTCTCTCCCTCATCGCAGAGTTACATTTAGCATATTCTATAAATCCTTTAGAGTAACCCTGTTCTACCAGGTAAGTTGTAGTGGCAATTGTCTCTGGCTCTCTGTTCACCATAAGGTACAAATCTACACTCCTCAACATTGAAATTGCAACACCAAGAAGGACAAGTCATATGGTTATGCAAATTGAGGAAATAGAAGATGTCACTTAATTATACAACTGTTCATTTTCAAGCACCTAGCTACAGACTACAGCATGCAGGAGAGGCTTCAGTGGTATAAAAGCCAGATCAAAAGCAATTTTTTTTCAGCCACATGAAACCTCAAAAATCAGATAGTCTTGTAATATGATTGTGCGATGTTGCCAGTAATCGCCACTTGTTGCCAATTGAGAGGCAATTGATCAGAGAGACCTTGGTTTATTACTCCTATCAGATTCGAAGAATGGTGCATAGTGATCCCAAGCCCAGGGCATTGAACAGTGTCCACACAATCCATCAGAAAGCACTTGCATGGCATTGCGCTATTAGCTAGACATTCAGCAACAGTTTTTTCATTGATCTCACATCATGCTCTCAAATGTCTTGGTGCAGTGTATGATGGGAATGGAGCCTGGAATAGAGATCTATCTACTTCAGCAATGAATCCCACTTTTGTCTCAGATGCAATGATATCTGAAAACCATTTTAACAATGCCAGTTTTACTCCTGGAATTATGATGTGGAGTAAAATAAAGTATGGTAGCCAAACCCCTCTAGTCTTTATTACAGGTACACTAACAGCTCAGCGTTATTTTGATTGGTTGTGGAACCAATAATATGACCATTTCCTGAAGTGCCTTAACTCTTTCCAATCCAATTTGTATCCTGGTTTTCCTAGATGGCTTACTTTTTCTGCTGCTATACAATGGCGCTATATGCTGGCTAAAGACAGTACTGCATGAGGTGACACATTGGATAGGCTTCGACAGCAGAGAGGCTGGCAATCTACAGTAAGAGAACCCTGACAGACGTCTTCCGACATCAGAGCTGTACAGCCTTAAATCATAATGTCTTTAGACGTCAGACAGTGGATTGGAAAGGGTTAAGACCCATTTTTCAACCCAACTAAGCAAGGCCACATGTTGCTCATGCAACTCGGAGCAACCTGTGTGGCCTAAATGTGCACGTGGCGTCTCCGGACCTGTCTCCCATTAAGCACATCTGGGACGTCATTGATTGGCAATTGCAAAGGGTGCTGCAAGCAGCACATCTTGATGACTTGTGTGCCCAAGTGCATTCGGCATGGCAGAACTTTCCGCAGACAACCACTAATAACCTCATTGATAGCATTCCAAATCGTGTATTTCTGTTTGTGGCGCTCATACGTGATACTTAATAAATTTAGACTTTTGAATATTTTTGTTTCTATTCTTTATCATTTTCCTGCAATTCCTGCTAGCCGTATTCTACTGCCCCCGATTCGGCCATTATACGACCCAATTTGACCATTGTCTGTGTGTATAGCATCCCTCACTCTCTATCTCACCATATCGTGCACATCTCCAGCCCTTTTCCTTCTGTATCACCCCATTACTTGTAGTATATAAGCTCGTTGGAGCAGGAGCCTCACCCCTACTGTCTCCATCAACTAATTACTTCATATAACTGTGGTTTTGTTTTTATTCCCCCTGTCTTGTAAGCGATGCGGAATATGTTGGCGCTATATAAAAATGATTATTATCTTTTGCATATCATTAACTATCGATCCTGTGGTTTCCATAGTTCCATGACTTTTCCTACTTGGTGTTGCAATTTCAAAGTTGAAGAGTATATGAAAGCCACATTCTTTTTGTGTGTTTCAGCTGATTGAGCATTCAATTTTCATTGTCTCCCCCTTTTTATATTTAATGATACACAATCAGATTATAATGATTAGAAATGTATTTTATGGAACTTAAGTTATATGAACATTTAAATGCAAATGCATAAGGCTGTGAATGAGACTGTCAGAAGCAGCCAAGTCAGCATGCTCAGCTGTACTGGTTCTCACATTTAACTTAATAGAGGACAGTGCATGCTCATCCTGTTTTCTGGCAAAAAAATTGAAATTCAAGGCCCCTTATTCTCTATAACAGTGCTAGACCAGACGTTGGACCCCTACCTAACTTACTTTTATAACTTTCTTGATTAATAGGTTATAAAAGTAAAGTTTCAAGTTTTGCCGGATTTGTCCTTTAGTAATATGTTCTGTGTTCATTTCAACTTTCCAAGGTACTTGACAGAAAGTCAAATGGATTATTTCTTCATTAGTTCTTCCATTTACTATGATAGAACAACAAGGTTATTCATTGTTTGCTACATATTAGCCAATGCATAGGTTCTAAAGGCAAGCATAACAATAGTAGCTTTGATCAGTGAACATGAACTTTTCACTGCCTCTAATGTTTATGAAATTATTTTGCACCATTTTAATAAAAGACTTAATTGCTCTCTAACCTTTATTCATCTGCAAAACAGTATGGTGCATTTTATGGTCACAGTACCTATTACCATGTGCCTTTTAAAAAAAGCCATTACTGAAGCCTATTTAATGAATATAGAAATTAATGATTGGAAGAAAGTTTAGATTTTTTTAAATAAATTTTCTTAGAATATATGATAATAGCATTTTTACTTTGACAAGTACATCAAAAAAGGTTTGCATTCTTAATGTAGTTCTGTGCATATCTCTATCAGAAATTCCTTCTATTGGGCTGACATCTGATACTGAAAGAGGAAATTGCATGTGATCGGCTGTGGATTGACTACTCACATACCACTGATGAAGGAAAAGATGATGCAATGAAGGGAGACGATCGGCACTTGGTAACTTTCATGGTCATTTTTCAATGATTGTTTGTTCTCTCTTCCTCTTATACCATTTACATTATTTCCAGCGGCACATCCCCTGTTTACAAAAATGATATTTTTTGCCCACATAAAATTTGCAAAGAACAACAAACTAGTGTTTTATCAAACATTTAGTCAAGCATTTGACAAAGTATCTGATACCATACTTAATTAAAAAAATGACCAAATATGGGATTGACAAGGCAACTGTTAGGTGAATTCACAACTGTCTGATTGATCATACTCAAAGAGAGGTCATAAAAGACATAAATGGCTGCACATCCAAGTGGAAGAATGTATCAAGTGGGGTACCACAAGGCTCTGTCCTAGGCCCAGTTTTGTTCAACATTTTTATAAATGATCTGGAGGAGGGAATTGAGGGAAACTGATCAAATTTGCCAATAACACAAAGTTAGGTGGGATAGCTATCACTGGGAAAGAGAGAGAGTATTCAAAAAGATCAAGAAAAGCTTGAACAGTGAGCAGCAACTAACAGAATGGTATTTAATAAGGGAAAATGCAAAGTCCTACATCTGGGCAAGAAAAATGAAAAAAGCACATACAGAATGGCAGGAATTGGCTAAGCAGCACATGTGAAAAAGACCTGGGCATACTAATAGATCATAAACTGAACATGAGTCAACAATGTGATGCAGCAGCCAAAAAGGGGCAAACACAATTCTGGGATGTATTAAGAGAAGCATAGAGTTTAGATCACGTGAGGTAATTATCCCCCTCTACTCTTCCTTAGTCAGACCTCATCTGGAATACTGTGTCCATTTCTGGGCACCACACTTTAAAAAAGACATAGACAAACTGGAGCAAGTTCAGAGAAGAGTTACCAAGATGGTGAGCAGTTTGCAAATCATGTCCTATGCGAATGGTTAAAGGATCTGGGAATGTTTAGCTTGCAAAAAAGATGGCTGTCTACAAATATCTGAAGGGCTGTCACAGTGCAGAGGGATCAGCCCTATTCTCATTTGCACAAGAAAAGACCAGAAGCAATGGGATGAAACTGAAAGGGAGGAGACACAAATTAGACATTAAAAAAAGCGTTCTGACAGTGAGGGTGATCAATGAGTGGAACAGGTTGCCACAGGATGTGGTACGTTCTCCTTCAATGGAAGTGTTCAAACAGAGGCGGGGCAGACATATGTTTTATATTTTTCATTTGCTTGGATCATCCTCTGACTTAAGCTAAAATGCAATAAAATTACAACAAAATATAGTATGTGAAACATGCCTTAAAAGATATTGTCCAGTTTGGACAGCCCCTGTCATGTAGAAGGTTTCACAATAATGTGCCCCCTGTTGATCAACTATTAGTGCCATAGAGGACGCCGCTGATGTTTTTTTTTTAAAGAATGACTTGGCACTAGAGATGAGCGAGCATACTCGCTAAGGACAAATACTTGAGCGAGTATTGTCCTTTTTGAGTACCTGCCCGCTCGTGAGAAAAGATTCGGGTGCTGGCGGGAGAGAGTGGGGGCGGAATCTCTCTCTCTCCTCCCACCCCACCCGCTCCCTCAACACACCGCTCACCCCCGCCGACACCCGAATCTTTTCTCACGAGCGGGCAGGTATGATTTGTGATTTACTATAGCCTCAGCATGATAGATTACCGTGACAATGGTCTATAGTTTGCTTTAGACTCCGTAATTGCATGGAATTTAAACAATTTTGCTAATGATTACATATTGGAAAATTGGAGTTAATATAATTCCCTAATGTAAAAAAGCCATGGTACCTATGAACTAGGGTTACAATTTAAAGTACTATTGCTCCCAATCAAAGCTTTGAAAGTATCACAGATTGTCAATGGTCCCCAAAAATTATATGGCCACCAAAGTGTTGCATAAGAATAGTAAGCATTTGATTCTAGTTGTCTTAGCCCCCCTGCACATGGGCGGAAATTCCGCGGTGGGATTTCCCGCAGAATTTCCGCCCGTGGAAACTGCCATAGGATTGCGTTAGAAAACATAATCTTAGGCAGACGGCCGTGATTTGTCCGCGTGAAATCACGCGCAGCAAACAAATCACGGCACGCTCTATTTATGTGCAGGGCTCTGTGAGAAATGTCACTTCCCCGCCACTGGCTCCACTCTGCGCATGCAGCGGCTGGCCGGCAGCCGGCACATTAAAGAGACGGAGCCGCGGGAGAGGTGAGTGCCGCGCTGGTCCTTGCAGGGGCTCAGGTCGGGTCCCCACTGCTCCCATTGCTCTGGTGGCCAGTTCCTTGCAGAACTTCACATTCTTGTGCATTCTGATGTAACTCTTGCAGCCAATCACTGGTTCTGCTGCTGCAGTCACATGACTTTGTGTCAGGATGTGTGCACTCAGAATAAAGACCAGCTGGGGACTGGCCACTGGAGCAAGATCAGGTGAGCATGCCTTCTGATTCCAAGGATGCTTGTTTTTTTTCTAGAACTGTGTTCCTTTTTGGTCAGTTTCATCTGGCATACTGCTGGTGATATGGCTTGTACAAACAATGCCATAGATGATTTTTTTCTATCAAAAATTTAATGCGTTGGGTCAACTTTACATGTTTCGTTTACAGCTGAAAAGAAAACAAGCATAATGCACTTAGACTATCATTAGACTAATTACTCTTAATTATAGCTGTTTCATTTACACTATTTCTGGCTGCTATTATAAGTTAAAATGAATATATAAACTTACAAAAAGAAACATATAATAACCTGAAGGTAACATTCAACTTTGTCTTCTTCTTTTACTGAGTTTCTATTTTATTTGAGCAAAGAGTATAGGTATGTTTGCATGAGGCAATAATCGCCTGAATAATCATTGGAAACACTGAATTCTGGAGACAGTCGTCCCATGTACAAGTGGTCTCCGCTCATTTGTCGGCCCATGTAAATAATCTTTGAGTGTTTGCCTGTCTACTGTGAATCGAGGTGAGCAGTCAGGAGCACAGGAGTGATAGCCGCTGGAAAGGCTGTTGGGTGCTTTTATGCCTGACAGTTGTCCCATGTTAAGGGACCTTTAAGTCCAGATAGTGGCTTGTTGTGTTGTCTTCATATCTTAAAACCCCTTCTTTTGCCATTGTCATGTAAATAACTGCCCTTACTTGATTATAAATTCAGGAGTGGTCAAGTAAGGCTGACTATATATGCCAATTTTGACAGGAGTGGTAGATCATTTAATGTGTATGAGGAGACTCTACTCCAATGGCAGATGTTTAATGAGATAAGGATTAGGGAGTTGGATTTGAACTGCCCAATCCTTTTGTTCTTCGAAAAACAAGTTACAGCCAGAGGAGTCTTTCTGCCCTCTGTTACATGCATGCTTTCTCAAGTCAAGCATGCAAGCATATGCGGAGGCTGGGAGAGATAGTTGTCATCCAAATAAGCCAATAGCTATTTATTATGTATGGCCAGCTAACAGCATTCTATATAAATATTTGCAGATGATACAAAACTATGTAATTAACACAAGAGAGGACAGAATGTGGTTGCAAGAGGATCTGGATAAGTTGGGGGCTTGGGCAGAAAAGTGGCAAATGAGGTTTAACACTGATAGATGTAAGGCTATGCACATGGGCAGAGGAAATATATGTCACCATTACACACTAAATGGGAAACAACTGGGAAACACTGACATAGAAGGGGACTTGGGGATTTTCATAGAATCATAGAATGGTAGAGTTGGATGGGACCTCCAGAGTCATCTTGGCCAACCCCCTGCTCAGTGCAGGATTTTAGTTAACTGTAAATTTCAACTGGAGCAACCAATGTTAGGCAGCTGCTGCCAAGGCAAATAGGATCATAGGATGCATCAAAAGGGGTAAAGGGGCACATGACGAGAACATTATTTCTCCTCTTTACAAATCACTGGTCAGGTGATGGTCCACCTAATAACTATGTATAAATATACCAGGGGACAATACAGAGATCTCTCCCATCATCTATTAATACCCAGGACTGTGACTGTAACAAGGGGGCATCCTCTTTGTCTATAAGAAAAAAAGGTTTCTACACCAACAAAGAAGGGGGTTCTTTACTGTAAGAGCAGTGAGACTGTGCAACTCTTTGCCTGAGGACGTAGTGAAGGTGATTTCGACAAGAGAGTTTAAGAGAGGCCTGGACGCCTTTCTTGAGCATTACAATATTACATGTTATAGTCACTGATTACTTCAGAAGGGTTGTTGACCCAGGGATTATTCTGATTGCCAAACTTGGAGTCGGGAAGGAATATTGCCTTAATAATTCCTTTAAATGAAAATTGGCTTCTACCTCACTGGATTTTTTTTGCCTTCCTCTGGGGAACAGGGGGGAGCTCTCTCTCTCTCCCCACCACTCCCCTCTGCAACCCCCCGCTCACCCCCGGCGCCCCCCGAATCTTTTCACCCGAGTAGTCAGGTACTCGAAAATAGCGATGCTCGATTGCGAAATCGCCCTTAACGAGTACGTTCGCTCATCTCTATTCCTAATATATTTTAAAACACTTATTGCTTTTATGGTTCAATAGAGGAGAAGAATATTTTTGCATGTATGGGCTGAGCATATAACAGACAGCCCATACTGTATTATTGGTAAAATTTAGGTTAATATCCACCTAAAAAAAATGAGATACATAGATCCTACTCAAAATAACACTCCAGTATACTTCTTGGTAGTTAAGAACACAACATTAATAACAAATGTTAGTACCACTTTGCAATATGCCCCCTACCACCTCTTATGCTGGAGCCGTGTGTATTCAGTGGGGCTCCCGGCTACAACTTAACTTCCTATTTTACCATAAGGAGCTTTGATTTTTATACTTTGTTACAGTTCAGAAAAGACTAAGCAGACAGAAATCATCTCATACAGATGGTGTAAGATGTTGAAAGAAAAAAAGATTCCAAGTTTGACTTGTGAAAGGAGCCTTTACAAAAACTCCTCAGAGCGCACGCTTTGAGGTTGCCTCACCTCACACAGTGCAAATGCCAACCAGTCAAAAGGCCATGTCACAGAGGTTACTAAAGATAATGAAGTCTCCAAAATCCTGCTAAGGAGTTTCATGACGCAACATGCTGGGAGCGGAATGAGCTCAGTTCACTGAACAATTTAATGTCCGAAAGTAATGAAATCATAAGCCTGCTCCACACAATGGATCTGTCAGACAAGATGGGGATCCCTGCAAAGATATCTCTGCTACTTTTTCAAAAGTGTCAATTTTCAGGTGCTCGGGGAATAATTAAAGCCAAACACTTTATAGCAGCATATTTCAGAAAATCTGAGATTAGATATTGTTTCTTGTCAGCATCTTGCATACTTTAGCATATTGGTTGCACCACTGTGGAGTTCATAACTTGTACGGTGGTGCCGTATAGTTCATTATCTATTGGTCACATAAAGTAACCTCGGGGATTGTGTTTTGACTACTGACAGAATTCATAGACGTAATATAAAAATGATGCGAATCTTCAATGTTTGTTTATGAAGATTAGAGATGAGCGAGCACCAAAATGCTCGGGTGCTCGTTACTCGGGACGAAAATTTCGCGATGCTCGAGGGTTCGTTTCGAATAACGAACCCCATTGAAGTCAATGGGCGACCCGAGCATTTTTGTATATCGCCGATGCTCGCTAAGGTTTCCATTTGTGAAAATCTGGGCAATTCAAGAAAGTGATGGGAACGACACAGCAACGGATAGGGCAGGCAAGGGGCTACATGTTGGGCTGCATCTCAAGCTCCCAGGTCCCACTATTAAGCCACAATAGCGGCAAGAGTGGGACCCCCCCTCCCAACAATTTTTACTTCTGAAAAGCCCTCATTAGCAATGCATACCTTAGCTAAGCACCACACTACCTCCAACAAAGCACAATCACTGCCTGCATGACACTCCGCTGCCACTTCTCCTGGGTAACATGCTGCCCAACCCCCCCCCCCCCCGCACGACCCAGTGTCCACAGCACACACCAAAGTGTCCCTGCGCAGCCTTCAGCTGCCCTCATGCCACACCACCCTCATGTCTATTTATAAGTGCGTCTGCCATGAGGAGGAACCGCAGGCACACACTGCAGAGGGTTGGCACGGCTAGGCAGCGACCCTCTTTAAAAGGGGCGGGGCGATAGCCCACAATGCTGTACAGAAGCAATGAGAAATCCAATCCTGTGCCACCTCCATCAGGAGCTGCACACGTGGGCATAGCAATGGGGAACCTATGTGCCACACACTATTCATTCTGTCAAGGTGTCTGCATGCCCCAGTCAGACCGCGGTTTTTTATAAATAGTCACAGGCAGGTACAACTTCGCAATGGGAATTCCGTGTGCACCTACAGCATGGGTGGCTCCCTGGAACCCACTGGCGGTACATAGATATATCCCATTGCATTGCCCATCACAGCTGAGGTAATGTCATGTTTAATGCAGGTGGGCTTCGGCCCACACTGCATGCCCCAGTCAGACTGGGGTTCTTTAGAAGTGGACACATGCAGTTACAACTCCGTGTGGACCGACAGCATGAGTGGGTGCCAGGAAGCCACCGGCGGTACATAAATATATCCCATTGCATTGCCCTGCACAGCTGAGGTAACGTCAGATAAAATACAGGTGGGCTTCGGCCCACACTGCATGCCCCAGTCAGACTGGGGTTCTTTAGAAGTGGACACATGCAGTTACAACTCCGTGTGGACCGACAGCATGGGTGGGTGCCAGGAAGCCATCGGCGGTACATAAATATATCCCATTGCATTGCCCTGCACAGCTGAGGAAACGTCAGATAAAATACAGGTGGGCTTCGACCCACACTGCATGCCCCAGTCAGACCGGGGTTTTTAATACATAGACACAGGCAGGTACAACTCCCTAATGTGAGGTCCGTGTGGACCGACAGCATGGGTGGCTCCCTGGAACCCACTTGCGGTACAAAAATATATCCCATTGCAGTGCCCTGGACAGCAGAGCTAACGTCTGATTAAATACAGGTGGGCTTCGGCCCAAACTGCATGCACCAGTCAGGCTCGAGTTTTTTATAAGTATACACAGGCACGTACATCTCCCTAATGGGAAGTCCATGTGGACCGACAGCATGGGTGGGTCCCAGAAAGCCACTGGCGGTACATAAATATATCCCATTGCAGTGCCCAGCACAGCTGATGTAACGTCAGCTTTAATGCAGGTGGGCAAAAAATTAATTGGATTACACTGTAGGTGAGGGCCCAAAAAAATTGGTGTACCAACAGTACTAATGTACCTCCGAAAAATTGCCCATGCCCAACCAAGAGGGCAGGTGAAACCCATTAATCGCTTTGGTTAATGTGGCTTAATTTGTATCTAGGCCTGGAGGCAGCCCAGTTAAAATAAAAATTGGTTCAGGTGCAAGTTTCAACGCTTTAATGAGCATTGAAACGTATAAAAATTGTTTACAAAAATTATATGACTGAGCCTTGTGGGCCTAAGAAACATTGCCCGTTCGGCGTGATTACGTGAGGTTTCAGGAGGAGGAGCAGGAAGAGGAGGATGAATAGAATACATAGATTGATGAAGCTAAAAGGTCCCCGTTTTTGATGGTGATAGAGAACGATGCTTCCATCCGCGGGTGCAACCTACGTATTGTTTAGGTATTGCTGCTGTCCGCTGGTGGAGAAGAGAAGTCTGGGGAAATCCAGGCTTTGTTCATCTTGATGAGTGTAAGCCTGTCGGCACTGTCGGTTGACAGGCGGGTACACTTATCCGTGATGATTCCCCCAGCCGCACTAAACACCCTCTCTGACAAGACGCTAGCCGCAGGACAAGCAAGCACCTCCAGGGCATACAGCGCGAGTTCAGGCCACGTGTCCAGCTTCGACACCCAGTAGTTGTAGGGGGCAGAGGCGTCACGGAAGACGGTCGTGCGATCGGCTACGTACTCCCTCACCATCCTTTTACAGTGCTCCAGCCAACTCAGCCTTGACTGGGGAGCCGTGACACAGTCTTGCTGGGGAGCCAGAAAGCTGTCAAAGGCCTTAGAGAGTGTTCCCCTGCCTGTGCTGTACATGCTGCCTGATCTCCGCGCCTCCCCTGCTACCTGGCCCTCGGAACTGCGCCTTCGGCCACTAGCGCTGTCGGATGGGAATTTTACCATCATTTTGTCCGCCAGGGTCCTGTGGTATAGCATCACTCTCGAACCCCTTTCCTCTTCGGGTATGAGAGTGGAAAGGTTCTCCTTATACCGTGGGTCGAGCAGTGTGTACACCCAGTAATCCGTAGTGGCCAGAATGCGTGTAACGCGAGGGTCACGAGAAAGGCATCCTAACATGAAGTCAGCCATGTGTGCCAGGGTACCTGTACGAACACATGGCTGTCCTCACTAGGAAGATCACTTTCAGGATCCTCCTCCTCCTCCTCAGGCCATACACGCTGAAAGGATGACAGGCAAGCAGCATGGGTACCCTCAGCAGTGGGCCAAGCTGTCTCTTCCCCCTCCTCCTCATCCTCCTCATGCTCCTCCCCCTCCTCCTCAACGCGCTGAGATATAGACAGGAGGGTGCTCTGACTATCCAGCGACATACTGTCTCTCCCCGCCTCCGTTTCCGAGCGCAAAGCATCTGCCTTTATGCTTTGCAGCGAACTTCTCAAGAGGCATAGCAGAGGAATGGTGACGCTAATGATTGCAGCATCGCCACTCACCATCTGGCTAGACTCCTCAAATTTTGCAAGGATCTGGCAGATGTCTGCAAACCAGGCCCACTCTTCTGTAAAGAATTGAGGAGGCTGACTCCCACTGCGCCGCCCATGTTGGAGTTGGTATTCCACTATAGCTCTACGCTGCTCATAGAGCCTGGCCAACATGTGGAGCGTAGAGTTCCACCGTGTGGGCACGTCGCACAGCAGTCGGTGCACTGGCAGATTAAACCGATGTTGCAGGGTGCGCAGGGTGGCAGCGTCCGTGTGGGACTTGCGGAAATGTGCGCAGAGTCGGCGCACCTTTCCGAGCAGGTCTGACAAGCGTGAGTAGCTTTTCAGAAAGCGCTGAACCACCAAATTAAAGACGTGGGCCAGGCATGGCACGTGCGTGAGGCTGCCGAGCTGCAGAGCTGCCACCAGGTTACGGCCGTTGTCACACAGGACCATGCCCGGTTGGAGGCTCAGCGGCGCAAGCCAGCGGTCGGTCTGCTCTGTCAGACCCTGCAGCAGTTCGTGGGCCGTGTGCCTCTTCTCTCCTAAGCTGAGTAGTTTCAGCACGGCCTGCTGACGCTTGCCCACCACTGTGCTGCCGTGCCGCGCGACACCGACTGCTGGCGACGTGCTGCTGCTGACACATCTTGATTGCGAGACAGAGGTTGCGTAGGAGGAGGAGGGTGGTTTAGTGGAGGAAGCATACACCGCCGCAGATACCACCACCGAGCTGGGGAACGCAATTCAGGGGGTGGGTAGGACGTGAGCGGTCCCAGGCTCTGACTCTGTCCCAGCCTCCACTAAATTCACCCAATGTGCCGTCAGGGAGATGTAGTGGCCCTGCCCGCCTGTGCTTGTCCACGTGTCCGTTGTTAAGTGGACCTTGGCAGTAACCGCGTTGGTGAGGGCGCGTACAATGTTGCGGGAGACGTGGTCGTGCAGGGCTGGGACGGCACATCAGGAAAAGTAGTGGCGACTGGGAACTGAGTAGTGCGGGGCCGCCGCTGCCATCATACCTTTAAAAGCCTCCGTTTCCACAACCCTATACGGCAGCATCTCCAGGCTGATAAATTTGGCTATGTGCACATTTAACGCTTGAGCGTGCGGGTGCGTGGCGGCGTACTTGCGCTTGCGCTCCAACACTTGCGCTAGTGACGGCTGGACGGTGCGCTGAGAGACATTGGTGGGTGGGGCCGAGGACAGCGGAGGTGAGGGTGTGGGTGCAGGCCAGGAGACGGTAGTGCCTGTGTCCTGAGAGGGGGGTTGGATCTCAGTGGCAGGTTGGGGCACAGGGGGAGAGGCAGCGGTGCAAACCGGAGGCGGTGAACGGCCTTCGTCCCACCTTGTGGGGTGCTTGGCCATCATATGTCTGCGCATGCTGGTGGTGGTGAGGCTGGTGGTGGTGGCTCCCCGGCTGATCTTGGCGCGACAAAGGTTGCACACCACTGTTCGTCGGTCGTCTGCACTCTCAGTGAAAAACTGCCAGACCTTTGAGCACCTCGGCCTCTGCAGGGTGGCATGGCGCGAGGGGGCGCTTTGGGAAACAGTTGGTGGATTATTCGGTTTGGCCCTGCCTCTACCCCTGGCCACCGCACTGCCTCTTCCAACCTGCCCTGCTGCTGCACTTGCCTCCCCCTCTGAAGACCTGTCCTCAGTAGGCGTAGCAAACCAGGTTGGGTCAGTCACCTCATCGTCCTGCTGCTCTTCCTCCGAATCCTCTGTGCGCTCCTCCCTCGGACTTACTCCAATTACTACTACCTGAGTGATAGACAACTGTGTCTCATCGTCATCGTCCTCCTCACCCACTGAAAGCTCTAGAGACAGTTGCCGGAAGTCCCCAGCCTCATCCCCGGGACCCCGGGAACTTTCCAAAGGTTAGGCATCGGTCACGACAAACTCCTCCAGTGGGAGAGGATTCGGAACCATTGCAGCCCATTCTGGGCAGAGGCCCGAGAAGAGTTCCTGGGAGTCTGCATGCTCCTCAGAATGTGTCATTTTCATGGAGTGAGGAGGCTGGGAGGAAGGAGGAGCAGAAGCCAGAGGATTCAGAGTTGCAGCAGTGGACGGCGCAGAACTCTGGGTGGTCGATAGATTGCTGGATGCACTTTCTGCCATCCACGACAGGACCTGCTCACGCTTCTTATTTTCTAATAAAGGTCTACCGCGTGGACCCATTAATTGTGAGATGAATGTGGGGACGCCAGAAACGTGCCTCTCTCCTAATCCCGCAGCAGTCGGCTGCGATACACCTGGATCAGGAGCTCGGCCTGTGCCCACACCCTGACTTGGGCCTCCGCGTCCTCGCCCGCGTCCACGTCCACGTCCTCTAGGCCTACCCCTACCCCTCAGCATGGTGTATTACCAGTAGTGCAGAAACAGAACGCTGTAATTAAATGTGCCGCTTATTGGCCTGTGGTTGGAGGCTGACTTCGCTTACGGAACGCACAGCAGAGCCAGGAAAGAATTTTGCGCAAGCTGTAACACTTAGCTGGCTGCGTATTAATTAGGACTACTACCCCCAGCACAGACGCAGTACACTGAGGATGGTCACAGGCAGCCCAAATAGAAAGTTTTTTCCCAAATTATTTTGGAAAAGCCCATTGCCTATATAGACAGTATATCTCTTTCACCTTTTTCACTGTCCCTGCCTCAGCACTGCTGGCCCTATACTATGTAAAATTACTGCAGACTGTTTCCCTCTGGACAGGATGACAGCGGTGATGTAACAGGCAACGCAGAGCCAGGAAAGAATTTTGCGCAAGCCTGCTGTAAAACTTAGCTACTATGTAAAATTACTGCAGACTGAGGACACAATGCTCTGCACGGCCGATATACAAAAAAAAAAAAAAATGTGCAACACTGCTAAAAGCAGCCTCAACAGGACTGCACCCGGTCAGATGTGGCCCTAAGAAGGACCGTTGGGGTTCTTGAAGCCTAAAATCACTCCTAACACTCTCCCTATAGCAGCTCCAGCATCAGCAGCACTTTCCCTGATCTCTGTCAGAATGCATCTGTGGCGAGCCGCGGGAGGGGCCGATTTATATACTCGGGTGACACCTGATCTCGCCAGCCACTCACTGCAGGGGGGTGGTATAGGGCTTGAACGTCGCAGGGGGAAGTTGTAATGCCTTCCCTGTCTTTCTATTGGCCAGAAAAGCGCGCTAACGTCTCAGAGATGAAAGTGAAAGTAACTCGAACATCGCGTGGTGCTCGCCTCTAGTAACGAGCATCTCGAACACGCTAATACTCGAACGAGTATCAAGCTCGGACGAGTACGTTCACTCATCTCTAATGAAGATGTATCATGAAAATTAGATTGCGCTAATTGCTCTTTCATTTGATGCTGTTATGATATGTAACTCATTGGTTAGCAAATCGTAGAATAAGTATTCATGTGACTTTAGGACATTTAAATGAATACATTATAACTGGAGAGTGTTTCCATGGAAATGTTTATTCCTCATATCATCTTCAAGAATGAAGGTCACAAAGGAGACTACTCTTAGGACATACAGGTATATGGAAAATCCAGTAAGGCAGAATTAAACAAGTTGTTAGTTTGACCATATGAACTGTAATATTGCAGCTAGTTTCCTGAGTTGTCTTGATTATAGGGGGCATCTAGGAGGACTATGAGGCCAGTGAGCATATTTCCCTTTTCAGCCGCAGTTCTCCGGCGCATTCAGCCAATCAGCTGGCTGGAAACGGCACCACGTGACTACACAGCGTGCACGCGGATTGCCTTCAGCAGCCGTGCACTACACACTACACTTAAGCAGCACAGGGTTAGGGTTTAGGGTTAGGTTTAGGTATAGGGTTAGGTTTAGGGTTAGGTATAGGGTTAGGGTTAGTGTTTAGGGTTAGGGTTGGGGTTGGGGTTAGTGTTTAGGGTTAGTTTTAGGGTTGGGGTTAGGTTTAGTTAACCCTAACCCTAAACCTAACCCTAAACCCTAACCCCGTGCTGCTTAAGTGTAGTGTGTAGTGCACGTCTGCTTAACTGTAGTGTGTCGTGCACACGGCTGCTGAAGGCAATCCGCGTGCACGCTGTGTAGTCACGTGGTGCCGATCCCAGCCAGCTGATTGGCTGAATGTGCCACGCCGGAAAACTGCGGCTGAAAAGGGTAATATGCGGTCAGTGAGGGTACCACAATTCTACCCTAACTTTACAAAGATACTTAGACGACAGGCTAGGGCAGCAAGTGCAATAAAAGTTTTCTCACGAGTTTGTCTGCTATCATAGGCCGCCTGCAGACGAGCGGGTCGGATCCGGCAGCGAGAAATCTCGCCGCGCGATCCGACCCCAGAGCCTGCAGGGACGAGCGCGTACTCACCCGCGCCTGGTGGCCCCGGCTCTTTGATGTGCCGGCTGCCGCGCAGCCGGCGCATGCGCAGACCGGAGCCGGCGGCCAGGTGAGTGCGTGCCCCGCAGAAAATTAGAACATGCCGCGGTTTGTTTGCCGCGCGAGATTTCGCGCGGCCAAACCGCGGCCGTCTGCATAGGAGTGCGTATTGTAATGCACTCCTATGCAGACTTTCAGCGGCGGAAATCCCGCGGGAAATCCCGCGGCGGGATTTCCGCTCGTCTGCAGGCGGCCAATGTGTGCATGCACTCAAATTGATTCATCTCATAGGATCATTATTAGACATAGTTGCCAGCAGCACAACTACAAGGGGTGCATATTACCCTGATGCCTGAGAAGTCCCACAGGCTCCTTTGTCACTTAAAAAGAAATATTGAAGATGGTAGGTGAGGACATATTCTTACAAATCTTTCATTGGAGCCCATAAGCTACAAGACGCATCCTTGATGGTTGCAAAAGCAGACAATGGGACACACGGCCAAATAGCATACATATCCTGTCATTCAGGCTGGATTGATCTATACTCATAAGGCTAGCATTATGGAGCTTACTGTTAGAAGTAAACACAATTTGTATATTCCTCATTTATGCTGCTATTGTCAGCTACTTAAATTCCAATATGAAATTGCAAACTGCAAAAAGAACATTTCATGGGATTTTCAGGCAATTATGCCCATTATGCTTTCCTCTGAGCATTGAGGATAACTCTCAGAATAGTTAATCTTACATTACTCTGTGGTGGTACAGTAATGTAAAATTAAGATGTGTGAATGCCGGATTCTACACTAGTTTGGCTTATGTCTTGGAATCTATGCCTTGAACTGTAGCTGTGAAGTTCAGTTTCATTGCATTTATTGTTACAACATTACTGTCCATATATATATATATATATATATATATATATATATATATATATATATATGTATATATATATATATATATGTGTGTGTGTGTCAAGTGTAGCAATTTTTCATTTGACTATGATACCCCTGTATCTAAGGTTTTTTCTAAATGAATTTATTTGAACATGACAGGAGGAAAATCTCTATGAATGGCTGTTTATATTCAAAGTTAGGCTACTTTCCCACAGGCATTTTTTAAAGTGTTCTATTGGGCGTTTGAAACACCCATTAAAAACTCTGTGTTTAGCTTCTATTGATTTCAATGGGGCTTCTCAGATGAGCTAATCGAACACTGTCTGCTCTATTTTAGTGCGTTGCAGCATTTTTAATGCACCACATCACCCATTGCAATGATGGGGCGCGTAAAAAACGCTGTCAAATGTGTTTGAAAATGCCGTTCCAAAAATGTGTAAAATGCTGAATGTAAAAACCCTGAGCTTTTACAAACACCTGTGTGAGAGTGCCCTTAGTTTTAACAAAATAAAAGAATTGTTAATAGTTATGTTAGTGTTTAGAAATTTTAACTATACACAGGGTTGACAGCCTGAATTTTGCACATTCTTGGACAACTTATCCAAAAATAATGAGCGAAGTGAACTTATAGAACCAGAGTTTGGGTGAAACTTTGGTAAAAGTTAGGGTCTGCTAGAACCCAAACCTCAGGTGGTTTGCTTCTACTGAACTGGAAGTTCATATAAACTTCTAAAATAAGTACTGGAGGAATAATAGATGTAGCACAGTAGTTAGCTATTTGTGGTGCTAAGGTCCTAGAATCAAATCTGACCATGGAAAACTTATGCATGGAATTGGAAAACTCCATGCAGATGTTGCTGTAGGTCAGATTTGAACCTAGGACTCCATCAGTGTAAAGCAACAGTACAAAACCACCATGCTTTTTTCCCCTTTTCTGGAGGTGGGGAAGAGCAACAAGAAAAAAAACACAAAGAAAATATACAAACTCCATGAGGGCTCAGTCACACGGGCACATCGGCACCCGTACACCGGTGCCGATACGCCCGTGTGACTGAGCCGTTACTGCAGAAAGAAGACGGCCGTACCTGAAGACAGACGTCTCTCTGCAGCGCTGATGAAAGAACACATGACCGACAATGAAGCCGGTCACATGTTCTTTCCTCCGGCGCTGCTGAGAGATGTCCGTCTTCAGGTACGGCCGACTGCTACCTGCAGTAACACGGGCGCCGATGCGCCCGTGTGACTAAGCCCCGAAGATGTAGTCCTTGGTCAGATTTGAACCTAGGAATCCAGCATTGCAAGGTAACAGCACTAAAGGTAACCACTAAATTACCATAATTTTATCTGCTTTCTCTTTTCTCCTTCCTGGGTAAGAAAAAGAAATTGGAGAAATGCAATGTCTTCTCCTCTTTTTCCTTTTTTTCTCCTTCACATCCGGAGAAGTAAGCAGGAGGAAGAAGGACAAAGAAGCTTGGTGGCTAAGTACTCTTGCGTTACACTGCTGGGGTATTAGGTTAAAATCTGACAAAAGACAACATCTGCATGGAGTTTGTATTTCTGCTTCTTCTTGTTCTTATCTTCCTCCTATGGAGTAGGAAGAAGGAGGAAGAGGAAGAAGAAAAAAGAAGAAGCAGCAGCGTAGTGGTTAGCAGTATTGCCTTGCAGCACTAAAGTCCTAGGTTCAAATCTGACTAAGGACAATCTCTGCATGGGCTATCAGCTAATTTTGGATAAATCAATGGTACACGTGAATATAAGAAAGTTTGTAATATATTTTTATTATATCTTTTATTAGAGAAAAAATACCTTGTTCTTCACTTATCAGACATCCCCTCCCTCAAACTGTTTGCTTACTCTGAAAAACTGCCAACATTAGTCTTGGTAGACAAAATTGACTAAAAGGATCATATTACCAGAGTCTATGGATAGAGAGGAGAAATTTGATTGAGAAAGAAGGAGAGAGTGACACACAGACATGCTGCTGCATTTACATTTACACTGCTCAGTACTTCTCTATACTGTCCTCCATGTTATTGCTGCTGTTTCTCTCTGTATATGAGACATAGTAATAGAGAGGGAGTATCTCCTCTATGTGCTGTATATGGGAGGCATAGCAGCAGTCCCCATTTACCTGTTCATTGCAAACTGAGAATCAGAGATGGAGAGAGAGAAATTGTTAAACAATTTATGATACAAGTAATGTAATGACCACAAACAGTGTTATTCCTCATGTATACACACATTACATCTTACTTTGATAAGTCATCTGAAAGTTTACGTACGCCTTAAAAATACTATTATATAGCTTTTAATGTCCCAAATAGCAAAAAAAATGGTTTCTTGTTAGAATTTATCACCCTATCTGTCTTATATCATCATAGTTAGCCTATTCAGTAATTTCATCCACATCTTCTCCAATAGATATAGAATATACATTTGGATCGACAACTGCTCTGGTTATAATTAAAAAAATGATTTTAATTATGGAAATACATGTACAAAACATAAAAGCATACAAATAGCTTCTATGTAAACTCTTTAACATGTCCATTAAATGTAGACATATAACTTAAGTATTGTAACACATTCTACAGTATATTTCCTTTTTATGTAAACTTTTATTTCTAAACACAAAGCCAATATAAGTCAAGAGGTGTCCCATATTCATCCATAAACTTAGGAGATGATAATATGCAAGTCTTATAAAATATTATGTAAATGGAAAATATAGGTCTACTTCTAGCTTTCTGTGTAAAACATATCTGATACTGTAATTGCTACATACATTGTTCCTGGGGATGAATAATTGAAAAGTGGATGAGACCTGCACCCAGCTAGAAACCTGGCTAATATCTTAGTAGGGAGTAATTCATTAAATGCTAAAACCATCTGGGTCTTGTTTAGCCAAAACACTCCAGCTAAAGTCAAAGGGAGAGATTGGCTGAAAAAAATCAATATAAATGATTTATGAATTATTCCATTGAGCATTTGGATGACTTCCTGCTTAATCTAGGGTGGAGAATCAGCAAAGAAATGTGCCTACATTTTTGCTGCTAAATACACAAACATCAAGTAAACTTCAAGTCTCCTTATAACTTAATAAATGATGTTAAAAAGGTGTACACTGAGACAATGGTGCTGTAATTCATGGCATGAAAAGGTGTTTTCCCAGAAATCATTGTGCTGATAAGTTAGAATTTAGTGACTTGCACTTGATAGTTCTGCCCTTTACATACTTTAGTTGGTAACCAGAACAGATAGCAGGATACATTCCTCGCTCAGCTACCCCACTTCTAAGTATGTCTGAATTGCTCCTGATATATTGCTGCTTCTATGTGTTGTTACATTGAACATGTGCTGTACGCCCAACCAGCTGCCAAAGATAACCATTATATCAGCAGAGCACACTCTTAGATTACATATCGTAACCTCAAAGAGCCAAAGCCGATTTGGAAACATTTCAATAAATACAAATTAGGACAAAATCATAACTTGCAGTGTTGGTTACATATACTGGATCCAATTTTTTTTTTTCGAAAGTCCAAATACTTTGACCCACTCATGATCCTAAAATACATTTAAACTCATGAATAAACAAAAATGTATATTTTTGTATGGTTTGGGTTTCTGTGTGACTAACCAAATGTTCTTGAAGTAGACTTGTTATTCAAGGTGAAGTGCTTTTAATGGAGGTCTGTTATGATAATGACCAGCAATTTCCAAATGAAGTACAATTACCAAAACATTATAAATCACTTCTGAATCAGATGAAATGCAGTTCATAACATAGACTATGGCAATAACACTAAATTTTTCTTGAAAGCAAGTTCCCACAGAAATGTTGTATAAAGGATGGCCTCAATTTGCCTTAAGTGATGAGGAAATGTTATATAGAGTCAATGGTAAAATAGTCACCGACATAAAAGATCTTTGGAATGATAATTAGCATTTCTGATGGCTAAATGTATGTGTTTCTCTGGCATTGCTTATTACAGGGTATTTTAACCATAAATATTAATAGCATATCCATAGGAGATTTTCCTTCTGACTCTGTTGTATACAAGACAGCTGAGAGAAGAGAGGAGGAAAGGATTGACTTGGCCATATGCACACAGTCACTCTACTTTGGAATATACTGGTGAGTGAACACACTCAGCTCTTTCTATATTTTTTGTGAAATATATTGCCTATACATGCATGGCCAATAGCGATGAGTGAAATTTTGAATAGTTCGGTTCTGCCGGTTCATTGAACGTTTGCAGAAAGTTGAGTTTTATCCAAATTAGTTTGAACCGAACCGGAGGCTCATCAAAGCTTCTTAAACTATTGTATAACAGTGTCTAGGAGCAATAAAAAACCTGTATAACGCAATGAGGGTGTTATACAGGGCTTTTAAGGCTCTTAGACAGTGTTATACACCAGTGTTCAGGCCTATTGGTGAGCGAACCGAACCAGCAGAACCCTGTTTTAGGTAGAACTTTGCTAAAAGCTTTGGCTATGTCCATGTTTAACTGAACTTTTAGCAAAGTTTGACCTGAAACAGAGTTATACTGGTTCCATTTGCGTAACATTAATAGCCAACTTTCTGTCCCTCTTGGATCTAAGAAAAGTAAGCAATGCTAATGTCAGGTAAATGGATTTGAACCAGCTACGCAAGATTTAACTTTCCATGCACTACCAATGATGTGTTGCATGATGTTGGAGCACCATATAATACACTGCTGCACGCTTTTGGTGCAGTGTTTAACCTGGAGGAGGTGCTGAACACACCTCTCTGTGCCAGTCAGTCGATTATTCAGTGTCCTGGCAGAACTCAAAACCCTAACAGGCATGTTGGCTTGGAGTAGAGTTTTGGGGTTCTCCTTGGGATCATTTTTATTAGGCAGCTGTACCTGTGGTTGACCACACTTTGTCTTTGTACCCACAAAAATATTGATTTCATGGTGGGTTTCTGTTTAAACTTTTGTAACAATTCAACATGGGTGCCATATTCACCAAAATGTTGAACAGTTTGCTCATCTCTATCTACAACCTGGCCAGTTCCATTTACAGTGTGTCAAACTAAAGTGATTGTACTGCATTAGAAAATTCTTATTTGGATTGTAGCAATTACTGATATATGAAGAATACCATGACTTGTAATTGCTAGTCAGGAGCCAGTTTGGATCCAGACAGTGTGTCATCTATAGGGTTAGAGAGTAGCTAAAACCATTTAGTCGACATTATAGTGGCAGGCAATTATACAGAACTGTACAAAAGGGAAATCCAAGGAACCTAAATTAAGATGCAAATAAGAAATTTGTGACAGATGTTTCACTGGACTCCCACATTGGAACATGCAAATGAGCAAATTATCAGCACGTCATTATACTACTAATTCACATTTCCCAAGGTGCGATGACATTCTCCTTGGTGTGGATGTCTGGCTTCATGTTGTCCCATACTGAATTATCCTCTGATTCTTCTTTTCACACAAAGAAAGAGATCTTATAAAAAAAATAGTGCACATAGCCTAGCTGAGAGACATATGTATTGCAAAATGCAAAGCTTTTATTTGACACACGAAAGCATTGCATGGGTTATGAAAACCTGCTTTAATTTTTGCTGTCATTTTAGTGAGAAAAAAGGGAACCAAATGTCAGAGAACATTAAAGGCAGACATTCTATTTGAACATAGAGACATTTCAGTTGGAAAAGGTAATGAATATTGTAAAATGTTTGCAATTCGGATCGTCATCTGCCTTTGTTAAAAAGACCCCCATGGTGATTAAATTTCAGACCCATCTGGCAATACTTAAGAGTCTGTACAAGAAGTTTAAAAAGGCCAAAATTGAGGTATATGAAGTAGAGTCTAAATGGTGCTCATGTGACACTATTTAACGCTATTATATTTTTATTGACTAAAGTGTAAAATACTTCATAAACACTCTTTTACAGGAACTGTCAAGCTTGGGCTTCAGATTTTTCTTTTCATCTTTCGTTAACATTTTGATTTGAGAACAAAGCAATGAATATCTAATTTTTCAGACAATGCATATATTTTTATATTTTTCACAGCCTCATACTATTGAGTACAGTTTTATACCATTTGCTGAGCACGCTGTTGGTTAAAATCCAACATTTACAATCTCATTACCCTAGCAGCACATCAGGGGATAGTTGGGTTATCCTCAACTAGCCATACTCCATTATCTATTGAAGGCTAAATAGATAGAATATTGGGATCCCAAGCCTGTCCATGCCAAAATAAAAAGTATGACATTAAAATAAGCTCAACACAAGTCAGGTTAGTTGCTAAAGCAGACATTGTTCTCAAAAAAGACTTATCGATAGTACAAAACAATCTCGAACCCGGAACTCCTGCGCCCCAGGTGACAGCTCTCCCCAGTAAGCTATCAGCCTGATGAACAGCTCCCCTGCTGAACCTGTTCCCATTCCTTGCTCCTGCTAACCCAGTTCTTGTTTGGCTCCACCCTGTCTTGTGATTTCCCACCCTATATAACCTGGCCTGGCACCTCCTATCCTTGCAAGATTATTGTGCTCCCAGCAAGTAATCAAGCTCTTCCACCTGCCACTCCTCCATACTGCTACCTGATATACTTACCTGCGTACCGACCTCTGCCTCGATCCGCAGCAGTTACAAGAGACTCCAACCCTGAATTTGATTGTTACACAAGTTCTTTTTACTTGTTGCTTCATCCCTATTTTCTCATAACTTGTAAGCTCTTGTGAACAGGGCCCTCGCTCTTCTTGTTTGAACTATTAGGTTATGTTCACATGGCATAAATCTGTGTCACATTTTCCATTATGGATTTCAATGAATATCTGCATCAAAACCTGGAATGCTTCAACTCGAGTATTTTCGGCAGCCCTATTGAAGTGAATGGGGCAGAGGTGTACATGTATATCCTCCACTGCCCACATTTTTGGATGCATCAGGGCTGAATTCTCGGGATCATTGAGGGTCCAAGAGGGCAGACTCTACCAGTAAGCAAATTATGCCTTATCTTTCGGATAGGGTATTATTTGCTGTGGTGGGAATACCCTTTAAGGATGGCCTCAATTTGCCTGAGCTGATGTGGAAAAGTTATATATAGTGACTGAAGTAATGCATTTTCTGTATGGCAATTTTCACATTTTTTCCATGCCATGTATTTATTTATATATTTTTCACAACTTTATACTATTGAACAGGTTATTATGCCATGTCCTAAGCACACTGCTAAGGCTGAAATCCAACATTTGCAACTGGATTTCCCTGCGGTAGATCACAAAGGACAATCAAACTATTTTTATTAAGCCATACAGCCTTATTGAATGAACCTATAATCAGCTAGAACATGGTGATGGCATGCTAAAATAGATATTCCTGCAGCTAGAGAAACATGGAGAACCGACATATGATCACTTTTCAAACAATCAAAAATGAATGCTAACCGTTCAGTGTGAACGCAGCCAACAATCGAATGACCAATGATAAATTGTTCACTTTTCATCTATCGCTCACTTCATGCAGGCATAAAAATCATTGTCGGCTCTTTCACTAATAGTTCAGTTTAAATACTGATCATTCAGTCCTTCTCATTCACTTATACAGTGAATGCGAATGACTGAACGATTTCCCGTTTGAACAAGCCAATGATTTATCTGCCAGTATAAATGGGCTGCCCTAGTGAACTCTGACATCATTCGCTTGTTCACCCGACAAATTGGCAGGTCTAAACAGATCTAAGCGGCTATCTAAGATGTATGGCCAATTCAAAGCTAGACTTAGCCATAATAACTTGCAGCTTGGGGTTTTCCTTGATGCAACTGTTGGATGAAGGTGAAACAAGCTGTGTTACCAACCAACATTAAAGGGGGCCATATACGAGTAAGTTTGGACAAGTGAAAACTCCAATTTATACAATGGGCACTTTTCTGTGACAAGAATTAGAGTAACAGATGCCAACCAATGGCAAATATCCATCAAAAATGTATTTGCCATGTTGGAATTTTATGGTCAATATCGAGTGAGGCTAGTTTTTTATTTGTGTATTTAAATCTCCAATGGAAAATGAGATATTATCTTAATCCTGTATGACAAGCTTTTTTTTAAAATTTGTTTAAGATCTCTTAATTGCCCATGGTAGGGCATAGGCATTTAGATTATATCAAGTTGTATTGTAGCTTTTATTGAATAGCATTGTTTTGTCTTTGTGCTGATTTGTGCACCATACAGTATATATGCTTAGACACATAGACAAAATGTCTAACATGAAATCAGTTTGACTGTACCTGCGTTTTAGAGCTCACTATGTAAACATATAAAAACTCTAACATATCTAGAATATGGTAAGTAGAGCTTTTTTTTCCTGGGACCACACCATGGCACATCAAACCAATCCAATATACCCTTTGACCCTTACTGTGTCTGGCTCTCTCTGCAGGGTGTGACTGTTTGAACTTGTCACTGTCAGGCTCCCAGGGCTTAGTCTGCATAGAAGCAACTGCATGAAAAGGACAAAAGTTCAAAGATCTCTACAATAAAGTTCAAACAATCTATAGAGAGCTATTGAGAATCACAAGCGCGCATTAATTTTATGAGCGCAATTGAAATTATAATTAGAATTACTCATAGGACTCATGTCTGATTATCACCAATATATTGTGATCAACAATTGTCAAATTATACCATTCCTAAGCGTAATAAAGAGAAAAACGAACTCGAGTTGATGGAATTTTTAATAGTTCAATAAATTGAAAATGCAATTTCCTTGTGCCCCCACACTTAAGTATTTCTGGTGATTTGTACCCATTAACATGAAATGTGTTTTCTATAGAGGGCTTTTTGTTTTCTAGTACATTTTTCTCTAATTATAAACGTAATTGTATATAGAAAGGTACAAATCATTTGACTTGATTACTAGCAATAGTGTCATACATCATTTGCAATGTATGCCTTGTATACATATAATATCATTTTACAGCATTTCCTCCTGAAATCCATGTAGCACCTATAAAATAGTCAATTTACTTTATATGTGCTTTTCTCCTCTGTGTTTCCCTAAACTGATAAATAATAGATGTCACTATAAGGGTTATTAAAGGGGATATCTGGCTCAAAAAAAAAATCTTCAAAAACCTTTTGGGGCAATGAGGTTCTTATGTTAAAAACTGCCCTCAATTAGCCACAGCAGCTACAATGTATATATGCCGCTTTGGATGTTTGCGTATCATATGAACAATTCATTGAATGGGTACTGTGTAGAGATGAGCGAGCACGCTCGTTCAAGGCTTATGCTCGATCGAGCATCGGTCTTGTCGAGTAACTGATTACTCGACCGAGCACCATGCGGGGGGTGAGCGGGAAAGTAAGAGAGATCTCTCTCCCCCCCCCCCCCCCGCCACCCCCCGCATAGTGCTTGGTTGAGTAATCAGTTACTCGACAAGACTGATGCTCGATCGAGCATCAGCCCTAAACGAGCTTGCTCGCTCATCTCTAGTACTGCGCAATTCTTTATTTTGCCTATGCTGGTGATGTAGTTATAACCATTGCTGCTGCATTCCACCACAGTTAACATCTGATTGAATTCATTGTCCAAAGTGGACAATTCCTTTAACTGGTGGTATCATGGATAAAGATTTTGAGAGAATTCCACGTTAAGAGCTCATAGATGAGTTATTGCAAAATTGGATTTAATCCTTGGATAATCCGGTGCATTGTTGATTAAAAGTTAGATATCACAGATATCACCTTAGTTCATGGACTGTTTTTTGAACAGGAAAGAGTTACATGTAGTGTACCACAAGGATCGGTCCTGGGTCTTATTTTTTTAAAATATGTTTATAATGGACATAGGAGAAGGTTTCATACATAAGGTCTGTCTGTTGATGACAAAAAAAGTGTTGATATGCCTAGTGGTGTCTTAAACATGGAAAACTATTTAGCTTTACTAGAAAATGGCCAAAACAATGAAAACTGATTGTTCAATGTTTCTAAATGTACAATAATGCACTTGGGGAGAAGAAATCCTCACAATTAATATTGTCTTGGCTCTTCAGTGTTATCCAGGTCATCAGAAGGGACGGATTTAGGTGTTCTGATTTTTGACAGCTTCAAAATGAGTCCACAGTACAGCCAGCCAGTAGGGAAAGCAAAAAGGCTGCTTGGCTGCTTAGCTAGAGGTATAACCAGTAGAAAGAGGGAGATTGGGATCCTGCTGTATAGAGCTCTGTTAAGACTACTTCTGGAATACTGTGTTCAGTTCTGGAGAGCTCATCTTAGACATTGATAAAATAGAACAAGTCCAAAGATGGGCTAAAAAACTGGTGGAAGGTCACGAGAGCAAAACTTATCAGGAAAGACTTAATTTGTATAGCATGGAGGAAAGAAAGGGGAGGGGAGACGTGATTGAAACCTTTAAGTATGTTAAAGGTATAAAGAAGTATTTGGGGGGAGTGCTTTATTAGGAGGCTACACACTTGTACAAGGGGGAACATTTTGAGATTAGTTGAGAGAAGCAATGTCAGAAAATATTTTTTTACTGAGAGTAATAGACAAACAAACTTCCAGCAGATGTGGTTGGAAAATCAGCAATAAAATAATTCTTGCATGCCTGGAATAAGCATATATGCTATATCAAATTTCTAGAGAAGTAAAAAGGAAATAATATAAGGACAGACTAGATGGTCTTTTTCTGTCGTCAGTTTTCTATGTTTCTAATTAGTACCAGTTTACAGAATAACAAATTAACTTAGTTATGCTGCTAGGGTACTGACATATGCTGCAGCAATTATCGCTTTTGTGCTTTCACACAGGAGTGATAGTTGTTCAGTGAATGGATG
The DNA here is from genome assembly GCF_035609145.1 of Eleutherodactylus coqui. Classification (NCBI taxonomy): domain Eukaryota; kingdom Metazoa; phylum Chordata; class Amphibia; order Anura; family Eleutherodactylidae; genus Eleutherodactylus; species Eleutherodactylus coqui. The sequence goes on from NC_089837.1 coordinate 394,546,556, forward strand.
CGGAGTGCATCATAGATCTCTTCCGGCTGCTCACATCCATTCACTATGAACAGGCAGTCCTTCAAAGATGAATGACTGCCTGTTCATACCAAGCAAAAAGTCACTCACTAGTCGCTTCATTTCAGTTAAAATGAAAGGACTATTGACCAACGAACAATTTCTCCCTCAGTAACCTGTCTCTTTCAACTAATATTTGGTCCGTGTAAAGGTACCCTTACATTTCTTGTGACTTGTAAAGTGGATCCCTAGACTGCAATTGGTTTGCGCTAGGTAGACTGGCATTTAGAATATGAGGGATCCTCTTATTTACCCCCTCTAAGGAAATATGGACTTTACTGCAGGAGATTCCCAGATCATAGTTGACAGGTGCACACATCAGTGATGGCAGGACAAGAACAATACTAGAGGTGGAGTAGAACAGGATTCTTGACCTTGGAGAGTGTGGAACAAGATCTTGTTCACAGATCGGGAACATGGATTGTGCTTATAGGACTCACTGTAATGTGGTCACAAGACAAGCTGAATTGTAGACAAAAGACAGACTGGAGCATAGTCACTGGACTGGAGAACGGTGACAAGGAAAAGACTAGGAGCTGTAACCAGGAACAAAGAGTACAGACTAGGAGCTGGGACCAGAAACATAGAAACCAGGAAAAGACCCTAATCTGGAACTAGGAGATATTGGAAATAGAGTGCAGAGAGACCAGGTCTTACAAGGAACATTGTCCACAAGCAGGCCAGGAAGAGGACCAGGATATATCAGAAATAGCATTGAGGAGCAGACCAGGAATGAAACCAGGAGATACCGAGACCATAATTTAGAAGCAGGCCAAGGATAGAACCAGGATATACCAAGAGCAGCATCTAGGTGCAGGTTTCAGATGAAACCAGTAGATGGCAGGAACAATCACCAGGAACAGACCTCAGATAGAACCAGGAGGTATAAGGGCAGCAACAGGCACAGATCTTAAATGCAATCTAGAAAAAAGGAATGAGACGTGGTCAGACAGAAACAACAGTAATCACTAGGAAAGCAGTCAAGATACAACAAACCCAGGACACAGGAGCAATTGTCTGAGGGTCAAGGTACAAGAAACCAGAAACAAGGCCAGGAATTAGAAGAAGAAATAAGGGATCTTGAAGCAGGGTTGCCACTTTTCTCCACAAAAAAATATCAGCCAAAGTTCAAAGGGGAAGAAGGGGCTTGTTCTGGAGACATTGCTTAATGTAATTTTTACACTTTGATTTGGGAATTATTCTTTGTTTGCCAAGAATGTAAACAGTTACTTTACATATGATGCCAGGGATAAATAGTGATATTCAACCCTGATATCCTACCTTTACTCTCTATCCCAGAAGTCCATGTTGAGCTTCCACAAAAGCTGAGCTATTTTATTTACGATAAAATGATGGACGCCATGACAAACACCCAACAAGCTGCATTACAGTCATTAGGGTCCACTGGATGCTGTTGGGTATTTGTCATGTTACAGTTCCAGCACCACTGTCATTTTCAGTTGATTATTCCTACGATGGACAGAAAAACAGAAATGCAAATGAAGATGTGAACCCAGACCGGCATTGCTGTAACTCTTAGACTATTGCTTCTCTGCAGTGGAAACATGGAGGCAATTATAGTCAGAGAAACTCTCTACACTGTGCTGACACCATGAGCGCAGTGTAAATGAATGTAACAGGCATAGCTGTAACATTAATCATACAAATCTGTCCAGCTACTCAATATGAGGAACCATAAGAGGAGCTACAAGGGGAATAGAGGACCTGGCATTTATGAGACAAATATAGTCTCAATTTTAGCAGGTTTCCATTTGTTTTCGGCATTTGTGACAGACAAAAAACCCCATGGTTGACTCTACTATTCTATTCACACAAATGCTGGGAACAAAGAGAAATCTGTTGAAACAGAGACCTTATTGGCTGCCATTTCAGCAACAGCAGCCTATGGGTTCATACCAGGGTTCTGTTTGAATCCTGTCTCAGTGATTCAGACATAAAGTTGTGATTGAACCCTGGGACGTCGCCATATCATGATTTAAACACAACTTAAAGGGGACCTGTCAGCTCTTAACATCACCATAAACAGGGGAGGTGATGGGGAGCTGGGTAATGTATTGTCTATATTCACCCTCTCTCCGGATCCCGCTCAGTCACCCACAGAAGTTTGCACGCCACATGAAAATCTGACTCTTATTAGATTTCTGTGCACACAGTCTCCCAATCTTCAGTGGCTGGCTGTGCAGTTTCTGGAAAACAGGTGAGTATAAAAAATTACATCACCTGAATCCCTGTCACCTCCCCTAACAGCACCATAACTTAGTTTCTTAGTTTATGCTGGTGATAGGTTGCAATTAACTGCATACATCATGTTGACAAACTCCAATCGCCACACTAAAGTTATACAGTAAAGCCCCTTGGAGACCACCTTTCTTTGAAAAGCCCTTTTTTAACTAAAAAATGGATTCAAAGATACGGACATATAGTTATTGTTCACTTGACAAATGTTGCACTACATTATTAACATAGCAAGCTGTCAGTATGGTCAAATAACAAGCCCGTAAACATCCTTGTCTACTAAGGATCACTACACGCTTTTGTTTGCCTCAATTTGTGACAAGCCTTGTAATGTTCAATCATCTCTACTTGCACATACAATTATTGCCAGTAGAAAACTTTAGCTAGCACCAGTTTCATGAGTAAATAACCATGTGAGATGGTGATTTACTGGCTGGGTGGCAACCCTAGTCCAAAGGAACAAAGGTCAGATGGAACTAGATTCAGAAACTGCATGTGAACTCAACACTTTAGCAATTAATTTGAGAACTGTCTTGGTCTAAATAGGGTCTCTTGAGAAACAGCTCATTGTGTTGTATGGCAGCAGAGCTCAGAGCCGGAAAAAATCAACTATGGGTTTGCTACATCAACAGGGTGTGGTCGTACAATAAGGACAGAGCGACACAGAAGTATATAAGACACTTTTTACATGAGACCTAATAGGCCACACGAAGCTCTGCAAGCTGCAGTAAATGCCGCCACAAAATCGGCAGGCTAACTGTGAATTTTGATGTGCATTTGAAAATGGCTTAAAACCTGCCTACAATTCTGCAAAAGAATCTATAGTTAGGCCCAATGTCCATGGGCAAATTTGATTTGGGGCACCCGCACGGGAAATCAAGCCGCCCATAGAGAAGCATGGCGTCCACAAATGGATTAGAGCATGCAGATTTGTTTTGCGGACCTTTTGGTCCGAAAAACAAATTACAGCATGCTCCATTTTTGTGCAGTTCGCAAATGGATGTCTTCCATTGAAGACAGGCCATGGATCTGTGGAAAAGCAGGAGATTTAGAAAAAAAGAAAAAAAAACTGTACTGCACATATGTCCGACGGTGACCATGTGCAGTACAGCGAACCCGGAAGTGAAAAGATCTGCACGGACACCGCCGGCAGGAAAATTCAGATACACATGGTTACACCTGTGGATTTGGTCCTGCGGCGTACCGCTGTCCCATGTGAAAGGTCCCTCAGAAACAAATATAGACTTGAATAGACCACAGGTATCAAATGGCATCCTGCAAGTAATATATGTCCGGCGCTGGTCACTTGGTAACATAGTGCAATCACCAAGAGGACATTGGAGCCGGGAACAGTGAGTAACAGCACTATCAGCTGTGTATGTAACACAGAGGACATGCCAGCTACGTTAATTTGCTGACTATTTTAGGAAATCTGGTGGAAACTATGGTGTTTTGTGCTTGTTCTCACCCAACTTTCCTAGGAACACATATAATAAGAAACAGCTTGCAAAAGTAGACTATGCAAAAGTAAGTCTATATTTACCGGTGATTTCATTATACTAGTTGGAAATGTTCCATTCTAATATAGTATAGAAGAGTTGGGAATTTTATTTTAAGCAACATAATAATTCGATACATTTGACTTTAACATTGAACTTCCCAGCTCAGTTTTCAATTATTTATCAGTGTTCCTGCTCTTTGCAGTATGTATTGCACAGTCTTCATTATATTCCACACCATAATCTCCTCATTAGAGAAAGTGTCTTCACACCAATTTATACAAGAACATTGGTGGAAAACAATTTTTGTAAACTGACATTTCATACAGGATCACACTATAACTCCCTGGTTTAACATATAATACTTCAGGTCAGCAATTTCAAATAGATATAATGTTAGAGTAGTTGTAGAACACTATATGTCCTTATAGGTTAAACCAGTTGACCTTCTGTGTCAACACCTCGTTCCATGGTCACACTGAACAAATCGCTTCTTCCTTGGACTAAGTATCCAGCTTTCACTACTTAAGCAGTTTGAATTATTATGTACGGTTAAAGCTTGCATCTAAGCCTGCAATAAAAAGTACTTGAAACAAGCTCTATTAAATGAGGTGATAATTATAGCTGCTCAGATTGCCATTTTTGAAGACTGAGTTAATAGTCAAGTTTCACTGCACATTTAAGAGCCATTGATTCATCCATCCATCTATCTTTGTTGTTGTGGTGTCCACGACATAAGAGGAACGGCTGCCAGCTCTGCTCCTGAGTAAAAGAGAAACACCTAAAAGACATGCAGTGATGGGTAGCTCTATTTTGTTACATCTGTTAAAGTTCAATTTTACATGTATACACCATCATACAGATTACTGATGGCATTAATGTTAAAGGGATGCAACACCTCATATATAATCAGTACAACCTTTTATTTCTTTTTATAGCCACACTTTATTCTTCTCCCTGGACAGCTGTGCTCCCATCAGTGATACTGTTGCCTCTAATGATAACAGGTGACATACTCTCTGACTAGAGTTGTTCGCCTTCCCTTTTCCTCTCCATCTGACCCAGACCTACATGATGACTTCTTTTCAAAACTTGTCTCTTCAGTATGACACACAGACATCTTTGGCTTTTCAATTTTCCAGCAACCTGCCTTTGTTTTCTACACCTCTACATAATCCCCCCATCCATAATGCTGCAGATAGTAATTATATCGCCTGTGATGTTCCACACAATAATATTATCTCCTTTTTTGTGCCCCCCCCCCCCCCTGTAGGTCCACATAAGAAAAGTCACTTTTAGTGCCTCACATACTGCAAAGTGCTCCCACTCAGTAACATTGCCTTCTTTATGCCTCATTCAATAATAATGACACTGCATGCCTTCACTCAACTATAATGCTCCTTATATATCAGCATTCAGTTATAATTCACCCTTTTGTTCCTGTTCAGTAATAGCTTCCTAATATGCCCCCGTTAAGTAATGATAACCCCCTTGTATGCCCCTATTTGATAACAATTGCTCCTATTCAGTAACAATATCCCCCCTACATGCCCCTGTTCAGTAACAATATCCCCCCTACATGCCCCTGTTCAGTAACAATATCCCCCCTACATGCCCCTGTTCAGTAACAATATCCCCCCTACATTAATAATAGCCCCCCTTCTACCACTTAACGGCATTAAAATAAAAACATGCTATACTTGCCTCCTGGCCACTTTAGTCTGTACTGCTCCTGTTGCCTGCTGACTTCACAGTAAGCTGATCTCTACACATGATCACTGCAGTCAATCCCCGGTCTCACTAACACTGAGGCTGTGGATTGGCCACAGCAATCATGTGACATGATCACACTACCTTAAAGTCAATGGGGGAGAGAAGTGAATCAGACTAAAGCAGCTGGGAGGTAAGTATATAATGTTTTTTTTTCAGTTTATTCAAAGCCCAGGCACCAACTCCAGCACCGGACTGGTCACAAGGAATTCTCCCAGTGAAGTCTATGGCCAATCCGCCCATGAAAGCAAGATGAAAGAAAAGGAGCAGGACTTCTGAGAATTATACTTATTATTAAGTTATCAGTACTCTACTGTACTGATTACATTTATGTTGACCAACCCCTTTAACTAGAAGGCTGATTAACTTGCTAAATACTTTATCAACTGTCCTGCAGTATTATAGCTACATTTGTTACTCTGCTGGAAAAACTCTCCTTCCTACCCCATTATAGGAGTTTGGCTTAGCTGTTAGGATTGTGCGTCTCAAGAAATTGTTTATTTCCTGATTACAAACAGAAGAGAAATGAATGCAGCTATTGACAATAATGATATAGTGTATGCACTATATGATACAAGCTAAATAACTCAGTGTATTTACAAAGCTACTCAATGTATGATGCATATTAGATCTATATATTATAAATGTCAACAGAAATCATTTCTGTAAACAATATTAGAATATACATAGCTTTCTGATGATTATACAGGGATGAGTGGCACTATAGGCACTTTTTATCTCTTGCAGCAGTTGCTATCTGTCACATACTGCTTTTGTGGGAAGCACCTTGTCTTTGTTACCCATTCACTGAGTGACAGTTAGCGCTCCTTCTTTCTGCTCAGCAGTGCAGCATTATACAACACTGTGTCAAGATGCTGACAAACATAATGCACACTCCACTTTTTTGGTGAGGTTGTTTCATGTCAATCAAGCTTGAACAGGAAGCTCGCTTAGTTTTCAAAAGACTATGGGGCATTTAAGGTGTATATTAAAAATGATCAAATATTCATAATTCTTAATTTTTATATTATTGCATTATATAGAGAGTATTATAGCAAATAATATACCTTTCACTATCAATTAGAATGTAAGCTTTGGGCTAAGGCTTACTGCACCAAAGAGTACCTAGTACTAAATGAGATGTTTGAGAGGCTGCCCTCCATGTTCAGAAGCACAGTACTGGATTGCTATGCCACCAGTGAAAGCCACACCGAAGCTTGCAATGAGTTGATTGTCGAATATTTATTAAAGTGTTTTTATAGTCACAACTGTTCATTATGTGGCTTCATCCTGTGTCTGCATCTCCATGCTAACTTTCAGCCTGCAATCCCTGCACCTTGGACATATACTGCTGGTACTCTGTGACCACATACCTGCCAAAAGTAAGCCCCTGGGTTGATATCAACACAGAACTGGCTCCTCTCAAGCCAGGCCTATCTCATTACCCTTGCAATAGTGGCATAGTTGGCAGGATAGGCCCAAAATCAGGAGGGGCTGCCTGGAGCTGTGGCAAAAACATGGCAGCTGGAGGAGCCATGGAGCAGCCTGTTATGAATGTAAACCGGTAGTGGAGCGGGGAGCAGCCAGGGTAGCAATATCCACTACAAAGACTGTCCATGTCGAGGTGAGAGGAGATACACCAGCCACCAGGGGAAGAGATGGAAGGTGCCAGAAGGTGCTTACTGAAGCAAAAGTCCAGAGAGTGGAAGTTGAACATGCTGATTCCTCATGCACATGAGCAGATGAAAAATCGTAGCATGCTCCATTTTGCACAGATTCTTTGAGGATGGCTTCCATTGAAGTCAATGGAAGCCATCTGATCTGCGGCCCTTTCTCAATTGACATTGCGGAAAGGTTGTGGATTCTGTGTCATCGCTAGGCGATGATGCAGGAAAAGCTGGAGTAAAAAAAAATCAGTACTGCGCATGTCCAATGGTGAGCCATGCAGATCATCTGCAGTACAGATGAGGATTCAAGAAAACAGGTACGCGTGGGCGCCACTGCTGCCAGGGCTGGATTTTGCTGTGGGATTCCACATGTAAAGGAGACAGTTCAATAGCCTGCTCTCCTGATACAGGATTGCTATACCATTGGTGACAATAATGTCTACACTCTCGACTGTTCACAATGGGGCCTCATCAGCCAGGCGTATCTCAGAATCCTTGCATATGCAATAATGCAGCCAAAGGAAGAAACTGTACTGAAATGAAAAGGACCAATTTAAGTACTGCCACTTCCATGCCCACACACTACTGTCTTCCACTGGGCTTTGCTTGCCTGGCTTCAGAAGTAGCATTGTAGTGGCACAGAGGGTCCTCCAGAATAGCCACACAATCATTGTCCGGTCACACCAGCTTATGTGCTTCAAGGAGAAATAGGAGGTGCCTTATGTCAGAAAACCCTGTTTCTCCCCATCCTAAGCTAAAAGCTTGACAACAGCTGGCTGCTAATTGGCTGTATGTCATGCCTTCACTGATTGGTCATGGAGTGTGGTTGGAGTTCAGAGTGGGAAACTAGACAGCGAGCCTTTACTGAGGGGGAGGAGAGAAAATTGTGGGAGCAAGGCAGGAAGTGAAGGAGGAGTTAGGGCAGTCTTTAGTAAGTGAGTCTGTAGAGGGAGTCGTCGGAGGAGATCATGACTGGAGGATGTCTGCAGTGTGAGCAGCTGAAGCAAGTGTTTCTCTTCAGGGAAGACAGGATTCACCAGCTCTCTAGTCTTACCAGCAGTGTGGAGGAGTGAGATTGAATCCATTCCACTAAACAGTGAGGTACACAAAACCTGGTGAATTCAAAGCCAGGTATCGTAAAGCGGCCATCTTAGCTCTAACTTCAACACCTGCATAATCTACTTCCAGTAGGCCAACAGATAACTAGGCCTGGGGAAATTCATACTGAGTACCTTTTCAAGTTACAAATAGAGAGAGAGAGCGTTGAAGAGGAAAATAGTGTTTACAAGTGAATCAACTGTACTGCATAACTGTTTGTTCTGCTATCATTTTGCAAGACTGCAATTGTGAATTGTACCGTGGTTCAACTACTTTAAAATACTTAAGTAAACTGTGCACTTTTGGTTTGCTAACAAAACAGTTACCAGGTCTCGTGTCAAATTATTTCCCACCATTGACTACCGTAGTCCTGATGAAGTGCTGGCGTCACGTGACAAACCACTGTTTATCTTAACAGTAAAATTGTGTTCATTTTGTGCAACTGTGCTGTGACCGAGTAGGACACCTTTACCACCATTGTCAGGAGAGATTGCAGAGCCACCGTGACATCCATCTCACAATCCCCGTTGTCTCCCCCACTTTGGAGGATTACGCTCGGACTCTGCAGCATGCCGTATGTCCACATAATGGCCAGTGATTTACTGCAATGGTCATGTGTGTATACGGGCACTGGAAAGCCAGGGACTTAAACGGGTGAGTATTGTTTTTGTTATTATCCTATCACAGTCCCTTTGGCCGCATTTGTGTATATCTTCGAAAACCACTTTAATGAGAGTCTCGACCCAGAAAATACAGTAACTGTTTTCAACAGGCCTCCTGGTTCTTTGTGACTCACTTTTTTTGCTGCAGGTGAAGTGCAATGTGAATGTGAATAAAAGACGTCTGTAGGGAAGATCAAACATCTTATTGGTTGTTTGATTTTAATGCAGATTTCCATATTGTAGCACAATGGACAAGTATTGCATTACAGATGGCATGGAGATTTGATTTCAGCAGAACAAGCAGAGCAATTTATAAAGATTTCATGAGATTGGTAAGGATTACACCAAAGCTGAGTATCACATTGTTCCAGAATAAGGGCTGTCATAGGACTGCTTCTTTCCATTTGGACCATGCTAGAGAACAGATGCAGAAACAAAATAAAGATCTACAGAGCCGTAACTGGAAGCTGCTGGGCCCTAGTGAAAAATCTGTAATAGGGCGTCCCAACTATAATGCATCATTCACAGAACTGGTCTCCTTATATGGGGAAGAGAGACCTTATGGGCGCCCTAAGGCTCCAGAGCCTGGGTGCAACCGCATCTTCTGCACACATTATAGTTACACCCCTGAAGACCTGGATATCTATATGCCTGTTTGTCCGCCTATCTATCCATTGTGTTCCTCACCTTTAGAGTGCATTCAGACTAGCATGCTTAGGTGCATACATACGTGCGCACATAACCATGCATCTATTAGAACCATTCCCTATGGTGTGTTCACATGCCTGTGTTTTACAGGCGTGCAAACGCGCATACCTGTAAATGCATAGGTCCGTGGTGCATGTCAATATTCCCCGCAGGAAGTCCCCTCATCACTGAACACTGTGACAGCACTGTCACATTGTTCAGTGACAAGGGGACTCCCCACGGGGAGTAAAGCATCCCCTGCTACAGCTGTCACAGCTTTGACAGCTGTGACAGCTGTGGCAGAGGATTGTGAAGCTCTCCGATTGATTTCAATAGAGCCGCCGCTGCTGCCAGCGGCCCCATTAAAAGCAATAGGATGCTGGCACCTTCGCAGTGATTTTCAGGGAAGGGCTTTAAATATAGGCCATTCCCTGAAAATCAATCCTAGTTGTAGTAAAAAAATGAGAAAAAAAAAACATACTTACCTCTCCGCTGCTGCCGGGGCTCAGATGTGTCTAGCCGCTTGGGTCCCGTCACTGTAATTAAGCTCTTTCAGCAGGCAGGAATTTAAAATCTGCTGCGTCTGATTGGCTGAGCGCTGGCAGCAGCCCCGGCCCCTTTGAAAGCAATGCTGCACAGACCTGCATTCATGCCTATTTGTGCACGTACATGGGTGCACCAGTTTTGTGTGCACTTATGCACACACCAGCACACGCTCGTTTGAATGCACCTTTAAGGCTCAATCAGGCAAGCATTGTTTTTGGGTGCGTAAAAAGAGCGCTTCCAAAGTACCAATGGGTTCCTATATAAGTGCTCACAAGAGAGAATGTAGTAGTGCAAAACGGCACGCACCTAACAAACAAAGAACATTGGCTATCTTTGGTGTGCTGCAAAGAAGTTTCCATTGACTCTTATGGGAACAGGAGTTAATGGAAACTCTTGCGCTTGGAAAAGATTCCCTGCTGCTTACAGCCGGGCATATAAAATCTACTGCCCAGAACCACATTTTAAATGTCCCTGTGATAACTAACAGGAATTTACAATGGGACATTTAAAATGTGCTACTGGGCAGCATCCTTTAATTGCTGTAAGCTGCTGGGGTATTCCTCCTGCCCCCCTGCTGGGCAATTCCCCAGCAGCAGGAGCAGTAGGGAACTCCCTCCCCCTCTCTTCCTGCAGGGGTGGATTATGGATACGGTGGGCCATGCACTGTATGGAAAGTTATCGGCACCCCTCTCCAGCCTCAGAATTTTCAATCTTTTGCCACAGTCCCTTAATACATCGTTGTAGTGCACAGAGGCTACTTCATATAGACTGTATCAGAACCAAGATTACTGCATTGATGTGGTGACCAAACCAACACTAACAGATCATAACAGAACCAAGCTCAATATTTAAATAAGCTAATAGAACCCAGATCAGTACTAAGATACGATAACAGGAGCAAGCTCAATATTTCAATTTGTTAACAGAACCAGGATCAATACTAAGATACAATAACATACCAAGCTTAGCACTAAAAATGCTTGCAGATGATAACCAAGCTCTGTATAGATATATGGAATCAGAACCAAGCTCCGTGCCAAGATACAGTAACAGAACTAAGCTCTGAGGGATAAACAGAAAGCATAATTATAAAGTGAGCACAGAACTGCATCAAGCAGAATATACAACAAATAAGGTTATGTTCATATCTGCATTCTAGGCTTAATCAGCATCAGCACAGTCCCATTTTTCCCATCAAAATAATGGTCCCCATGAGTCAACGAGGTCCATCAGGCACAGTTGGTGCCCATCAATTGATTGGTATGTATTTTCTGCAGCATAACATACACTGGATTTTTCTGCTGATTTCTTACATGCGTACTTTGCTATGGATTTCACCCCCTCATTCAAAGGCATCAAATCTGTTGTAAAAATCCACAGCATGAATTGACATGCTGTAGGTTCTAAATCTGAATCACAATTTAATTAACCCTGGGGATTTTTTATGCAGCTTCACCAGATATTTTATTCAGACTACGTTAACCTAAAGGCCCTTTTACACACAACGATTATCACTCAAAATTCGCCCAAAAGCCATCTTCTGAGCGATAATCGTTGCGTGTAAATATGTGCCCACTGTGTACTTACCGTGCACTTTTCGTCCATCGCTGACTTCAGGTCAGCATGAAATCCATTGTCCCTTACAAGAGGGACAGCACGCTGAGTTCTCTGCGGGCAGTGCTGATAGCATTCTTTAGCGGTAGCAGCTCCTCTCCACTTCTATTTTTTTCCTATGGAATTTAGCCGTCTGCCGGCTGCTTGAGGACATAGCTCCCGTTGAAATTCAGATTTCCCTGCTATATTGGAAGATACTGCTGGTGAGGTGAGCCCATACTTCTTTTTTGGCTTATTAACATTCTTTAACAGCTGCTGTCCCGCTGAAGAACAATAGCGGTATATTTAGAGAACAGACCACCTGCTGTTCTCTAAATACAGGTAAACAAAACTAGTTAGCTACTAATCAGCTGATTAGCCAACTAGTAGCTAATGCAAAATGATCGCTCAAAACTGTCAGTTTCTGACAAATTTTGAGCAATCATCTGTATGTAAATGCACCTTAACTCTATGATTAATTGAAACCACATTAACAATTCCTGATGGCCTTCGGTAGCCTCTACCTCTTTTGTCTCATTTGGACAATGAATATATTTGTAAATATCCTAGTATGTTTCTGCGAAGCCTCAGTCACTTCACTTACTTTTTGCTTTGAGCATGATCCCCATATTTCTGCTCTCAGATATGATGCTTATGAGATGATGGGGCTTAGAGGATCTGTGTGTATGGGATTGCTAAATTATTAACATTATGCTCTAATCATTTCCAAGTCGTGCCCACTTTTCTCTTCACTCCAGTAATGTCATTTCAAAGTCAGCCTGACAGGATCTGCAAGTAATGGAGATGTTCAAGCTATAAATATTAAGGCGGCCTAGGGCTACGGAGAAATTCAAGACCCACTATCTAACTTACATTTCACTGGGCTTTTTTCAGACTGGATTTCACATCTACAATGTGTGTTTCTTATTCCTTTTCTTGTTCTGCTGTGAGTGCACTGGTTAATCTCCCTTCTCTCTTAACCTTTTATTCTACTGGAAATGTATGCAGTACACTGAAGACCCAGCGCAGGAGGAAGGGATCATATGAACTGACAGGCATATCACTAATGGCGCAGGCTTTTTTAATTCTACTCGTTGATAAATGGATTTTAAGCCGTTTTAACTTCGGATGTTGCATAGAAATAGAAGAATAATTGACTTAAAAGTCACTCAATTCATTTAAAAGCAGAGCATTTTATCAAAACTGCCATTTGTAAGAAAGTGTAATTTCGATATTTTTGAATATAATTTCTTTCCAATATAATATCCTATGACAAAGTGAAAAAAGCACTTTAGTATTTTCCATTATGTATACATATATATTTATTTGTGAGCTTTCCTCTGCAACCAACAAGAATATTCGGTAAGGTTATGTTCAAGTCATATTGTATGTATAGCATAATTCTCTTGTCACATACACTTCATGTAACCTTAGGTCCTCACATGAGTAACACTGGCCAATCCGAAAGTTGCATGAAGTTTCTCAGACTACCTGCGCAAATCGTGCATCGTGTAGTGAAATGAGCGTTACAGCCATCTTGGAAGACCAAAGAGCGGCTCAGGAACTGCCAGATCCAAAGCAGCTAATGAAGGGTGTCAGGTAATGTTACCCCCCCCCCCCCCCCCCCACTCAGCTCCTGGGGAAAATATTGTCATTGGAACTAGTAGGTTGCTTTAAAAAAAGTTTTAAACACATTTCTTATCTAAATAGAGTGCTATATGTAAGGGCAGCAAATTAAAGCTACAGGTCTGTTATTCTATTTGCCAAAATGACACAAAAAATTGACTCCCCCATGAATGCTGTGCGCTCATAAATATCCTCTGTATTTTATAACCATTCCTATTGGCCTAGAGGCACACATTCTTTATGCCATTTTGGCTAATAGGAGAATGGAGCTGTGCTGTTAATCTGCTGCCCTTGCATACTCGGATGACAGATCTGCTTTAAATAATCTGAATTTAAAAAAATAGTAATTGTATCATAACTCAGGGTTTGTAAAAGGCCCATGATTCACATAATCTAGATGCACAGATCACTTTCAGTTTGTGTTTGTCCAACCTTCTTCATTTTACTGAACGGGATTGTATTGAGCAATAGTATCAATTTTATGTGGTATTGTTTTAGATGTAAATCTATTAAAATCACAGGAGAGAAAAAATATGCAAAGACATAACTCACAGAAAAAAGCCAAGAACGCACTATCTGATAAAACTGCAGGGCAGGTTCAATCACCATTAATCCCTTGTAGAATGCAGAAGGCCAGATTGCAACATGAGCAAGCTAAATGTTCAGTGCAGACTAGTATACAGCCACCCAGCTAAACCCAGCCCAGATTGGGGAGGGGGGACTGCTAACAAACATAGTCTGCACATGTGAACGATACCTAAGATATGAGGCATAGATAAGTGCAACACATGATACACATTTACAATCCCTACTGACAAAGCAGTGGATTGCCCTGTATCATCACATGGGCTCTCCGGGTCCGCACTGTCCTGCTACATTTTGCACTGTCAGCTGCCGATTGCTCCCTGCTGTCCCAGCTCCCAGCCCTGAAGGAAGCTGTCCCCGCTGCTGCTGTGAGTCTCCATGGGCTCACTGGGTCCGCACTGTCCTTTTACATTCTGCCGTGTGGCACTGTGGGCTCCCTACTTTTGAGCACGCTCAGCGCTGATATACAGAGATCGGCTGCCGTGTGAAGCTCTGGGCTGCCTGATTCTCAACACACTGACATACAGAGATTGTCCCTGCTGCAGAGACCCCTCTGCAGTGAAAGACAGAGGGGTGGGGGCCTTCTGCCCCAGCTGCGGAGAAGCCGCTTACAGCTGTGGCTATGCGAGGCTACAGTGGGCCCTGCTTCCAGGGTCCATGGAAGATAACATTAAACGGCTGCCAACTTCCTACCACCGTGCATTGCCTGGCATACACAGGCTGCTAGGACCTTCAATGATTCCACCAATCGGCAGCTAGGGGTGTGATAGGGGCATTCCTCCATTGAAGCCCTGTCAAACCCCTAGCTTCCGGTGGCTTCAAGATACAATAATACCGATTACAAATACGTAGATATCAAATATGTGTTGTGGCCATAGAGGAGGTGCAGGTACTTTGTGGCCACAGAGTAGGCTTGTGGGGTTCACTGAGCCAGAGATGTGGAACAATTACTTTGTGAGAGTTACAGAGAGGGCACAATTATTTTATGGGGCACAGAGAGAATATTATTACTTTGTGAGGGGCAAAAACTGAGAATTATTACTATGTGGGGGCATAGGATGGTATTATTACTGCGGGGCATGAAATGAATCATTATTTCTTGTAGTCGACACTATGGAAGAATTAATAGTGTGCAAGGGCACTATTATTTTGTTGGGCACAAAAGGAGGCAGTAGTACTCTGTGGAGCACAAGGGAAAGCATTAGTACTATAAGGGGCACAAAGGGGGGGCATTAGTTCTATGGGGGCTTAGTAGCAGGATGGGGAGAGTGCACAGAGTTGAGTCATGGTAGAAAGGGCTCTTCGTGGTAGTCTGGGCCAGGATAGATAAGAAAAATGAGACGGGCAACTCCAATCAGAGAAAACATGTTTTGAGGTTTGTGTGCATGATCTTTTAAGACTCTGACTGTTAGTGCTGCATTGATCAGTCACTTAGGAGACCCAGAGATGCAGAGGAAAGTCCCTGACCATAGTTATTGTGGGGAAGTGCCTGACCACAGTAATTGTGGGAGGCTAAGCTTTTGTACCATGGCCCATGAGAGCTTTAGCTACGTTTCTGATGGCAAACCATTGACCTTCCACTATCATGGGCCCATGTGGTCATAGAGGGAGCCCCACTCCATTAACCCCTGAGGTTCTGTAGTCAGCACTGATTGCAGCGCCTAAATTATTAAGTGTCTGGACTTGGAGTTATCTCCAATCCAGGTATTTAGCGCTGGCTTTCGGCTGCTCTGGAAAGTGATGGACAGATCAAATTGGTTTATTTTTATGATAAATTGAGAGAAAGAAATGTACCTACAAGCGCAGTTTCAGCTATATGAAAGATGTAAAAACAAGGTCAGTATCATGTGGGGATACATTTATAGCTGCTAAACGGAGAGATTACAATATTTCATGGACACATCTGTGTAGCACAATATCCTAAATGTATGTAATGGGGGCAGAATAAATGTTGTTGTTTAGAAGCAGTTTCACCAATGTTTCACTTTGTTTTTCAAGCCAGCGCATATTTATTCCTGATTTAAAAAGGTTTTGTATGATTCACCTAAAGTATACATCAGCAGGTGTGTAACAATATTAGCTAGAAGCTGAATGTTTAATGTCCTGAGTCAGGGATCCTAAAGCTGCTTCCATATGTTGAGATGAAATTGTTTTGCAAAGCTAAATACAGACTATTTTATCTGTTCCTGCCAGCACAAAAGTAATCTGTGATATCTGAAAATATGCATTGTTAGAGGGTTTGTTACTTTGAATGAAACAAACTTGTGGCCAGCAATAGCTTTGGACATACTTAAAGGGACTATATCACTAATTTGTTTATTTATTACTTGAACCCAGATAGAGAAACATATTAGATTTTTCTCATCTGTTTTTACTTTCTGATTGTAGAATTCTTTATTCTTTACATGATTATGGGGATGGCTATCCTTCCTGAGCTACATTTAACAGCATTTAGAAATATGCTTTATGGCATCCTCATGGGCCGTTTACACCATGGACAGGAGGGGACCCATTGGCTTGTATGAGAGATTGCTCTAGGCATCTTGTGGGTACTGTTGTATCTTGACACCACCAGACGCTAGGGGCTGATTCAGCTTTGCTGGAGTTAACGCCTGCTGTCAATCCCCTAGCTTCCGATTGGCTTTGTGTGTGTCTGCTGTGCTGCCTGCCGCCCCCCAGCTATTCAGTGCCCACAGTCACTTGCCAGACCGATAGTGTCACTCACCACCCTGCTGCTGTTGCAAAAACTGTCCCCGGTGATGCTGCTGTAGTCACTCACCAGCCATGCTCTGGTGAGTCTGACCATAAGCGGAGATTCTGCTGCTGGCCGCTGCTGTGAGTATGACATGGTGCCACCCTAGCAGTGCCACTGTGGCTTTGTTCCCCACCGCACCACCATCTTCCCTGCCTGCGCCACTGTAAACATTTCCAACAGGTCATTTACAGGGTTCTAGTGGCCTTCAGCGACCAGAACAGTGTCGGGGGTGGCTGTACCATGGAGGGACAGATCACAGAGGGCTTGAGGTTGACAATGGTGAGAAGAGCTGTGAGCACGCAAACGGAGTGGGGAGGAGAGTGACAGGGTTGCCAGCCTACAACGCCAGCAGAGCCAGGATGCGGTCACTGGTGACTACGCCGCTCCCCTGCCTCCTCTCCGTTTAGTAGCTGTCACCGGCGCCGCTGCTGAGAGGCAGATGGGGAATGGAGTAGCCCTCAGCCGCCGCGTCTCGGTGCCACAGCACGGGGTAGGACAGTGTGGCCGTTGGCGCTGGGTCATCTCAGCGCTACAGCATGTGGGAGGACAGTGTTGCCAGCGGTGGCATGGGGTTTGTTCCCTGGCCGAAGAAGTATCTTCCTGGCCGGACGGATGGACAACAATGCAGCCAATCGGGAGCTAGGGGCGTGACATGGGCATTCCTCCATCTAAGGGCTCTCAAACCCCTAGCTTTCAGTAGGGACAAAAAACAATAATACCCATGTTCTGTAACCTGTGCAGGGGTCATTTTGCAGGGGGTAAATAAACAGAATACACAATTTACAATAGGTGATCAGCTGTGACTATCTACATATAGGTGTTACCTTTCAGTATAATGCTGTATGTGATGTTAGTGAGGCGACTGCTGCAAAACCTTCTCTATAGATCAGAAAGTATCAGACTATTAGGTTCTGTGGTCAGTGAGAAAAATGCAGTATAGACCGTCGCCAGCAGTTTAAAAAAAAAATCACTAAAAATTCTTAAAAATATGTT
The DNA here is from genome assembly GCF_035609145.1 of Eleutherodactylus coqui. Lineage (NCBI taxonomy): Eukaryota > Metazoa > Chordata > Amphibia > Anura > Eleutherodactylidae > Eleutherodactylus > Eleutherodactylus coqui. The sequence continues at coordinate 394,564,350 of NC_089837.1, forward strand.
TAACACAGAAATGTAATTTATATAACATGTCATTTTCTGATGGCACCTTCCCTTTAATTCTAGCCGTCACTGCTAAGCCACCAAAATTTACACACACAGCCTATTGGGTCAAACGACCGCAAATGGTAAGATACCTTATTGCCTGAATTAATCTTATTTTCCGTATACACCATTAAATGACTATGAAATACAAGTGCAATCATATCCTAATGAGTTTCATACTAGTGGTGGTGACATCAGTCTGCTACTAATGCCGTAATAGAATACTACTATTGACATCAGTTTTCGACCCCTTTAGTAGTGCTCACTGTTTATGGTTAGTTATGGTCATTTAAGGTAAATCTGAAAATGACCTTTGCAGCAATGTTAGGCCTCGGTCAGACGACTGTTTTTTGCTGCGATCTGCGGATCACATGACGGATGCGCATCTGCAAATCGCGTGACCGGGGCCGAAAAATTGCCCGAAAAATCTGCAGCTAGCAGCGTTTTCGGGGAAAAGGCCCCGATCACAGGAGCGCTGTCCAACCCATTGCAATTCAATGGAGCCAGCAATACAGCCGGCTCCATTGAAAGCAATGGGCTGGCGGTGAGCGCGGGATGTATTTTCGGGAAGGGCTTAAAAATATAAGCCCTTCCCTGAAAATCATCCAAAAATGTGTAAAAAAAAAAAAAAATACTCACCTTGTCCGTGCAGCCGGAGTTCAGCCACGGGCGGCCGGCCGGCAGTTCTCCTGAACTGCTCTGGGTAGTATTCAGCAGCCGGGGATTTAAAATCCCCGCCTGCTGAATGGGCTGCCTCTGATTGGTCACAGCCCTCACCAATCAGAGGCAACTCTCACTCACCCATTCATGAATTCATGAATGGGTGAGTGAGTGCTGCCTCTGATTGGCTCAGCGCAAGGACCAATCAGGGACAGCTCTCAGCTATTGAATGACAGCTGAGAGCTGCCCCTGATTGGTTCCTGCTGCATACCATGCAGCGTGAGCCCTTTATATATGCATCACTGCCCATACGCAATACATTAGCGCCGTTTTCATATGCAACCCAGCTATGGAACATAACGGGGAATTAAAAAAAAAGAGACATACTGCGCATGACCATATGAGTGTGATACGTGAGCATATGCAGTGCGCTGGCAGCCATACGTGGTCTCTGCCGGCAGAGTTTGTATTTACAGACATCGGTAAATGCAGTGTTTTACCCATACGGCCGTGGACATGAGGCCTTAAAGCTTAAAATTGTATTTTGTCTATATATTGCGCAGTGAATTGTGTGACGAGATAAAACACATCCTAAATATATCAGGCCACCATTGGCTGCATCTAGGTGAGCACAAGGTAGAGTTGAGGTGCTATTGCTTTCCTTTTGTTCAAGTGACTTAGTTAGATGTTATGTAGTGTTACATAGTGGATTGCATTGTCTGCTTCCTACTTTATTACTGTGAGCTCAATAGACCTGGAATTGTGTCACATAAATTTTATGAAAAGAGGGCACTGCTACAACAAGTTGAAAGATGTAAGGACATGATTAGATTGTAGAACAAGCTAAATTATAAAGCACCTAAGCAGTTTTATATTTGGTTACAATGACAGACAACTTTGTAAGGTTTTATAGGCTTTATCAGCAGCTGTAAAGCAATGACTATAGGGTTTGGCTGTTTTAACCTTTGGGTCATTGAATAAAGTTTTTATTGCTGAAGCAGCCCTGTTGTGGCTATTTTATTGACTGAATGAACTTTTTAGCCATTTCTTAATAAAAGCCTACTAGTAGAAAGCCTGTTGCAGGACAACAACTGTAACAATATATATCCATGGTCAGGAGAATTATTCAGTGGTAATCGGAATTATAGTTATAATGCAAAGGTGTCAGCTATTTCTGATACACAAAATACTCAGGGGAACTACTCATGGAGTTCCCTTTGTTGTCTCATTCTCCCTCTTACGCAGCTTGTCATTCCTCTTCGCTATTATATATTCGAGGACATACCATGATTTCACAGGATTTAAGTTTGAAACTTGTTAGATCAAGATTTTGTCACTTTATGAAACAGTCGTTTTGCGCTGTTTGTGTGGATGTAGATGATGTGAGACATGAAGTTTTCTGTAGATGCTATGGTGATGATGACTGAGTGTTAGGCATAGCATGTAGGGGTACGTAATACATACACATAAGGGTAGAGTTGTTCTGGTAATAAGCCGCACCCCAGAAGGATAAGATGTATGTATAATATATATATATATATATATATATATATATATATATATATATATATATATATATGTATATATATATATATATATATATTATACTAGTAATTATTAGGAAAAGCTGTGCTACATGGTACATCCATTATGATCCCCGCACATCACACACAGCTCCACTGCATGCATCTTGATTCCCACAGAAGACAAACATGGCTTGGCTTCTCCCACAGCAGTGACGTCACCACAGGTCCTTTAGCTTACTGGATCAATGTGGTAGTGGTAGGTCAGTGTCTTCTGTCAGGACTGCTGAGTTGTGTCTGAGATAATAACGGCTTAGTTCTATTGTCATTGTGTTATTTCTTCCTCCCCTTCCCAAAGCCCTAACTGTGTTGTTCTTCTGTCAGCCAGGCTCTGTGTTTTATATATGTTGTAGGACCTTCGATGACGAGGGGGGCAGAGTGATGACGTGACCAGGGGCGGAGCATGAGAAACACTCACATGCTCACTGACAAGTGGTCGTTAGTAGTTTGATAAGATATAATGAATTGCAGTAGGAAAGTGTTCTGGAACTATTGATCTGTCAGATGCACGTCTGCTCCGAATACAGACATTAACAGTGTTATAGCTTAATACAGGGTGATGTTAACTGATACTGACAATTCCTATTGTATATAGCTGCCAGATTTTTAATTCATGTAGTGGCTCATTCTATCATGTCAGATAAGGGCAGGGAAAGGCACAAGGCAAATCTGGACAAATGTTGAGTCCCAATAGGCTCAAATACCCATCATGGACTAGAAACAATCTATATATTGGCTTATATCTGATTTAGTCATTGTGGATGGAAAAATAGCACCTGATCTAGAAGCTTGAAGATTATCACATGTACAACCTAATGGTAATTCATTGATCATCTTTTCTCATACTAACTGTGAAGTTATTCCAATAACTGATTTGAAGTAACCTGATTATTTTTCATCTAAATGAAGATGCAACTCTTGCATCGCCTAATATTTGATTCTAGTACAGTGGCATGGAAATCTTTTAGGGGCACTAAACTTTAAATGTATGCTGCATATATCTAAGTATCTAGTCAGGAGAAAAACAAAGTACACTGTCTTTGAATTATGTGTTTTTACATATCAGGACATAATTACAAATATCTAGTCATTAGGAGATTTTAAAATTAGGTAAATATATCCTCAGGTGAACAACAAAACATGGCAAATTATACCATATCATTATTTATTTAACAAAAACAAGGCCAAGATACAGAAGCAGTATGTGAAAAATTAAGTATACCCTTACTGCTACCATAGGACTTAAGAGAGTAAAAGTCCTTTTACATGGGACAAATGTCAGGCAAACAATGCCCAGCACTCATCCCTGTGTTTCCTCGCTCCCGTGCTCCTGCAGGGGCACTAGCAGAGCAGGCTGGTTCACGAAGAAGCCAGCAGGGGGGCGGGGCAGTGCAGGAGATTTCTCTCCTCTTATTCCCCCGCCTCCCTCCATTGAGATAACACAGCGGCCATTCACTACTGAACGGCGGCTGTTTAAACTGCACGATGAGCGATGAGCTTCATTGCTGATCTTTTATGCAGCATAGGGGGTAGGGGGTAAAGGAGAGCTCAGAGTCAAATATAACCCCAATACAGTAAGTATGCTATCTGGGAGTTATGGTGGTGCCAGACACTGAGATGGACATGTCAGGATGAGGTCAGGTAGTAGAGGGCGGAAACATGTGTAGGTCAGTTTTTGAGAGGTTCAGTATTAGGTAGAGAGAGGACATAGTGTTAGAGACAGTGGACAGTCAGTCGGTGGTGTTCTGGAGGAATAGTGCTGCTGTGTCATGGAAGAAGATGTATAACTGGGTGTCATGAGCATAGAGGTAGTACTGAAAGCCAAATCTCCAGATGGTTTGTCCAATAAGGGCTGTCTAGATGAAGAATAGGAGCGGACCAAGGACCGAGCCCTGGGGGACCCCAACAGCAAGAGGAAAGGGAGGGGAGGTAGAGACTGCAAAGGATACACTGAATGAGCGGTCAGATAGGTAAGGGGAGAGCCAGGAAAGAACAGTGTCCTTTAGTCTGATGGAGTGAAGCAAGTTGAGGAGGAGTTTATGGTCAACAGTGTCAAATGCTGCGGAGAGATCGGGAAGGATTAGTAGGGAGTAGTTGCCCCTTGATTTGGCCATCAGTAGGTCGTTTGATGCTTTTAAAAGGGCGGTTTCTGTTGAGTGTAGAGGGCTGAAGCTGGACTGTAGGACGATCAAGAAGAGAGTTTACTGATAGATAGCTTTTAAGGCGGGAGTAAACCAAGCGTTCTAATAGTTTAGAGATGAAGGGGAGATTTAAGATGGGTCGGTATTTAGGAATCAACGGTCGAGTTAAGAGTCGATTTCTTTAGCAGTGGGGATATGATAGCATGTTTGAATGAGGAGGGGAAAATGCCAGAGGTCAGAGAGAGGTTGAATATGGTGGTAAGGTGGGAGATGACGACCGGGAAGAGGGATCGGGTGAGGTGTGAGGGAAAAGGGTCGCTAGCGCAAGTCGTGGGACGAGCAGAGGAAAGCAATCCGGAGACTCCTTCCTCTTTCGTTGGTCTGAGTACAGAGAGTGAGCAGGAGCTGGTACTAACGAGACTAGGGTCGGGCTAGTCTGGGATTGGGAGGTTATTTTCTTCCGGATGATGTGGATTTGCTTTTTTGCCAGCTCTTCTGCACAGAGATTCGTCACAAAGGGTTGCAGTTTAGGGCTGAAAAGGGAGTGAAAAGTGTCAAAGAGTCATTTATAGTTGTGAGATAGTGAGAAGGCGAGAGAGGAGAAAAAGACTTGTTTCATGTGGTAAAGGGCTAGCTTGTAGGTTCCGCGCATGAATTTGAAGTGGAGAACACCTGATATGTAAAACCAAAGAATTCCAAGAGGGTGTATTTAGTTTTTCTCATGACTGTATATACATGTGGCACTCTGTAAATGTGTGTAATACGAAAATTTAGTCTGTAAATATCTAAAAAGTGACAGAAAACAGATTTTTAGTTTTGCTTTTTTGTTTTAATAACAAAAGTATTAATAATAATCTTTATGTAGCCGCAACATATTCCGCATACAGTATAAACTAATAAACAAGTTGAACAATAGGAGTGAGGGCTTTGTCCATAAGAGCTTACAATCTATGAAGAAATAGGGGTGACACAAGAGGTACAAGTGCTTGTTCTGTACAATGATACGGCCATCATTATAAATAGGGTACTATGTATAGAGCTACCAGGGTATCTGTATCTGTATGTACGTAAGTACATTTTTTCTGTCATACATTCTGATTGTGAATTAATAAATGTAGAATCATTTTGTCATTTGTTCTTATTTAAAAACACAATCACTGTGAACTCCCTCTGCTGCCATAGAAACAAATAAATCCAAAGAGAAATGGGAACTTAATTATCCATGCTATAATTAACTATACACTGGACTAACCTTTACAGGCATTTCTTTTTAAATCTTTTTCTAACTATGAGAAATATACAGTGCATCTAATTAAACTTGCAGTGTAATTTGATTATATGTGGCACTTGCAGTAATAGAACAAGCATTTTTGGCACCAAAAGTCAGTTCTGTATGGTATAACTCATGGCTTACGAACCTGCAGTTTTTTTGCTGCGGTTCTCGACATGTTTATTCTCTATGTGTAGCAGTAGCCTTGCTGTTTTTCTAATATTCCCCCCACTTATGCCACTGACTTCAATGAGAAAAAAACCTCAATATAAAAAATGACATGTGCGCTACATTTGGATGTGCTGTGAGTAGAGATGAGCGAGTATACTCGCTAAGGCACATTACTCAAGCGAGTAGTGCCTTAGCCGAGTATCTCCCCGCTCGTCTCTAAAGATTCGGGGGCCGGCGCCGGTGACAGGTGAGTTGCGGCGAAGAACAGGGTGGAGCGGGGCTCCCTGCCCCCCGCCGGCTCCCGAATCTTTAGAGACAAGCGGGGAGATACTCGGCTAAGGCACTACTTGCTCGAGTAATGGGCCCTAGCGAGTATACTCGCTCATCTCTAGCTGTGAGACATGCACTTTACAAATGTGCTATAACATATGGAGAGTGCTTCTGGAACAGGCCACATTTTTGACACACATCTAAAAAGGTTGATGTCAGAGCTGTAACTTGAGGCTCCTGGAGTTCAATGCTGTAAGGGGCAATATTACTTGGTATAACAGATCTCTATACCTCCCAACTTTTAAGCAATGAAAAGAACGTCAACTACAGCAGCTTGCCACGGCCCCTTATGCTAAGCCACACCCTCTGCATACTGTAATACTGCCCTTCAGTGACCCCCTCACAGTAAGGCCGCCTGCACACGAGTGGAAATCCCGCCGCGGGATTTCCCACGGGATTTCCGCGGCTGAAAGCCTGCATAGGAGTGCATTAAAATACGCACTCCTATGCAGACGGCCGCGGTTTGGTCGCGCGAAATCTCGTGTGGCAAACAAACCGCGGCATGTTCTAATTTTCTGCGGGGCACGCACTCACCCGGCCGCCGGCTCCGGTCTGCGCATGCGCCGGCTGCGCGGCAGCCGGCACATGAAAGAGCCGGGGCCGCCAGGCGCGGGTGAGTACGCGCTCGTCCCTGCAGGCGCTCGGGTCGGATTGCGCGGCGAGAATTCTCGCTGCTGGATCCGACCCGCTCGTCTGCAGGCGGCCTAATAGTGACCGAATCTGGGACTGTGCTGCCAAATCTGGAATGGTTGGGACACATGCATAAGTAGTGCAGTATATAGTAAACTAACAATCAAATTATTGCATCTGCAAGTCCACTTTAGGGCTTAGTCACACAGGCGCATCCGGGCGCCGATGCACCCGTCTTCCTGCAGGATAAGACGACCGCACTGCAGGTGCGGAGAAAGAACACATGACCGGCTGCATTGCCGGTCATGTGTTCTTTCTTCCGGCGCTGCAGAGAGACGTCCGCACCTGCAGTACGTCCGTCTTCTTCATGCAGAAAGACGCGTGCATTGACGCCTGGATGCGCACGTGTGACTGAGCCCTTAGGGACAAGAAAAGAAGGTAAATAAAGTTTAAATAAAAAAAGAAAGCAATTCTTTCCTACAAAACTACCTTTTTCATTAAAAAATATGCATGTTAGGTATCACCACATTCATGAAGACCTGCACTATAAAAAATATATTTGTTACACCGCACAGTTAATGGTCTAACAAAAAGAAAAGCCAGAATTGCTGTTCATCCACCTCCATAAAATCTAATAAAAAGTGATCAAATAGTCACTTCTAGCCTAAAATGGTGCCAATGAAACTTACAACTTTTCCTGCAATAAGTAAGACCTGGCACAGCTCAGTTGGTGGAAAAATATAGGTCGTTTTTCTTAAAGCTTTTTAATTGTGCAAAAGTAGTAAAAAAAATATATAAATTTGGTATTGCTATAATTGTATTGATCCAATGAATAAAGTTAATATTATTTATACTGCACAGTGTGTGCTGTAAAGAACACAAAAAAACAATGCTACAATTGCTGATTTTTGGTCATCTGCAGGCCGAGAAACACAATAAAAAGTGATCAAAAAAGGGGGCAAGCTTCCATTTATGCTAAAATGGGAGACAGATCTAGAAATTACTATGTCAGAAAAAAGATGGTACCACTACTGTGAAACTATCTCTAAAGGCAGTCACCAGGTCACCTTAATGGAGACATCCATAAAGATTCTGCATCACACCTACTTGTTAGGATAGATAAATTCTTCCCATCCACTTCCCCCTTCCCCCCCCAATTTGTAATAGTACTATTTAACCCCTTGAGGACCAAGCACGGTTAATATACGGTGCTTGGTCCTGAGCTTTGATTCAGCTCTGATAGCAAAAATTAAGACTGAGGACCCATAAGAGAAGGGAGCGGCAGCTTTTCATGCACCCAATGCATTCTTATTGACTTTTTTAAACTGTAGCTAGGGCTTATATTTGAACCCCCTTCCCATGCTAGTGCTTATTTTCGGGATATGTCTTATTTTTGGTAAAACGGGGTTTATATGCCCTGTAATCCAGAACTATACAAATGATATATAAAAACATCAAAACCAAAATGAGGAACACATTCCCATACTTTATTTTAGCATAAATCTACTGATTTTAAAAATAAACAACTCTAAATAAAAAAACACATTTTTTAAAAAGCTTTTTACCCCTAATAAAACTAAAAAACAACCCCCAAAAAAGCCAGTGAAAAAAGATATAAAAACAGTCCTATATGTCACAGTAAAAAAAATGCAGCAAAAATAATTTTGGTAGCTGAAGAAAAAAAAATAGGACAGTAAAACAATCACATGGGTAAAAATCCCTAAAAGGTGTCTGGCCCTTCTGAACCAAAAAACCCTGGTTCTTAAGAGGTTAATATACCATATAATGTGTTGAGATAGAAAAAAAGCTATTGGGTCATTGTTTTTTAGGTTTTGTTTTTGTTCGATTGATCACTTAAAGGGGTTGTCCCGCGGCAGCAAGTGGGTCTATACACTTCTGTATGGCCATATTAATGCACTTTGTAATGTACATTGTGCATTAATTATGAGCCATACAGAAGTTATAAAAAGTTTTTCACTTACCTGTTCCGTTGCTAGCGTCCTCGTTTCCATGAAGCCGACTAATTTTCGCTGTCTAATGGCCAAATTAGCCGCGCTTGCGCAGTCCCGGTCTTCTTCTTTTTTCAATGGGGCTGCTCGTGCTGGATGCTGGCTCCGTGTAGCTTCGCCCCGTCACGTGCCGATTCCAGCCAATCAGGAGGCTGGAATCGGCAATGGACCGCACAGAAGCCCTGCGGTCCACCGAGTGAGAAGATCCCCGTGGCCATCTTCATCAGGTAAGTAAGAAGTCACCGGAGCGCGGGGATTCAGGTAAGCACTCTCCGGTGATCTTTTTTAACCCCTGCATTGGGGTTGTCTCGCGCCGAACGGGGGGGGGGAGGTTGAAAAAAAACCAAAACCCGTTTCGGCGCGGGACAACCCCTTTAATTTAGCAGATATCGTAGCCATATTAATTGGGTATTATTCGAATCATTGCAGAAGAATACAAAGAGAAACACTTATGTGATGTTTCCAAGCTCTTCTGGAGCATTTTATTATTGCATAGTTTATATAGCAACTTGAGATGAGTGAACGTGCTCGTTTAGAACAATTACTCGATCGAGCATCGCTTATTCGAGTAACTGCCTACTCAGACGAAAAGATTCGGGGGGCACCGGGGGGCGGCGGGCTAGAGTGGGGAGTAACAGGGGGGAGCTCTCTCTCTCTTTCCCCCCCACTAACCCCCGCAACCACCCGCTCACCCAGGCGCCCCCCAAATCTTTTCGCCCCATTAGGCAGTTACTCGAAAAAAGCGATACTCGATTGAGTAATTGCTCTAAACGAGCACGTTCACTCATCTCTAATAGCAACATTTTCAGCACTGTCAGGAGCCGATCACAAGCTGCCTCACCCCGTCAATATTCAATTATACTTTAACAAGAATTTCATAACGAATCATAGTAAGTTTACAGTTCGTACACAAACATGTATACACAATTGCATATTCATGCGTCTAGTAGCTGAGAATTCTTATGTGATGTTCCATTTCCAAGGTCTTGGAGCATTGGAAGTAAGACATCCTGTACATAAGCAAAGAATAATGCCAAAGTGTCTAGAAGCTTGATTATGAATACAAGGACATTTGTTAAAGCAGAATTCATTAATTTGTCACTTTTGTGACCTGAAGAAATTACGTGTTTAAAACATTTTTCTAAAGCGACTTTCACATTTTTTATGGTGTTCATAATGCAGCAAAAATAAGATGTTAACTTTATTTTATGGGTCAGTACAAATATGCCAAATTCATACAGGTTTTTTCTATGTATGATGACTTTGAAAAAATAAAGTTTTTTCTTTTTAAATAAAAAATTGCTTTTTGTCAACATATTGTGGGACCCATAACCTTTTTTAAATTTTCATCAACAAGACTGTGTGGGGCTTGTAGTTTGTACTGGTATTATTTTGGTGTACATATTCAGGGGGCCCAAAAACTCACAATTCTGGCATTATGTATTTTTTTCTTATGAAGTTTACCATGTGGAATTAATAATGAAATATTTTACTAGTTTGGACTTTTATGGATGTGGAAATGTTATGTTTATTTTTTAATTAATATTTTTTTTTATATTTTTAATATGAGAAAAGGAGGGGTCAAACTTTTAAGGTTTATATTTTTTTTAATCTCATACAGCGGAATCAGGGAGAGGTGACTATATGCCTGTTATTTATTTTGCTGAGGCCTCGTTCAGATGTAACAGCATGTAAACCACGCTCGTCTGAACAAGGCCTCAATACAAATGGCTTTTTACTAAAAACTAACAACTCATAACCCCTCAACTGCATCACAAAAAAATGCAATGGCAGAATTGTGCTTTTTTTGTCATTCTGACTTCAAGAAAAAAATTCAATAAAAAGCTAGCAAAAGTCATGTGTATCCCATGTTTATTAAAACACTCTTATCTCCTGAACAGTACCCCGAAGCTGTAGAAGGCTGCAGACACGCAGTAAAGAGCCCTTTACTGACTGAATACACATTTTCCATAGCAACAGTTCAGCTGAATTGGTGGTGGCAGCAGTTCAAAAGTAGTTTTCTATTACAAGTTTGAGTATGTTAATGAAATGTACTAGAAAAATGTTTAAAATCACTTGTTCAATAGAAATAAAAAGATATTTAAATGATAGTTACACTTTATTGCCAAAGATGCTAGCCATTGTGTTTTATCATCAGCTATGAGCAGGAAAATTTTTTATCTTGGAACTTTCCCCTCATTGAGTAAAATGTCTGTTAGGGTAGGTTCACACGAGGCGGAGTTTCTGCGGAAATTCTCTGCGGCAAATCCTCCTGTGGCCGCTAATCCTGGGATCAGCCGGAGCGGCCAATCCGTCATGAAAAAGCCAAGCGGAAATGGCGTTGCCGCGCGGATTTAAAATATGCAGCATGTCAATTTTTTTTCCGTTGCAGCCTCGCTCCTCTTTATGGGGAGTGAAAGCCGCAGCAGAATGCCAGCGGCCGAACCGCTACAAAACCCGTGGCGAAATGCCGTGGGTTTTGAAGCTGTGCTTTTCAAGCGGAATTCCCGCTGTTTTTCAGCCAAACCTTGGACAATATTTTGTGTATTTGCGCACGTTTTTTGCACGTGTGAAACTTCCGCCTGCAAACCATAACAAAGCAAACCCATTGATTTCAGTGGGTTCGTTCTTATGAGCATTTTTCTCATGCACAATTCATGTATGTGAGAAAAGTTAGGAACCGCTAGCGTGTTATGCAGAAAGCTGCCATAAAAGTCTATGGCAGGTTAAAGAAAGCAATGAAATGGTGTACAACCCATATTTATGCGCAAATACGCTCTATTGTGGAGAGCGTATTTGCGCATATGTTCGTCTGTTGAAGCCCTTACATTCACTTTTGTCTGGCCTTCCAGTTTCTTTGCCCTCCCGTATACTGTATTGATGAGGCAGCCCTGTTGTATACATGCAGGAGGGAAACTGAGGTGACCGTTTTTTATCCGTGGCATCAGTTGTATGAATGCTTCCTTGAACTAAACCCTGCATGCAGCGTATCTCAAAGTGTGTATCCAGCTCAGGCGAAAAAGAGAACTGGCTAGACACAGATTATATATGTAAATGCATTTAGATGCCACTTTGTAAGAAAGAGTACATCCTGATACATTCAATTTTTCGTCTAAGGAGCATCTGACAGAATTCAGCAAATCTAAGCAAAATTAACGTTTTTTTTATATTTGCTTATATGGCAGTTTTTTTCACCAGCCCATACATTGCTATTAATTTCTCGTGAAGACGCAGTGATTTTTAAGTCCCTGTCCTTGTTTTTGTATACTGGCGGTGGAGAGCCCTCCCTGCGCATCTATTCTTAGTTATGTCATTTTAAGACTTGCAGCATATTTATGAGCTCCATATTTTCCTAGCAATGCCGCATTGGTAATAGGAGCAATTCTAATCAGCTTACATTACATCCTCTTACTGTGAATTCAGGTCAGAAATGGACATTCATTTATTTTACTTCCTCCCAGAATAACCCAGCTTTATTTATGTAGAGGAGGCAGCTGGTCATCTTTGCAGCAGTGATGCTCTACAACAACATGTAGAGGTATACAAACAGCATTTAGATATGCAAACAATATATTTATGTATATTTTGCCTCTCAGCCTGTGACAACATCAGTGTTGTTTTAGTGCACTGTTATTTGGTTCTCATTCGAATGGATTGGAAAGCTGTGCTTTTTCTGCATCAGCTATTCAATGCATCATCTACTGAAATCTACTGCTACAAAGTAACCGAAAAGTAATTTTCTGTACTTAGATGTACACAGATAAGTGTATACTATAATAGTATTATGGTAGCTATTGTTACAATATACAGTTTCATCAAACAGAACATGAATTCCTATATGGATCCAGGCAAATACCGACAGAACATAAGGCCCATTTACACAGCAGGATGATTGCTCAAGCGACAGTTTGAGTGACAGCTTTGAGCGATCATTTTGCATAAACTTTTAAGTAGCTACTCAGCTACTTAAGAGCAATTAAGTGTGCAAATGAAGCCTTAGCTGAAAACAGTTAATAGCCCGAGAGGACTCTTAATGGTATTCAGTTCTTTTGTTCTCCGATGGGAAACAATGCTATCAGCACTTCTCTTGGAAAACTGCTGATAAGGCTGAAAGATTTTTAGGTTGGACTGAATTTAACGATCAGCTAGTAGTGCACGAAAAGTGCACAATGGCCTCGTGTTTAGACGCAATGATGATTGCTCAAACAATCGTTTTTTAGCGATTTTTGAGCGATCATCAATCCGTGTAAATGGGCCTATAGAGTCTAAATTCAAACACCAACAAGCAACACTACACCAATCTGACACAGCATAGAGCTAGACTCACACTCCCAATTACATCCAGACAGAGAGCTGCTTTGGGGCGTATATGCGCATGAAATTTTTAACATTTTTTATGACTATTCTAACTCTGCTCTATTGTGCGAGGGTTTAAAAAAAAAAAGCGGGTAGATAGGTCGTCTCTTTCTCACACGTAGAAAAACTGTGTGAGAAAGATAGGGCATGTCCTCTTTTCTCACTCGTAGTATTAATGCGTGATAATCCCGCTAGGGAAAATGAAACCGTTGAAATCAGTCCTATTTTGAAGTCATGATTTTCATGACCACATAACGGGACAAGAACACGCACCTGTATTTAAGCCCTAGTACAAGAAGCTAGACCATAGAATGAACCAACAGACAATGTCAAAGGGATCTTTTGCAGTGACAGATAAGAGGCAAATAGTAGAGCTCAACACATAGCCATGTGGACCAGGCTGACAAAATAACACCACCCTGGTTCCACTACCTGCTATAGATGGCATACCATAACATATATATTCATTGTGGGCTTTACTCTATTTACAATGGACATTATTCTAAAAAAACTATAAGGCTTCCAAGTATCGAGGTTGGCCATATAAAGGCAGACACTTTTTATGGAACCTTTGAAACAACACAAACAGACTACGGTAATACCCAAGATTGACTTTGTGGCACAATCTACTGATTAACTTCTTACTATACTTTCCACTACTTTGTCAATGTGGAAATGGGACTATTGTATATTATTCCCCGTAACACTTGGCAATGCAATGTTTAGTGTTACCTGTGCCCTCATAGTGCCCTACCATTTTTGCGTTCAATGGCAGCCTGGCCGTACTCCAGCCAGACCCAAAAAATACCAACGTCTCACAAATAGATGTTTTGCATGTAAAAGTAGATTTAAACATCCCAGAAATAGACTCAAACTATATAAATGAAGGAGGTTTCTTCCCACTCCTGCACAATAATACACCCGTCACTTTACATATATGGCACCTAAACCTATGAATGTAGCTATTATGTGAGATCTATGCCCTCTCTTTGATTGTAATGGAGCTACATATCCTATGAGCTGGTAACCTGTTTAGTTCCACATCATGTGTATATATCTTCTTTGACTTGATGTTTAAAAAAAAACAACTGCCTACAGAGTGATATTGCTTATTATACAAATTTTATACTGTAAAATATAGTTCAGCACAATATTGCGCTCACATCCTACCCACCTACTGTGTTTATAATAGAGCTAATCTTGGATCACAGTTTTTCAGAAGTACATTTTCTCTAACAGCAAATGCAGCATACTCCAGCAAATCTTACCCAGCACATTGCGAATATGAGTGGATCATGGCAGAGGTACAGGACTGCTGGAAATTTAGCCAGGTGTGAGTGGTTAAAATGTTATTGATACAAATCTATCATCGAAATTCCTGTGATCTCTATTTTGAGATTGTATCAAGCTGTGTATATGGATGGGGGACAGAGAGCCATAATTTGGTTCTAATTTCAAGTGTGTGAGTCTTAGGGCTTAAACACATGGGCGTGTTGTCCAGAGTGAATAAAGAAGAATATTGATAATAAATAATAAAACTATGGTTTATTATTGATATTCATCAATCATGCACCCATAAAATTGTAATCAGTGGCATAATTTGTAAATGTAAATGTCACTGTTAATGACCTCAACATTTACTATCAGCATTGATATCTTGTATGGAGCTCTTACAAGAGCCATCACTAAAGGCCCCTTTGACAATGGATTTTGGTTTACTTTAACTCCATCGTTCAGCCACTGAATGACTGAGCAAATACATTCCATTTTAATGTATTTCGCTCATCTTTCAATAGACTGCAGGATGTTCTCCCCGTGGCATGTTTACACTAGCTGCATGGAAAAAACAATAGAATGTGTCGCTGTGCAAACAGCGTGGATGTGTGTTTTAAAACACACTGAGCTCTGCAAACAACTCGTAGAGGTCCTTTTACATGCAAATGAAGATGATAAAGTGTTAATGGCCATTAACACTTTATGCAAATCGATCACTAAATCTTTTAATTTTTCATTCGTTTGAAAGATTAGCTTTGTGTGTAAAAGGGCCATAAGTGACAATGGTGCTCCTTGTGATGATTGTCATGATGGAATTGACTATCAGCTTTCCAAGTTTTGTGATCTCCAATTGTTTGTCTGTGATTTGGAAAGTGGACTCTGGTTCAGTTGAAGGATGTTGTAGCCATGTTTCTCAGGATTTATGCTTCTTATAGTTTTCTAAATGAAAGGTGCACTTAAAAAAAGATTACATGAAAAAAGATAAACATCCAAGCCTGGCAATCTGGTATATTGGGTGTTTCACAAAAGGGGTGGTATCTCTAAAAAACACAGAGTTTACACTATCAAATGTAAGGGTAATGAGATGACCAACTTCTGTGATCTTCCCATGTTGTTATTTCTGTTACAAACTATCAAGAGAATAATGGAGATGACAAGTTAAAGGAATACCAAATCTAGAAATAAATGATATAAGTAAACAGGAGATAATCTTTCACCAACCACTTCTTAGTATGCAAGACTTTTTACATTTTCCTGAAACAAGCACTCTTGTAAAACCCTGCAGAGAACACAGGGGTTAATTAACTGATGAACGACTGGAGGATAGGGCTTAGCAATCTTTGTGCTCTACTGCAGACAAGGCAGAGAGGGGAGGCTCCTGCTGCAGCCAATTGTCTTACAGGCAGTCCTATGACAATGTGTAGGAGGGGGGACACGGCTGATCTCTGGGATATATAGAGAAGATTAAACATTTCTCAGTTTTAATTGTAAAGAGATAATATTGGATCCAACTAGAGGAGAAGGATAATTGTAATTTCTTAAAAATTGTAGTTTATGGTTTTGTACATTATCTATTCCTTTACGGTTTGTAACAGTACAGTTTTTCCTCCTTTGGACTTGAGAATCAGTATACAGTACTAGCACTGTCCTTGATCCCAGTTTTCTTCTGACCGCAATTATTTTGACTATGTTCTTTTTAGCACTTGGACCTAGAAATAAGCATACATATTTTTTACATCAGGTAACCCATCCTTACCTTGAGTCAGTGCTCCACTACACACCTAGCACTATGAATATCTAACATATTTTTTTTATTGCACTGGGAAGGCAGAATTCCAGAACACTAACCAGATAAATGTATTTTGGATATTCCTGGTACTTTTGGATTTCTGCTCTTTGATACTGGGCCTTATGCATGCATACAAGTGTAAAGTGGCCAATTAGGATCCATCTGTCATTTGTTAGTGCAGCTTAGAAACTGGAACTGGCTGATATACTGAGCATTGTACAGGCATTAGTGAAGTATTTACCTTCAATATGTGTCACAGGACATTTATATAATGCCAGAAGTAAAACATACTCATAGAAAAGTATAATGCAAAAATCCGTACCTCTTCAGTGCTTAAGGGCTTAGTCACACGGGCGCATCCGGACCTGATGCGCCTGTCTTCCTGCATGAAGAAGACGGCCGCACTGAAGGTGCGGATGTCTCTCCACAGTGCCGGAAGAAAGAACACATGACCGGCAATGGAGCTGGTCATGTGTTCTTTCTCCGCACCTGCAGTGCGGCCGTCTTATCCTGCAGAAAGACAGGCGCATCGGCGCCCGGATGCACCCGTGTGACTAAGCCCTAAGACCTACTCATAGTTTTGCATTGTGACCCTTTTTGACATTTTTTAAGTATTTTTGGAGTTTAACTTTATGTTTTTAAAAATGAATGAGATTGAATAGTTTTAGTTTACAAACAATATTGTAGCTAAAAACGTCAGATGGCACCAATAGTATGTGGACAATTTAATGCTGGTTACATTATATCTATATAGGGCTAAGCCCATTGTTTTGGCTTCCTAAATGTAAGAAACCATACATGACAATACTGTAGGAAAGCTTTACTTGAGCAAAGCATATTTTTAGTTTTTGATGTTGGATGGTAACAGCAGAAAGATCCGCTGAGAGCAGAAGTGTTTCATTTGGTAAGACTGCCATAACATGAACAGGCTTGTATATCCCAGAGATTGATGCAATCACTGTCCATGACTCCAAGTCCAATTTATAAAATTTGTAAACCACATGAACAATTATTGCTCTAAAAATTGACATGAAAATGAAAAATGGATTTTGAAGAGTTGAATTTATTATATGTCCATAAACTGTGCCTGCAGACTGCATAGAATGGGAGAGAATACTTTTGGAATTACTTAAATTTACACATAAAATGTGTGATATAGTGACTGAGATGACCTGATGATTAGTAATAATCCCCTAACAGTCTGGAATATTATCATAGGACAGGATGAAACTGGCTTGGCCAACTTAAAAATTTCCCTGAGGCCTTAGTCAGACGGGCGTTTTTTTCGCACGATTTGCGCATGCGCATGCGTCCGGCAATTTTTAAAAACCATTGCTTTGCAATGGTATCGGACACATGAGCGCTTTTTATGCGCTCGTCCGATAAATTATAGAACAGAAATCGCAGATCGCACCTATCTGCGATTCCTGTTCTCTTCTCTATATGCGCTCAATGGGGCCGGCGGCAGCAGCGCCGACCCCATTGAGAACATATAGAAGACAAATCATTCTTCTCTGCCACAGCTGTAACAGCTGTGGCAGAGAAGAACGATGTTTGCCCATTGAATTCAATGGAGTCGGCAGTACAGCCGGCTCCATTGAAAGCAATGGGCTGCACTGCTCCGGCCCGTTTCTAATGAAACGCGGCTAGGAGCAGATTTTCGGGCGATTTTTGGGCATCGGTCACGCGATTTGCGGATGCGCATCCATCATGCGATCCGCAAATCGCGCGAAAAAACGCCCGTGTGACTAAGGCCTCACAGACCAGCTTGAAGCACTAAATGTTCTTTCTGTTCATCTGTGTGTATGTAGCTTTATTAAACATTTAAGTGGATCATTCAGCCCTTGGAGTCACTGGCTCTCTTTGTTTGCTGTAAAATTGCTCTATGACTGTGATGCTCAACTGGTGGCTACTATTTTATGAATTGGACATACGGCTCCTAAGAAAAGGTTATGCAGGCTTATATGGTGCAATCACTTTCTCAAACATTTGCACTGATTTATACTCTGCTAAAGTATGGAGAACAGAACCCTACTCTATTTTCTCCTTTGCTATGAGGTCACAGTGTTATCTTTTCCATCTCCGAACGTTGTGTCAAGTGTATGTTTATCTGTGTATGTTTGCCCATCGGTATTGACTCTGACTGGATGCTAAATGGCAAACCCAGGTTCACTAGCACTGCCCCCCTGGGATTTACATTAGAGCCGAATAGCATAACAAGTGAACATCACAAGAAATATTGATATAAAGTGCATAGTAACACCATGAAAGCATAAATGCAACTAGGTTCTCACCATTTGATGACAGGGGCAGGAGGTGATGGCAACCTGATGATACAGATGAGGATGATGATGAAGGAAAATAGAATCAAACTGGCAGTGGAGACTGGAACAGAAGTATGGAGCTAAAATAACATCCAGAGAAATACAGACCCCAACAGAGGCTTTTCCTCCCTAATCTCTGCTTGCCTGACACTGTTTCTCAATACCAGACCCCACTGTCCCTAAATAGCCCTAAGTTGTTCCCATGGCTGATCCTGTGTAAACCATTGTCTCTGAGAATACGAGGGTATTAGGAGCTAGACAAGGGGCTAAAGATGTATATCTTGGAATGACCTAAAGTAGACAGAAACAAACAAAAACTATACAAGCTACAATCTAGGAAACGCAGACAAGAGTAGAAAACCAAGAAGCAAGACGCACTGACGGGGCAAGACGGGACTGGAACTACGTTCCTAAAATTACGAAACTGTCCCACACTGTAGAAGCCAAAAGTATTTAAAGGGACACTCCTGTAAAAACACATTTTTCAATCCCTGCAGCCCTCTCTTGATAACTTGTTATACTGTGGAAATCTTCTATGTGTATTGCATCCACTTCCATGCAGTGCAGCTTCCTGTTTGATGCTTATCAGGCATCATCTTGATGGTAAAAAATTTATCTTTCACTTTCAAATCAATCCCATAATGCATCAGTGCAGGATTAGTTGTGCCTGCCAGAGGGAAGTTTATCATTACTTTTTATATTCACCTAAATAAGCTACAGACTGTAAGTATACAGTCAGGAGGATGATCTTGTGATCTACTCTATTATAACTGTGGGACAGGAGCTGTGTGATAGCTACACAATGAATGGAAAAAAAATCACTGGAGTGGCCCTTTAAAAAGACGCCAAATAATTTGGTAGACACAAGGTAGTGTGGTCAGGTGATCCCCTCAAGCTGGTCAGCTGTGGCAGTTGTTACATACCGACTACAATGAGTTAAGTAAAGTTTACTATTATCTTCTGATATTTTGGCTTGATTGTTGTTGTCACCAAGCATGCTGTGATGATTTATATATTGTGCGTGGCGCTTGCACATGTGGCATTTATGACCTTTTAATTGTGCAGGTGGTGGCCAGCATGCTGGTTATATTGAGCCTATGCTGGACTTGTATTGTGATCCATGATAGTGGTTATGGATATAGCAGAGCTTAGCATAACGCTTGGAGCACATTAGGCATATGCTAGTTATGGTATACCATGGCTACCTATGTGCATACTAGTATCCACATTACACATGCATTGGCATCCAGTTATGGTGCCCGCAGTCACCTGAGCATTTTATATGTTTATATCATTTATTTGATATGACTCTATATTATCACTTTATAATGGGGTAAGCAAAAAACACTATTATTATTTAACATCATAGGCCTTAGTCAGACGGGCATTTTTTCGCGCGATTTGCGCATCGCATGTCGCATGCGCAAATCGCGTGACCGGGGGCGAAAAATCGCAGGAAAAATCTGCACCTAGCCGCGTTAATCGTCGCAGAAAAACGCCCGTCTGACCGGAGAAAAATCACCGTGCGCATCAAAATGCGCATTAAACTTAGACTGACCGGCGAAAAAAATGATTTTGGTGCGCACATAAAACGCCGAACGCAGATAGGCACGATCTGCGAATCGTCGTGTCCTATAATTTATCGCATATCCGCATAAAAAGTGGATATGTGACCGATACCATAGCGAACCATTGGTTCTATATATGCGCGAATCGCATGCGCATGCGCAAATCGCGCGAAAAAACGCCCGTCTGACTAAGGCCTTAGCTTGACTGCGTTTGTCACTAAACACCTCATGATGTGTAACATTTACATTGCATATGGTGTATGTGCTTTTGGTACACATAACACATATGTTGTGCAGGCATAGCTTATATGCATACAAATGTTGTTAAACGTCAGATGTTGACATATGCTTGGGTGTTACCATTAACACTAGCGTTTGCGAATTTGCTGAATTTTTTTTTCCAGGTGTCTATGAGGCTTTCTAATTCTAAAAACGCATGGCAGCAAAATCGCGCGATGCGATTTTAACATTAACAAGTCCCATAGACCTCTGGAGAAAAAAAAATGCGAATTTCGCAGTGAAAAAGAACTGTAGTGGGTAGTCACCCTAAAACGTGACATTTTGAAACAAATAATCCCTAATTAGTGATATTGTGTGTGATATGAATTTGGCTTTAAATTTGTTCCATTGTTTTAACATATTTGGTGTGACAAAAGGCCCATTTAGACACAGCGATTATCGCTCAAAATTCACTCAAAAGCCGTCTTTTAAGCGATAATCATTGTGTCTGAATATGCCCATCTTTCAGTTTTCTGCCGTACGATGATTTTCAATTCTGCTAGAAAACCATCGTTCGGCAGAACAGCTGATAAGCAGGACCGCACGCTGTGTTCTGCCCACGGATAGCTGATAACATTGTATCAGCTGTTCTCAGCTGTCAGCCCTGCAGGCAGATCAAAGGAATGTAATCAAGGAACAGAGGATGGTGTGTTACTTGACTACAGCTCCCGGTGGCTCACAGGCTATTGCTTGGTACTAATAGACATTAGTACCAAGTAGTAGTTTATGCAAAATGATCGCTCAAAAGCCATCTTTTGAGCGATCGTCTTTGCAGTGTAGATGCACCCTAAGGGTCCTTTTACATGGGATGACAGTTGTTTCTGTGCTGACTGACTGTTTACTCGGGCCACTCCGTCTTTCCGTTTTCTGCATGCAGAAACTGAATAACAAATAAGAAGCAAATTAATTATCATTCACCGCTCAGTTGGGGTATGCATTTGCACAGAACGATAATTGTTCAAATTCTCTGCTGGATGTGGAAATCTGAACAATTTATCATCCCTTGTAAAAGGGCTCAAATGGTGCTGTTTAGAAATGAGCGAGCATACTTGGTAAGGCGATTTACTTGAGAGAGCATCGCCTTTTTCGAGTAACTGCTGTCTCATCCCTGAAGATTCGGGGGGGGGCCGTGGGGGTGAGCGGAGGGTTGCGGAGGGGATCAGGAGGGAAAGAGAGAGATTTCTCTCACTCTCCCCCTGCGCCGCCCCCCGCGGCCCTCCCAAATCTTCAGGGACGAGACAGCAGTTACTCGAAAAAGGCGATGCTCTCTCAAGTAAATCGTCTTACCGAGTATGCTCGCTCATCTCTATTGCTGTTCATACCGGAAATGTGTCAGGAAAACTGTTTTTTTTTTTTTTGCATTGTGGCCAATGCCCTAATGTTCTATATTTTTAATACTTTTGTAATAAAAGCTACATTTCAAATTTTTTGTCCTACTATTGTCCTACAAAAACAGACCTTGAAATTGCTATATACTTTATCTAAGACATGTAAAAAAAACTAAAAATTGTGTGTGTGTTCCCATACCTTGACCTGGCCCTGGCCTGAATGTGACGCGAAGCTATTTAATGGAGTCAATTTAGGACCCCCTTAGTATGATGGTTTGATCACCACTGATAGATTCATGACATGGAATCTCCTTAGACATTAAACAAATACCTTTTCTTGTATTTATTATTTTTTCTCTTTTAAGCATTATTTATAAATAACATTTTCCAACAAATATTTTCATTTCCCAACTTTACCGGCTTCCCTTCCAGCTATTCAAGAAATTGAGATTCATATCCAACAATCCCCACATACTTTACAGTCAATGTTTTCTTTTTAATTCTCATGGTAGCAGAATCCTTATAAAGTAACTGGAAGATGTTATTAAAAAGAATAGAGGCAGGTGTTCTGACACTCCTCTTCTCCGAGGCAAGTTGTTTACCAGAGCTGCTGCCGAAAAACAACAATGCAAAGCAAGACACTGCACACAGCAGAATGTGATTCACAACTAGCACAAGCTAAGGACACCTAGAAATGTGCAACTCTGTGACAAAAACAAAAATCTAGCAAAATGAAGCCTAAAAATGAAAGTACAGGAACACTAAATAATAAAAGGAAAACATAAAACATCGGCAAGATCACATTGTATGGCCATATAAAGTAGCAGCAGTAGCAACAACAATCATGATAATAATAATAATAGCAACTGTAATAATGATGGCAATAATAATAGCAATAGTCATAAATGTAACAATATTTATAGCCATAACTCATATGTTGGTTAGACAAGTTGCAGTTGTGATTAGAATGAATGGATATACAGATATTCATTTGTGTATTCTGATGGTATTTGCCAGAAATCTTTGGTAGATGAGGACAGCCCAGCTGTGATAGGTTAGATTTTCACCTGTAAGATAAGCAGTATCAGAAATGTGTGTCAGCCCCTTAACGTTGCATTTCTACTGAAAGAACATACACACTTAGCAGAGTCAAATATGAATATTTAGAGGGGAACCATGGAAACGTACTGTAGAAATTTGCTGCTATCTTAGGTTGTTGACATTCCTATAATCAGTATAATGAATCCATTTCAAATGAACCCCAACAAATACTGATGGATCCTACAAACTTAGGGCTCGGTAAGAAGAGCGTGGTTTACACGCTACTAAGCAATGTGTAAATCATGCTGCTGACATGTAGGGAATTCTGCCCATGAACGGGCTGCCCTTAGCTCCACAAAACAGTCTGTTCACACATTCGTGGTGCCGGCAGCCTGCTTCCATGGCTTCCATAGGAGCCTATGGTAAGCACCCTGGACAGTGCACACCACGGAGCTGACAGACTAGTCGCACTTGCTGTCCTTTCTTTTTTAGAAGCGTAGATTCTGCACTTCTAAAAAAGATCTGTGTGAGCGGTTCCATTACAACCTATTAGTTGCTATAGAAGTATGGTTTACACGCTGCTGTATCAACATGTAAAACCACGCTCATCTGAACGAACACTTATAATGCATTCTGTCAGTATTCTGACATCTTTGACGCCAAGAATAGTGTTGTAGTCTGCGCTATTCTTGCTATCAAAACACCACATCAAACAATAGAAACGAACAGGCCAGAGCTTTCACGGTATTTGTGTCTTCACACTTTGAAAGGTAAATATTTCTACGTTTCTGTTGTAATATAGTTGGAGGAAAAAGTAAGTCAACCCGTTGGAATTATCTGGATATTTGTGTTAATAAAATATGATCAGATTTTTATTTTAGTAACAGTTATAGATAAACATAATCCAACTGAACTAATAACACAAAACAGATGCTTTATTCGTGTATTTTATTAAATTAACATTCACAATATAGGAAGAAAAAGTAAATGAACCCTTGAGTTTAAAAACCTGTAGATTCCCCTTTAGCAGCTATCACCTACACCAAACATTTTTTCTAGCTGCAAATAAGCTGTGCACAATGTTGAATAGGGTTTATAGACTATTCCTTCCTGCAAATGTGTTTTAGTCCATCATTATTTCCAGGATGCCTTGCGAGCGCAGCACTTTTCAGGTCATATTATAAAATCTTGATAAAGTTAAGGTCAGTACTCTTATATTGCTATTTCAAAACCAAAAAAATGTATTCGTCATCCACTATTTAGTTGATATACTTGTGTGCTTTGTATTATTGTCTTGTGGCATCACCCAACATCTCTTCAGCTTGAGTACATGCACTGCTGTCCTTACATTCTCCTGTAAAATGTTTTGACACACCTTAGAGTTCATTGTTTCCTCAATAATCACTCATGTCCACAGGCGCTTGCAGCTGGATCCAACCCTGTCCATGGCCATGGACATTTTCTTACCTGTCTGGATCCAGTGCGGTTCTTCCCTAGCCCGGTTGGATCTTCTTTCTTCTGCATGGTGGATGCGTGCCGCCATGCCATGCATACACAGTACGTTTTTTTCCAACTCTCCTGCTTTCCTGCAGATGCGTTGCACGTTTGCAGTGTTAGCTGTGGGTGGGCCGTGGATCGGACGGCTTCAATTGACTTCAATGGAAGCGATCAGTGTGGGATCCACTGCAAAATGGAGCATGCTGCGATTTGTTTTCCGCACCAAAAATTAATTCATTAATTGCTTTATTAATTTGCGAATGTCCTTGCATCCCTATGGGCGGCTTGATTTGAGGATCTCCCGCGCGGGCGCCCTGCGTGGATTCCGCAAATCAAATCCGCCCGTGGATATGAGTTCTAAAACACGATACTCCCTACACCATGCTTTACAGTTTGTATGAGATTTTGATGTTGCTGGGCGGTGTTCTTTTTTCTTCAAACACAGCATTGTGCATTTGTGCTGAAACGTTTCACTTTTGTCTCACCTACCCATAGTGCATTTTCCCATAATGTAGAACATCCAATTAATCTCATCCAAACTTGAGATGGGCTGCGCTTTTTGGACAGCAGGAGCTTCCTTCATGATGTTCTTTCATGAGCATAACTGCACCACCATACTTGTCCATTCTGCTGTAGATGAAGAGAACAAGAATAAATGCAAAAAGAATGTAAACATCCACTGATGTTGCCTTTAGTCACTATTGAACCTACAAAGCAGCAATGCTAAAAATTGAGGAAAACAGGAAGAATAAAGATGAAGAGAACATAAAATGCTTGTCCCTTGATCATATTTGAACTTATAACTCCAGCTCTGTAAAGAAACAGTGCAAAGACCCGAGCCACCACACTTGTCCTTTTTGATAAGAAGAACAAGAATAAACATAGAAAACATTAAAAACTCATCCAGATGTTGCCTTTGATCAAAGTTGAACCTACAACTCCAGCAGTGTTAACAACTGAGCCACCGCACCTATGCTTTTTGCTCCGGAGGAGAAGAACAGGAAGAATAAACACAAAAAAACATTAAAAAACTCTTCTAGATTTGCCTTTGGCCAGATTTGAACCTAAAACTCCAGCACTGTTAACAACTGAGCCACCACACTTGTCCATTCTGCTCCAGACGGGAGGAACAACAATAAGAATAAACACAAAGCAAATGTAAAAAAACTCATCCAGATGTTGCCCTTGGTCATTGTTGAACCTAAATCTCCAGCACTGCAAAGGTTCCATGTTAACAACCGAGCAACCACACCCATGTTTTTTACTCCAGAGGAGGAGAACGGAAAGAATAAACAACAGAGAGTATAACCCCCCCCCCCCCTCAAGGTGTTGCCTTGATCAGATTTGAACCTATAACTCCAGTACTATAAAGCAGCAGTGCTAAGAATTGACCCACCACACGTGTCCATTTTACTCCAGACAAGAAGAACGAAAGCAAGAATAAACAGAAAGAGAACATAAAAACTCATCCAGATGTTGGACTTGATCAGAGTTGAACCTACAACTTCAGCACTGCAAAGCAGCAGTGCTAACAATTTTATTAAGTTGACTGTTCCATCTAAACACTAGATTTTATGATTGCAACTTCTTTCTTGAAGCCACGTGCTTTCTGTTTCCTTGGTAACACTGTTGCTACAGATGACATAGCAGGAGTCGAATGGGGCAACGAAGATCACAGACCTGTCATTCTTCATTCTAAGACAATTGTTCCTGAAAAACTGTGTAATGCTTCAATATTTAAGGCTTAGGGACTAATATTAAACCAGAATGATACTTTGGTTAAAAACCTATAATTAACCTTGTCTTCGTCTGTAGGTCAGGCATTAATAGCAATTTCAGAAAGTGGACATTCCTCTGCCTTTCATTCGCTGAGGCCTTGATAGGTTTTAAATAATATGTCTTTGGGAAAAGTACAAGGGTAATTGTTGCAATTTTTGATGCCATTATCTAAGCCCTTGAGACCTCACATTCTCAGTTCTTCTCTCTTGTGTAATTGCATACATCTTGGGAATGTGTGAAATGATGGTAATATTCTCTGAAACTAGCCTTTTCTAAGGACCCCACTTTCTACAAGGGGTCACAGTCCTTCTAATATTGAACAGAACAAGCAAAACTTCTGAGTTTAAGATGAATAACTTTTTACTTGATTTAAACAATACCACCTGCTAGTTCTTTGTAGGTGTCACATGTATAGATAAAACATAGCGATCATGTTTCATCACTTTAGGATATTTGATATGTCCACTGTAGGCGTATGAAATACCATATATCTATTAATCGTACATATATATTATAAATATAAAGTACTGTGTAAAGGTTATAGGCAGGTGTGGAAAATGCTGTAAAAGTAAAAATGCTGGCAAAAATAGAAGTGTTAATAGTTTTTTGGTCAATTAACAAAATGCTAAGTGAATGAACAAAAAACAAATCTAAATCAAGTCAATATTTGCTGTGACTACATTTTGCCTTCAAAACAGCATCAATTCTTCTGGGTACACTTGCACACAGTTTTTGAAGGAACCTGGGAGGGAGGTTGTTCTGTACAACTTGGAGAACTAACAGCAGATCTCTTATGGATGCAGTCTTGCTCAAATCCTTCTGTCTCTTCATGTAATCCCAGACAGACTCTATGACGTTGAGATCAGGGCTCTCTGGGGCCATATCACCACTTCCAGGACTCCTTGTTCTTCTTTATGCTGAAAATAGTTCTTAATTACATTGGCTGTATGTTTTAGTGTCATTGTCCTGTTGCAGAAGAAATTTGGAGCCAATTAGATGCCTCCTTGATGGTATTGCATGATATATAAATATCTGCTGTATTTCTTCACTGAGGGCACTCTTAATCCTAACCAAAGTCCCAACTCCTTTTGCTGAAATAAAGCCACAAGCTTGCAAAGAACCTCCACCATGCTTCACTGCTACCTGCAGACACTCACTATTGTCCCGCTCTCCAGCCCTTTGGAAAACAACCTGCCTTCTGTTACAGCCAAATATCTCAAATTTTGACTCATCAGTCCAGAGCACCTGCTGCCATGTTTCTGCTCTCCAATTCCTATGATTTTGCGCATAGTTGACAATTGTGTCTTTTGACCTTGTTTCTACATCGAAGGTATGGCCATGCATGCTCCTCTGGGTAATTTATGCAAATACGGAAGATGGAACCATATCTCTGCAGCGCCACCTATTGGATGGCAGTATTCCTTCAAATCAATGTACGACGTTTTAGGAAGTCTGTGAAACAATGATTGGGAATAGGAAACCAAGCAGTTCCATATGTCCATAGACATTCATTGGGCATCTGCAGGTAAATAAATACCTGCGGATGTCATTTTTCCTCGGCGTGTCAATGGAAGCCGTCCCAAATCCGCGGGAAAGCAGGAGATTTTGCCGGGACGCATCAGGTGAGAAAATGTCATTTTTGGCCTCATTACTGCAGACAATCCTGGAATCAGCTGCGGAATTCTGCACTGGGAATCCTGGACACGAGGCCATAAAGAACCAGAAGACCCTAAAATTGTGAGAGTGTTTGAGAGACTGTCTAACCTGTGGATACTAGATCATCACTGCTGCTAGTCAAGTGTTACCATGGAAGAATTCCTCAGGCAGGTGGTGAAGATGAATGCTAAGCACCAAGATTGGATGGCTAGGAAAAAAGTGGAAAGTGAAAAGTTCCTGGCTAAAGAAAAAGAGGACAATGAAAAACTCACTGCTGAGAGGTTACCTGGAGGCTATGAGTATACAACAGGAGTTGTCCTTGCCAAAGGAGTTTGTTACAGAGATGATGGTGAGATCATTCCAGGGACTAGTGAAGGCGTGCAACATGAACTTGAAAATTCTTATAAACATAATGTTGCAAAAATTTTTGCAGGATGTGTCTATAGAAAAAGTTTGTGCTGAAAATGATACAAAAGTAAAATGTGATGTTAATGCAAAGTCATGTGAAATGCATAACATGTTTCTTTGCAGGGTGGTGCAGTGGAATTTGCACAGTGGGAATTGGCTTCTGAGAAAAGTGAAGCCAGGTTATGTGTGTGGAGTAGCTCAAATGTGCCCCAGTGGTCATGTTAACTAGCAAAAATGAAAGTGTGCTGTGTGATTCCTGGGCCAATACTAGGGCTAACCCAGTGGATGCTGCCGCCATGGATATCTTGGGTGAAAGTGTTGTAGTTGCTAAAAGCAACCAGCTGATTCCTGCATCTACAAGAGATAGAGGTGTGCACTATGGGTGCTGGTGAACACTGTGAGCTGATGATTGAGCAGAACGTTCAGTCTGTTGAGATGAAGACAAGCTTAGCCCTGAAGTGGCTGAAGTGTGAGATATTGTTGCTAACTGACCAGACTAGGCACAAAGCTGCTGATAGATGTGCAACTGAGCTAAACTGACACAATAAAAAGAATTTGGGTATTGAAGACAGTGTTGAGCCAGGTGACCCTGTGCGCACCATATTCAATGATGGTAACTGCAGAACTGTTGTCCACTGTTACTGGAGTTGCAGTTCCTCCAAAAAGTAACATGGGGTATGATAATAAAATGTGTAATAATGTGAAAATTACGTGATTTAATTACTGTGATTGTTGGCAAATGAAGGAGTTATGTAGCCAGTGCAGTTTCTAGTGAAATTTGTGTCATTGCTAGTAGCAACCAAAGTAGCAACCATAGTGCATTAGTGCATTGCAATGTGACTAATGTGATCTAATGAAAATGTATCGAGTAGTAATGTGCACTGAAAATGTATCGAATGCCTTCCTGAGACAACAGAAGCTGTTGGAAGGTGAAATATTCCAAATGAAGATGGAATTCCTTAAGGAAAAGTCTGTGTTACAAAGGCTCATCATGCAGTTGAACACTAAGGTAAAACAATGGGTGTCTGTTAGACATGTTGCTGAGAAGAAGCTTCAAAGGCTAGAGAAATCTAGGACTATATTCGGAAACAAATAAAAATGGCCTTTAGAGGCTTGAGAGCAGGCTTTTTGAGAAAATATTTGACAGACAAAGGGTGTTTTTTTCCTTTTAATCAGTAGACATCTGGTTGGAAATCTCTGACAAGGAAATGATGTCCCCGAGAGGTCCATTGGCTGGGCAATTACAGGTCCAGTACAGACCAAGCCTTGGTCTAGTGTGAAGCCCCTGCTGCCAATTGGAGAGCCATGAATCTGACAAGGATGGATGACTGCTAGATTGACACATTGGATGGGTGTGAGATTGATGGACACTGTGTTCTGTTAAGGCAGTAGGCCTGTGTGATAGAATAGGTGTGAGTCCTACATTAGTAGCCAGACAGCTAGGAATTGTTTTTTCCTGCATGTAGACTATGATGCTTGAGAATAGTGTGAAGACTGTATGAATTGCTGCGGATTGTCTGCTAATAAATGCTGAAATACAAGTTTTTACTAAAATTCTCATCTGGATGTTCCTTTGTGCTGTGTTGCCACTCAACTGGTGGAGGAAAGATGGCGGTCCTGTAAACTCGATGCCCCCAACTTATCACTAATATGTATTTACAATGAGAATGGATCACATGCTTTTGATTGGGGTTAAATGTCTATTAGTAACCAGAGTCTATGAACTTTAGAGTTTTGCAGGTCAAACTCAGTCCATAAAACCACCTCATGACAATTTGCGATATTCTATATTTTCAAAGTTAATTCATAGGTAATTGATTGTTTTACCTGTGTGATAATTTAATATTTCTTTATCACTTTTCTAAGACTTTAGGAATCAATCTAATTGTTAAAATAAAGTGACTTGATGTATTTTGCATTTCATACGACTATGACATTCTTTTCTCCAGTATGGACTATTAAAGTGTATGATTTACAAATTTATGTTATGCAATATTGATTTTGCATAAATTACGTGAAAAGGGCAAATCTGTTAAGGCAATTTGGAGGCAGTGATGCTCATTATTTGTAGTGGGTAAGTCTCTCTCAGCTAATTCAAGTCAGGCCCTGATTTAAAAAGTCATTCTGCATGTCTTGCTGATTAGATTATGATTTATAATACTGTGCAAGTTTTACCTCGTTCTGTGTATTCTGCTTTTGATCTTTTGCTCATTTGTACACATTATACTAATAAACTGTAGTTTTCTCTCCTTCATGGAGAATGGTGAATTTTATTATTTAGTAGCTAGCTAAATTTTCCTTTGCATACCCTGTCACTCTTTTTTTTTGCATTGTCAGAAACAAAAAA
Organism: Eleutherodactylus coqui; assembly: GCF_035609145.1. Classification (NCBI taxonomy): domain Eukaryota; kingdom Metazoa; phylum Chordata; class Amphibia; order Anura; family Eleutherodactylidae; genus Eleutherodactylus; species Eleutherodactylus coqui. The sequence goes on from NC_089837.1 coordinate 394,594,833, forward strand.
AGGTCTATAGGAGGCAACTCCTGGTTGCGTCTAAGCTGGCCAGGTGATCAGCTGATCCTATAGATCAGTAGAAAGCTGTGGTTGTTTTATGCAGTATTACATGCCAGCTATTCAAATGAATAACCATTCATGTAAACCAGGATGCCTGAGCGATCCCTATAACATCCATATGCCCTAACAGAGAAAATGCAAAGGGTTGTCTTACCCAAGGTACCTTCATACCCTTTTGTTTGCAGTAATTCTTTTTGTTACAGGATCTATCAGGATCTTTTTTTACTTACTAATGTAAAATGGATTGGAAAATGTATGTAAAGTTATTACAGTTGGACATGAGTTTTTCAGGAAGGTTCTTGGCTCGCTTGCTGCGGTCAGTCACTGTTCACATTCTGTTCCCTGTTTACATTCTTGTGGCACACACCACGTCCTCTCCAGTGCACACTCCCTTGCTTCTGCCCATAGGGCATGTGCGTGCTCCCCCAACTCATACTTAAATGCTAGTGCATGCTCTCCTATATTATCCCCAACCAATCACTTGACAGTCCTGGCTATATTAGGCATCCAGACCCATTGCTTAAGCAATTTGATTTCACCCTATTGTGTAAGTCTGATCAGTAGTTTGTTTGCTCCCCTGGTTTTCTGACTCCTGCTTGTTCCTGACTATTCTGGCCCCTCCATCCTTGACCTTTATTAGACTACTTGGGCTGCTAGCTGCCTGCCCTGACTCTTAAAGCCCATTTATACGCAAAGACAATCTTTCAAACGATTGAAAGGTTGACAGTTTTATCAATCATTTTGCATAAAGTTTTAATGGACATTAGTGTAAAAGTACCTCCAGGAGCTGTTTTCACCACTCAGGAGGGGGGTCTGAGGTCTGCATACAGCTCCTTTGTTCTTGCACAGGCTGTCGGCAGAATACAATGTAATCTGCGATTCCCGTGCTGAACACATCGTGCGGTCCCTGTTATCTTCTCTCCAGTTGAACGATGGAGTTTAAGCTCACCCTAAAATCATCGTTCAGCCAAAGAGTGAACGATGGCAGCGTTTATTATTCATATGCCATCGTTTCAAGGAATTTTGAGTGATAATTGTTGCGTGTGAATGGGCCTTTACTCACTGTTTATCGTGTTGCACCTGTTCTACCAGCCCTGTCCTTTTGCCTGATTCCTGTACTGAAGTTTATGCTGCCTGCCTTGACATTGGCTTTAGTCTCCTGTTTACGTCTCTGTTTGCAAATACCATGCCTTAGTCTTGTGTAGCATCAGCTGCCACATAACTGAGACTGTTTCTGTTAGTAACGGCTTGAGGACCCCACAACGAAGACCAGATCCCAACGACAGAGACATTAACCTGGGAGAGCCTTTCACAAGGGGATGAGAGTAACCTTTTGAAGGCATGGTCAACCTAGAGAGCATGGCTGACCTACAGCAGAAAAGGGAATGAGAGAACAGAAGAGGAGGAGAAAACATGAGAGAGAGGGAGAGAACTCAGAAGAAAATTAGAGGAAGAAAACTGAGAGAGAGAGAGAAAAAGTTAGAGAGAGGGTGGGAGAAAATGAGAGGAAGGGACAAAAGAGAGGGAGAAAAGGGGAAAGAGAGGGGGAAAATGAAAGCGGGGGGAATGAAAAAGAAGGAAAGACAATGCAGTCAAGTTATGTTGTATACGTGGGTTGCCAATAATGCTTTGCTATACTTAGCACGCCAAAGCACTATAGGCAACTCATTGTGTGCCATACATTTTACCAGCTGAAGTTACAACTCCCAGTGTGACCTTAACAAAGGTAAAGAAACACTGAGAGATGTGGTACACCAAACTGAAATACAGTGGACCTTACATGTGAATGCGATACTAATGTGACGCAATCAAAGACAGAATACATAATGACACTGAGTGACTCACAGGTAACATCCTCTGGACTCCTTTGTTTTGTTCTATCTGCTTTAAACTCTCATGACTTCTCCAGTAAATTCTTGTCTCTGCAGAATCTGTGGCCCAGACATCCTTGGCTCTTCTGAAAATAATAGCACCAGACCCTGAGTCACTTGAAAATACTGCCACTCGCTATCATCCAGAAATAAGTTATAATACATACTGCGACCCAAGAAATAAATACGGTAATACTCTACCATGTCCCACCTGTAATAAATTATACTACACTTTATTCCACCAGGAATTAACTGTACTACAGGCCATGCCCCCAGAAATTACTTATACTATACACCGTGCCCACAGAAATTACTCATACTACAGTGCCCCCAGTAATTGGGTGTTGCCTATGTAGCCCCTCAGTATCTAGGCATTCTCTGCTGGGACCCCAATGCAATAAAAAAAAAAGATTGCACTTACCTTTTAGATCCCCATTTTGAACAATCCCTGCAGGCGATCACATGGCCAGTTCCAGGAAGTGACTGGAAACCATCAGGGATGGTCAGGTCTAGAATGGAGTGGGCTAAATTGCACCCCAAAAGCATCATACAGCCCAGTGTGCTTTTTAAATCACTCCCACTACAGAAACACACGGTGCACTTCCGCAAGCATCCCACAGCCCCCTGCCGTGTGCTGTTCACATCACCACTCCACAAACACCCCTTCCTATGCACCCTAAAAACTCATACAGCCCCCCATGTAATTTTCAACTGCTCTCCACCCTTGAACTTCTCCTTGAGCCTCTGGACCTGCTCTTTACTGGCTGCCTCTGCTATAAAGCTCTGGAAATACTCAGAACCTGAATCTGCAAGACTCATGTGACTGAGGGAATGTTAGTTGACTTGCTGACTTTAGCCAATTCCACTCTAGCCTCTCTCCAGTGGAGACATTGACTGAAGCAGCCGGGGGAATGAAAGAGAGGTGAGTATAGTACTGTTTTATTTTACTGACAGCTGACTAAGGGCTCCCACCCACTGGCGATATTTTCTCCAGTGCGATGCGATTCCAAAGTTAAAGTCTCGCATCGCAGTGTGAGAAAAAAATCGGCATGACGCCAAGATATTGGCATCACGCCGACATATCGCCAGCCTTTTCAATGGGGCCAGCGGCAGCAGCGCTATCCCCATTGAAAAGAGATGGAGAATGCCGGGGACTTCTGCCACAGCTGTCACAGCTGTCACAGTTGTGGCAGAAGTCCCCGGCATTCTATTCCATTGCTTTCAATTGGAAATTTAAAAATCCCCGCCTCCTGAAAGGGCTGTGTAGATTGGCTGAGGGCTCAGCCAATAGCAGCTACTGCTTAGCTATTGTCTGAGTGCTCAGCCAATCACACATAGCCCTTAGCTATTCATTCATCTTTAACAAAAAAGTAGAAACACATCTTCTGCACGGTCCTCTACCTATATTTATCCAAATCATCACTCATTCAGGTAGCTCCACCCCTATTTTTTTTTCCTACCTAGAATACATTTGTATATTTTTTACAAACATGATTTTGAGAAGTCCACCAAAGTGCAGGATTTCTTTCTCATTTTTGAAGCAAAAGCTACATTGGATCCTAATCAGAGCATAAATATAACAGAGTTAGGCCTTATGCGAACAAAAGTATTAAAAATCAGCACCAATTGACATTGTATAGATACGGAAAATACCATATTTCTGATCATTCCTTTCCAGTTGACTTTACTTTTGGCTATTAAAGGGGTTATCTTGGCTCTTTCGACTGATGACTAGGCCATCAGTAGTTGATGGACGGGGGTTCGCCGCTCTGGACCCCTGATTATCAACTGATCGTCCGGCCCAGTTCAATGGGTCGGATGTTGTTATCAGCATAAAGGAAAGAAAGTGTATGCACTAACTCCACTTCCATTGACATCAGTGGGAGAGCCTTGTTGCTGCCTTGTCATTAGTCGAAATCAACCCAGACAACGCCTTTAATACCAGTTGACCTTGCAAACAGTTTAGGGGAGAAAACTAGTACTTAAGTGATACTTGTGCAGAGGATTTAGTATAAATCCATATATGTGGATCTAATTTTTAAGTGTATAGTTAATGTGTATGGGGAAAAATCTTTGTGAATATGACTTTTGATTGATTATGCCACAATATTTATTTTGTAAGTTGGCACACCAGTCACCTCCAGGCAATTATATGCTGGTTTATGGATTGGCAATGTTCAGTCAGTGCAGTTTTAGTGCAACTTTTGATGCATTTTTATAACTCTTTTCTGGTTGAATAAAATTTTGGAAAAAAAGAAGGTGCGCCGAAGTGCTTTGTGTGACTCTGGCCTAACTATATTGGATTAGTTTTCTACTAAGCATCAAGGCTCACATTTATTAGGTCTAGTACAACTCAGCGTTGATGCACCTTTGTTCACCAAAACCAGATATAGATCTAGAGAAAAATGTATAAGGACTTCTTTTATATCTTGCTTTCTATTTAGGATCTGCTTTAGAGGCATGGCTGAATGGAATACAGAGGTAGCAGTTATACCTGGACTCTGGTACGTGAGGAGACTCAAAGACCTCTCTGCCACATAAGAATACACCCCAATTATTAATGGTACAAGGTACGTGAGGGGTCCTGTTACAACTTTTGCACCGGGGCTCCGGAGCTTCGAGTCCTCACTCTCATACACTACCAGTTTTGACCAGACACAGATTTCCCCTGCAGAATTTGTGTTTTTTGACATACTGACTTGGACACCATGATCAATCTCATTAGTAATTTACACACTCATAACAATGTAATGTTTACTGTTATAAGTATATATCCTGGAATTGTTGCAGTGACGGTAAACCTAGACCCTAGTGGGATAATCTTAATTTTATAAATCTACATGTATACATTTAATTTACCATAAAGTGTGTCATCCGAATACTGATAAATAACTATGTAAAGAAGTAATAACAAACAAAAAAAGAATGCAAAACCATTTTAATGCCAATGCCCCTCTAAAGTGCAATATGGTAACAACCGGCCACTTGTACATGATTTACAATATATGAATCAATCATTTACAAATTAGGGACAATCACTAACTTTCACTAGTATTCATTATACATAAACATTGTGAGAGAAGAAGTTCAGATGATGGAATTTATTGCTGATACACTACACCATGGAGTATGGGTCAAGCACAGGAGCAGTGAGCAGTGGAATGCAGCCTGAGCCTTTGATCTCTCCTCCCCTGCGGAGAAGTAACAGCGTGCCAGAGGTGTTGATGGATCATATTGTTAGAGCAGCTATGTACTAACACCATTTGACCTTTATGTCATTACACCAGTAAACCTACTTGTTAGAGCCGAGCATATTGTGGACAATGACTACTTTTTCTAGTTCAGCATGTGTTTCAAATACCGCACTATTTTATTGGAGTCTTGTCACTTTCAAGATTAATTGTATTTTTTTACTATGGTGTGTAAAAAAAATACTTTTCTGTATCTGTAAATGTTCTCCAGATTGAAGCCATTCTATGCATAATATTAAAGAATTTTGTTATGACCATTTTCCAGATATAATGTTATCAGAATTGCTGGTTTACAAGCTTGAAGATTTGTAACAGTGCAAGCAAAGTTTGAAAATCCACTGCTTCTATGACTGCCTATACTCTGTGAATATCCATAATTATCTGGGCTTCACTCCGGACTAGAGAAGAGATGCAATCTGACTGGTAGTTTCACCATCCAATATTAAGAAAAGTCGCAGCACATACCACAGTTGGTCCTAAGGCTTTGTCTGTCTTCCATCTAGACCAGCTCTACAACAGTGGTGAGAGTATCATCCAGGAGGACTGAAACATCATGTTACACTGTATTGCTATCAATGACTACAAAAAAAAAAGAGGCACTAACTTTTCCGACAACTTATGTTCATCTACTAGCTTGTGTTAGTCTCATTTCTCTAATATACTTTTAATAAATAATTAATTAATAAAATGTTGTTGCTTTACCACTTTAAATCCCCTTTAGACCTTCCTTAAACAGACGTTTTTTACACGATTAGTGCGGCACTTTCAACACCATGCTTATCATGGTATAACACTCCCATTGTTTTCAATGGGACTGCTCAGACAGCCGCTCGATCGCAGCACTTTTTGAGCGGTGTCTGTACTATTTTTGAGTGTTTAGCGCTCCTCATCAATGAAGGCAAAACGCGGCAAATCTCCGTGATTTAAATCGCGGCGCTTACACAACGCTTGTGTGAGGGAGGGCTTAAAGTTGCTGCTACTTAGGTCTCCCAGCTTCTCTGCAATCCACTGTCTGTCATTAGGTACAGAGCCTCTGTAGTAACAAGGACACAGACATTTTTTTTTTTTTTTAAACAATTTCTTTTTATTGAAATAATGGTATAACAATGCCGGATATAAGGACATGCATATTAGCCACGCAGGGCCAGTTTGAGAATAACCATTCAGTTACAGACATCAGAATAAATATAACGCTTCTGTCATTTATAGCATACTTCCGGCCAGGTAACGGGGAGGACAATCAGACATTTTTTTAGCAGGATAAGAGGAGCTATCTTTACAGGCTCCTGTGCACTCAGAACCTGCAGGCTGACAGATCTGTAGACACTGTGATAATGATTTCCACAATCACTGCCTATCCTATGGGGAGTAGGGGTGTGTGTGTATATGTGTATTTACACACATCATATAAAGGTGCTTTTACACGGAATGATGACGGTTTGAATTCTCGCGATCCAGTGAGAATCTTAACGATTATTGTTCAGTGTAAATGCATGCTGTGACTGAATGACAAATGAGAATGTCTTGTTTGTCGTTCAGTTTCTGCATACAGAAAACTGAACAATGGATGGTTCCATGTACACAGGCACTCGTTTACTTATGAACTACTGCCTACTTACTGCGAATGGAGGTGGGCAGGTCAGAATGATTCCCAGCCCACTCCATCTCCATTCAGTTAGCGATACTCATTCTTGTATAAAGGCACAGGAACGATTATCGCTGGGACAATCTGTTGGACATCTTTGCATAACAGATCGTCCTGTTTGAAAGCACCCTTAGGTTTACTCACCATGATGCCAAAATGTCTGAATTGTACTGGGAAAGCAAAGACTGTATAATGCAACATGGGAAGTCAGGGGATGGAAGTCCAGGACAGTTAACTATTGTCAGAAGGCTAGGCTTGCTGCATTAAAGTAGCTGGAAAACAGCCGGGCAACAGAAAAATGGGGAAGACCACCTGAAATCAGAACTTACAGACATGAAACGAAGTGCAAAAAGCAGCAAATTAGTCGGTACAGAGAACCTGTCATGTTTTAGAAAAAAATGTTGAAAACTCAGGTATGCTTTAATATATCACTACAAAAAGAAAAATATATTTTTTCTTGCAGCAAAAGCTTCTTGGAGTGTACTGTGACTTTTCTAAATATACGCAGACTTTCAAAATGTAAAATAACACACTGAGATTGCTCTGGTGTGGATTCCATTCACAAAATATACCCTGCTATAAATTAATTGTGTGTATTCTGCTATTGGTGCCTACTGATATAGTGTACTAGTGTGATGAGGAATACATCTTATAATGAAGTTTCCATAATACACTGATTTGCCCAAAGTCATAGGACAGGGAATAATATCATGTCGTACCACCTCTAGTTTGTCTCTGTGTCTCTATCCCTTTTTACCTTCCTTCGCCTGCTGGCAAGCAATCCTCTCTGATCACTACTGTTCCTACAGACAAGCTGATCTAGCCTTCCTCAGTAGCACACAGCATTACCATCTTACCTGGACTGACCAAATCTGAATAGAGGAAGTGGGAGTTTTACATAGCATGCACTTGATTAATGGCAGCTAAGGTAGAGCTGCAGCCATACATAAGATATTTTAGGTTTTTTTATGTACAAATTGGTTATTTTCATGATATGTATAATTGTAAGCTCCATTTTACTTTAACAGGAGATAGACAATATAGTTTGTATGTAACATTTGTGTTTTTATGGAAAAAATGTGACACCAGTAGAGAAATTGTTTTCTGGGCTTGAGTTTGCTAGCTGTGAATCTATTTTTCAAGTGAAACATGAATTCCATTGATTCCAAAAACAGTAGCCTCGTCACTAGCAAATTTACAAGTGGCACAGAAAAGTTGATGAACTTAGTTGCATATGGATAGGCACCTCAGGGACTATAAAACTGTAAACGAGACCCAGCGCTACAATATTGCAGAAAATGGAACTTACTGTTATGTCACAAAAAACGTTGAACCTTCCTCTTTTCAGTGATGTGTGGATTGTGCACCTCTCTTTTGTAGTTTATTTGTAATTACATCACCAAATCTGCTCCTTTTTGAATAACCCTCTATATAATCACAATATAACCATTCCCTTTAGTACTCTTACCATAGCTATCATAATATGACCATTCCCTTTTTAGTGCTACTTCTAATTACATCTTGATGTATTCTATAATTATGCACTTAAAATGCTTGTCGTTCCCATATATAGCGGTTTAGCTATTCTAAATCTGCCGAAAATATCAGTGGTGTTCATGTTAAGCAGGAACGTGATGAATCTGAACCCCCTAAGCATGCTTCTGCAAGATTGACTCAGTTATCCTATCCGCAAACAAGAAAATGTCGCTGGTAAACCACAGTCACAACATTTAAACCTGCGTAATCACAAATTTGAGCTGCTTATTTAAAACTACCAAATCATGCATCAAAGGGCATGTTTGGATAACTGTGTAGTTTATGTCGAGTCTTGCTGTAATTTACTAGAGCTCTGCTTACATTCCCAATCAGTTTGGGTGAAATATGTAGTAGCACATCATTTCAGATGTAAACAGCTATGTTTAGTTTTAATTTCAAGCTAAACTTTATTCGGTTTTCAGATCATTTTAGTTTATCTCTAATGGAAAAAAGAATCAGCCGAAATCATTTGCATTGAGTGGTTTCAACAAGTTACACAAAGAGGGGTTTATGTGGAACTCACTGATTCATGAAAAAAGAAGTCAATGCAGTGTGCAGTGAAACTGAATGATTACATACTTGCAGCCACCCGAAGATTGTTCTAATTAAAAAGATTATGTTTGAAGTTTTCCAAGAATGCGCCATATCTGTCAGTGATTGCCCAGTTATTAACCAATATAAAAGCTGACTGAAGCTGCAGACGTGAGCATTCAATACAAATGGGAACAAGACAGCTGTGTTGAGCGGAACATCAAATATGCTGTGAGTGTAGTATAGCATACATATGAGCATCTTCCACAACAGAATCCCGCTATTATTAAAGTTGGATATGAAAAGACAAAAGAAACAGTGCAATACATATGCATATATTAGCAAGCGCATGTGATATTGGTATTATTAACACCAAGATAAAATGACCAACATCCGCAACGGGGAAATGACTGAAGAGGACCCTTGGTAGGGTAATTTCAAGACATTTCTTCTTTAAGTCAATGAAAACAAAGGTTTGGTACATTGTTAGCCAGTAGAGCGAAATATGATTGTTCCCAGCATGAGAAACCAAGTAATCTTGTAGATATGATACCTTTTAATGGCTAACAAAAATACATGATGGTATAGCGAGCTTACGAACCTCTCGGGTTTATCGGCAGGCTAAAATGGAATAGATCCGATTTGGATCTATTCCATTTTAGCCTGACGAACCTGTGAGGTCTGAAAGCTCGCTATAACATCATGTATTTTTGTAAGCCATTAAAAGGTATCATATCTACAAGATTATGTGGTTTCTCTTCTTTAAGTCAGACATACTAATTAGCTCTTTTTAAAGATACTGTTCACTTTAATGATCATTTAATTTATAAAGATGCACCTTGCGGGTATCTGGGTGGGGACTCATTTATGCTCATCAATGGCTATCCCGTTTATGCTTGTTGAAGCGGAAAAGTAATGCATTGAAGTTCCACTTGGATAAGGGTGACTAATTTTTTAGCTAGTATGACAGCAGCTTATCTACCATGGGTAGCAATTGGGAAGAAACTATACAGATGAGATTGCCGACCAATCCCAACAATGATGGTGAGTTTGGACAAGTAATTTTGTGCATGGCCAATTTAACCGTATTACATTCAGAATTTAGATTTAGCCAGCACTGGAAAGGACTCAAAACTATGCAACTGGCAGGTTATAAAAAGTTTATCTAAGTGTAATTATAAATCTTATTATCCAACCCTTTTATGAATGACAGGTGTTCAGTATTTGCCACTTGTGTAAGGATCCTCTTACAATATTGCAACATATCTGCATCCTGCTGAGAACTGGTATTTTAATCTGCCCTTGTAAGAATGGCCTTTTTCAGTCCTATGAAATAACATCAATCCTGTTTTATGTAGCTTTAAAATAGTTATATAGGTTAAAAAATAGTCAAAACTTCATATATCTGGAGTTTTACTGGCCAGACCCATGGCGATCAGAAGATCAACTGGGAGACAATTGTCTCATTGGCTCCAGGTCCTGGATTCAAATCTGACCAAGGGTAACATCAGCATGTAATTCATGTGGGTTATTCCAGTATATCTTCCAGTTTCCTCCCACACCAAAAAGATACTGATACATTAATTTGGAATTTAGCTTACGAGTCCCAATAGGCACTGATATTAGTGATGATGATCTCTGTACAACACTATGAAATATGTTGGCGTTATGTAATCTAATTATAATACCATTTCTACCCACATTTATTCCATTTAATGCACAGATCAGCATGGTTCAATTCCTGTTTAAAGCTAACCATACACATAGCCGTCGAATAAATATTCATCCGTCTAAGAGGTATCTCCCCATTCCTTGCCACACACATATATGACTGGCTTCCTGTCGTGTACAGTAGACTTGTGGAGCATAGAAGCAATACACAGGAAGGACTGTCCTAGTAGAGTGTTCTAGGCATGCTCTGTGGTGTGCGGGGAAGGGGAGGAAGTGAGCTGTGACCATCACCTACTGCAAATAGTGGATCCGGTGTATCTATATATAGGTGTTACCCTTCAATGTAATCCTGCCTATGATGGTGACGAGATGAAAGCTAAAAAGTTTCCTCAACAGAACAGAAAGTCTCTGGCCTGTTTCACATCTACTTCAGAGCCTTCAGACAGAAATTTAATCTCAGATCTGGCTAAAAATACCAGCTGGGCGGAAAGTGGGCAGTCCCTATTCTAGTCAGTGGGGTCCGCCCGACACCGTTTGGTTCCATCCACAAACTGAACTGTTCGGCAGTGTGGATTCCCCTTTTCTGCTCCCCAAATGGAGCAGGAAACTGGAATCCCTTACACTTAGTGGTCAGAGTGAAAACTGCAAGATGGGCTATATGTTTAATCTTCATTGTAGCATGGAAAGTAATAAATACATTTTTTCTTATATGTTTAATATAAAACCAAATTTGCTGATTGGTTCCCTTTAAGAATTTCCATCTGCAAACTTATACAAAAGATCTATAAAACACATGATAAAACTTTTATAAAACGGATCATCTCTATAGTGTTCTGAATTCAAGGTCTACATTATTAAATTTAGAGTTCTATAGAGAAGATAAACACCTCATGTCATATAAAGGAATATACGGACAAAGGGATCCATACAGTTACAACAATTGTGCTCAGAATTGAATTAATGTCATTGTTGGGTTACATTTTCCTAAGAACTGAATTAGAAAAAAAAAATAAAATCAGTAAAATAATTATGCCATAATTATACCCCGTCAATGCCATTAATAACAATGATTCCATTCTGTCAATACATTAACAGTCAGTAAACCGATTACAGTACGTGAGGCTATGAAGTTTATTAATCTGTCCAGTGAATGTGTGGCATGCCTACATATAAGATTACATTATCATAGGATTAATATGGCAAAACGCTTTAGGTGTTCATTACCATAAAGTATGTGGAGCATCCATATATCAATCTGCGCCATGCAGATAATGCTTATTTGTCTGGGTCTTTGTACATTATATTTAGACACAAGGTGGTCTTTTTATTGGAATTAGAATACGATTCTCTGCATGGAGTGGAGTATCTGTTAACACCATGATCATTATGTTAACAGAGACCTACCAGTTATACCGTAAAGTAGTAGGATTCTCAGGTGGATTTTAATGTCACATTTTACATGACTCCTTCTTAAAAGATTCATTTATTAAAGCTTACATACCACGCATACTGCTATTGCTATGCCAAGTAATACATGCTTTGGTCTCATCTAGCCTGCCTGGGCCTAAATGAGCTATGTCTGTATAACTTGGCATCATAAACCTTTTTATAAATGTATATAAATCCTAATAAATTTCTACATCTTTGCAAAGTAAGCACAACTGTCACATTTTAATATACTGGTGGGACTTACAGTGTTTAAAGTGGGAAGCAATAAGTCTAACATTATATGTGTATTAGATTCCGTTGTCTACTGTGTATCAATGTAATACCATTGTAATTAATGATATGAGGCTGATGTCTTTCACATTTTCCTCTGTGTATTAGGGGATGTCAGTATTTTTCCAGGTAAGCTAGAGATTTTCCTCGATTTTAGAATTCAATGAAATCGTAAAACATGTTGTTCTACTATAACAATAAAAAACAAAAGCAACAAATCTCACGAGGAAAATAAACAGCTTTAAGGCTAATATTGCCATCAAAGGATGTACTGGGATGACAGCTGTAATCTTGGAAGTCTTACAGTGTCATCTCACCGAGTGTTAGGTTGATGTCATAGAGGTGGTACATGGGGAGAGGGATGTAAAATATGTGTGTCTTGCTTAAAATGTTGACAAAATAAATGTAATGCTACTTAATCTGCTGCCTTGGACTTCTATAATGATAGAATAAATGTGAACTAGTTAAATAGAGGGATAGATAGATAGATAGATAGATAGAGAGAGAGAGAGAGATATGAGATAGATAGATAGATAGAGAGATAGATATGAGATAGATAGATAGATAGATAGATAGATAGATAGATAGATAGATAGAGAGATAGAGAGATAGATAGACAGGTAGATAGACAGAGATAGATAGATAGATAGATAGATAGATAGATAGATAGATAGATAGATAGATAGATAGATGGATGGATGGATAGAGAGATAGATAGATAGATAGGAGATAGATAGATAGATAGATAGATAGATATGAGATAGATAGATAGATAGATAGATAGATAGATAGATAGATAGATAGATAGAGAGATAGATAGATATGAGATATATAGATAGACGGATAGATAGAGATAGATAGATAAAACCTAGAATACAGGAGAGCTTGGTCATAGTTTAGCTAGGGCAATTATTTATATTTTACAGCACTGTACATTATAGGGTTTTGTCCTTATAGTGTGGTTCATAAACTAAATTAGTCTATTGCTATGTTTTTGGAGGGGGAAAGGAAAATGGTATACCCATAGATGTCCTTGGTCAGACTTGAACCTAGAGCCTTAGTGCTGGAAGGCAATGGTGCTAACCACTGAGCCACTGAAATATGTATTTGGTATCGCCGCATCCGTAAAAGTCCGTTCTATCAAAGTAGTGCATCATTTTTCCCGAACGGTGAACGTCGTCCGAAAAAAAAAAAAAAGAACGCCAGAAATGCACTTTTTTAGTTACCCTGTCTCCCAGAAAAAAGCGATCAAAAAGTCGTATGTATTCCAAATTTATACTATCAGAAACTACAGGACATCCCACAAAAAATGAGCCCTTGCTCAACTACGTCGACGGAAAAATAAAAAAGTTATTGTGCGCACAAAATGACCGCAGAAAATAATTGAAAAAATTAAATGTCTTTGAAAAAAAAAAGAGTAGTATAGTAAAAAAAACCTATACAAGTTTGGTATCGTAGTAATCGTACCGACCCATAGAATAAAGTTATCATGTCGCTTTTGTTGCTGTTTGTGCGCTGTAGAAACAAGACACACTAAAAGATGGCGGAATGTCATTTTTCTTTCATTTTACTCCACTTAGAATTTTTTTAAGTTTTTCAGTACATTTGCGTGTTCAGGTTTTGTATTGAAAGTTTTAAAAATATTTTTCTAACTAATTTTCAAATGCCTGATTTTGTAGCAAAACACAGTTGCTGCACGTTGAATAGTTTAATAATATAAGTTATAATTTTCAATCTTCTGTAACGTTTGAAAAGATGGCTTGCTCGGCTAATGATATACATGCTGTAGTTTTTTTCATTGCATCATATGAATTTCTCAGTTTATTTTTTGTGAAAACAGCAAAAATATAAATTGAAACTACAACCTTTATTGGACCTTTGCCAGCATGAATTAGTTTCTAACTTGCATATTTCCTTTCTTTATTTTTCTTTATTTCAAAAAAGTCTCTTTATATAAGGAATAAAAGGCAAATAGATATGCAGGTGTTTTATGAGTGACTTGTCACCCATGTTTCCTCTAAACACAATGATCCACAGTCTCCAATGTTGTTACTGCAAGGATACATATTAAAGGGAGAAGTACAGTGCTTTGTGAAAGTATTCACCTCTTTGGTGTTTAGATGAGACTAAAATTTCACTTTTTGGCTATCATGGGAAATGTTTTGTGGCGCAAACCCAAACCTTCCTATCACCCCAAGAACATGTAAATGTAGGGCAATTCTTTAGGAAAACCTATTTCAGTCTTCCAGTAGGACGGCGAACCTAAACATACTGCTAAAGCTACAGTGGAGTCATTTAAGAGGAAACATTTGAAGTTTGAGAATAGCCTTGTTGTCAATCTAATTAAGAATCTATGCCATGATTTGAAGACTGCTGTAACCAAACACATCCCATCTAACTGGAAGATGTTGGAACAATTTTGCCTGGAAAAATGGGCAAAAATCCCAGTATCTACATGTGCTAAGCTAATAGAGGCATACTCCAAAAGACTTGCATTTGTAATTGCAGGAAAAGGTGGCTCCACAAAGCTTTGGCTTTCAGGGGGTAAATACTTATGCACATTTTCTGATGACTTAATGATTATTTCTATTGCAATAAAAAATATTTTGCACCTTCATAATAGTCAGTATGTTGGATGAATCATATGGTACAAACCTGACAAAAATCAATTTTAATTCCAGTCTGTAATGCAACAAAACAGAAAAACACCAAGAGGTGATACAGTTCTGATAAATAAGCCCCACTGTGTTTTGTTGTTTTCTCTTTCTGTTTGCTGCTCCAGCAGTGTAAGTATTAGCTTGCTCTGAGTTTGCCATGGTAGTATCACTATACGCCTGAGCATGGATATCCTGTCATTTCACATGAATGAAGACCATATTAGAAGTCCAAACACAGAAGAGCTGAGCTGGTCACACATATAAAAAAGCTGACAGCTATCTTCACAACTTCCCAATAAACTTGCTTGGCCAAGTGAGCTTGTTTATTTAATAAGGAAGAGGGAGATAAGTCACTGCCAGACACTTCTGACAACAGTTTATCTCTTGTGGGAAGAATGAAGGAGGCTTGCTAAAATTCAACATATCTGCTCCATGTTTCTCTCATATATCCTGTCAAATGAAAATTAGGAGGACTGCATACCTATGAAATCTGCCGATTTTGTCTGGCTCTGCCAACATTTCTCGAGTGCGTATATGGACAGTTTTACATTGTTACAGCAGTTTGGGGATTAAAAAGAGCTTAAAAAATAAGTGTGATGACAACTAGTAAATGTTATTATTTTCAACGAGAAAGCAATTGCAATACATTTATTAAAATGACAAAACCTACTTCAATATTTTATTTTTCAATACCACAATGCATTACCTTTAGAGATGAGCGAGCATACTGGCTAAGGACAATTACTCGATCGAGCATTGTCCTTAGCGAGTACCTGCCCGCTCAGGAGCAAAGATTCGGCTGCTGGCATCGGGCGGGGAGCGGCGGGGAGAGCGGGGAGGAACGGAGGGGAGATATCTCTCTCCCTCTCTCCCCCCCCCCGCTCCCTCCTGCTCACCCGCGCCAACAGCTGAACCTTTTCTTCCGAGCGGGGAGATACTCGCTAAGGACAATGCTCGATCGAGTAA
Source organism: Eleutherodactylus coqui (assembly GCF_035609145.1). NCBI lineage: Eukaryota > Metazoa > Chordata > Amphibia > Anura > Eleutherodactylidae > Eleutherodactylus > Eleutherodactylus coqui. The sequence goes on from NC_089837.1 coordinate 394,610,731, forward strand.
TTGTCCTTAGCCAGTATGCTCGCTCATCTCTAATTACCTTTTTATAAAACTTCATTTAATTTGTGATAACTTAATCTCTGTCATTAAATAATCTGGATAAACTCAACAAAGTAGTTTCTTCCTAAAGAGGAAATGACTATAGCACTTTCCCTGGTTCTTTGGCAGGGTGACACAGTGATATTTGCTGTAAAACGTTATACTATGGTTCTCATGATCATCCAGATGTTGCTTACAAAAATCAGATGAGCATTGATACTCTGATAGCAATTGTTCATGCTTTGCTTCTCTCCCATATTTTCGCAGTCTCACAAACTGTTCATACATTTCTGATTTCAGATGGCCAATTTCATGGCTTATGGCTGGTCAGTGAAAGTTTTCATCTTGGGTGACAATGCCATAAGGTAAAGCAATGAATCAGTAATTGATCCCTGCAGTGCTTTCATGGATGTCCAAAAATATGCAACATAGCAAATCAACGTTTCGACAGATATATTGAATCAGTTGGCATTGGGCAAACTCATTCATGACATGAAAAAATGGTTTGGTTGGTTGGCAGAAAATGCTCTAGATCAGCGATTTGAATATCCAGACATTTTAGTCTATGGCCATCTTCCTTGTAAAAGCTTAAAGGGAATCAATCTACTTTTAGCCTTATAAGCTCAACTTAGGGCTGAAAGTAGGTGACCCATGTAGTCCAGTGATGTAAGTTTTCTATTTACCTTCCCCTTTGTTTCCCCGGTGTGAGTGCTAGAAACTGCCGCTGAATACATTGAGTGGCTTTGGTACATTGGCCACCTGTTCTAATTTTATAATGGGAGGACTACTTAGCACGCTGCTCAATGCATTCAGATGCAGCTTTCAATGCTCACCTTGGGGAACGATGGGGAAAGTAAGTATACAACTTACATCTCGAATCTCCATAAATCACCTACTTTCAGCCTATAAGCTAAGCTTATATGGCTCAAAGTAGGTGACAGACTCCTTTTTAAAGTCTAAGCTAAGGTAAAACTGGAGGGGTCTGGGAGTTCTTTTTTTTGCATATTCTTCTGGGATTCTTTTACTTCTTACAGATTTTTTGTGAGCATTAAACTAATTTCAACCTGTCAGCCTCTTCAAAGAGGATTCATCATTATTCAAAATCATATTCACCTAAAGATAACATGATGAATGGCCAATATCACAGAAATTATGATTTGAGAAGCTTTTGAGAATCTTAAAGATCCAAAGTAAGAAAGGACTTTCATGCGGTTGTAGGAGTTGAATTTAAATTCACAACACATAGAAATTACTATATAAAAGAGTCATAGTTAACACCACTTGTGATTTAATACCATAATAGTACACATAAGAATAAAAAAAATGACTTTGAATGAATATTCTTACAAAAACTCCATTTCGTTTCCTACAAATTTCTGGGAACAGATCTGATCAGTGAGGTATAAAAGACTGCAGGTTATGAAGATCCTCAGCTTTTAACAGTATTGAAAGTGCAAAGCTGTACATATGACACATTAAATATACAGCAATTAACTCTTCTTGACACTTTAGGTTTTTGTATTTGTGGGATGCCTTACAAATAGAAATTTAAAAGTGATGACAGAATGTATGCCTTCACACCCTTCACCGAACTGTCATCTACTAAAGAATCCTATATGTAGGTTAACAGGTATATATTAATTGTACTTACTATTAACACCCCACTTCTGTTTGACTTGAAGCAAAGATTCATAGTTAAAGTATAAATCCAATTTAGTTCTGAATGGGTACATTGCAGGGCCCTTCGAAGACTTACAACAAAAAGCATTGAATTTTTACTTCCTTTGTCAAAATAGTACGGATTGAAGGATATTTTCTTAATGTTCAGTTTCTACTACTAGTAAAGGAATAACCTTCGGGGGATAAGAAAAAAGTCTACTCAATGGTTTTTCAATAAATCTTTAGTGATGAAAAATGGAAAACATCAACAAATTTAAGCACTCCGATGTAAATGCAACATATTTAAGAGATCCATAATGAAAACCCAGCTATAGTTGTATTGTACTACTCCATGTTTTCATTGAAGGAACGCAAGCCATGTTTATTACAGCAGAATTGTCGTGAGCTGTGCAGACATCTAAATGAGTACATAGTGTGGCTTGCAAAGCTTCAGAGAACAATAAGAACATTTTCTGATGCTAGCAATGTATTACTCAATGTGGATGACTGTGTGTGAAGTCAAGATATTATCCACATAGAAAAAATGAAGCCAGGTGTGACCCCCGTGACCTGCAGTGAGATGGTAGGTTCCCGGCATAGAGGAAAGACAAGGGCTAGAGTATGGCAAGAGGAAATTGTACCAAAGTAGAAGACATGTCAAACCTAATAAAATACAGTGTTTGCCTTAGCTAATAATCTTACTTTGGCATATGTGTGTGTATGTGTTGAGTAGTTATACTCTACTGACACCATGTTCATGGGTTATGGTATACGCACAGTTTGTAAAGAAAAATCCCTGCGCTCCGGAACACAGAGGGATCCGATGTAGACTCCTTAGTCCGTAAATTCAATTTCATTATGCGACGCGTTTCGGCAATTACAGTTTTGCCTTTCTCAAGCCAATGAATGCCAATGTGGTGAATGCCAATGTGGTAACAATCATAGCATCATGAGATCGGAACTGCTTCATGCTTATGTGACCTAGTACGTCACTTTCTTTCCTAGTGGAACGCAGCTTGCGTACCATTTGCAGTTTCATTCATAAAAACAATTCTTCACTATAGCGGGATATACGCTGCCATAGTAAATCAAGCAGTATATCATCGTTACGCTGAATTCCGCATACTTTTTCATAGAGAATTAATGTGATTTTGAAATATATAGTTCCCTTATAAATAATTAAAATTCATAAATATATCAATTATTCATAAAACCATTTAATTGTAAAATAAAGTTCAAAATACATAAATCACCTTATCATAAAAAATGCGTAATTAAAAAGTTTTTCCCTCCAAAAGTTCACTATCATAATCATTCATTCCTTTTGTACTTATAGGTTCCCTAGATCTTTCAGTCAATGCTATTATAGAATTGGATATTATGGCTTATATATGTATGGATTATCATTGCTATTCTCCAGCATCTCATTCAAACCTAACGGAGTTAGAGTCTTTAATCTATATATCCAATACATTTCCTTCTTCCTTAGTCGACTAATGGATTTTGTGTGGACATGTTTAAGCGGTGTTACAGACAGGTGTTCCGCCCGACAATTGTAGGATTCCATAAAATGACGGGATACACTGTGTTTGATAAATCCTCTTCTAATATTAAAGGGGTTGTCCCGCGAAAGCAAGTGGGTCTATACACTTCTGTATGGCCATATTAATGCACTTTGTAATGTACGTTGTGCATTAATTATGAGCCATACAGAAGTTATTCACTTACCTGTTCCGTTGCTAGCGTCCCCGTCTCCATGGTGCCGTCTAATTTCAGCGTCTAATCGCCCGATTAGACGCGCTTGCGCAGTCCGGTCTTCTCCCTTCCGAATGGGGCCGCTCGTGCCGGAGAGCTGCTCCTTGTAGCTCCGCCCCGTCACGTGTGCCGATTCCAGCCAATCAGGAGGCTGGAATCGGCAATGGAGCGCACAGAGCCCACGGTGCACCATGGGAGAAGACCCGCGGTGCATCGTGGGTGAAGATCCCGGCGGCCATCTTACTAAGGTAAGTAAGAAGTCGCGGGAGCGTGGGGATTCGGGTAAGTACTGGACGTTTTTTTTTTTTACCCCTGCATCGGGTTTGTCTCGCGCCGAACGGGGGGGCTATTGAAAAAAAAACAAAAAACGTTTCGGCGCGGGACAACCCCTTTAAATGAATGCTTGGCAATGGTTGACCCTAATGCGTTTTTAGTTCTGCCTACATATTTCTTTCCACATGTATACTCTAATAGGTATATAATAAATCTACTTCCACAGTTCAACTTATATTTTTTTAATCTTGATCGGTTTTTCCTTTTGCCCCATTTCAATATATTCTCTACCATATCTGATGTGTTGGCAACCTTTGCATTTGGCTTTATTACACGTATAAATCCCCGGTTTTGATATAAAAAATGTATTTATTTTCTTTTTCTTTTGTTCCGGTCGTGAGGGGGATATGAGGGTCTGTATGGTCCTATGTTTCCTATTTGGATCATGTTCATGGGTTATGTTTGAGGTTTATGGTTGGTTAGGAAAAAAGTATCCAAACGTATATCATGATGTCCCGGTTGGTTTCTAAAGGACAAAAGTATCAAAAAAGATTGAGTTTTTGGCATACGTTTGACAAGTTACTATCTAGAACAGAATGATGTACTGGGAATTAAGTGATGCAGGGACTTGTTATGGATGTTATATAACTTGGTCCTTATTATGGAGCCATACTGTATCTCCTCTATGCACTGCTGTGCAGACTCCATTGTGTGCTTCTTGGAGAGTTTACCTCAATACATACTGATTACTATTGAACGTGCCTCCGTATGAAGTTGAACACATGCAGTGATATTGTAAAGGCAGCTCTATTACAACACTGTAAACATTTGTGTGAATAAGCTCTGACAATGCAAGGATTGTGTTTATGTTGTTGGGAGATTCAGATTGATGTTTCCTGGTAAAACAATTCTAATCATTAAAAAGAATCTGTGCAAGTAGGACGTTTAATAAGGAATGTTTCATAAGGGAAGAAGCTCATCAGATTAGTGTTCACTTGCAGATGCTGCTGGAATAAGATAAAAAACAAATCCAGACAAATGATATCATTAGGGCAAAGTCAGACGAGTGTTTTATTGCGCATGCCTATGTGCGCAAAAAAAGTGCGTCTGATAGAACCATTGGTTCCCTATGTAATGTTCACATGTCTGTCTTTTGCACCTGCAAAAGATAGGACATGCGTGCAGCAAGGTCTGTTCCGCATGTAAAACATCCCCACTGGGAATCCCCTCATCACTGAGCACTGTGACAGCACTGTCACAGTGTTCAGTGATGATGGTACTCCTCGCAGGGATGAAGGAATCCCCTGCCACAGCTGTCACAGCAGTGCAGAGGATCGTGATCTTCTCCCATTGCTTTCAATGGGGCCAGCGCTACAGCTGTCCCATTGAAAACAATGGGATGTTGGCAACCCCTGCAGTGATTTTCAGGGAAGGGCTTGAAATATAAGCCCTTCCCTGAAAATCATCCTTAACTGGTGTAAAAAAAAAAATATATATACATCACCTTCTGCCGCTGTTGGGGCTCCGGTGCGTCTTGTCGCTTGATCCCTGGCACTGCTCTGAAGCACTTTCTACTGGCCAGGGATTTAAAATTCCCCGCCTCCAGAAAGTGCTGGTCTGATTCGCTGAGCACTCAGCTAATCAGAGGCAGCGCTCAGCCATTCATTGAATTCATCCCATTGAAGGAATCCCCTGCCACAGCTGTCACAGCAGTGCAGAGGATCGCGATCTTCTCCCATTCCTTTCAATGGGGCCAGCGCTGCAGTTGTCCCATTGAAAGCAATGGGATGTTGGCAATCCCTGCAGTGATTTTCAGGGAAGGGCTTGAAATATAAGCCCTTCCCTGAAAATCACACCTAACTCGTGTAAAAAAAAAATTATATATCCATCACCTTCTGTCGCTGTTGGGGCTCCGGTGCATCTTGTCGCTTGATCCCTGGCACTGCTCTGAAGCACTTTCTACTGGCCAGGAATTTAAAAATCCCCGCCTCCAGAAAGTGCTGGTCTGATTGGCTGAGCGCTCAGCTAATCAGAGGCAGCACTCAGCCATTTATTGAATTCATCCCATTGCTTTCAATGGGGCCGGCTGCAGTAGCGCCAGCCCCATTGAAAGTAACGGGCACGGAGCTTTGATCATGTTCATTTCTAACATGGGTAGAGCGTTTTTTTAAACACATAGGTGCGCAAAAAAAAATGTTCTTCTCACTGAGCTCTTAGGAAGAAATTGTAAAAAGACCATCAGACAAGTGCTAATAGCCAAAAAAGCCATCATAGTCATTTATTACCAGATTGTGAAGACTATATTTTTCCAGGCAAATTAGAAAGTGGAGCTTGCTGATGTCATGTATTATCAAATTTCAGGTTATTGTGAGCAAGCAGAATGAACAGTATAATGTGCTGCAAAATGTTTAGCTTGGCCCTTAGATAGCCCCTTAAAGGAGTTCTGTCATTTAAAAAAAATCCTCTCCAGGTAGTCTCCTTACTAGAGATGAGCGAACGTACTCAGATAGGCACTACTCGTCCGAGTAATGTGCCTTATCCGAGTACCTCCCCGCTCGTGCTGAAAGATTCGGGACGCGCTGCGGAGCGGGGAGCTGCAGGGGAGAGCGGGGAGGAACGGAGGGGAGATCTTTCTCTCCTTCTCTCCCGCCCGCTCTGCCCCGCTCCCCGCCGCAACTCACCTGTCAGCAGCGGAGCGCCCCGAATCTTTCAGCACGAGTAGAGCGGTACTCGGATAAGGCACATTACTCGGACGAGTAGTGCCTATCCGAGTACGTTCGCTCATCTCTACTCCTTACCAGATCTTCTCTCTGTTAAAACTGTTTATATGGTAATAGGGATCTGACCTACCATTAAACCAGGGGTGCATAACCTGCAGCCTGGAGGTCACATACGACCTACAATAAAATTCTGTGAGACCTCTAATTGTCTAATTGTCTAAATGTCAGGAAGAAGAGGCATATAGTGCAGGCAAAAGTACTAATGGTGCACTGTGTAGCCATCTCTGGGTCCCCCATATAATGGTGGTCATCTATGCATGTGGCTCTTATATTTTATAGGAGTTGTGAAATGCTATTCTGTTATCACAACTCCAATTATCTACAATGGAGAGTCCCATGCATACACAGAAGAGTCCCTAGTTCTTATTCACAAATCACATGTATGTAGAGCTTATACTTTCCTATAGGTTCTTCCACATGAACAATGTTTTGTAGACTATGACATTATAGGACTACAAAATTGCAGCATACTCTATACAATTCGCATCGTACGAAAAAGTAATTTTTTTGGGGTGCAATGCAAAATTCACAGTAGAAAATGCTACTGCAAAAGCACTAAAATAAGCCCTAGCTGCATCAAGAAAAGCACATACATCTCCTGAGAAGCACTATCAGCTCTGCTATGGCACTCAGCCAATCATAGGCAGCGCTTCTTGGAGGCAGGGATTTACAAATCCCTGACCAGGGAGAAATGCCAGAAGACAACTGGCGGGGACCGGGAAAAAGACGTGCCGGATCAGACAGCGCTTCTTAGGTGATGTTTATGGTTTTCTTTTCTTAGATTTTTTGATGCAGCTAGGGCTTATTTTTAGGGTAGGGTTTATATTTCAAGTCGTCTCCCCTTAACCCAAAAATTCTTGCACATGGTGCTACAAAGTCGCACAACTTTGTAGCACCTCATGCAACTTTGTAGCAACACAAAATCGAGTTACCGCTGCGAGAAAATGCAGCGATATCGCACGGACCACCAATGCGATATCGCTGCGATTTTCTTGTGTCCATATCATGTTGCCCATGTGGAAGTGGCCTTTAGTACTGATATGGGGAGAAGTGGACCCTTAGTCTCTAGATAGGTTTGAGTCCTGAGGCCTCAGTCACACGGGCGCATCAGCACCCGTACACCGGCGCCGATGCGCCCGTGTGACTGCAGGAAGGAGACAGCCGTACCTAAAGACGGCCGTCTCTCTGCAGCGCCGGAGGAAAGAACACATGACCGGCAATGAAGCCGGTCACATGTTCTTTCCTCCGGCGCTGCAGAGAGATGGCCGTCTTTAGGTACGGCCGTCTGCTGGTGTCAGTCATACGGGCGCATCGGCGCCGGTGTACGGGTGCCGATGCGCCCGTGTGACTGAGGCCTGAAAGTGGAAACTGCATCTATCACACATTAACCACTGTATGTGATAAATGTCTTTGAAGGTAATACCTCTTTACGTTTTATTTTGGCCCTTGAGGGTGGTACCGTATAACAAAAATCACACAAAAAAGGCCATTATTAATATTAATAATGCTATCACAGAAGCATGCAGAAATGGCAAATTGCTATATGGGGGAGATTGCACAGGTGCAAAACTGTGATGAACAACTACTCACACACCTCCTATCTATTGTAGTATTATACTTAGACAGAGACAAGATATGTATATGATGTCAGTCACATAGATATGTGTAGTCTACTATGCAGGCTTACTACTGATGCTGTTAGGGTTGTGCTGGCTGGAATTTGTTGTGCCACAGTGTTTCTAGCAACACTAGAAAGGACGTCCCAGATCCGAAGACCACTGGGCCGTCCTTTATTGGGGGACGTCCCTGCTCAGTTACATCAGTGTCATTTAAGGCCTATTTACACGCAACAATTATCACTCAAAATTTGCTCAAAAGCGATTATTTGAGCGATAATCATTGTGTGTAAATGTTCCTATCTTTCCCTCTTCGGCTGAGCGATGATTTTTAGCTGTGCATAAAATCCATCGTTTAGCCAGAGAGAAGATAACATAGACAACATGCTGTGTTTGCATTCTATGGTGCTGAATTCTTCGTGGGAGCGCTGATTACATTGTATTTAGCAGAGAGCCAGCGGCAGCTCTGTGGCAGAACAATGGACCTGAATGCATAGAACAGACGCTTGCTGCTGTCTGCATACAGCTCTGGAGGCTCATTTACATACAAATGAAGGTGATAAGCTGCTAATGGACATTAGTGTCCATTAGCAGTTTATACAAAGCAATCGCTCAAAACCTATCTGTTGAATGACTATCTTTAGGTGTAAATGGCCCTTTACCCTACTAGAGGATAGGAAGAGGTGTTAATCTGTGGTAGTTTCACCTGGTGTTCCTTATCATTCTGGGTCATGTTCGTGTGGGCCCTGTGCTTACTAGCCCACATGAACGTAACATGATGCCCCCCAGTTTTAAAAGAAGGGCATTATGTTACGTTCATGTGGGCTAGTGGGCAGCGGGCCCACATGAACATGACCCAGAATGATGAGGAAACTACCACAGATTAACACATCTCCCTATCTTCTACTAGGGTAAGTGACACTGACCTACCTGAGCAGGGAAACACGGAGACATAATCACACCATACAACAGCAAACACGTAACCATTAGTAGCTGATGTTAATGCTATAAATGGCAGGTATTAGTTGACATTTTGATCAAAATATGGAAGCAAGCGGGCCACATCACGGTTCCTGGCTATATTGCTAGTTCCTACACTAAACAGGAGTCTAGCGACACCATCGAACAAAACTCAAAACAGAAACCATTCTTGCCGCCACCACACACAGTACCTGCTCACAAACGATGCCTGACTCTCGTCCCCGCACGTAACTAGCTCACATGCTTTTGCACAGGAGTGGGTATCGTTGCTTCACAGTCGGGTGGCTGCAGGAGATTTCTCTCCTCACTCTCCCCCGCCCCTCTCCATTCACGTAACACAGCAGCCGTTCAGTACGGAATGGCTGCTACTTAAACTCATCGCTCATCATTCAGGATTTTATGCAGCATAAATGATAATCGATGAGTGTACATAGCAGCTGTTCAGTACTGAACGACCGCTATGATAAGTGAATGGAGAGGTGCGGGGGAGCGAGAGGAGATAAATCTCCTGCAGCTGCCCCGCTGTGAAGCAACGATACCCGCTCCTGTGCAAAAGCATGGGAGCAGGTACTTGCGGGGACGAGTGTTGGGCATCGTTTGCCCGACATTTGTCCCGTCTAAATGGGCATTTAGACAGGATTAATAAATCTGCTCCAGCATCTTTGGCAATTGGCTGTGTTCTATTGAAATGATGTCACAGTAGTGTTTGTTTTTATTCATAGGCTATGCTTAATTGTGATAATCCCTGAAACCGCATTTACACATAAAGTCACAAGTTACCGCTATGCGTATACGCACCTTGAACTTTGCTATTTATTGAAACTTACCGTGAGTTTGTACTGGTAACAAAAGTTTCTACATCCCTGCCTATATGCTTAATTGGATTCCCTTGGTATATTACATTTTATTTCCAGAAACTATTCAATGTGACAAATACTCCAGAACAACATCTGGTACGGGACAAATATCTTTTCATAACACTGTATACTGAACAATTTTCTTTTAGTAACAAAAATTAAGCCTAGACATATTTGTACTAGAGGAGAGTGTTTGGGCAGTCAGCGGACTTTCTAACATTTTAATATATGTTACGTGTTAATGACCTTGTTATCTTTTTGCAGAGACTGCAATAAACATCTGTCATAAATATCTCCGTTTTTCTTTGTAAGATGAACCTTTAGAAAGCAGCCCACTGCACATGGAGGAGCAGCGGGGAACCTGGTGTTAATGCTTGTTACACATATAACATAAGTCTTCTGGTCAGAAGTGCCACTGGTGGTCTGTCCATAGATGAAAAATGAGAGACACATGTGATGACACTGGGAATTGAAGATATCCTGTTTGCCTAGTGTAAAGGACAGAGGATAGTAGCTGAGGGATCTGACTTGACTATCCTCTTTCCTCTGCTGCCAGGTGTTGTACGCCTTTCATGGCATAGTTAGCTTTGTTCTTGCTATTTATTTTCTTACTGTGACTTTGCCCCAATGACAGACACATTTATCATAAAGGACAGTTTACAGCTCACAATGTGCTCATTTTATTGGTTTTTGTTTGTTCTTTTCTGCCGCATGTTCTTAAAATAACTTTATATCCTTTGTATAATTCTAAAAAAGATGGTTACAAATTGACGGTGTATTTGTGCCATTACACACAGGGCTGTGTCACCCCCTTGTCCGTCCCTGCTGGTGGCCGGTGCGGCAACATGGCTTCTCCTTCGCAGAGTTGTAAGGTGAATTGCTAGGTAAGTAATGACGCTGATTGCTTTTACCAGTATGATTCTGAGAAGTAACATAACAGGTATTATTTTGTATAACACAGTATAATTTGATTTGTGTCTCAATACCAGTATATTTATATATTATTCCCCTTACAGCCACCTTTGCAGATTTCTAGTAACCCTTCCTTGCTACAGTGTATTTGATTGACAATACATGATTTAGAGCCCTGCTGTAGTCAGTTGACAGGTGAGTTGATTTAACTCTTATCTCAGGCTTAGGTCTCTTTTCCACGAGCGCATATCGGCCAGACGTTTTCACGGACGGCTGATATACACTGTGATCTGATGCATTGGATTCCAATACATCAGATCATATGGCTGTATTCCTGAGATGCAAAAGCACCCAGCCAGCCGATATAGCACCAGGCACCTGGAACTATCTTTTCGGCTATGACAGCGGCCGGAGGTGGGAGGGAGTTTAGTAGTGTGGCTACTAAACTCCCTCCCTCTGCTCTCCTCCACGCTGGCCCTTTGCAATATGAGGGGGTGGTATTGGGGCAGTGCTAAGCGTTGGCTCGTCCTGCCTCCTCCCATTTCTGTCTGCGGACAAGGGGCGGGACGCGGGCAGAGCTAAGCTCCTGTCCTCTCCCGCCAATTGTCCATAGCCATCAATGGAAGGAGGCGGGATGGGACGGTGCTTACATCCGCCCCCTGCCCCCCACTCCCACTGGAAAGAACGTGCGGGAAGGATGTGATGGGAAGGGAGGGGAAAGAGACGATGGCATGGTAGTCTCGGCGCATATGCATCGGGACCCATGCCATCTGAACAGGCGCACAAACGTTTGATTTGTGCGTCCGTTCACTAGTTTTATCTCTCCCAACGTAGCATATATTGGCCGGCCGTGAAAACGGCGGCCGATATACGCTCGTGGGATAGAAGCCTTAGGCCTGTTTTACATGATACCACCGCAAGGAAAATTGCAGCGATATCACTGCATTTTTGTAGTGCTACAAAGTCGCACAAGTGGCTGTGATTGGTTCATTGAGTGCTGGCTCTGATTGGCTGAGGGCTGCGGCTCAGCCAATCAGAGGCAGCATTTTCTGAAGGCGTGATTTTCCAATCCCTGACCAGAATTGATGCCAGAATTGATGCCTGAAGACAACTGTATGTGTTTTGATTTTTGCTTTTTACTGCAGCTAGGGCATTTCCTAATGTAAAAGTTGCATCACACTGCAGGGAAACCGTGTTTTAATGCGATGCTATGCAACAGAGAGGCTCCAAAGGGAAACATGGGCTACAAAACATCGCAAGTCGCGGGCATCTCTAGCAACCTGCGATTTTTTTTGCCTCACAATGTTGCATGCTACAAAACATCTCTAATGTGAAGGAACCCATAGGAAAACATGGGCTTCACATACATGCAATTTGTAGCATTGTCGCAATGCGAGAAAATCATGCGATTTTGTCACCCGTATGAAACAGGCCTTATGGTACGTTTACATGGGCTGATAGTCTCCCAAAATCACTCATTGTACATACAGCCAGTGATAGGGCACTGAGCAAAAAGTTGCCCACTAGTGATTATGTTTCAGATTTTGCACATGCAATACGCAGAGATTAGAACCTGTTGATTTCATTGGGTTTGTTCATATATGCAAATTTTCCTGTGCATTTCGGTCATGCAAAAAAACCTGGGGCATGCAAAATTTTCCTGCACATTTGCAAACCCAAAGTCCCCATAGAGGTCAATGGAGATGTGCTAGTACGTGCAAAATACGCTAGAAGATGCGTGAAACAGTGCATAATTGTGCAGGAAAAAGAACACATCTGGAACTCATTAGGCTAATTAGCCATTTCAATTGGTGCATTTTTATTTGCTGTACACAAATGACCATGCCTTGTGGGCAAAGAAAGTACAGTGAACTATGCTGATGTTTGTGCCAAAAAAAGCACAGTTCATTCCGCAAATACATTTACTCTCATTTGAAGGGGACCTAAGTGTAACACCTATTTTTTGCTTCTTATCACAGTTGAAAGTGACATACATTACCAATTGCTATTTGGTAGTCAACATCTGAGAGGTCCTAGAAAGATCTGCACTTTGTGATTTTGATCGGTGAAAAACTGACCGATTTTACTGTGTTTGTGTGTTTTACATAACTTTTTGTGTCTTTAACATGCAAATGTTTTAACATTCAATGACAGTTGGGTGCTGCCTCTGATTGGCCATATCGCTCAGCCAATCAGAGGCAGCGCTTTCTGGAGGTAAGATTTTTCATTCCATGGCCTCCAGAACACAGAAGAAGACTGCCGGGGTGGGAGAGAAGAGCCGGACAGCTCTTCTAGGTAAGTTAATCTTTTTTTTTTCTTACAGCTAGCCATGATTTTCATGAAAGGCCTTATATTTCAAGCCCTTCCCTGAAAATCATTACCGCGGTGGTAGCCTTCATTCCATTGCTTTCAAGTTAGTTCTAGGCTAGATCTGGGAGAGTGTATTGATCTTGTATATTTGGATTTTTGTAAAGCATTTAACACTGTGCCGCATTATAGGCTGATATATAAAATTGGATAGTTGGGTCTGGGCGAAAACGTGTTTAGCTGGGTAAAGAACTAGCTTGCAGATAGAAAGCAGAGGTGTAGTAAATAGTTTGTACTCTGTTTGGGCCACAGTTGCTAGTGGGGTGCCACAGGGTTCAGTACTAGGCCCCATTCTGCTCAATATATTTATCATTGACCTAATAGAGAGACTGCACGGTAAAATATTGATATTTGCAGACGATAAGAAATTATTCAAGGTAATTATATAAAGGAGGACAATATACGGCTGCAAAAGGACCTAGATAAGTTGAGAAATTGGGTTGAAAAATGGCAAATTAAGTTCAATATTGATAAATGTAAGGTCATGCACATGGGTAGGAAAAACGGATGTCACCAATATACACTAAATAGGGTACTACTAGCGAAAACTGATATGAAAAAAGACCTGGGGGTACTAGTTGACTGTAGACTTAACTGGAGCAATCAATGCCAGTCAGCTGCTGCAAAAGCAAATAAAGTCTTGGGGTACATTAAAAGGGGTATAGGGGCGAGGGACGAGAACATTATTCTACCACTATATAAGGCACTTGTCAGGCCTTACATGGAATAGTGTGTACAGTTCTGGACACTGGTGCTCTGGAAAGATATTGCAGTGCTGGAGGCGGTTCAAAGAAGGGCAAATAAATTAATACACGGAATGAGAAGACTGAAATACCCAGAGGCTATTAAAATTGGGATTATTTACCCTGGAAAAAAAATGGTTAAAGGGCGACCAAATAACTATGTATAAATACATTAGGGGACAATACAAGGATATCTCCTATAATATGTTTATACCCAGGACTGTGACAGTAGCAAGAGGGCATCCGCTACGTCTAGAGGAACGAAGGTTTCATCACCAACACAGAAGGGGGTTCTTTATTATAAGAGCAGTGAGACTGTGGAACTCTCTGCCTGAGGATGTGGTGATGGCAAAATCGATAGAGGAGTTTAAGAGGGGACTAGATGCTTTTCTAGAGCACTATGATATTACAGGATATAAACATTAAATAACCAGCCGGTTATAGATCCTGGTCTTGGAGTCAGGTAGGAACTTTCAAAACCTTGGTCCAGGGATTATTCTGACTGCCATTATGGAGTCGAGAGGAATTTTTTTCTCCAAATGGGCTAAATTCACTTCTGCTTCATTGGAATTATTTTGCCTTACTCTGGATCAACAAGGGGGGTGGGGGTGATGGAAACAGGCTGAACTAGATGGACGTGGTCTCCCTTCAGCCTAACATGCCAAGTTACTATATATATACTCACTCATAAGTAATTACAATATCAGAGCAAAATAATAATTTATTGTGGAATACTGAACAGCTGAACATTTGAAGAGAGGCTCTAGTACCCTGATGGGCTACCTCTAGCTTGGATGCAAGAGGTGATACAGGCAGGCATGATGGCTCTAGTACCCAGTTGGGCTACCTCTAGCTTGGATGCAAGATGTGATATGGGCAGGAATGGAGGCATTGGCAGGTTTGTTATGGTATCCTGCAGCACATTGGTCCACATATCCTCCAACTGAGTTTCTAGATCGTGAAAACTTGTAGGGTGTCAAAGTTGGCATGACAGATGGTCCCATACATGTTCTATTGGCAATATATTAGTCAGGCCACACAAGTGTGGTAATAATAATAATCTTTATTTATATAGCACCAACATATTCCGCAACGTAATGTGGAGACAATCCTGTGTCACCATTGCTGTGTTTGGCTGCTCATTATCCTGCTAGAAGCCCTGCCATGAGAGGCAACACATGTGGATGCAGGATGTCCTGAACATATCGCTGAGTTATCATTGTCCCTTGTACCACTATTTGGGGGTACCAACTGTAGTATATGATGGCCCCTTACACCATCAGACCAGCAGTGAGGGCAATGTGCTACTCTACAGCAAAAGAAGGTTTGAGGCACTCACCCCTGTCTCTAGACACAAATATTGCTGTTGTCAGTACCCAGACTAAACCTGGATTTGTCACTGAAGACAACTCTGTTCTACTTGGTAGCAGTGCAATTTTGTAGTTAATGACACCTCTGAAAATAGAGGCGATGGTGGGCGTGTGTCAAAAGCAGTACACGTATCGGATGCTGTGAGAACAAATACTCTTCAGCCAAGCACCTGGAAATTATTCCGACAGACACAGTGGCCTGTAACGATGGTGCCACCTATCTCTGGATGGCAGACAACAAAACAGTTGGAGCTGCTCATGCTTGTCGGGTGATCAGACAATCCTCCCTACTGGTGATCTGTCGAGGGCATCCTGAACCTGGTTGCCTTGTGTATGTGCCCTCACTCATCCACTGCTGCCAACACCTTCTAACAGTCTGGTCAGAATGGCCCAGATGGCGGGCAAATCGTTTATCACAGTCCAATAACGCTCCTCCTCTGAAACTGTTACTTGGGTGAAATCTCTTGTGTCTTAGAGACATGTCTAGTGGTAAATAAGCTCTACACAAGAGGAAAAAGAGGTTTAATTCACACAAGTAGCCTCTGAGAGCCTTTTTATTAAGGGTGAAGCCACTTTTAGGGCCTTTAGGACCGTTCATTTAATCATGCCACAACTCTAATCATTTGCATATCTTCCGGAGATGTAAATGCATGCCGCGTTTTACAGCAAATTGACAACTCCTTCTAGGTGCTTGTTTTTTTTTTGGAAAGAGTATATATATATTTTTCTGCCAGAATACATTTTTTTTATTTCAAATAGAAATAAATGATTAACTTTCATTACCAGTAACGCCATATTCTCTGAAAAATAAAGGGACAAAAAACTATCACCTATAAATAGGACTTATTTTTCTTTTCAGACTTTGAAATGCATCAGAATGTCAGACAGACGTCTTGCAGAGTTTTCTATAGACCGTGATCATCTTTCTTCCTGATTAGCGTATCTTGAGTCAGTCAGGATACAAAACAGGTGTACCATTGATTGCTTTCCAGACAAAGTTTGGGTTCTTGTCTTTTTCCATTGCTAAGAGTGAAGAAGACCTCCTACTGTTGAATTATGATCTTGCCTTTATTCTGATACTCTGAGGATCAGTAGCTGTTCTTCCAACCGCCTGAAATGCTCATTTTATAAACTCCTGCAATGACAGCAAAGGAAATATTGTATTTAGTCAAAGGCTGATACTTCTATTACAGATGTCCTTCCCACGTAGGGATATTTAAGCTATAAGAGCAAGCAGTGGCTACATTTTCATTTATTTGCACTAGAATCTTACTACTATATGAACAAATGGGTGTCACACACTCATAAACCAGCTCTAAGGATTTGAATAAGACTCCTTCGATCTTGACTATGGCTTCTTCTGCTGATTTTGGTTGCTATGCAACCTTCCAACAGTAACTGCTACAGTTATTGCGCCACATCAGTTTGTTTCTTCTGTCAATTATAGCTTGTGAGTCAATTCAGAGAGAAAATTGAACAGTTTGGCGGCTGATTTTTTTTCTCTTATAATTGGTAAAAGAAAGTAAGCCGTTACCCTGCCGGCTGTGACAATTGCTCCTTGGAATCTGCTTAGTGGTTGAAGTCAGCGTGCGTGCTCAATCCTGGACAGGAGCTTTCCTGTTGCTTCTAGGATGATCATGTGCAAGTCTCTCACTTAAAGCAGTCAATTTGCTATTCAAGAATCGTGTCAGACAACAATAACGTGTTTGCACCTTTTTTTTTCTATTTTTGTTGTATTGTCGCTTTCTAAAAGCTGAAAACATGGTATAAAGAGCAGAATAAAAGGAAAGAAAAGATCTGCCATCCATACCGTTTCCAAAAGCCTAGCTTCTGACTGTGCCATTGTTGTGGCCATATGAATGCAACTAAAACATGAAAGTGTAAATTTGTAATAAAGAAATTGCGTTAAATTCTAAAAATATATGAAATAGAGTACTATATCAGCAATGATTTCTCTCAATCGATGAATCTTAACATTCTCGGAGATACCTGCCTTATCCAAATATCGATCTCAAAATTGTAAGGTCCAGTAGAATCAAACGTTAAATGCACCTTTTAGTAAATCTAAAGTTTATCATTAGAGATGAGCGAGCATACTCGATAAGGCAAACTACTCGAGCGAGTTGTACCTTATTCGATTACCTGCCCGCTCGTCTCTAAAGATTCGGGTGCCGGCAGGGGGCGGGGAGCGGCAGGGGAGACCAGGGAGGAACGGAGGGGAGATCTCTCTCTCCCTCTCTCCCCCCCGCTCCCCCCTGCTCACCGCCGCAACTCACCTGTCACCGGCGCTAGCAGCCGAATCTTTAGAGACAAGCGGGCAGGTACTAGAATAAGGCACTACTCGCTCGAGTAGTTTGCCTTATCGAGTATGCTCGCTCATCTCTATTTATCATGCATCTTTCTAGTATTGCCAGATATATGAGAGCAGTGTGATTAATCTGATAACATGGTTTAAATATTATTAGAATAGATTTAGATATGAAATAAAGGTCTCATACACCCAGCAGAGCCCTGTGCACAGAGCCTGTATGGGGCCATTACTATGGAGTTGTGTAGCCTCCACACACTTCCATCCAAGCTCTGTCAGACTCTATGTACATAGAAAAGGTATGCTTCTCTAGAAAAAATGATTCTATGGAGTGGTTTTGTATGAAATCTGATTGAAAAAACTTCCATATAAAATTGGAGGCACAATAGTGTTAGCAAAGCAAAACAGTGCCATTCAACGTACCGCAGATGGATTTTAAGGCCCTTATTATGACTGTAACGACAGGACTCAGGACTATTTTTTTATTTTACTGAATTCACAGTAGATCAAAATAAAACCTAATATTCATGTAAGTGCGTTTGAATCACATCTAAAGTCTGGTTGATTTGATGAAGTTACCCCCTTCTTTGCGGGCCCTTCCACTTACCCGAGCTGCCTGTCTTTCATTGGTGGGGTTTCTGGGGTGGTGGACCGGCTCTGGCTGGAAATCTCATCCCTTGTCCCATTTTGTTGCACTCTTTTGTCCTCTCCTGAGGCATCTCCATTCCTTATTTTTGATTGTCATACACTTTCCGTTCTAATTGTATGTTTGTTTTGTTATGTAGCCCCCATGTTTTCATATTTATCAATAAAATTTAGTTTTAGGGTTTTGACTCATTCTGTGAAGGGTTTTTTTGAAACTATATTGGGAACCTCCTGCCTCTGTGATACAAATAAAATATGGAGGTCTGAAGTTGCCTTTCAGATCTGTTTAAGATGCTAATTGAATAGAAATTAATTTTAAATCGGTATTTGTAAATGCAACCTTTCATTGTAAAGATGATGCTAAGAGGCGGATACTGTAGATGCATCCTTCAGTTGAATCAGGTATTTTTCCTATTTTACCCAGTGATTTTCACTATAATTGAGTGTTTGTGGGGCCTACCAGAAACTCCTGTGGTGGTTTATTTCTGGGACAATCCATAGGATTGGACAGATAGAATTAAACTTCTTAAAAGCAGAACCCATGGGTATGAATCTTCCAGGAATTTTAACACTATAGTCATTTATCACCTATCCTGTTTGTCTGTTTCTGTGAATCGTATAGAATTGAAATGGAGCAGTATCACTCATGCTCTTCTGTGGCTTCATTTAAACTCATGACTAGAGTTAGGACGAACAGGAGCTCATAACAAACATTTTTGAGTTCAGGGGGATCCAACAATGTGATTCCTAGTTATCATATATTTATCATTAATCCGATGACCAAACATTTTCGCTAAAATTCCTAAGTTCAAATTGTATAACATCTTCTGACAAGGAAAATAAGAATGAGACATGTTGACTTTCAACATGCCAGCTTTACCATGACATAAGCACTCCCAGGGACACTTGTCTTCTCTCTATGGGCCCATTAACACTGAACGATTATCATTCAGATTCTTGCTGGATCTGAGAATGTGAACCATAACTTGGATTCTTGGATCAAGTGAGAATCTGAATGATAATCATTCAGTGTAAATGTCTGCATGATCTGAATGACGAATGATAATTTGTTAATCATTCAGATCGTGCAGGCATAAAAATCAAACCATAATCAGCTTATATAAACAGGCAGTCATTCATCTACGAAAGACTGCCTGTTCATTATGAAAGGAGAATCATTTAAATGTCTTGGAATAGCGTAGACAAGTCCAGAACTCAATCTAATTTAGAATCTGTGACATGACTTGAGGAAATTCTGCACAACATTCCAACCCATCTAAATTGAAGAAGCTGAAACAGTTTTGCCTAGATGAATGCATAAACATTTCAGTGTCAAGATGGGAAAAGCTATTAGAGACTTACCCCGGCTTTTCCTCCTGGCTACTCTACTGCTTAAACCCTTTGTACTGCACCGACATCTCGTGTAGCAGGCCCCGGCTGCCTCCTTGACTTTGTTTTCCACCAGCGGCAATTACAAAAAAATGACTCCAGTCCTGCGGCAGAACATGATACCTGCCATGCCTTCCCATGGCTCCACAGTATCCTGCTGCTTCATCTATAACTTCATTTGAAGTACTTCACTTTCCAATAGCATCTGTTGTCTCAGAAAAGTTTCCACCCTCTCATTTTGGCTTTTCCTTTGCTATTCAGTGGCTCGTTTTCCCCACGAGAGTCTTTCTTCACAATCCTGCTTGCACTGAGCGACTTGCTCTTTCAGTACTCGTCTCAGGTCTGCTTCACCTTCAGCCAATCTTCTGGGGTACTCATTCTCATCTACCTTCTGTTTTAGGGATGTATACCTCCTACAGAATCTAGGGACACATGACATTTCTCTGATTCTATTTTCCTATCTGCTCCCTGTACTTGCATTTACCATACCACAGCTTAGACAGGGGAAATTAACATTTTCGGTACATGTTAGTACCCCACACATTTGTCACATTCCTATGCATTCTACATTTCATTGGCAGTAGCAATGACACCAGTTTCTAAATCACTGCTTGATTGGACAGCAATCACATTGATTTCATCACATGTAATTTTCACATGATTACACATTTCTTCCCCATCATGCCAAGAACTTGCTGGTTGCTATTAGTAACTGCACTTTCACCCAAGACATACATTGCAGCAGTATCTATTGGGTTAACCTCAATATCTTCATATGCATCTCAGCACGCTTTCATTGTTGCCAGTTAACCTAACCACTAGGGGTGCATCTGAGCTATTTTCCACACATAAGCTGGTGTCCCTTTCCTCAGGAGCCAATTCACACCTTGCAGATTCCACTGCACCATTCTGCAAAGAAAACAGGTTATGCCTTCCTCGTGACTTGGCAATAACATTACCATATTTTTGCTCCTCGTCATTTCTAGCATATCCTTTTGCAACAGACGCATCCTGCAACACATTTTATTAGGCCCAATGTCTACCGGCGAAATGGAATTAGTAAAACGGCGCGGATGTCCCGCACGCGTGATCCGCGCCGATAGGGAATAATTGTACAAAAAAAATAAAATAGGTCAGCACTACCCAGTAGAAGTATATCTCAATAGAAATATATAGGTGCACGTTAAACCATGGCTGCAACATACAGTAGAAGCAGAAATCTAAAATGGCAACAGCACGCAAAATAAATTTACTATCAGAGGTATACATACCTATACTCTAACCACATTAAATAAGGCAAGGCTCCCGGTATATGTGGTTCGATCGAATTACATTGGCCCATCTACCAACGTCTAGGTTTAGTCCCAAGAGAGGAGCATTCTGAAAGGTAGGAACTCAGCTTTCCCAGGTTGAGATTTACCACCTGGTATTAGTGTTACGACCCATCTGAGAGCTTGGTCACCTGGAAGTTGGTAGATGGGCCAATGTAATTCGATCGAATTATATACCAAGAACCTTGCATTATTTAATGTGGTTAGAGTATGGATTATAGGTATGTATACCTCTGATAGTAAATTTATTTTGCGTGCTGTTGCCATTTTTGGTCTCTGCTTCTACTGATAGGAAATAATTGCCGAACACATCGGGCCGAAAAAAGAAGATCCGTCCGCGACGGAGGGGAGACCCGCAGCGTCAGGACAGGTAAGTGTAATCTGATTTCTTGATCTCATGTCTGTGGGGCAGGAGGGACTTGCTGCGGGATTCTGCATGGGAAATCTGTGGGGGCCTGAATTTCCCCGTGGACATGAAGCCTTAATCAGTTTTTATTAAAAAGTTTTATAACAAAAAGAAAAAAAAAAAAAAATTCTATACTTCACAATAATAGAAAAAAATAGCAAAGAGTCAATCTAGAGATTTTTTACATTGAAACTAATATATTTACATCAAAAGTAGTCATTTATACTTGTTATTAGAAACAATCAAAGACTTATTTGTCCAAACCAAGGTACAGTGTTTGCATCAATCTTAATCCAAACCAGCAGTTTAGCTCTGTTAAAACTGAACCGAGAAACGTGAAAAGGTGGTCAAGAGGAAGGAGATGAGGGTGGAGGGGGGGGAGGGGGTAAGTCATCCTATAAAATAGTAGAAAATGAATGAGTTAGGAGCTATATAGGGTTAGTTTAAGAAAGGAAAGTAATGAAGCCAAGCTGTTCAAGCCCTATCAACCATTATTAGGTGGCCTTGTTGATGAGCTAGTAATTTTTGTTCTAAGCAAATAGCAGATGCTATTTCATTCATATCCATTAATAAAAGTATTGTTGGGGATTTCCAATTCCTTGTCAGGTAAAACCTAGCCGCATGGAGTATATGTGACACTAACATTCTATTTATAGTGAGAATTTCTTCAATTCCTACCACCGTAATAGTAGGGCAAATTGCAGGTCTTTAGGGCATGGGACTTGTGTAATTTTAGTAATCAGCATTTGAATATTTGCCCAAAATGATTTTAGTAAATTGTAGGACCAAAATATATGGTGTAAGGACCTGGTGGAGCCACAATTTCTCCAGCGCAGGGGAGAAACATTAGGATATAGTTTGCTAAGCTTCAATTGGGTATCATGCCATCTGGTTCATAATTTCAGGTATTGCTTTTTATGGTTTGCATAATGTGTGGCCCTACAGGCCCAAGAAATTGTAAAGCTCCACTGATGTTCCAAGATTGTTGTTTTAAAGTCCTTTTCCTAATTTAAAATATTAGCAATTTTGACTAATGCGGCATTCTTGGATAAGGAATTGTAGAAAAGTCTTGTGCCTTTAATATCTCTCTGTGTAGCAGCTGTAATATAAGAGACCACTTGTCTAGATGTGAGAAAGTGCTGAATCAGTATATTTCAGATGAGGGAAGCTGGGAATGGAAAGGAGCTTATTGAGAATCTCTAAATAGATCTTCCAGAATTTGAATACTTTGTATAAACCGAAGATCTAATGTTACATTAGGAATATGAAGGGAGAGAGTAGTTACCAGAGCTGGTATTTTTTTGGCTCTAAATCCACAAATGACAACTTGCAAAATTCTATCCAGTAATCGTATGTGAAGACAGCTAAAGGTGATGGACACTGGGGAAGAGAACAAAGATCAAATGGGCTGAGCAGGAGAGCTATCCAGTCCTTTTCTTCAGATATATAGAGTTCCATTTTGGGCCAAGTTTTATTTATGTTCAATAGCCACCAATACTTGATCTGTTCAAGGGCAAAAGCTTTATGATAAAGAGAAAGATCCGGAATCGTCATACCCCCCAGACTCATATTCGTTTTCATTAAAGAAAATACAAGTCTGAGTTTTCTATAAAATTATTAATTTGCGTATGTGGGAGTTTATACATAGAAAATACAATATTTTAGGAAAAATCAACTTTTTTTTTTGCAAAACTATTCTTTCCAGCCAAGAATTTTTTATTCATGATATTCTGTTTAATTCTGGTTGGATAGAGGTTAGTAGATAATGACAATTCGCTTTGGCTAAGGTTGAAATTTCTTGGTTAAATGAATGCCTAGGTATGGAATTGATTCCACGCAGCATTTAAATGGAAATAGTTTTCGTAGTTCTCATCGAGGCTGTGATATGAAAATCTAGGATCAGAGATTTTGTGGCATTTACTTTATAGTATGAAAGGGAGATCAACAGTTCTAGTAGCTTGATCACTTCGGGTAATGAGGATTCAAGATTAGACATAGACATCCGCAAATAGATTAATTTTAGGTTTCGAACCAGCTAGTTGAATACCATTTATATTAGGATTAGTTCCTATAGCTTCAGGAAGTGGTTTCACTATTAATGAAAACATTTGTAGTGATAGGGGGCAGCCTTGTCGGGTACCATTTGTGATGTGAGATGATTTAGAGTATATACCATTAACCATCACTCTTGCAGAGGGAGATGAGTAGAGGATAAAATAGGGTCGTTAAAACCAAAAGCTGACAAGGTCTCAAAAACAAAGCCCCATTGTATCCTGTGGAATGCTTTCTCCACATCAAGAGAGAGTAGCAGTGAAGGTGGCCAGGAAGATTCCATCAACTATATAAGATTGATAACCCTTCTTATACCATCTGGGGCTTGTCTCTTTTTTGTGAATGATACTTGATCAGATTTGGTTAGTAAATGAAGAATAGCTAAACGTCTTTGAGCAATAAACTCAGCATAAATCTTTGTACATGTGTTTAATAAAGAGATGAGCCTAAAGTTTGCAGGGGTGTCAGCAGGTTTTCTGGGCTCGGGTAGTATAATTACTGTTGCTTGAATCACCTCTCTATGTACAGCACCTTTGGACATTGATAAATTATAAAACTCACAAAGATGAGGGGAAAGTGTTAGATGGAAAGTTTTATAATATTCATTTGAATTCCATTGGGGCCAGAGGTCTTGCCTAATTTAAGTGAAGAAATTGACTTAGTGATTTCTGTAATAGTAAATGGTTTATTCAAATTATGTAGAATGATAATGTTGAGAAAGAAGTGCAGAGATTGAAGTCCATAATAAGTTTACGGGATGGGGCCTGTTTGAGGGTTCTCCTTCATATTACGTATATAATCCATGGAAAAAGTCTCTAAATGCATCAGCTATTTCTTGTGGGTGCAATATTTTTGCATTATTTGATTAAAGGGAATTTCAGCTGATTGTGTGTCTGCTGACAGGTGTTGAAGCAGAAGTCGCGGAAGTCTCCGCGCCAACCTCTCTGTAGTGGCCGTCACTTGTAACTGCAAGTGCAGCTCTCATTAAAATCAGTGCGTTGATTTCAATGAGAGCTGTGCTTGCAGTTTGTGGGTGCTGCTAAAGAATGTTCTAAACTGGCTTTTTGTTTCACTTAGCTTCAGGGTGACAGCGAGTTGTATGGAGAATTAAATGTTAAAAAATATCTTTTGGCTTCTCCAGCTCCGTTCTTTTGTTCAAAAGGCTGCGATACAGAAATTGAATGATTTGGGGGATTGCTTAGAATGAGAGTCTGCATCTGAGTCCTGAGACTCTGATTGAAGAGTGTTATCTTCTTTTTGCATTTGGCCTGATTGGATAAAAAAATCAGTAAGTCGAAGGGGCTTTCCCTTTTTGCTTTCAGTGCGAGTCATGGTTTGAAAATTCGTATTTTGATTGCTAAAGAGTGCTGCTAAAAAATTGCAGCGGGTGTTGCTTAAGAGGATCCACTTGAATTAGGGATTTAATCAAATTTTGAGATAGATTACATATTGCTGACTTTATAAAGTCCGGTTCTGTTATGAGAGGGTACTTTTAGAACAATAAAATAGCAAAGCTTTTTAAAGTCCAGTTATCACTGTTAGCAACAGCCATCCGTTCCTCTTGCACTCCAGCCGGAACAACATCTTGGACTTTAGAAACAGACTCTTTTGGCGAGGATACCTCCTGTTGTGTCCTCATAGCCTAGCGGTCAGCTCTGAGTCACGCCTGGATTTTTTCAGTATCGACTTCTAGCTTAGCAGTCCACTCTCGCTACTTCACCAAGTACATCTGTAGGACTTCTCCTCCATGGAAACTCCACAGCAGCGACTGTCTTTCATCCAGAGGAAAGACAGTCTCTCATACACAGACACTGAAATTGGGCTTCCAGCCATTTCAATCTCTGCAATCCCATCCCTAGATTTTTCACAGTTGCATTTTCGAGCTTTTAGTCTTCCTGGTTCTTTAGCTGCAACACATCACTTTTTATCTGTGGAAACCAGCACTTTCTATTCACCACAGGACATCAGGCCTTGCAGGACCCCAAAGCAATGTTGTACGCAATTTTCTTGCCTGCATCCGAAATATCATATGTGACAAGTTGGGGGTTGTAAGCTCATCAGATCACCATCTTTCCTCTACTAGATGGATAGTCCAAACCAATAAACCACGTCCAGGCCAGAAGCTTAGTAAAAACTTAATAAATCTGTTCTTTATTGTGGCAAATCAACAGCAATTATAACACAATCTTCACATTTGTAACTCGTCACAGTGCACATGAATACAAATATGTCCCTGGCTGTCTGCCCACTAAAACCTATTGGCTTTAAACCCTGTCTATCATATGGGTCTAAACATGGAGCATAAAGTCTATCATATCATACCCTTCCAGGGTGTCAACCAAGAGGCCATCCACCCCTGCCAGGTTTGTGGATGTCCAGACGGCAATAGTTCACTCTCTCAGATCTCTCCATGGACCTCTCATGGACCAGAATTGACCAATAGGTTAGCAACTCAGAGGAACTTTTGTCTTGCAGCCACAACTACCCAGTTATTAGCTGATTAATTAGGCACAGAAATGCCTTCTCTGCCACAGTTCTCTCCTCGTCTAACCAGCCCATAAACCTCTAATGGCCAACACTGATACAGCATGGCTACAAAATATAAATACACATAGACATGAAAGTCATATCTCTATCTGTGCTAACAAAAATACATTCCCTTTTCTGTGAGGATCTGATTGCGAAAAAATATGTTACAAGTGTCAGAAGACTGTTACCTCAGCCATAATGTGAATGAAACACCTTTTGCTTTAAATGAAAATCCAGATCTTTGACAGCTCGGTAATATGCTTCTGCTTAGTGAAATTCATTCAACAAAGATGTATTCTATTGATTGTAAATATAATAATTATTAGTCCTTTATTGAATGTGAAATGCTTATCCAGCTGATAGGCGCTTTGGCTGCATTTACATATAAGCACATTCGCTCTATGGCAATTGCAGACGTAATTACAAAAATTATACATGCCTATGCAAAATCTTCTCTTTTTTTTTCCAGTTGCTTCGCACACCATGAGGTTAAAAAGCTTTTGAAATGAAAAGAGAAAGACAAATATCTGCAGTGTACATTTCATTTGAATGAAACCCAGATATGTTAATAGGGAACAGGATACTATGAATTTTTATTGTTGTTTTGGCTTGTATTTTAAAATCCCTTTGAAAAACGATCCCTTTGTCTGCTTTCTCCAGCGCACTGCTACCTAGAATGCTATTTTTCTACTCATCTCAAGAATAATTCACTTATGCAAATAAGCAATGAGTGAACTATCTAGGCTTTTGCTAAAAGAAGCACATTTAGCCAGAAATAATTTACAGATTTTGCTTGTTTTAAGGCATATAAATATAGCTATGCAAATTTTTAGCTTTGTGTTTAATGGGTTCACTTTTTGGAACATAATATGCTGAATCGGTGAGTAAATAAATACATTCTAAATCAGGAAATTCAGTATTTGTAAATATTGCTAATGACAACAGGGTTTTTGAAAGCCACTAAATACAATAAAGGTGACACGTGGAGTTACCTGCCTTTTGAACAACACACATAGACACCAGTTGAATTCATGATATACGCTGACAGACCCTCCACTTACCCGCCAGAGTACCTAATTGGAAGGTATAAATGTTTGACTGGTTTGTATCTCCAGAATGAAGTGGTACCACATTCTTTAATTTAGCCAATCATTTTTGAGCTTTTGGGTACAATTTAGAGGAATGCTATTTTTCGTATGTTAAGGTGCTGTCATTGTAATGGGGGCATTGTGCCTGGCATTTATATTGCAGGCACGTAGGAGTCAATATATTGGCACTTATAAGGATTTATTCTAACACTTTTGGGACCTTTTCAGTAGCAGCTTAGTTATTGTTGCTGTTGTTGTTAGCTGTTTAGTCGTTCACGACCCTCGGCGACCCTAAAGGTTCCCTTCCTCCATGTTTTTCGGTTTTACACTGCTTTTTTCAGTTGTGTGATATCCATGCTAGTATCAGCTCTGATAGTATCAGCCATCATGTCCTTTGGTGGCCGGATCTTCTTTTGCCACTGATCTGTCCAAGCATTATAGATTTTTCTAGCGACTCTTCCCGCATTACATGGCCAAAATCTGTGAGTCTGAGCCCAGTCACCTTGGCCTCCAGTGATATATCAGGTCTTATACGATTCAGGACTTCTCTGTTTGTTACTCTCGCCATCCAGGTTATACACAGCAGCTTTCACCAGCACCACAGCTCAAACGCATCAATCCTCCTTCTATCAGCTTTTTTCACAGTCCAGCTTTCACATCCATACATGGCTATGGGGAATACGTTGGTTTGCACTATACTGCGTTTAGTTGCTATACTGATATCCCTACTTTACCAGATTTTGTCCATGTTTAGCATTGCGCTTCACCCCAAAGCTATCCTATGTTTTATCTCTGGCATAGATTCCTCAGCCTGGTGAACTTTTGAGCCACGAACGATAAAGTCTCACATGCATTCTATGGCCTTGTTATCGATTTTGATTTGAATTTGGCCATTTTTTGCAGTTGTCAAAATTTTAGTCTTCTTTAAATTCAGGTAGAGGCCCATTTTTTCACTTAATCTTACATATCTGCTGCTTCAGACCTGCTTCTGTTTCTGCAAGCAGAGTTGTGCCATCTGCATAACGGAGAATGTTGATGTTTCTTCCACTTATTTCCCCCTCCGGTTTCCAATTTTTTAGGGCCATTTTCCACATAATTACTTCCGTATACAGGTTAAACAAGACGGGTGAGAGGATGCAGCCCTGTTGTACAGAGGGCTGCATCCCTGTGATTAGCACAATGAAAGCAATAGCTGTCTGCTATGAGTGCACTTTATCCATCAAGAATATGTCTGCACTGTGTCCTGCTCTCTTATAGGGGAATTGTATCTATCACTAATATCAGCATTGAGAGAACAAAATAAGGACTTCGATAGGGCAGCACATCACTAAAATCAAATTGGAGGACGGTGATGCAAAAGTGCTTCCCTTCCCGAGTTGTGCAAAACCAGGCGCAACACCCGATGAATGGCATATATCAGCTGCTGACCTCCTGGAATAGACAGGCAAGATGACCTTCTTGCAATTGTAATTAAGGGTTTAGCAACCAGGGATCCTGAGGACTGCTGATACAGATGGAAGCTAGAATCTGATGATGGTGTCCGTCTGGTGCAGAAACGTGTAATTGATCCTGAATAAGCAGAAATAACCTTCTTCATTTCCTTTGACCTCTCCTTCCTCCTGTATCAGCAGTGCCCACGATCACTGGTTGTTTAACCCTTAATCTCAGCACTATGGCTCGCACTCTTATGGGGGTACTGGGGAAGGACACTGAAAAATATGAAGTGAAAATTAAGAGGTAGCATGTGAGTGAGGACAGCCTTTGTAAAGTATTCTTAACATGCAAAGCTACATTTACATGAGTTTTCCAGGCACAAACTAACATTTAAAAATGTAATGTACATTATCACAATAAGGCATTTTGTAATAGACCTGGTCTAGCTACTTTCTAAATTTTCTGTCTATTTCACGTCACCCTCCACTTGAAAAATATCTCCCCTTCCTCCCCTGTTCATAGCCTCCAACATTTTGTGAACAGTACATGATGGGAGGACAGGAGCAGAATAATGTATCATGTACTGCTGATGTGCAGTTTACAGTGCTGGAAAGTCTACTTCCAGAAAGTCCGTTCTGCTTCTGTCAGCAGTCTTTCTCTGGCACTCTCAGTGAGATGGAGGCTGGTGGTAGTAACTTGCAGGACCTGTCAGTTGTGGGCGGAGCTACAGCACCGTCCAATAAACAAGCTATATGCATGCTGGAAGTTGTAGGCAACAGTCTTTTGTTGTGTTTACTGCAGAAGTGATGCATAGAAACAGTAGCAGATTTTTGTCTGCATGGGACAAAGAAGAGGGTCCAGAGCGACCGATAAAAGCAACAGTTTGCCATTTCTTAGCAGTACTTCCTAGATTTTAGCATTTTCAGAATTTTCATTTTGTGCCCTTTTAACTTCTTAATGTCATAAGACATACGTTTACATCATGCGCACATGGTGCTTAGTGCAGCAGGATACAATCTTACATCCAGTATTTAAAGTGTCGCAGTTGCAGCAACACTGTAGGGATAACTGCTAACGTAGTTAGTAGCTATTACTACTTGCTGCTGGGAGACCAATCACAGCGGCCCTACAATCAGAATGTAGCGGACTGAGTTTGCGCTATTTACAGTGCTCTCTCTAACCACCGTAATGTGTTTTCGGTGGTTGGAGAGAGAGATCTGAGAGAGCATTGTGAGAAAAAAATGTAAGTGTAGGTATAGTATTAGTGTAGGTAATATAGTGCGATCAGTATATTTGTGTGGTTAGAAAAGTGTGATCAGTCAGTGTAGTGTTAGAGTCGTGAGATCTGTCAGTATATTAGTTTAGTTAGTAAAGTCTGATTAGTGTGTCAGTCAGTATTGTGTTAGTTTAGTCAGTGTATTTAGTGTAGTATTTGATCCTGTCAATGCAAAAGAAAAAAAGACAAAAACAAAAAAAGTTCCTGCTGTGTTCCCATTCCAGTCTCCCTGTCCTGTAGTCACACATCCTGTGGTCCAGTGTTGTGTAACGTGTGGTTAGTCAGTGTAGTTTCAGCATATACGTCAGTGTAAAAAAAAAAAAACTACAAAAGTAAATTCTCCTGCTGTATTCTAGAGCCCGTCCCATGGACACACTGTCCCAGTGATCACCAGTGTCCTGTTGTCACCCAGCCAATAAAAATGTGTTTTGTGATGTTTTTCTGGTGCGTAATACATTTATACATCTATAGTATGGCCCGTAGGAGGTTTACCACAGATGAGGCTTATGCTAATATTGTGTCTGAGTCACTTTCTGCTTGCTTGATAAAGTCGCGGTTTGAGAGACGAAACGCGCTGCCTTGGATAAGAATAAAAGTGATATTTTGTATGCTATGGAAGATATCCGATAGCCTTTCTCTGTGGAGCGCGGAGTCTTTTTTTATTTTTAAGGTTTTTACTAAGTCACATAACTGTGTATAAAAGATGTTAGAGAGGCAGAGTCTCTCAGAAACAAATATGGTCAGAATTTCACCAATCTACGAAAAACTGCACCTAAAAATTGTGGAACAATTTCAGAAAACTGTTCTTCCACTTAAAGTTGTGTACAGTTTGAATAACCCACCATCTACAGTACATAATATAATCAGAGAAACTGGAGAAATTCATGTGCACAAGGCACACGGCCGACGGTCAATACTGGATGCTCAATGTCTATTGGCTCTCAGGTATCTCTGAATTAAAAACAGCCATGATTCTGTAATCCAATCACTGTATGAACTCAGGAATACTTCCAGGAATCAATGTCTGTGAACATAGTTTGCCATGCAAGGGACAAATTCAAGTTAAAGCTGTATCATGCAAAGAAGAAGTCACATATCAACGCAATCCAGAAACACTGACATCTTCTCTGGGCCAAAGCTCATTTAAAATTGATTAAAGCAAAATGAAAAACTGTTCTGTGATCAGATGAATGAAAATTTGAAATTCTTTTTGTGAAACCACAGATGCATGCCCTGGGGACTGAAGAGAAGAGGAATCACCCAGCCTGTTATCAGTACAGAGTTCAAAAGCCTGCATCTCTTATGGTATGGGGTTGCATTAATGCCTATGGCATGGGCAGCTTACCCATTTAGAAAGGCACTATCAATGCTGAGCAGTATATAGAGGTTTTAGAGCAATATATGCTCTCATCCAGACAATATCTCTTTCAGGGAAGACCTTGTTTATTTCAGCAAGACAATACTAAACCAGATACTGCATCCGTCACGACAGCATGGCATCGCAGAACAAGAGTCTGGGTGCTGAACTGACCGCTTGCAGTCCAGACCAAAAACTTTTGGCGCATTATGAAATTAAAAATACAGCAAAGAAAACTGTGGAGCAGCTAGAATTCTACATCAGACAAGAATGGGACAGCATTCCTCTTCCAAAACTCCTGCAATTGGTCTCCTCATTTCCTGGACATTTACAAATTGTTCTAAGAAGAAAAGGGGATGCTACACAGTGGTAGATATGGCCATAGCCCAACGTTTGTGAGATGTGTGGCTCATTTTCTAAGTGTGTTAATTTTTTTTAATGAAATAGAAAAATGTCTTAATTGCACCTTCGGATATGTGTTCTATATTCTATCGTGAATAAAATATGGTTTTATGAGATTTCTAAATAATTGCCTCCATTTATTCTTTACATTTATTTACATTTTAGGCCTTAGTCAGACGGGCGTTTTTTCGCACGATTTGTGCATGTGCATGCGTCCGGCGATTTTATAAAACCATTGCTTTGCAATGGTATCGGACACATGAGCGCTTTTTATGCGCTCGTCCGATAAATTATAGAACAGAAATCGCAGATCGCACCTATCTGCGATCTGCGATTCCTGTTCTCTTCTCTATATGCGCTCAATGGGGCCGGCGGCAGCAGCGCCGACCCCATTGAGAACATATACTAGACAAATGATTCTCCTCTGCCACAGCTGTAACAGCTGTGGCAGAGAAGAATGATGTTTGCCCATTGAATTCAATGGAGCTGGCAATAAAGCCGGCTCCATTGAAAGCAATGGGCTGCCGGCGATCGCACAATGAATTTTCGAGAAGGGCTTAAAAATATAAGCCCTTCCCTGAAATTCATCCAGAAATGTGTAAAAAGTAAAAAAAATATATATATATACTCACCTTGTCCCGGCAGACAGAGTTCAGCCGCGGCCGGCCGGCAGTTCTCCTGAACTGCTGTGAGTAGTATTCAGCAGGCGGGGATTTAAAATCCCCGCCTGCTGAATGGGCTGCCTCTGATTGGTCACAGCCCTACCAATCAGAGGCAACTCTCACTCACACCCATTCATGAATGGGTGAGTGAGTGCTGCCTTTGATTGGCTCAGTGCAGGGAACAATCAGGGGCAGCTCTCAGCTGAATGACAGCTAAGAGCTGCCCCTGATTTTTAAGCCCTTCCTGAAAATTCATCCTGAGATCGCCTGCAGCGCATTGCTTTCAATGGAGCCGGCTGTATTGCCGGCTCCATTGAATTCAATGTGCTGGACAGCGCTGCACTGCTCCGGCCCGTTTCTAATGAAACGCGGCTAGGAGCAGATTTTTCGGGCGATTTTTCGGCCCCGGTCACGCGATTTGCGGATGTGCATCCGTCATGCGATCCGCAAATCGCGGCAAAAAAAGCCCGTGTGACTGAGGCTTTACACAGTAAACATTATAATATGATGATTTATGCTTGTTAATGCCGTTCACATGCGATAAATGATCACTAGTATGGGGGCGAATGATCGCTAGCACAATCATTGGCCCCCCCATCCATATGGTATGCATTAATCGATAGCACATGGGAGTTGTCCTGCTGACGAGCAAGCATGTTTATGCTTGATGAGAGATCTAATCAGCTGACAAACTCATTTTCTCTCTGTCTATCATGAAAATAATTACAAAATAACATGTCACGGTTTGAACGGTTTCAGTCACTTGAATATCCTACTTTAATTCCTCACTTTTATCCATAAAGCTGAAGCGTATATTAGTTGTATAGCATTCCCCCTTTTTACATATAGTCTATTTATTTTATGAAGCTATAAGCACCTCTCTTATAAAATTCAATAACCATTATATTCCCGATGCTAGGTCTCGACTGCTATGAGTTATGCTAATTATTGTACAATGCTATGGGATATGTTGCCTGTATATAAGCAATAGGAAATACATAATTCTAAGACTTGGTTAATGATAATAGAGAACATGAAGAATACCCCATCTTCTTAATAAATAGTAATAATATTATCAATACTATTATGCTGGATAGATCTTCTTGAAGTCTGCACTTCTTTCTTACATTACAGTAGATCATTTGTTTTTTCTACAGTAAATGTTGGAATCAAAGCTGTCTGTGAAAACTGATTTCACAGCTGTCTCTTTTATTATACCCCCTGTGTGCTAGCCAATTACTGTACTGCTGTTACAGTCAATCACTTGGATTCCTTGATTCTGCAAAGGTCTGCTAACGTTCCTTGTTCATGCATGAAAACATGGAGAGAGCATGTTCCTGATTCTTCCATTTCCTTCCCATTGAACACTCAATGTAAAAATTTGTATAACTTTGCAAATTCCTCACACATCATTAGTATAAAGATTAGAGATGAGCGAGCGTACTCGGATAAGCACTACTCGCTCGAGTAATTGGCTTTATCCGAGTATCGCTGTGCTCGGGGCTAAAGATTCGGGTGCCGGCACGGAGCGGGGAGCTGCAGGGGAGAGTGGGGAGGAACGGAGGGGAGATCTTTCTTTCCCTCTCTCCCGCCCGCTCTCCCCTGCTCCCCGCTGCGACTCACCTGTCAGCCGCAGCGGCACCCGAATCTTTAGACCCGAGCACACCGATACTCGGATAAAGCAAATTACTCGAGCGAGTAGTGCTTTTCCGAGTACGCTCGCTCATCTCTAATAAAGATCTAAGTACCACATTATTTATTATGATTAACTTCTAAGCTCACAAATGGGATCTATTTTTGAATCATTGAATATATGACAGCTATTTGTTTATATCAATTCTGGCCTTTTACTGTATATAGTTATATAAAGGTAATGTTAGCATTACATTGGTGGCCCTGTGAACTTCAAGCTGATATCACCTATTCATAATGCTTCTCAACATTCAATTATTGAAAGTGCGGTAAATTGTTCCATGTTTATCACGAAGTATGGATGGCTAGAAAACACATTTGCATACTCAGTCTTGTAGCTGATCATCATGATCATCTGGGTTAGGAATCACTGTTTTCTTTTTATAATATTTACATATAAACAGGGCGCTGTTTCTTTTTTATTTGGCCAGTACTGTTATGTATAGTTCCTTTTATTAGATGCTTGTACCTTTAAGTGGGTGGCGGGAGTGTTGTGACTCAGTGGGAACAGGAAGTAGGGAGAGTAAGGCAGCTACACTACATGAACTGGTAGTAGTCTACGTTGCAAGGCTACAGCTCTACAAGCATTTGTGTACTCCTGTATTTGTTTGGAGGCGTCTGCTTTGGACTAAAACATGTGAATACCCAGGATACTCCGATCCAGAACTGATTGTAGCAAAAAGGGACATTTCATGACGTATCCACCATTGCTGTATCTGTCCAGAAGCAGGCACAAATACTAGTGTGAGTAATTGTTCCCTCAAATTGGGACAAATAAGGACTTTCCTCTTCCAACGGACATTTACAGAACCAAACTGAAATTGATATTCTGAAAACTGTATTCTGATCTTTTTCTTGGTTGACCTGTTGTATCAAAAAGTTTGTTAAGCAGCAAGATGGCATCCCATAATTATACAACATACATCCGGCACCGGTGGGTACCTCCTCTATTGTGAGCCTAATTTGCTGCTAAAATGTACCCAACCCAGTGTGCCCGATCCAGCCTATGAAGGTCTGTTAGTTCCGCCCCCAACTTGTGTCGATAGGGAAACCTTTGAGACCATGAAAGATTTGGGCTTAGCTTTGCTAATTCCCTGTCAAGTGACAACAACCCCTCCAGATCTCGGAGAGTCTTCATCAGCTGGCTCTACCCTCCCTCCTTCACGTGTCTTATACTACATGAGATCCAAAAGTTATAAAACAACAAAAAAGTGATCCAAACAAAGAAAAAAATCCTGATATTAGAGTATATACAGTCGACCCCATGACCCCCTGTTTTTCATGTTTGACATGCTTAGAGATCATGTATATAGTGCCATATATATGGACCCACTAAGGTGGCAAGCACAGTCTATAATATATGGAATGCTTTCTTTTAAAGTATATTTCAAGCTACATACTTCTTTGTATAATTTCTTTACTTCTATGACATTTCGTTATAGTTTATAAAAGATCAGAACTGCATTATCCTTATACTGAGCTTCTGTACCCTATTTCCCTTTATTCATTTCTACAGGGGGTTGATCCATATTCACGTCTCATAGAAATCAATATGAACTGCATATACGGCTTCTATTGATGTCTATAAAGCTTGTGTAAAGATTAGGTCAATTCTGTTAGTTATGTTAGAAAGCGAATAGGGCAAAGGAGCTGTGGTTAAAATATTATTTACAGATGCAAGAAAAGTAAGTGAACATTTTAGAAGTACTTGGATTTTTTGCATTACATACTAATAAAACGCGTCCGATTGTCATCTATGTAAGTCACAATTATAGACAAACACAATCTAACTAAACTAATAGCACACAAACAGGAGTACCATTCATGTCTTTTATTGAGCACTAGAGATGAGCGAACGTACTCGTCCGAGCTTGATACTCGGGCGAATATTAGCGTGTTCGGGATGCTCGGTACTCGTAACAAGTACCACGCGATGTTCTGGTTACTTTCAGTTTCCTCTCTGAGACGTTAGCGCGCTTTTCTGGCCAATTGAAAGACAGGGAAGGCATTACAACTTCCCCCTGTGACGTTCAAGCCCTATACCACCCCTCTGCAGTGAGTGGATGGGGAGATCTGATGTCACCCGAGTATAAAAATCGGCCCCTCCCGCGGCTCGGCTCAGATGCCTTGTGAGTTAGCTGAGGGAAAGTGCTATCGTGCTGGAGCTGGTGTAGGGAGAGCGTTAGGAGTTAGTGTAGGCTTCAAGAACCCCAACGGTCCTTCTCAGGGCCACATCTAATAGTGTGCAGTACTGTGTTAGCACTGTATTTTTTTTTTTTTTTCAAAATTGGATCTGCAGAGCATTGCGCCCTGCAATAGGGACAGAAGTGGTGGTTAGGCAGGGAGAGTGTTAGCAGTGAGTGTAGGCTTCAAGAACCCCAACGGTCCTTTCTAGGGCCACATCTATCCGTGTGCAGTACTGTCCAGGCTGCTGTTAGCAGTGTTGCATTTTTTTTTTTTTTCTCAAAACCGGCTGTGCAGACCATTGCACCCGGCATTAATACTGCAGGGATAGAATTGTGTAGGCAGGGCCAGAAGACATACATTATTCATTGAATAGACGCAGTGTGGCTTTTCCTTTGAAAAACAAGGGAAAAAATTCTATTTCGCCTGCCTCTGACAGTCCTCAGGGCTCTGGGTACGTGTGTGCTGCGTGCAGAACGTTAAAAAAAAT
Source organism: Eleutherodactylus coqui (assembly GCF_035609145.1). NCBI lineage: Eukaryota > Metazoa > Chordata > Amphibia > Anura > Eleutherodactylidae > Eleutherodactylus > Eleutherodactylus coqui. The sequence continues at coordinate 394,647,325 of NC_089837.1, forward strand.
CAGACGCAGCCAGCTACGTTTTACTGCAGGCTTGCGCCAATTTTTTTCCTGCATGGGAAATCCCTGATCTGCTGTAGCGAATAACTTTGCATCACTGCAGTTCTGTGACACATTTGCAGGGCCACAACACAGTTATTAAACTTAGTAGTATTCATTGAATACACGCAGTGTGGCTTGTCCTTTGAAAAACAAGGGAAAAAATTCTATTTTGGCTGCAGGCTTGCGCCAATTTTTTTCCTGCATGGGAAATCCCTGATCTGCTGTAGCGAATAACTTTGCATCACTGCAGTTCTGTGACACATTTGCAGGGCCACAACACAGTTATTAAACTTAGTAGTATTCATTGAATACACGCAGTGTGGCTTGTCCTTTGAAAAACATGGGAAAAAATTCTATTTTGGCTGCAGGCTTGGGCCAATTTTTTTCCTGCATGGGAAATCCCTGATCTGCTGTAGCGAATAACTTTGCATCACTGCAGTTCTGTGACACATTTGCAGGGCCACAACACAGTTATTAAACTTAGTAGTATTCATTGAATACACGCAGTGTGGCTTGTCCTTTGAAAAACAAGGGAAAAAATTCTATTTTGGCTGCAGGCTTGCGCCAATTTTTTTCCTGCATGGGAAATCCCTGATCTGCTGTAGCGAATAACTTTGCATCACTGCAGTTCTGTGACACATTTGCAGGGCCACAACACAGTTATTAAACTTAGTAGTATTCATTGAATACACGCAGTGTGGCTTGTCCTTTGAAAAACAAGGGAAAAAATTCTATTTTGGCTGCAGGCTTGCGCCAATTTTTTTCCTGCATGGGAAATCCCTGATCTGCTGTAGCGAATAACTTTGCATCACTGCAGTTCTCTGACACATTTGCAGGGCCACAACACAGTTATTAAACTTAGTAGTATTCATTGAATACACGCAGTGTGGCTTGTCCTTTGAAAAACAAGGGAAAAAATTCTATTTTGGCTGCAGGCTTGCGCCAATTTTTTTCCTGCATGGGAAATCCCTGACCTGCTGTAGCAAATAACTTTGCATCACTGCAGTTCTGTGACACATTTGCAGGGCCACAACACAGTTATTAAACTTAGTAGTATTCATTGAATACACGCAGTGTGGCTTGTCCTTTGAAAAACAAGGGAAAAAATTGTATTTTGGCTGCAGGCTTGCGCCAATTTTTTTCCTGCATGGGAAATCCCTGATCTGCTGTAGCGAATAACTTTGCATCACTGCAGTTCTCTGACACATTTGCAGGGCCACAACACAGTTATTAAACTTAGTAGTATTCATTGAATACACGCAGTGTGGCTTGTCCTTTGAAAAACAAGGGAAAAAATTCTATTTTGGCTGCAGGCTTGCACCAATTTCTTTCCTGGCTTGGAAATCACTGGTAATACAGCATGCTGAGGGGTAGGGGTAGGCCTAGAGGACGTGGACGCGGCCGAGGACGCGTAGGCCCAAGTGAGGGTGTGGGCACAGGCCGAGCTCCTGATCCAGGTGTGTCGCAGCCGACTGCTGCGCGATTAGGAGAGAGGCACGTTTCTGGCGTCCCCACATTCATCGCCCAATTAATGGGTCCACGCGGGAGACCTTTATTAGAAAATGAGCAGTGTGAGCAGTGTGTCCTGTCGTGGATGGCAGAAAGTGCTTCGAGCAAGCTATCATCCACCCAGAGTTCTGCGCCGTCCAGTGCTGCAAATCCGAATCCTCTGTCTGCTGCTCCTCCTTCCTCCCAGCCTCCTCACTCCACTACAATGACACATGCTCAGGAGCGGAAAGACTCTCAGGAACTGTTCTCGGGCCCCTGCTCAGATTGGGCAGCAGTGGTTCCTCTCCCACCAGAGGAGTTTATCGTCACTGATGCACAACCATTGGAAAGTTCCCGGGGTCCGGGGGATGAGGCTGGGGACTTCCGGCAACTGTCTCAAGACCTTTCAGTGGGTGAGGAGGACGATGACGATGAGACACAGTTGTCTTGCAGTGAGGTAGTAGTAAGGGCAGTAAGTCCGAGGGAGCAGCGCACAGAGGATTCGGAGGAAGAGCAGCAGGACGATGAGGTGACTGACCCCACCTGGTGTGCAACGCCTACTCAGGACAGGTCTTCAGAGGGGCAGACAAGGGCAGCAGCAGGGCAGGTTGCAAGAGGCAGTGCGGTGGCCAGGGGTGGAGGCAGGGACAGACCGAATAATCCACCAACTGTTTCCCAAAGCGCACCCTCGCGCCATGCCACCCTGCAGAGGCCGAGGTGCTCTAAGGTCTGGCAGTTTTTCACAGAGACGCCTGACGACCGACGAACAGTGGTGTGCAACCTTTGTCGTACCAAGATCAGCCGGGGAGCCACCACCACCAGCCTCACCACCACCAGCATGCGCAGACATATGATGGCCAAGCACCCCACAAGGTGGGACGAAGGCCGTTCACCGCCTCCGGTTTGCACCGCTGCCTCTCCCCCTGTGCCCCAACCTGCCACTGAGATCCAACCCCCCTCTCAGGACACAGGCACTACCGTCTCCTGGCCTGCACCCACACCCTCACCTCCGCTGTCCTCGGCCCCATCCACCAATGTCTCGCACCGCACAGTCCAGCCGTCGCTAGCGCAAGTGTTGGAGCGCAAGCGCAAGTACGCCGCCACGCACCCGCACGCTCAAGCGCTAACCGTCCACATAGCCAAATTTATCAGCCTTGAGATGCTGCCGTATAGGGTTGTGGAAACGGAGGCTTTCAAAGCTATGATGGCGGCGGCGGCCCCGCGCTACTCAGTTCCCAGTCGCCACTACTTTTCCCGATGTGCCGTCCCAGCCCTGCACGACCACGTCTCCCGCAACATTGTACGCGCCCTCACCAATGCGGTTAGTGGCAAGGTCCACTTAACTACGGACACGTGGACAAGCACAGGCGGGCAGGGCCACTACATCTCCCTGACGGCACATTGGGTGAATTTAGTGGAGGCTGGGACAGAGTCAGAGCCTGGGACTGCTCACGTCCTACCCACCCCCAGAATTGCGGGCCCCAGCTCGGTGGTGGTATGTTCGGCGGTGTATGCTTCCTCCACTAAAGCACCCTCCTCCTCCTCCTCAACCTCTGTCTCGCAATCTAGATGTGTCAGCAGCAGCAGGACGCCGCCAGCAGTCGGTGTCGCGCGGCGTGGCAGCACAGCGGTGGGCAAGCGTCAGCAGGCCGTGCTGAAACTACTCAGCTTAGGAGATAGGTGGCACACGGCCCACGAACTGCTGCAGGGTCTGACAGAGCAGACCGACCGTTGGCTTGCGCCGCTGAGCCTCCAACCGGGCATGGTCGTGTGTGACAACGGCCGTAACCTGGTGGCGGCTCTGCAGCTCGGCAGCCTCACGCACGTGCCATGCCTGGGCCACGTTTTTAATTTGGTGGTTCAGCGTTTTCTGAAAAGCTACCCACGCTTGTCAGACCTGCTCGTAAAGGTGCGCCGGCTCTGCGCACATTTCCGCAAGTCCCACACGGACGCTGCCACCCTGCGCACCCTGCAACATCGGTTTAATCTGCCAGTGCACCGACTGCTGTGCGACGTGCCCACACGGTGGAACTCTACGCTCCACATGTTGGCTAGGCTCTATGAGCAGCGTAGAGCTATAGTGGAATACCAACTCCAACATGGGCGGCGCAGTGGGAGTCAGCCTCCTCAATTCTTTTCAGAAGAGTGGGCCTGGTTGGCAGACATCTGCCAGGTCCTTCGAAACTTTGAGCAGTCTACCCAGGTGGTGAGCGGCGATACTGCAATCATTAGCGTCACCATTCCTCTGCTATGCATCTTGAGAAGTTCCCTGCAAACCATAAAGGCAGCCGCTTTGCGCTCGGAAACAGAGCCGGGGGAAGACAGTATGTCACTGGATAGTCAGAGCACCCTCCTGTCTATATCTCAGCGCGTTTAGGAGGAGGAGGAGGAGCATGAGGAGGATGAGGAGGAGGGGGAAGAGACAGCTTGGCCCACTGCTGACGGTACCCATGCTGCTTGCCTGTCATCATTTCAGCGTGTATGGCCTGAGGAGGAGGAGGAGGATCCTGAAAGTGATCTTCCTAGTGCGGACAGCCATGTGTTGTGTACAGGTACCCTGGCACACATGGCTGACTTCATGTTAGGATGCCTTTCTCGTGACCCTCGCGTTACACGCATTCTGGCCACTACGGATTACTGGGTGTACACACTGCTCGGCCCACGCTATAAGGAGAACCTTGCCACTCTCATTCCCGAAGAGGAAAGGGGTTCGAGAGTGTTGCTATACCACAGGACCCTGGCGGACAAGCTGATGGTAAAATTCCCATCCGACAGCGCTAGTGGCAGAAGGCGCAGTTCCGAGGGCCAGGTAGCAGGGGAGGTGCGGAGATCGAGCAGCATGTACAGCCCAGGCAGTGCAACAGTCTTTAAGGGCCTGGACAGCTTTATGGCTCCCCAGCAAGACTGTGTCACCGCTCCCCAGTCAAGGCTGAGTCGGCGGGAGCACTGTAAAAGGATGGTGAGGGAGTACGTAGCCGATCGCACGACCGTCCTCCGTGACGCCTCTGCCACCTACAACTACTGGGTGTCGAAGCTGGACACGTGGCCTGAACTAGCGCTGTATGCCCTGGAGGTGCTTGCTTGTCCTGCGGCTAGCGTCTTGTCGGAGAGGGTGTTTAGTGCGGCTGGGGGAATCATCACAGATAAGCGTACCCGCCTGTCAACCGACAGTGCCGACAGGCTAACACTCATCAAGATGAACAAAGCCTGGATTTCCCCAGACTTCTCTTCTCCACCAGCGGACAGCAGCGATACCTAAGCAATACGTAGGCTGCACCCGCGGATGAAAGCATAGTTCTCTCTCACCATCCAAAACGGGGACATTTCTGCTTCATCAATCTGTGTATAATATTCCTCCTCCTCCTCCTGCTCCTCCTCCTGAAACCTCACGTAATCACGCTGAACGGGCAATTTTTCTTAGGGCCACAAGGCTCACTTATATAATTTTTCTAAAAAATTTTTATACGTTTCAATGCTCTTAAAAGCGTTGGAACTTTAATTTGAACCAATTTTTCGTTAAACTGGGCTGCCTCCAGGCCTAGTTACCACTTAAGCCACATTAACCAAAGCGATTAATGGGTTTCACCTGCCATCTTGGTTGGGCATGGCCAATTTTTACTGAGGTACATTAGTACTGTTGGTACACCAATTTTTTGGGGCCCTCACCTACAGTGTAATCATAGCAATTTCTATGTTCTTCGCCTGCACTCATGGTACAGAAAGGTGTGTGGGGTTGTCCTACACTTTAGCTACATAAATGTAACTTGGGCCTTGGCTTTACTGCAGCTACTGAAATGGAACAAAGACTGCGCTCCCACTATACTGCTGCTTCGGAATTGTTCCTGGGGCCTGTGTAGGCTGCTACTATTACTTAAATGGAACTTAGACTATGCTCCTCCTATACTGCTGCTTCGGAATTGTTACTGGGGCCTGTCTTGAGTGCTACTATTACTGAAAATGGAACTAATACTGTGCTCCCCCTATAATGCTGCTAGTAATATGTTAGTGGGGCCTGTCCTAATGCTACGGCTGAAATGTTACGAATTCTGGGCTCTGCCTATACCGCTGCTAATGGTACGTCTCTGGGGTGTGGAAACAGAGGCTTCCCAAAGACATGATGGCGGCGAGGCCATTTCCCACCAACGCGGTTACTGTTAAGGTGCATATAACTACGGACACATGGAGAGGACACGTAGTGCCTCAAAAACATCCCCCTCCTCCTCCAACAATGAAAACATTCTTGGCAAATGCCTTTGCATTGGTTCGTCTGGTGGCAGTCCAAGAATTTCACCTTTACCGACACAACAAGAGAGCCCCCCCACCATCCCCCCGCCACGGCCCACTTAATCCTGGCCACATTCCGAAAACCAACAAAATACAACCGTGCTACTAGGTCCGCAGTCACCACCACATTACCACCAACGCGGTTACTGTTAAGGTGCATATAACCACGGACACGTGGAGAGGACACGTAGTGCCTCAAAAACATCCCCCTCCTCCTCCAACAATGAAAACATTCTTGGCAAATGCCTTTGCATTGGTTCGTCTGGTGGCAGTCCAAGAATTTCACCTTTACCGACACAACAAGAGAGCCCCCCCACCATCCCCCCGCCACGGCCCACTTAATCCTGGCCACATTCCGAAAACCAACAAAATACAACCGTGCTACTAGGTCCGCAGTCACCACCACATTACCACCAACGCGGTTACTGTTAAGGTACATATTACCAGTCTGACTGGGGCATACAGACACCTTGACAGAATGAATAGTGTGTGGCACATAGGTTCCCCATTGCTATGCCCACGTGTGCAGCTCCTGATGGAGGTGGCACAGGATTGGATTTCTCATTGCTTCTGTACAGCATTGTGGGCTATCGCCCCACCACTTTTAAAGAGGGTCGCTGCCTAGCCGTGCCAACCCTCTGCAGTGTGTGCCTGCAGTTCCTCCTCATGGCAGACGCACTTATAAATAGACATGAGGGTGGTGTGGCATGAGGGCAGCGGAAGGCTGCGCAGGGACAGTTTGGTGTGCGCTGTGGACACTGTGTCGTGCAGGGGGGAGGGGGGTTGGGCAGCATGTAACCCAGGAGAAGTGGCAGCGGAGTGTCATGCAGGCAGTGATTGTGCTTTGTTGTAGCTAGTGTGGTGCTTAGCTAAGGTATGCCATGCTAATGAGGGCTTTCAGAAGTAAAAGTTGTTGGGAGGGGGGGGGGGCCACTCTTGCCGGTATTGTGGCTTAATAGTGGGACCTGTGAACTTGAGATGCAGCCCAACATGTAGCCCCTCGCCTGCCCTATCCGTTTCTGTGTCGTTCCCATCACTTTCTTGAATTGCCTAGATTTTCACACATGAAATCCTTAGCGAGCATCGGCGAAATACAAAAATGCTCCGGTCGCCCATTGACTTCAATGGGGTTCGTTACTCGAAACGAACCCTCGAGCATCGCGATAAATTCGTCCCGAGTAACGAGCACCCGAGCATTTTGGTGCTCGCTCATCTCTATTGAGCACATTGAGTATATATCGACAGTGCAGGGGAATACAGTAGGTGAATCCTTGAAATTAGAGTTTGGGAGAAGGAATTGGGAGTCACCTTTGATAGAGAAGACACCAGAAAGGTTTTAAATAATTTTCATGGTTTCTCCAAATGTGTTCGCATACAAGATAATTCATATAAATTACTCACACGATGGTATAAAACCCCAGTCTCACTATTTCAATCTAAACTTTCACAAACAGACGTGCTGGGGGTGTGCATTAGACAAAGGGGAATTCTTACATATTTGGTGGACTTTCCAAAATATTAAACCCTACTGGCAACTTATCACGGAGCAAATAAACAAAATCTGTGGGACTTCTTTTTCATTCTCATCCGAGGAGGCACTGTTGTGGAAACCTTCAAAACAGTTTAAGCCTTCTAAGAAACACCTACCTAGTATTTTGATAGCCGCTGGGAAACAACTTATTCCACTTTTTGGGAACGACAAACAAATACCTATAGTGTCTCAATGGAGCGATAAAGTTATAGATTTGAGGAATTGGCTGCCTGGGAGTTGGGCTTGAGAAAAAACTTTCTTGAAACCTGGTCTACATGGACAACATATTTAAAGGAACAAACCTTATAAACTAACCCAATATATTATCACCATAGCGGTGTTCTAAAATTACTCACTATTAAGTATATATTCTGATGATCTTCCCCTCTCATTTTTGGTGTCACAATTTTGACACCACATTACTAGGTGGTGGGTCCGCCGGCCGAGAGCCTGGGAGACAGAGACGAATATTAATTAGGGATGAGCGAGCATACTCGTCCGAGCTTGATGCTCGTTCGAGTATTAGGGTGCTCGAGATGCTCGTTACTGGAGACGAGCACCACGCGGTACTCGTCTCGATTAAACGAGCACTGACCATTGAATTCAATGGAGCCGGCAATACAGCGGCGTACGCGGGATGAATTGTCGGGAAGACCTTAAATATATAAGCCCTTCCCTGCAATTCATCTAGAAATGTGTAAAAATAAAAAATATATATATACTCACCTGGTCCCGGCAGAACGATGTTAGCCCATTGAATTCAATGGAGCCGGCAATACAGCCGACTCCATTGAAAGCAATGGGCTGCCGGCGATAGCGGGATGAATTGTCGGGAAGGGGTTAAATATATAAGCCCTTCCCTGCAATTCATCCAGAAATGTGTAAAAATAAAAAATATATATACTTACCGGGTCCCGGCAGACGGAGTTCAGCGCGGCAGGCTGCAGTTCTCCTGAACTGCTCTGAACAGCTGTGAGTAGTATTCAGCAGCCGGGGATTTAAAATCCCCGCCTGCTGAATGAGATGCCTCTGATTGGTCACAGCCTGACCAATCAGAGGCATCCCTCACTCACACCCATTCATGAATTCATGAATGGGTGAGTGAGGGCTGCCTCTGATTGGCTATGGGGCAGCTCTCAGCTGTCCCTGCGCTAAGCCAATCAGAGGCAGCCCTCACTCACCCATTCATGAATTCATGAATGGGTGTAAGTGAGGGATGCCTCTGATTGGTCAGGCTGTGACCAATCAGAGGCATCTCATTCAGCAGGCGGGGATTTTAAATCCCCGGCTGCTGAATACTACTCACAGCTGTTCAGAGCAGTTCAGGAGAAGCCTGCCGTGCTGAACTCCGTCTGCCGGGACCAGGTAAGTATATATATTTTTTTTATTTTTACACATTTCTGGATGAATTGCAGGGAAGGGCTTATATATTTAACCCCTTCCCGACAATTCATCCCGCTATCGCCGGCAGCCCATTGCTTTCAATGGAGTCGGCTGTATTGCCGGCTCCATTGAATTCAATGGGCTAACATCGTTCTGCCGGGACCAGGTAAGTATATATATATTTTTTATTTTTACACATTTCTGGATGAATTGTAGGAAAGGGCTTATATATTTAAGCCCTTCCCGACAATTCATCCCGCGTACGCCGGCAGCCCATTGCTTTCAATAGAGCCGGCTGTATTGCCGGCTCCATTGAATTCAATGGGCTAACATCGTTCTTCTCTGCCACAGCTGTTACAGCTGTGGCAGAGGAGAACGATCTTTACGCTGACAGTGGGGGGGGGGGGGGTCTCACTCTTGCCACTATTGTGGCTTAATAGTGGGACCTGGGAACTTGAGATACAGCCCAAAATGTAGCTCCTCGCCTGCCCTATTCGTTTCTATGTCGTTTCCATCACTTTCTTGTGTTTTGCAGATTTTCACAAATGAAAACCTTAGCGAGCATCGGCGATATACAAAAATGCTCGAGTCACCCATTGACTTCAATGGGGTTCGTTACTCGAAACGAACTCTCGAGCATCACTGAAAGTTCGACTCGAGTAACGAGCACCCGAGCATTTTGGTGCTCGCTCATCTCTAATATTAATCTTTCTTTATATTAAGACAAGCTATTGCTTCTCCCCGCACTGTGACCAGGCAAGATGGTCGGTTTAGCTCTTCATTGCCTGGCTACACTCATTTAAAGACTTCCTGGTTTTCGGGGGGAGGATTTTTGCTGGCTTAGATGTTATCAATCCAGCTTAAAAAAAAACTAATTTATTATAAAGTTTGTATCGGTTTATAGTGGGAATATAATCTTTATCTACAGATGCAAACCTTAAGAGACCTTCCTTTACTGATGATATAAATGTAGCTCCGAGTCTCTTATTAACATATCTCTAAGGTTTCTTTTGTGCTTTCTAATTTACTGGATTTGAATATATGGGGACTGGCGTCAATCTCCACACAATTGTGCCGAATGTAATGAGACATTATTTTATATTGTAATTCTACTGTAATTCTACTTTGATTTGATTATATGTCGTCCGGCGGTCAATCTTGACACAATATTGCTGAATCTAATGAGATTTTTTTAAAATTTTATTTGATTTTATGACTTTTATAACATTCATGTTCTCTCAATAAAAAGAGACTGTGCAAAATAAAAAATAAATTAATAATTGTTTTCTCCCCTTTTAGCAGCAATCATCTCCACAAACATTTCTTGTAGCTGCAAATAAGATTCGCACGTTGAGGAGAATTGTTTTTTGTAAATGTATTTCACTTCATTAATATTTCTGTGATGCCGAACTTTAACTGGCCTCTTCATGTCAGGTCATAGTACCTCAGTAGGGTTAAGGTCAGGACTCTGACTTGGCTATTCCAAAACTGAAATGTTCTTTTTTTCAGTTATTTTTTAGTTGCTTTACTTATGTGCTTTGGGTCATTTGGGAGTAAATATTTGACATGATGATTTTTAACCCCCTCACTCCTAAGCCTTTTTTCATTTCTGCGTTTCACGAGCTTTAAATTTTAAATGGTTCTGTCAACAGGGCTATATGAAGCTTTTTTCTTGTGGGACAAGTTGTAATTTTTAATAGTACCATTTCCTTTACCATGTAATGCAAAAGATAAAAAGAAATGTAAATGGGTTGAAATAGAAAAAAATGCAATTGCATCATTGTTCTTTGAATTTTGTTTTTACAGCATTCATGGTGCAGTAAAAATGTTAACTTTATTCTGTGGATCAATACACCTATGGTGATACCAAATTTATATTTTTTTCATTTTTACTACTTTAAAAAAAACTTTAAAAAAAAACCTGCTTTCTGTTTCCATACTCTGAGACCCATACGTTTTTATTTTAGTTTTCCATTGATGGAACTTGTTTTTTTTTTAAACAATCTGTGGTTTTTATTGGTATCATTGTGGGGTATATGCAACTTTTTGATCATTTTGTATTCAATTATTTTTAAGAGCCAGGGTGAGAAAAAAAACAGCTCTAGAATTATGAGTGTTGTTCATTGTGTGGTATAAATAATACAATATTCAGACTTTTATAGATGTAGTGATACCAATTGTGTTTCATTTATTATTGTTTAGATTTTTTTTAAGCAAAACAGGAAAGAAGTGTCTGAACTTTTTCATACTTTTTATTTTATTAATATTTCAAAAATGTCATCAAATATATTTTTACAATTTTTTTTCCCATCTAGGGGACTTGAATATATTATTGTTTGGTTGTTTGTACAATATATTGCAATACTTCTGTATTGTAATATACTGTACTTTTTACAGTAGTCTATAAAGCAAATTGACTATGATCCATTGCTGGTCTGGGAGCCATCACTAGGCTTCAGGCTGCTATATCAACTAATGGCACCCTGCAAGCACATTGTCAGGTCTGATGCCGTAGTCAATGCCACAGTCAGCATTGACTACGGCACACAAGAGCTTAAACGGCTGTGATCATTGCTAGGTCCAATCATTGCTGTTGCATTTAGTGGTTATAGAGAGGGCTTGGCCCATCCTATATACCCCATGGCAGATAAGGCTGTACATGTACACATTAGGTCACCCTTTGTGTCCTTTTAAGTCCTATAAATCTTGTGGAGGGGGGACCTCACTCGAGACTTTTATCTATGAGCTAGATAAAAGTGTGCCTGCAAATAGCAACTACCACACTGTAGAATAAATTAGCAGACTTACCCTGGCAATATGGCAAATGCAAAGTAATTAATACAAGAGAGGATAGTATATGGTTGCAAATAGATCTGAATAAGTTGGGGGCTTGGGAAGAAAAGTGGCAAATGAGGTTTAACACTGATAAATGTAAGGGTTCAAATTCACAATCCACAGCAGCACTCAAACAGGTGGCTCACGTCCTAAGATGCTTTACAGCCACAATGATGGCACGCCTCAACAGGCTGGATCCAAAGCCTTCTCTACTCACCATATAGCCCATACATTGAGAGGCAGCATCCACGGCAAAAAGATGAGTAAAAAGGAACTTTATTCCATCATGGTTCCGATAACATATACAGCAACATGGACTCTACACCAAGGTAGTAGCGTGACGTTTCAATCCGAATAGGGCTTGAGAAAGATGTTATGCCTATGGGCAAGGAAATGCATGTCACCATTACACACTAATGGTTCTAATGAACATATTAATATCAGTGGAGACAATGGACAGCCCTATTTAGGGCCATTTGTGATATTAAATTCTGTTCCTATGGCCCATTTGTAAAAACTTGGGCTGAGGTATAAGAATACAATGCAGATATAGATTGAAAGAAAGACCTCCAAAGTTCACTTTTCTCAAGGCCGCAAATATATACAACCAATTTATGCAATCAAATACCTTTTCAGCATCTAGAGATAAGAAGACTGTAGGGATTTTCCTAGATTCTACAAACTGTGTAATATTTAGTACTCCCCTTGTATTATCTGGTGTTTGGTGTTTTCAAAAATGAAATAGGTCAGAAATTTTGGGGAAGAACTGGGTTCTTCTCCGGTTTAGGAAGGGAGACTATTATAGCTTGTTGGTTTTCTTTTGGAAAGGACCCCTTTGTGGCTACTAACTGAAAAGCTTTATACTTGTGTGGAGATGGAATCGCTCTCAAGGTTTTGAAGTAAACATGTGTAAGTCCATCTGGGCCTGTTGATGTATCCATTGCTAAGGAATTGATATGTTCAAGCACTTCTATAACTGTGATTGTATTGGAAAGTCAAGAGATTCTCTGAGCTAAGGGTAGGTAAATTAATATTTGTCGAAACCTTTGAACATGATGGGCCACACTTGGAAATAAGAAAGGGTTCTCTTTTAGATTATAAAAAGCAAAGTAGCATTCTTTAAAACTATTCACTTTATCCATCGGGTTTGATAATTTTTCCTGTGTTTTTTCGACCTAATAGTTATGGCATCCGATATTTAAGATGTTGGGCCTTAAGACGGCGGGCCATAATTCTTAAACAGTATTCTTTGGGGAGTTTGTCTGCATTGAAATAGTTATCCTTTTTGTGCTGTTTGTATTACATTTTTAAAGGGCTTTCAAGCATCTTAATTTTATTGAATGTCTCATCTAAATGTCTATTTCTTTCTGTTTTTTTTACATAGTGTCCTGGTCTCATGAAACAAGCCCCTTACATATGCTTTGTATGCATTCCATAGAACATGAGGATTTACTTCAGGGGATGTATTAATATTGAAATATTACTTTAGTTTCTTTGTGTCTTAGCTGTGATAGCAAGAAGGCACTACTACACCATAGGTATGTTGGTGTTTGATTATATTGTTCCTCATTAAAAATATTGCTGCATGAGTGGACTAAGTAATTACCTCGATTGTCAATTTCTGTGATAGCAGTAATACATTTCTATCAATTAGAAACATGTCAATTCACAATTAACTGCTGTGAACATATGAGTAAAAGGTATAATCTTTCTTAGAACTATGCATAGCTCACCAAACATCAAAGAATTATTCTTTGCACCATATATCAACAAGAGGTTGGACATGTTTGCACAGTTCAGAGGTTGTTGCTATACGAACGTCAGAATCTGCGTTAAAGTCACCACAAATAAGAAGTCTGCCTTGCTTTAGTTTGGAAAGAATGAGTAACATTTTGCGAGTAAAGCTCCTCTGTTTTGGGTGGGAACATAAATGGAGGCTAGTGTATAGGTTGTGTTATCTACAGAACAGACTAGTATAACATATCTTCCTGGTGTATCTATTACCTCTGTAATAAGCTGAAATTTTACAGAATTTTTAATCGGGATCAACACTCCTCTAGACTTGGAATTGTAATGGAATTGAAATATGTTAGGGTTGCTTGGATGTTTCACGCAAAAACATTGTTTGAAACTATGTGTGTCTCCTGCGCACAAAAAGTATTTGTAGATAATGACTTTACATTTTCCCACTTATAGTAATACAATCTCAATCACTATAATTAACAGTAAGTAAACAAGGCATCAAGCTTATCAGATTACTGTATATCAACCAAAAAGCAATGGCGCCAACACTCTATGGTGATACAGACTGCTTCAGGATTGGCAAGAGTAGGAGACAGGACTGCATATTGTCCCTATTTATCTTCAAGCTTTATGAGGAAATTCGACCTGGACTCACCCAACATTGGAGCGAAGATGGTTGGCATGAATAAGATCTGGAAGAGCAAAGATATCACTATAGCTACCAAAAGCAGACTAGTTGGAGCCATTGTCTTTCCTATGATGATGTTTGGGTCTGAGAGTTGGACAACAGAAGGAGAATTGATGCATTCAAAATGTGGTGCTGGCAGAAATGATTAAGAATACCATGGACAGGCAGGATAACAAACAGAAAAGTGTTAAATCTCATAAAACCAAGTACATCGCTAGAATCTAAAGTTACTAGACTACGACTGACTTACTTTGGCCACGTCAGGTGTGCAAACTCACTAGAGAAGTCAATAATGTTGGGAGTGACCAGTGGAAGCAGAAGAAAGGGCCGACAAAGAACACTCTGGTTCGACACCATAAAAAAGGATACCAATATGTGCATCAAGCAGGTAAAAGAAGTAGTACTTGACAAGGAAGCATGTAGAATGTTCTTCTACAAAGTCACTGAGCGTTCGACTCGACTAAAAGGATAGATTGATTTAAAAAGGCAGAGTTACGTAGCAATTCATGCAGTCAAAGGTGTTGAAAGTTTGCTGCATGGGAGGGTCCTCTATGCATAGGATGGACCAATGGGTGTACCTAGTATATAACAAGAGAAAATAGTAGAGAATAAAAACATTATTAACATCAAACAGTCGCTCACTGTGCAGTGAGCGAAGAAAGAAACGTAACAATTCTTCCAAAGCTGCAAAGCTTGTTTAGGAATATAAGTTCTCAGGTGTTTTCTGGTCTACTCATCTACAGTACCACACTAATGGGGCATGCAAATTTCAAATTTTCAAATTTTCATGGTGCGCAAATTTCCTGACAGCTCTTGGGGAATTTGATTAGGGCCTTTGGCAGAGAACATTTATGTTCCATTGTCTCAGATGGCTAATTGCATCTTCCAGAGATTTGACTACAAAGCTAGTGTTGTCTTTGGTGATCAGAAAATGTACAGGAAATCCCCATTTGTATGGTATTTTGTGATCCCTAAGTGTCAAGGTAATGGGGAGAAATTGTTGCCTTTGAGCAAGGGTTGCCACAGTGAAGTCTGTGTACAAAGGCAAAAATTGGTATGGTGCAGGTAAAGGATTTGTTTTCCTAGCGCTCTCCTATAGTCTTTCTTTTATGTGGAAGAAATGAACACGGGCCAAAACATCTCTTGGTATACGGTCCTCCAGATGCTAAGGGTGAAGAGGTCTGTGTGTCATATCAATTATAAAGTTCAGTACTGAACACTCCGGCAGCAATGCTTTTCATAAGGCTCTGTAGATATTGCATTAGAAATTCAACATTGTTGTGGTGTAACCTGGCTTCCTAGTCCTTCACCTTAGGTCTAAGTCAATCTAGCTCAGACTCCAAGTTGTAGTGTGCATCAATGACTCATCTTCACATGACTGATTCTGCGTTCTGCCTCATTGAAAGCAAAGTTGATGAGTTGGATGAGCTGCACCAAATTAGATTGTATAGAGATTTGCAGAGCTTTCAACGTGGCTTTCATGGCGGTATCTGTGACTGATGTGTCAGTTACCTGGATGTCATCCAAAATGTCTGCTTAAGAGGAGCATGCAGCAGTGGTATGTGATGAATCATTCACCTTTGCATCAGATGGACCTTTCTGGGCTGTTCACTTCCTGTCTATGTTTTTCTGGTCTCACAAAGGGAGAAGAGGCCGCATCCTCTATGTAGGCAAGTAGATGATGATGTTGCTGCTAAGAAAATTTTTGCCTGATTTTCATGGGACTACCATCCTAATTGTCAGGTGCAGGAGTAATCAGAATAGCGTGGCTGGGAAGGAAAGCCTCGCTGTGAGAAGTTTCAGAGTTTTTTCCTCACTTTTGCTCCATGAAATCCGTGCACTCAGGCAACTGCTCCACAAGCTCTAATGTAGGAGAGCTGCCTCGTGAGCTTTCAGGTGCCATCTTTGCTTCATTCCAGGGACTAGTAAAAGAACAAATTAATAGGCTTGCCTGAATAGGCCCATGTAGCTGTTTTCTGCTGCTGTAATGTTGCATTTGGGTCCTGGTGGTGCAGTAGCTCTGCATTAAGCAGCCTTTCAGTCCACCAGCCAATCCATATCCCCCTGTGCACATAATTTTAAGCTGTTGTGAACTTTCGATAAAAAAACACAGCTAAAAAAATTCTAAGTAGGTATTGTCAAAGACGCTATTTTTTAATGACTAACCTTTGGTCCCTTTGTTCTCAAGGTGATAAGTTGTGCAGGTGAAGCCACCAATCCATTACTGAGTGCATCAACCTTGCTCCATCCCATAGAACTGAATACAGCATCAGTCAAGTATGCATACTGCATCTCCATTCACAAGAGGTATTCAGGATGTGCAGATCTCAGGATCGCTCAGAGTCCCAATGGTTGGACCCAACCGATTGGATTTATTCCCTATCCTGTGGATAGAGGACAAATATCTTTAATGGTAAAACCATCTAAGATCCTTTTTCACAGGCTGATGATCGGGCACAAGTGTTTACCTAAGCATTTCTTTTCCTGAGCATCAGCCCATTTGAATATTTTTGTGGTCAGCTGACTTAAGAGCAAATACTAATTGGATGTTTCATGCTGAATAAAAATGATCCCCTATGGGCAGCACATCTTCCCTCCCCAATAAACAGGGGAATGTGCTTCCAATGAATGCAATCCAGATATGGACAAATTATCATATTATCATGTCTATCACATACTTGCGATCAGTGTAATAACATGTTATTTGTTGATTGCTGCTTATTACAATAGGCAAGAATTGGCCATGTAAAATGGTCCTTAAAAGATATTCTCTGCCATTCTGTATTATCTTTGGATAGTCACTCCTAAACTTTTATGTTTAGCAAACAAAACAAATGAACTTAATGCTCTATGGCTTCTTTAAGAAACATGTTGTTTTTTTCTCTAATATATTCTATGTTAGTTTAGTGTAGAAATACTCCCATGATATTACAAGATAATTTTAAAATAAGCCACAGTACTCAGCACTTTGCCATGGGATGATAAATTTCTTCCAGCAGTTTTTACTGATGCAGCACACATACAGTAACTTGGTTATTTCCCAGCACTGTTTCACTTTTATTGAGAACAGAGCTGTGCTCCCACTGATAATAATGATTCTTTCAAAAGACAGGTGAGCACCTGGTTTGAAATAAAAATGTATTGTAAGGCTTATTCATTTGCCGGTTTATACTTCCAACAAAAAGAGATTTTCCCAAGGGGATATTGCACTGAGTTTCAATGAAAATGTGGAATTCATAGCCATGACTGTCTATGCCTTGGCATTTTATTTTTATTACCAATAAAGAGATGCAAGCTGGATTTCTTTCTCATTGTACCTTTTTTAAGCAATCCAGTACTTTTCTTACTGAAATAACGATATAAAAATACTATATCCCCATATAGATAACACGTTTATATGGAAACAACTATGAAAATATAGAACTTTAATGTTTTTAAGAATATATCAAAGAAGTGTGAAAAAAGTTGATGAACTCTTTTTTTTACATAGCTATATATACAATACATTTCATATTACTTTGCTTCAGTGTTACACTTTTACACCTACGAGTCCTCTGTGTTGTAAAAATATAACATCTGGATATCTTTTAAAAGCGTGTTATGATTAAAGTGGTATTTTGGGCTTTGACTATTCATAACCAACCTTCAGAATAGGTCATCAATAATTGATCAGTGGGGGTCCGCTGCTCAGGCTCCCCGCTAATGAGCTGATCTTCTGGCTCGCTGTCAGTTCAATGGAGCTGGATGATGTCATCGGTGGTTGCTTCCATTGGAAGCAATGGAAATGATGCCTCCTATTACAATTCCAGATCCTGATTGCGGACAGTGGCCCATTGATTTCAGTGGGTTCAAAGCCTTTATTACACTTCTGGCCGTGACCACTGGTGTTATCATATGGCTATGCTGTACTGACAGTTGGCCAGAATATCAGATGATCTCCGAGGACCCAAAGCAAGGGACCCCCACTGATTAACTATTGATGACTTATCCTGAGGGTAGGTTATCAATTGTAAAAGACCGGAATATCTGTGTATTTTGTAAGTTATAAGTTATAATAGCCTCAGGTTACAGTGGTATTTTCTAGGTCACTGCAGTATCTTACCACATTAGATGTATAACGCTACAGACAGTGGTGATATACAGTGCTTGTGATTTACTGCAATACTTAACTACTCTATAAGCACATTTCACTGTTCAAATGCTTTTGAATCAGCACATCACATTGGGGCCAAGTAGAGCCAATCAGATGGTAGTGTATTACTGAAGTGTGTGCACTGATGTCTAGGGGCACCTCTTGTCAACAGAGCGCAATGTTATTTCTATTGTACGTGTGAAAGGACGAGCTGCCACATTTTATTTTTACTGTACTTTACACTGAGTTGAACTCTGAAGAAGCTCCCATAGAATATAACTCAACACCATCCAGCAGTTGTTTCTGACTTCTATCCATAAGGTCCTCCTTTATTTGAATTATTAATTTCCTAATGTTTCTTTCCTAAAGCATCCCTCCATAATATGGCACATTTCAGGGAATAGAAAAACCTTCTGTGTTCCTCTATTTAAGATTCAAGGTATGTGGAGGCATATGTTGGGCCTTTAGAATTCAGTGGGTACCATATTAACCCCTTAAGGACCAGGTTGTTTTGTACCTTAAGGACCAGACACTTTTTAGGGATTTTACCCATGTGGTGGTTTTACTGCCCTATTTTTTTTCCTTCAGATACCAAAATTATTTTTGCTGCGTTTTTTTTTCTGTCACATATAGTGCTATTTTTATAATATCTTTTTCATTGACTTTTTTCCTTTTTTTGTTTTATTGGGGGTAAAAAGCTAAAAAAAAATGATTTTTTTTTTAACATTTATAGTTGTTTTTTAAAATTAGTATATTTACACTAAAATAAATTATGAGAATGAGTTCCCCATTTTGTTTTGGACGTTTTGACATATAATATGTATGGTTTTGGATTACAGGGTGCATACAGCGATGGTTTTGGTTGGTGTTGGCTTCGGGTTATTTTCTTTTTTATGTGTATATTTTTATTTTATTCTGTAATTTATTTTTATTTATTTATGTAATTATTTTTTTTTTACTATTCATGTTCTACAAGACATCATATAAGAATCTTAGGGGACATTCACATGTTTTGTCTTTTTTTTAATTTGATACTTTTTCAGTGTAGCTGGGGCATCCATAGGAGCCGCATCCATAGGAGCCTCAGTTACAAGGGTAAACATCCCCCTGTAGTGAAAAAAGTCACTAGAAGAGCTAATCAGGGTCTGCTAGGACCCTGCAGCTCTGCTGTGCCAGGGGATCCCAGCTGTGACGTGACCGCCGCCTCGTGTAGTGGAAGAAACACTTACACTTTCACACTTTAGTACATAGCGCTCATTGAGTGCTATGTATTCGGGAAAGGAGGAGGCAGAAGTGGTTAAAAAACTATTCTCCTTTCTCCTCTGGGTTCTCAGCTGTGACTAACAGCTGACAACCCTACTTGCTCCTGTTTGATTGCAGAGACAGGAGGCTTTAATCATTCACCATATTTCTGTGATTGGGTGGGATTAAAGCCCAGGACTGTAAATTTACAGTGCTTGGTCCTTAAGGGTCTAAAAAATCTGAATACTATCATGTACATACCACCTAAGCCAAATTCTTTAATAATATCTGCCGGCAAAAATTTGAAATCCAAATAGTGGCATCATAGTCTTTGCCCACAAATTTCCATTTGTACTATTTATTGTATCATGGCTATTCTGTTCTCATTTGTTTTAAAACAGAATCGTTTTACTATATCCCCCATGCGTTTCCATCTACTATGCACATGGAAGCATCTGGAGCTTCTATATTGCACATAAATCTGATGAGCTTGTAACTGTCATGATCACAATTTTCTGAAATTCGGTTCATCGAATAGGTTTGTCCATAGAACTCTGAAAATCTGCAGTTAGTTATTATGGTACTAAGTATGAACAAATTAAAAAAAGGAGAATTCAGGCTGTAAGTACAAAAAATAAGTAAGTACATTTTTAATATTTTGTTTGGCTCCAAGCAAAGTCATAACAGCCATGTATCAAAGGATCCAAGTATATCTTGTAAGCTGTTTTCTGTCATACCTAAATAAATATTATGCAGTTTATTTTTTTCCAGTATTGCCGGAGGTTTTGCAGTCAGCTGATATTTTTCTTTAATAAATAATACTCAAAACTATTTCTTTTTCATGTATAACGTTTTTTGCAGGGTAACTTTTTTTCTTGCTTTGATATGTGTGGCATCATTTCTTTTATTCATCAAAATCGTGTTTGGTGATGCAAAGTTTAAAAATGCATTATTTTAGTGTCTAAGGGCACAAGTGTGAAATATAAAAGTCATTATTTTATAAATAGACTATGTGACTTATGGGCAAAGGCCTCAGTATCTAGGGCGAAACAAATATAAACACATGAAACAACACAGACCATGTAAGGATATATGTTGTCCTTTACAAAATAGACTTTGGAAGCACGCACAAGCCAATATATAACTAAATGTGTTTTAACTCCTTCCTGTCAATGCTGAATCAGTAAATGAGGGATGCAAGATAATTCTCCAGGCCAAAAGCATACAAGTAAACAGTAATTTTAAAAAAGCATGTCCAAGACAGAAGATTATGTTAAAGCTGGGAAAATCAGGCCTTAATTGCAGAACAGCAACAATAACGCAGTCTTTACAGTGTGCACGATACAAACAAGACCCTGGCCACCTCGATGCTAAATACCAGGCCTCAATCCTAATTAACATACAGACCTAACACCTTAGGCTACATGCACAAACACTTGTTTTCTATCTGATTTTTTGACCGAAAATCAGACAGAAATAGCATCCATTCATTTGAATTGGTGTATTCACATGGGCTTTTTTTTAGTCCAAGAAAAAAAATTGCAGCATGTCCTATTCTTGTCCAATTCTTGGACGAAATAGTACATGTCAGTGTTTGCTAACCTGACAGCACACGGACAGGATGTTGTGTGCTTTTCCAATACATGCACATGGACTCATAAAAAGGAGTGGATGCAACTTTTTAGCAGTCTGTGTGCATGTAGTCTTAACATAATTCAAAGTCAGTCACCTCTTACCCATCCAGGGGCCAGTCTGAGGACTGTCTACCCTTATCAGACTTGTGTTTCTCTCAGGTAGCAGTAGAAGTTCCATACTAGACCAATGTTTGGTCTCCAATGGACCCAGAAACCAGCAACACAGGAGTTCTGCAGCAACACCAGCAGGGTGTTGGCTGACAAATTAGCCACAGAAACCCCTTTCCTGCTGGAGATTTCCTCATGGCATCTGTTCAACAGCTCCCTACTGGCCACCGTTCGTACTGTATTTCTACATATCCCTCCTCTTATCTGATGAAGGCTTTGACCCCAAGGGTTTGAGTATTACAATACTCAAACCCTTGGGGTCAAAGCTCCTACCTTGGGGAACTCTACAGTACCCTTTCTTGGCTGGGCTATGTTCATGGGCTTACTGTTATCTGTAAAGTCATTATCTTGAAGACATTGCTTTTCAAAGTATGCACTACTCTCTCTTCTAAATTTTGAAGAAGTTGTGTCTTCAGCACTTATTTGTTCTCACAAGACACACATACTCTTCTGACATATTTTCTTTACCTTGTGACTTCCCAGCTTTTCTTGTACTCAGGGGTTCAACTTCAGCCATTTGTAAGCCACTTTATACTCATCCACCAACTTTTCTATGGTCAATTTGTAAGCTGACAAACACCTTCCATAGTATTTTGACTTCCCAAATTCTTCATGGCAACGTCATATTACCCTCTTATTGCCAGTTCGCAAATACTGTCTTCCAGACTTTGTAGCGCAGAATTTGACCAGTGGCCTGTACTTCATGGCAGTCTCCTCTCATCACTATTGGGTTCTGCCTTACAAAGCCATCACTTTCGTTATAAACCTCAATTCAGGTTTTGGACCACCGTCTTTCACCATTTTGGATATTGACTTTGCAGACACTGTTACATTCTCTTCTAGCTCAGGAACAGATTTTAATTACCTGGCTTTACCTCTAGGTGTCAGTGTTTCGGGACCATGGCCATGCTCCACCTTCCTCTTCACAGAAAGCTTATTCTTTTTCTTTGGACGGACCATCTCTGTTGTCAAACATTTTACCATCTTTGACTGGGCCTTCATGACTTTTATTTGCTGTCTGAATATGGTTCTAGACTTCTCTAGTCTCTGAAACTTCCACTCAGCAACATAATTAGTGGACAACCAGTGTTTTACCTTATGCTTAGCTGCATGATGCGTCCTTGTAACACAACCTTTTCCTTTCATCTCCATCTTCATTTGGAGTACTTAGACTTCTAACACCTTCTGCTATCTCAGGATTACAACCAGTATCTCCTTTTGGGTATTCCTCTCATATTCAGAAGTCTGCTTCCACCACAAGATTATCTTTTAATAATCATGTTTGCACAGAGCCACTAGCTGTTTCTATACCTGTTTTAGGTCAGCTTCACCTTCAGCCAATATTCTGAGATACTCATTCTCGTCTACCTTCTGCTTTAGGGAGACCTCAGCCTTCTGTCTAGTGGCCTCTTTCTCTGCCACAGATGTTCATATATATATATATATATATATTTAAATTCCTGTGTACTAGTATGTTTTTGGCTTGGAAAATTATCTTGCATCCTTCCTTTACTGATTTAGGAATGATAGGAGTTAAATCGTGTTTAGTTATATATTGGCTTGTACGTATTCCCAAAGTCTATTTTGTAGAGGGCAATATATATCCTCACATGGTCTGTGTTGTTTCATTTGTTTATATTTGATTTGCCCTAGATACTGAGGCCTTTTCCCATAAATCACATAGTCTATTTTTAAAATAATGACCTTTATATGTCTCACTTATGCCCTTGTCCCACCAACGGACAAGTATATTTATATTTTAATGCATATACATATAATCTGGTGGCTTGAACATCCATTACTAAAAATGGGAACATTATTGACTCATTATACACAAATAGGAGAGGCAGGATAATAATTACTATGATGGATTTGTCATGGATTATATAAAGGCTTAAATGAGAGTCTGAAATGGTTAAGCTATCAGAAAACAAGGTTATCAAAATCATAGATTTTCTTCATAAATCTTATCAGGAAACTGGAAGATGTTTGCGCAAGAATAGACATTGAAACATAAGTAAAACAGAAACGTGCATACACGCTGAACACCATAACAAACTAAACAGTAAACGAGACTTGCAAGCAGACATCCAACAACTACTGACAAACTCCAAATCACTTACCCATAATACCAATGTGCATAAGTAGATGGAACAGCTAATAAATATGAGGTATTAGTTAGTGCTTTTGCTAAAGTACGAAAGCTCACAAGTTCGCGTCAAGGGTCCTCATTGTCTCGGGAGTCCCAACTCTAACAAGACAGCTTAACCCCAGAATTCTTGCCTACAAGTAGGCCAATCATCCCAATAGGCATGGCCCTACGCTAGAACCTAGGGGCTTGGCCTTAGATGGTAACTGGCAGGAACAGAGCAAATACAAACAAGACAGCAAACCAACAAGCAGGACCTAGTTTGCACAATGCATCTGCACACCTACAGACAGAAAGACAAAACAAGGCCCTAGCATCTGCCTACCAAAGGACAAAGAGGACAGGATAAGGCTTAGGTGTCCTCCCACAAACAGATGGGTAGGATAAACAAACATGAAACGGGCATCTGACAACCAACAGATGAATGGAACAGATATAGAACATAGTTCAGATGTACATCAAAACAGAACATCAGACAGAATTCAGACAAGGAAAATACAGACAAAACCAAACTGAAAAGCATGCAGACAGCAAAGTAGACGGACAGAACAAGACACACAGAACAAGGAGCTGCACAGCATGCATCCTAACAGCCAGGAATTTTGGAGATGCTAAAGGTATAAATGACCAGCATCCTCTAGCAAGTGGGGCTGGTATTTAAGTGTACAGACTGATGGTGATTGGCTGGCTGGAGAACTCCACACCATCAGCCAGCCAATTCAATCACACCTGCAGCAGTGTGCTCCTGGAAGCGCACAGAACTACAGGTCCCAGGAGCACAAACATGACAATCTGGACTTCTGCTGAGTGTGGTGGGCCAGAGGATCATCTGATGGACAGGGATCTAAAGAGGCAGACCCCTGTCCATCAACTACTAATGAACTATGCAGGGTATAAGTCATCAATTAAATAGACCAGAATGCCCCTTTAAGCTCAATTAAATCTTATATATAAAACACAAAATCTGTTTGTGTCATTTACAAATCCACAGTTCTGGTGCAATTTGAGTGAAATTTGCATGAACGTTCTTCAGCACCAGGTGACAAATACTGGCTTAGTGAAAAATAAAAAAACTCAAGGACCTCCCTTGTAATTTTTGTTGCCAATAGCAATCAATCACTGCTCAGCTTTCATTTCTTATACTGCTGAGATAAAATTAAAGCTGCGCTGTGATTGGTTGCTATTTCCTATACTGCTGAGGTAAAATAAACGTTCCACTGTGATTGGTTCAACATCAACTTTTTGATGTACAAATGATTAGGCACCAGTGCAAAATAGCATAGTAACATCAATTATTATGTAGAAAAACGTAATAACTTTGAAAGTCCAGTTTTCAATGACCGATCCCTGAGCTTATAGCGCCATGCAACACATGGGTATATCCCTTAGTATATCATAAACATTAGATTTTGTAGGGAGATTTTGGCTTACTCAATGGGTTTTGTCAATTATCCTATGTCTTTGGTCTCCTTAACCCTGACAGTTGCCCAGTTGAGCTGGATTAAAGTGTATTTCCCTGAGAATGTTTCTCCTTTACCAACCTCTTAAACCGCCTCGCTTGATGCACATTACCACTTTTCTACCTATGTACATTTCTTTCCCAAGCCTAAGCATATATCTTCCTATCTTAACCCAGGACTGAAATCAATACACCACAACTTCTTTAGGCTTCATGTTCAGGGCCCCTTGCTCTGTCCTCTCCAAGACCTCTATTTGAATTATTGCCAATGACCACAACAGTTAGGCATGTTAGAAGACTAGACTTTGTAGTCACTGAGGCCGTAAGAGATGTCATTTGATTGACTGATGCAGACTGGATGACATCACTTGACGAAGAAGGATCATCACACAGGAACATGACTGCAATCATGTTAAATATCATGTTGCATCTATTGTAGAAGTCAAATGATATGTTGTCACAAGCGTAGACTTTAATCAAGAGTAAATCAATTTTTGATTTGAAGAATATCACAGGATATAAACCATGGAAAAGGCTAACATTGAACAGTGGGCTAACAAGTAAACTGAAATAGCTCCATGAAGTGCCAAGACAAGGATTTTCCTTTTATCTGTTAGGTTTAGAGTGAGTCACATAATGGTTGGAACACAGCTTGCGGAAAGATTTCTAAATGCTTCAGTTTATACGTAAATTGAGAGTGGAGATGTATGGGGGAAGCAGAGAACATATTAATTTTCTAACACTGAAGTTCTGCTTTTCTTCTATGTTTTTAAAAAAAATTGTGTATTTAAATTGCACATTATAAAGTTTATGTTACAACAGCATTTTCATGTTATATATTTGCAAGACACTTTATGACTTCAAAGAGAACAGCACAATATTTGCTGTTAAAACTTCCTGAAAAATAAATATTTTATATTATTTATTTTTAGTCTATGAAACGATACTACAATATATAAATAGCTAATATCAATACTTATGAGGCCCACAGCTAGCTCCTCTGGCCAGATAGCCATGAATGCTAAGCTCGGCCAGATGAAAATGTTCATTCAATGAGAGGAAGGGAGACAATTTGTTGATGGACACTTAGAACAGTGGTTTATCTTCTCTGCTTATATTGGATTCAATCTACCATTGGGGAACAGTAAAGGGGGAACCAGATTGTTACACATTAGCGGGATCTGCTCACTTTAATCTACTGTGTATCAGATTTAACAGTTCCAAGTTTGATTAGTAGATTCATATAAACACGCACAGTATGTGAATGTCAGTGAAGACATTTTTTTTAAAGAATTACTTAAAAATCACCTTCAAGGACAAGTAATGACGAAGTTTCAGTAATATGTCTAGCATGAAATCAAGATACTATACAACTATATACATTAATCTTTAAAGTGGTTTTATGGCCAATAACTATTGATGACCTATCCTCAAGATTACTCTTCCATGTCCATCCTTGGTGTCGGAGGCAGAAGTGCCAAAAGTGTACTAGCCGGCTTCAGCTCCCATTGATTTTAATAGGAAGGAAGCAAGCTAGGGAACTTCTGCTCCTGTCTCCAATGACACATGTCCTGTCTGCTGTACTGACAGAGGGCTGGATGATCAGCTCATCACTGGGGATCTCCAGTGGCGGGTCTTTGGCAATGAAGTATTGATGACTTATCCTGGGGATAGGTTATCAATAGTTTTTGCTGGGAAACTCCTTTAATTAGTACAAGGGTGACCTAGTGCATGATAACTTCTATGACTTACCAAAAAAAGCAATGCAAAATCTACATCAAGTCTTCCCTTTTTGTGTAGAGAAGTATTTACAACCTGGATGCTAAATTTCAGAAAGGAGATTATGGCTACCTTTGTTATATTTCTGTATTACCTATTGAGGTTCTAATGAACTTAAGTAGTCGAAACGAATATACTCGTTTTGAGTAATTACTCGATCGAGCACCGCGATTTTCGAGTACTTCCGTACTCGGGTGAAAAGATCCGGGGGGGGACGGGGGGGGGGAGGCGTGGCAGAGTGGGGGTAGCAGCGGGGAACAGGGGGGAGCCATCTCTCTCTCCCTCTCCCCCCCACTCCCCGCTGCAACCCCCCACTCACCCACGACACCCCCCGAATCTTTTCACCCGAGTACGGAAGTACTCGAAAATCACGGCGTGGCCGAGTAGGTTTGCTCATCTCTAGTGACAATATGTGCCTCCATTTTCATGTGCCCTTTTTTGGTAGTTTTTTTCTGTGTTTATAATACTTTTGTTTTTGCTGATTTCTGTTGTTTTTTCTTAACTTCATTATGTTCTTTATACCAAGACAAGCTCCCTAGTTGACAACACACTTTATGAATATTTTGTCATTGTTTATGACTAGAGATGAGCGAGCATACTCGTCCGAGCTTGATGCTCGTTCGAGTATTAGGGTGCTCGAGATGCTCGTTACTCGAGACGAGCACCACGCGATACTCGTCTCGATTAAACGAGCACTGACCATTGAATTCAATGGAGCCGGCAATACAGCCGACTCCATTGAAAGCAATGGGCTGCCGGCGTACGCGGGATGAATTGTCGGGAAGGGCTTAAATATATAAGCCCTTCCCTGCAATTCATCTAGAAATGTGTAAAAATAAAAAATATATATATACTTACCTTGTCTTGGCAGAACGATGTTAGCCCATTGAATTCAATGGAGCCGCAATACAGCCGACTCCATTGAAAGCAATGGGCTGCCGGCGATCGCGGGATGAATTGTCGGGAAAGGGTTAAATATATAAGCCCTTCCCTGCAATTCATCCAGAAATGTGTAAAAATAAAAAATATATATATACTCACCTGGTATCGGCAGACGGAGTTCAGCGCGGCAGGCTGCAGTTCTCCTGAACTGCTCTGAACAGCTGTGAGTAGTATTCAGCAGCCGGGGATTTAAAATCCCCGCCTGCTGAATAAGATGCCTCTGATTGGTCACAGCCTGACCAATCAGAGGCCAGCCCTCACTCACACCCATTCATGAATTCATCCCGCGATCGCCGGCAGCCCATTGCTTTCAATGGAGTCGGCTGTATTGACGGCTCCATTGAATACAATGGGCTAACATCGCTCTGCCGGGACCAGGTAAGTATATATATATATATATATATATATATATATATATTTTATTTTTACACATTTCTGGATGAATTGCAGTGAAGGACTTATATATTTAACCCCTTTCCGACAATTCATCCCACGATCGCCGGCAGCCCATTGCTTTCAATGGAGTCGGCTGTATTGACGGCTCCATTGAATTCAATGGGCTAACATCGTTCTTCTCTGCCACAGCTGTTACAGCCGTGGCAGAGGAGAACGATCGTTATGCTGACAGTGCGGGGGGGTCTCACTCTTGCCGCTATTGTGGCTTAATAGTGGGACCTGGGAACTTGAGATACAGCCCAACATGTAGCTCTTCGCCTGCCCTATTCGTTTCTGTGTCGTTTTCATCACTTTCTTGTGTTTTGCAGATTTTCACAAATGAAAACCTTAGCGAGCATCGGCGATATACAAAAATGCTCGAGTCACCCATTGACTTCAATGGGGTTCGTTACTCGAAACGAACTCTCGAGCATCACTGAAAGTTCGACTCGAGTAACGAGCACCCGAGCATTTTGGTGCTCGCTCATCTCTATTTATGACTTCATCAATTACAGCCTTGCAGAGTCAAAGCATAGCAATACTAAAGTAAAAGCAATATTTTTAACCACATTGCACAATTCTCTATTTTTTTAAAGAAAATTTGTAAACACACTTTATGCTATTTCTCCTAAAAACATTAATTTGTAGGTGAGAAAACTGTAACTAAATTACTTATCTTCAAGTTCCACAAGAAGTCAAGTTCAAACACTTTTTTAAATCTTTTAAGGAAGCAGCTGATACATTAAGTTATGAACATATTAATCTCCTGAGACAGTCAGCTTCCTTGGCATTGCAATTAAAGTGAAAGATTGTGAGCCAAAGACATCCATTTAATGGCAACAAAAATGTAATATAAGCTATCAACACAGCTACAATGCATTTTGATGTGCTGCAGACAATGGTACAGAGGAATATGCTTTTTGCTCTATTCCAATTTGAAAATAATTTAATGTTTCACCTCTTGTATAAAGCAATAATTCCATTAGTTTAAGAAACTAAATTTAAATCTACCTATACCTGCATATACTGATAAGTTATAATAACGTCTTACATTAATATGGAATAAATTCCATTTATTATCACACTTTTAGTCATTGTCATTTATCACCATGTTAATGCATATGAAGCTGAAGGGAAAAGTTATCTTAACTAAACACTGATTTTAAGCCAATTTACCGCTTACTGCATGATTATTAAATACGAATTTGATGATGAAATTCATATCTGTTTGGATAATGCATTGAAAGCTGAGCTTTCAATGAAAGGACAGTAAGGGGGGTAACGCTCATATTTCCCCTGTACATTATATGTGCATATGTCTCCCTCTAAAAAGTTTTATTCTTGCTATGATGTGTGTCCTTGTGTTGACCTACAACTATTTGTGCATCTGTTAGCTCATGTGTTATAAGGTTTGGCAGGCCACTGTACATAGTGGCACCACTAGCCCCTGCTAATATCGCTAGGCACCAGGAAACCTAATTTCCTTGTTGCCAGGTCAAAGGAGGAGAAGGTGCCAATTGTCAGTGACCAAGGAAGCAGCAGGCTGAGTACAGCTATCATTAGGTACACTGCAGGCAGAAGCAAAATGATGGAAAGCCTGAGATGTGTAACATGGGCTATTGTAGCTTTTGTGGAGACCGCTGCTGAGCTATGATTAGAGTCCAGAATATTCAAAGTGTTTAAATGATGATTTTTATACAATTAGGCCCAAATGATAGTCACTGGGGCTTGAAGGGGTTTAACTAATATCTGTGGTGATTAGGTACCTTACTACATAATAGATCTCAACCTCAGTTCATGCCTATTCCTACTCGTTATGGATGGATCAATAATTATTCGATGCAGCAACAAAGATGTTTACCAACCAGAACTTGTTTTTGCTTAACAACTTTACTCTCTAGGTGTCATGTTTTATCTGTTGAAAGTGATATGTAGAGGAGTTTTCATAGCACTGGGGATGAATCATGACAAGGTGTTTCTTTCTTTCTATTGCTTATGTTGTGTATTGTTCGTAGCTGTTTTGCATCCCATGGTTTGTCATTGTAAAATAAAGCAAAGTTATACATAAAAGAAAATGGAATATTTTTTAGAACCTGATTCAACACTCTTTGAAGCGTTCTACAGACCAGACCAGAAATCACTACTTAAAAGAAATGCAAAAACTATATGTTTTACTAATTAAAACCAGATCTGAAACATTCTCCTTTTTTCGTAATGGGTTTATATTTAGAGATTAGCGAGCACCAAAATGCTCGGGTGCTCGTTACTCGAGTCGAACTTTCCACGATGCTCGAGGGTTCGTTTCGAGTAACGAACCCCAATGAAGTCAATGGGCGACTCAAGCATTTTTGCATGTCGACGATGCTCGCCAAGGTTTTCATTTGTGAAAACCAGGGAAATTCAAGAAAGTAATGGAAACAACACAGAAACGGATAGGGCAGGCAAGGGGCTACATGTTGGGCTGCATCTCAAGTTCCCAGGTCCCACTATTAAGCCACAATAGTGGCAAGAGTGAGACCCCCCCCCCCCCCGCACTGTCAGCATAAAGATCGTTCTCCTCTGCCACAGCTGTAACAGCTGTGGCAGAGAAGAACGATGTTAGCCCATTGAATTCAATGGAGCCAGCAATACAGCCGGCTCCATTGAAAGCAATGGGCTGCCGGCGATCGCGGGATGAATTGTTGGGAAGGGCTTAAATATATAAGCCCTTCCCTGCAATTCATCCAGAAATGTGTAAAAATAAAAAATATATATACTCACCTTGTCCCGACAGAACGATGTTAGCCCATTGAATTCAATGGAGCCGGCTCCATTGAAAGCAATGGGCTGCCGGCGATCACGGGATGAATTGTCGGGAAGGGGTTAAATATATAAGCCCTTCCCTGCAATTCATCCAGAAATGTGTAAAAATAAAAAATAAATATATACTCACCTGGTCCCGGCAGACGGAGTTCAGCGCGACCAGCAGCAGTCCTCCTGAACTGCTCTGAACAGCTGTGAGTAGTACTTTACTTCGATTAACTCCCAGCACTCCTCAGGATTTTTAAACCTATTAAAGATGACTAACCAGTCAATAGGATGCACGCCAAACATGCAGGGGTAAGAGCTCCCGAAACCCCAAAAAGATATACTCCAATGTCTCAATAAAGGAATGGCAGCATCCTGGGCGTAATGCAAAGCAGTAATTTATTCCTCCAAAATCTTGCTATGTTTCGACCCCATTGGGGTCTTTGTGCTTGACAATGGGGTCAAAACGTAGCAAGATTTTGGAGGAATAAATTACTGCTTTGCATTACGCCCAGGATGCTGCCATTCCTTTATTGAGACATTGCAACTGTGAGTAGTATTCAGCAGCCGGGGATTTAAAATCCCCGCCTGCTGAATGAGCTGCCTCTAATTGGTCACAGCCTGACCAATCAGAGGCAGATCTCACTCACACACCCATTCATGAATTTATGAATGGGTGAGTGACTGCTGCCTCTCATTGGCTCAGCGGGACCAATCAGATGATTTATTTTTACACATTTCTGGATGAATTGCAGGGAAGGGCTTATATATTTAAGCCCTTCCCAACAATTCATCCCGCGATCGCCGGCAGCCCATTGCTTTCAATGGAGCCGGCTGTATTGCCGGCTCCATTGAATTCAATGGTCAGTGCTCGTTTAATCGAGACGAGTACCGCGTGGTGCTCGTCTCGAGTAACGAGCATCTCGAGCACCCTAATACTCGAACGAGCATCAAGCTCAGACGAGTATGCTCGCTCATCTCTATTTATATTTTCTTATTGTAGGTTTTTAATTTCTATCTTCTATATATGACTATGGAGGCAACCATCTTGCCTGAGCTGTAGTTAACAACATTTAAGGCCCATTTAGACAGGACAAGTGTCGGGCAACGATGCCCAACACTCATCCCTGCATATACTCGCTCCCATGCTGCTGCACGGGAGCTAATATTGTTGGCTCATAGAGGGGCGGCTGGAGGAGATTTCACTCCTCGCGCTCCCCCGCCCCTCTCCATTGACTTAACAGCGGCCATTCATTACTGAACAGCTGCTATTTACACTAAAGGCTCATCGTCTATTATTTATGCTGCATAAACGATGGGCGATGAGCTGAATGATGATTGTTTAGTGTAAATAGCAGCCCTTCAGTACTGAACGGCCGCTATATTATGTCAATGGAGAAGGGTGGGGGAGAGCGAGTAGTGAAATCTCCTGAAGCCTCCCCTGCCCCCAGCTGGCCACTCTGTGAGCGAGCCAGCAATACTAGCTCCCGTGCAGCAGCATGGAAGCCAGTGTATGCGGGGACGAGTGTCGGGCATTGTTTGCCCGTCATTCGTCCTA
The DNA here is from genome assembly GCF_035609145.1 of Eleutherodactylus coqui. Lineage (NCBI taxonomy): Eukaryota > Metazoa > Chordata > Amphibia > Anura > Eleutherodactylidae > Eleutherodactylus > Eleutherodactylus coqui. Next base: position 394,679,601 of record NC_089837.1, read on the forward strand.
TCTAAATGGACCTTTAGACAGGAGGGGATTTGTTGACTTCTGAAGTCACAGTGTCGGAAAAGGAGGAGGTGAGGCATGACTTATTCTTTATCGTGGATCCAATGCTATCTATATAAAGGTGTTATCTGTCATTATACTCTTGCAGAGATGATAACATGACTAATGAAAAGTTTTCTATAAAGATATGGTAAAACCCTGTAATTCAGCACTGGATATTTAATCCTGTTAACAACAAAGGTATGCAGAAAAGATTTATTTTAACTGACTGTATACAATGTATGGTAATAGCGATTGAAAGCACAGATATCACAGACACAATGACTAATGCTCTTTCATAGATTACCTTTAATATGACCTCACATGAAACAAGAATACATTTAGATAAGTTTGTTTATATAAAGGATTGAAAGGCTCTTCTACCACAATCACTCTGGGAATGCATGGGCTTGTATATCCTTGTTTGCAATACTCAGATGACTGAGAGCATTAAAAAACTGCCCATATTCATGATTTATATAAAATTATGGCACTAATCCCTTCAAAGTTATGCTTGGGGGTCAAAAGTGGAAGCCAACAGATTGTTACAAGGGTCATAATCACCTGGTCCCACTACTACTATGGAACAGTACATTACAAATTTGAATTTGATAACATTTTCTTTTGGCTGTTTCTCAGGGACTGTTCAACAATGGGAGATTCAAGGTATTATGGTCTGGTTTTTGATCTAGCAGTACATTTTTACCTATAGCACCCTGCATTTCCACAACTAATGCTCAGGTGGAAAAACTTGGCTAGCCCTAGGGCAGGTGCCCCTAGCTGGTCTGCAACCAGGAATATGAAACGCACCAAGTGGGAATAGTTTGAAGCATGTTTTCCTTGGACATCAACGAGAAGAAATGTAATGGGAAGTATAACAGGTAACAGGGATCAGGTAGGTTGAGTTATAGACTAGTGAGGAGTTAACTTAAATGTAATTAGACAAGCTGAAGGTCAAGCACAGTAGCAGAGTTCAGAAATAGCTGGCAGAAAATTTGAACAGAATTTAAGAATCTTTAAATGATTCAAGTAATGGTGGTCATACAAACTTGAGTATAGGAAGAAGTCCAAGAGAATAGTCAAGAAAGCCTGGATACAATGATAAAAATGAAGTTCATGTTCGTGTACAAAGCACAAACCAAACTACTGTAGTACACTCCAATAACTGACATTGAGAACAGTGTACTATCACTTTAAAATTTATTTTCTTCACTATGGAGGCGGGGTGGGGCTCTTCCCCCGCCTTTCTCCATTCCATTCACTGTAAGCAGACAGTCATTTAGAACTGAATAACTGCTGTTTACACTTAAAAGCTAGTTGTTCAGTTTTTCTGCATGCAGAAACTGAACAACTCTTGCTCAGTCATTCCGTTGCTACATGCATTTACATGGGAGACTATCGTTAAAATTCCTGTGGAGGCGCAGGAATTTGTACAACTCTGAAAGATAATCATCCCATGTAAATGGCCCATTGGGGTATCATAGCAGTTGGAAGGACTACTACATCTATAAGTATACTCTGGATGTTTTCACTGACTTCCCTCCCATACTCATTACTTGGCTTGGCCAAGTGTGCATGTGTTCTGTCTGGGGAGAGCTGCTTCCAGACAGCTCTGGTGGTCGCTTATTTCCAGAGTATCAAAAAAGTCAGGCATGTCGAAACCTAACTGCCTCATCCTTTTCTCTCCCTCTACATTTGCCTTCAGAGTAGCGATGGGAAGCTCTCATATATATTAGTTGGTCAACTGGTCTCACTGAAATTGACAGGTTTGGCCAACAGTAATCTAAGGGACCTTCCATATTTCTTTTTTCTCTAGGTTCCATTGAGGATCCAAGCCAATAAGGTCTCAGTTTGAATAGCATTCTACTTCTTTTGGAATCTGTGCAGTAGAGAATATTATGGTCGATCATGCTATTCTCTCCATCACAAGTGCCAGAAATGAACGGAAAGCTGTTGAAATGTAATGTTACTAATTTCAGTTTGAGCAATGATAGTTTACTGTTTTGTCCCAGGGGTTTTGTCTAAATTTCATTTTTGGGGATTCAGATTAGAACCCAGGATGGGAATGTAGACTAAAAATTTACTTGAGCTTTAATTGGCCTTTATCCTGTAACTAATCAAACAGTGCTGGGAATGCAGACCAGGGTCCACTTGTTTTTTATACATTCTGCTCTGCCTTTTTTGTAGTATTTATGTAGCGTATGTGTATACACTGAATCTATGTATGTAGTGATTGGTTTATAGGTGGATTGATATACAGTTTGACCAAAACCTGTTTTATGTCTCTTTGAAGTGTCAGTTATGTTAATTTCAGAACTAGATGGATTAGACATATTTATATAATAAAAGTAAGGAAATATAAATCATATTCCTGCATATCTCTCTTTTGTATTATATTAGCAATCAATTTTTTTCACATATATTTTTCATTCAGTAATTTGATATATGTAGCTGACCACTTTAAGCAAAAATCTATATAGAGAAGTTAGCCAAAAAGTACTCAAGACAGATTTTCAATTTTCTAGATATAGATTTTCAAACCACATACTTCTAAATGAATCTCTTTAGTAACCCAGGAGATAGAGATAAGCAATTTAAAAAGAAAATAATATAATTCAGTTTGCATGTTTAAAGTGCATCTTAACAAAAGAGTTTTGTTTTCATCTTTATAATAGTTTTTTTCTCTCTCCTTAGCTTTCATACATACATAGTAACATTGTATGTTAGGCTGAATCAAGACAATGTCCATCTAGTTCAGCCTGTTTCAACCCCCACATTGTTGGTCCAGAGGAAGGCAAAAAAAAAACAAGCAGCCATTTAGCTCATTTGGAGGAAAACAATTCCTTCCTAACTCCATAATAGCAGCCAGAGTAATCCCTGGATCAATATTTGAGATCATCAACCCTACTGGTCACCTAATGTCTATATCCTGTAATATCATAGTGTTCTAGAAAGACTTCTAGTCCCCTTTTAAACTCCTCAATAGATTTTGCCATCAGCACATCCTCAGGCAGAGAATTCCACAGTCTCACTGCTCTTACAGTAAAGAACCCCTGTCTGTGTTGGTGATGAAACCTGCTTTCTTCTAGACGTAGAGGATGCCCTCTTGTTACCGTCACAGTCCTGAGTATAAACAGATCATGGGAGAGGTCCTTGTATTATCCCCGAATGTATTTATACGTAGTTATTTGATCGCCCTTTAACTGTCTTTTTTCCAGGGTTAATTAACTCAATTTGGATAGCCTCTCTGGGTATTCCAGTCCCCTCATTCCATGTATTAGTTTAGTCGCTCTTCTTTGAATCCTCTCTAGTACTGTAACATCTTTCCTGAGCACCGGTTTCCAGAACTGTGCGCAGTATTCCATGTGGGACCTGACAAGTGCCTTATATAGTGTGAGAATAATGTTCTTGTCCATAACCCCTATACCTCTGTTAATGCCCCCCAAGAATTTGTTTGCTTTTGGAGCAGCTAACTTGCATTGATTGCTCCAGTTAAATCTACAATCTACTAGTACCCCCAGGTCTTTTTCCATATTACTTTTCCCTAGCTGTACCCCATTTAATGTATATTGGTGACATCCGTTTCTCCTGTCCATGTGCATAACCTTAGATTTATCAACATTGAACTTCATTTGCCATTTTTCTACCCAAGCCCCAGTTTATCTAGGTCCTTTTGTAGCCGTACATTGTCCTCCTTTATGGTCCAGACAAATGGCTGGTTGTGGGTGAGTGCCAGATGAGAGTTAAGAAAATGGTGTTGCTTTTTTCTATGTAATAGTTCTGTTTTGTGACTAGTGGAAATATATTAATTATAAAAGGGTTAGAAATAAGCAATGTAAGGCCTCAGTCAGACGAGCATGTTTTTTGCAGGCCTATGTGTTAAAAAAAAATTGTGTCTGTTTTTTAGAGGTGCAAAATACCCTCACCTGTGTGCCTAGAATACGTGCCTGTATGGTCAATGTTGCGTGTAAAGACATTGTGTGATGTTACAAAGGTGACAGGGGAAAAGGAGACTCCTAGAGGGTTCTGTTAGTACTGTGACCAATGAGAGGCAGTGCTTAGCTTTCATTCTTCAATGGCTCAGCGCTGTCTCTGATTGGTCACAGTGCTCAGCCAAACAGAGCCAGCACTTTCTGGATGTGTGAATTTTTTAATCCCTGGCCACCGGAATACACAAGAAGACTGCCGGGGACAGGAAGAAGAGCTGGACAGCGCTTCTAGGTGAGTTACCTTTTATTTATTTATTTTTTCCTACAGCTAGCGATGATTTTCAAGGTAGGGCTAATATTTCAAGCCCCCCCCCCCCCCCCGCAAAAAAAAACCCCATCACTGCAGGGGTTGCCTTCATCCCATCGCTTTCAATGGGGCGGCAGCAGCGCCCGCCCCATTGAAAGCAATGGGACAGCATTGTGGTCCTCTGCCACAGCTGTGACAGATTTTTTTTTTTGTCCACGTGGGGACTCCCCTTCTCAGTGAACACTTCTACAGGCACAGCTGCTCCAGTGATTAGGCATATGAAACTTTACCCATTGAAGGCCTGAACACACTATTTTGTGCACATGAAAAAAAGCACGGAGCTTCAGTCACGCGCATTTTGTACATTCAGGCCTTAGTCAGACGGGCGATTTTTCGCGCAATTTGCGCATGCGCATGCGTCCGGCGATTTTATAAAACCATTGCTTTGTAATGGTATCGGACACATGAGCGCTTTTTATGCGCTCGTCCGATAAATTATAGAACAAAAAATCGCAGATCGCACCTATCTGCGATTCCTGTTCTCTTCTCTATATGCGCTCAATGGGGCCGGCGGCAGCAGCGCCGACCCCATTGAGAACATATAGAAGACAAATCATTCTTCTCTGCCACACTGTAACAGCTGTGACAGAGAAGAACGATGTTTGCCCATTGAATTCAATGGAGCGGCAATACAGCCGCTCCATTGAAAGCAATGGGCTGCCGGCGTGCGCGGGTTGAATTGCCGGGAAGGGGTTAAATATATAAACCCTTCCCTGCAATGCATTCTAAAATGTGTTAAAATAAAAAAAAATTGTATACTCACCTTTCCGCTGCAGCCGGAGTCCAGCCGCGGCCGCTGTCAGTTCTCCTGAACTGCTTCTTGGCACTATTCAGCCGGCGGGGCTTTAAAATCCCCGCCTGCTGAATGATCTGCCTCTGATTGGTCACAGCCCTGACCAATCAGAGGCTGAAAACACTCACACACCCATTCATGAATTCATGAATGGGTGAGTGAGTGCTGCCTCTCAGCGCTGAGCCAATCAGGGGCAGGTCTGACTCACATCCATTCATGAATGGGTGTGAGTGAGGCATGCCTCTGATTGGCTCAGCGCTGAGCCAATCAGGGGGCAGGTCTGACTGACACCCCCTTCACACCCACTGCAGGACTGCCACGCGGAGCTCCGGCTGCCGGGAGAAGGTGAGTATACAATTTTTTTTTATTTTAACACATTTTAGGATGGATTGCAGGGAAGGGCTTATATATTTAAGCCCTTACCGACAATTCATCCCGGGCTCGCCCGCAGCGCATTGCTTTCAATGGAGATGGCTGTATTGCCGTATCCATTGAATGCAATGCGCTGGACAGCTCCGGTCCGTTTCTAATGAAACGCGGCTAGGAGCAGATTTTCGGGCGATTTGCGGGCGACTTGCGTGCAGCGGTCACGCGATTTGTGGATGCGCATCCGTCATGCGATCCGCAAATCGCGCGAAAAATCGCCCGTCTGACTAAGACCTTAGGGAGCGCATTTTGTTTACGCACATAGGTGTGCAAAAAAACATGCTCGTGTGACTGAGGCCTAAAATAGTATTCCCATCTGGGTCTCCAACTTCATCCAACCTGTAGTAGGTTTTGGGGAAAAAAAGCTGGACTATTATTTGCAATAATACTATCAGATTATTAAATAAAGGTTACAGTAAATATGAATACATTGGCTCTCATTACATCCTGCATATGAAAGGTGCTTTTTTATACAGTTTTAGACATTTATAACAAAGTGGGTTGATCATTTTACTCGTCTGAAATAATCAGTGTCACCTCAAGGTGAGAAACAACAGTCACTCTGGTATTTGAACTCTTTTTAATAAACATCTGTTTAGAAATGAAGGTGAAATGTATTTTTGAGTCTATTGAACATCTTTATGTAATATGTTTTAATACTGAATTATGATTGAAATCATATGGTCCTTGAGAGCAATTTTGCTTAAATGAAAGAAGCAGCAGAGCTAAGCTTTTCTCAGACTATAAGTTAATGTGCTTCATATACAATAAATTATTCTTCCACCTTGGTAAAAGTTGTGGATTTTTGTTTTATGGAATATAGAAGAAATTTAAAAATGTTTAAAAAGCAATATTAGAAGCTTTTAAAAGAGCTGATTTCATATCTCCTGTCCGACTTCTTGTTACACGTGTGGCAGATTTGTCGCAGAAATGTATGCGTCTATCACATTCATCTGAATAGGGCTTGCAGAAATTCATGTACATGTTGCAAAAACAGCTGCAATCAGTAAAACAGAACTGATGTTTAGTTATTTTCTAAGAAATTTCTAAAACCAATCTCCTGTATTTGAATATACCGTAAGGGTTCATATGTACTCCATGTATACAGAACAATATATTTTGGAGGTATTCTCCAATAGATATACATTATAATGAATATAGTATTAATTTCTATGGATGCCACAGTCTATGGATGCAACGTAGAACTTGCACAGAGCTATAATATTGTAGTGTGCATGAGGCCTATAGCTGTAGAAGAAATATAAAAGTTGAACTTATACAAAAGTCACAAAATTTTGCACAAACATGTATTGGCACAAAAATTTGCACCATTTTCTTTTTTCCTTTCCTTTGTGTGCCAGGCCTGCCATTTTTCCAGAAAGTGGATGGGGCTTGTCAGGAGAGGCATGGTCATTCAAGACTAACACATTTATGTATGAGGGCATGCTGATAAGTCTTAGGCTTTGTGTTCTTTGTTTGTTTCTATGGTAACGAATGTTACATCACATGAAAGCCTTATGTGTCTAATATATGTTTTCAAAATTTTGTGTTTGTAGCTTAAGGCAACAGTGGGGGCGTGCAGGAAAACAGAATGGCGGAAACTAAGGCAATATTCACCGCAAAAGAGAGCGGAGGAGTGATAAAATTCTTGTTTCTGTAAGGAAAGTCCGCAAAGGATACTCATGATGATATGACACAGACATTGGGGGATCAATGCCCTTCATATTCTACAGTTAAGAACTGGGTTGCCAAATTAAAATGGGCCACTTCAGCACCAATGATGAGGAACGTCCTGGACGACCAAGAGAGGTTGTTGTTCTGGAGATCGTCGATGCTGTGCACAACCTCATACTGGAGAATTGGCCTATTTCAGCTAAAGGAATAGCAGACATCATGGGGATTTCTTGTGAACGTGATTGTGTCATTATCCATGAACATTTGAACATGAAGAAGCTATCTATAAAGTGGGTCCCCAAATGTTTGACAACAGATCAGAAAAGCATGCAAGTAAATACTTCCTGGTCCATTTGTCAGCATTTCCAGATGGATAAGAACTTCCTGGATCGACTGGTCACTATGGATGAGACCTGGATTTATTTGTATGACCCTGAAACCAAGGAGCAGTCAAAAGAGTGGAGGGACAGTGTTTCTCCTCGCCCAAAGAAGTTCAGGGTGCAAAAATCAGCCACTAAGATGATGGCATCTGTGTTCTGGGATAAGGAGGGTGTGCTGCTAGTGGACTACCTTCAATATGGTTCTACCATCAATGCAAGGTATTACATTGAACTTTTGGACCAATTGAAGGCAGCTCTGAAGGGCAAAAGATGCGGCAAGCTGTCCAAAGTAATCTTGTTCCTACAAGACAACGCCTCCGCTCACACTGCACAAGTGACCACGACAAAACTGGTGGAGCTAGGCTTCCAGTTGGTTGAGCACCCACCTTATCCACCAGATCTTGCTTCCTCTGACTTTCATCTGTTTCCAAACCTGAAGAAACACCTCAAGGGTACCAAATTTCACATCATTTCTGATGACGTGGCTGCTACAGATGACTGGTTTGAGACACAACCCAAATCTTTCTTTTTGCAAGGGTTACAAAACTTGGAATGCAGATATAAGAAGTGTGTTGACATCAGTGGAGAATATATGGAATAAATGTAAAGTTTCATCTTCCTATCTCTTTTCTTTCTGGGTAAAGCCAAAGACTTATCAGCAGCCCCTCGTATAATGTATACCAGAAGTTGTGATGAGCGATTAGTGGAATAATCAGTTCATGTTGGGATTGGGATAGCCGATTCCGACTCCCATTGATGAAGCTGATGGTTGGAGAAATGTGTCAAAGGAGGTGTCCCCCTTTCTTGTCACCTTCCCTGCCATGTTGAGTAATGGAGGACTGGCCAGACAGTTGGGAGATTGGTATCCCTCCTTCCTCCTCCTCCTATACATCATTGTCCCTGGAGCCCTATATCATCTGTTCCAGCAGTCAGACAGCAAAGATGGTCATACTGATCAGTGCATCAACACAACTGACCATCTTGGTTGTTTCCTCAAAGCAGGCTAAAATGGCACAGACATCTTTGACCTGCAGCCACTCTACAGTTGATTGACTTTTATACAGTAACTTATAACAGCATACATCATCTAATACTCAATGATTGCTCTGTGTTGCTGGCTTAGCCTCTGCAACATATGCAATGTGGAATTCTAATATTTAGACACATCACAGATGAGACGATTGGACGGTAGCTCAAGCTTTCATTGCTCCTCCGCTAGGTGAGAGTTGGGAAGGTGTGAACACTGAAAGTGCAAGCACAGTTTCATTGCCATTTGTTGCCAGGTTTCTCCTACAGTTACGGTTGATCACACTGAGCCCCAACATTTTAGAAAAAGGAGATTCTTCAAAACAGACTCTTTGAAAATGGCTTACATTAAAGCTATGATTAATTTATTATTACTAGCCATCACCACCATTGCTTTAAAAGTATGCAATCAAGTACTAAAGGCTGGTTTAGACATAACAATTATCGCTCAAAAAATCTTTTGAGCGATTTTCGAGCGATAATCGTTGTGTTCTTTAAGCACAAGGTGATCGCTCAAACGTTAAGTGATCACCTTGCGTTCCGAGCGGAGGATGCAGAAGACAAGTGGGGGTGTCTCCACTTGTCTTCTGCATCCAGCTGTTCCCTGCTCGCAGCGCCTGGCTGTCATACAGCCGGGCACTCTGTGCAGAGGATGCAGAAGACAAGTGGGGTGTCCCCACTTGTCTTCTGCATCCAGCTGTTCTCTGCTCGGAGCGTCCGGCATTTATACAGCTGAGCCCTCCGAGCAAAGTATGGAGAACACAGCTGAGCCGCTCTGTTCTTCATACCCCACCTGTCAGTACAGCTGAAACAATAGTATCCCACTGTGAACTCCTGATTAGAGATGAGTGAGTATACTTGATAAGGGCAATTGCTCGAACGAGCATTGCCCTTAGCGAGTACCTGCCCGCTCGGGAGGAAAGATTTGGCTGCCTGCGGCGGGTGGGGAGCTGCGGGGGAGAGCGGGGAGCAACGGAGGGGAGATCTCTCTCTCTCCCTCTCTCCCCCCTGCTCCCCCCTGCTGACTGACGCAACTTACCTGTCACCCGCGCCAGCAGCCGAACCTTCTCTGCCGAGCAGGGAGAAACTCGCTAAGGACAATGCTCGATCGAGCAATTGTCCTTAGCGAGTATACTCGCTCATCTCTACTCCTGATAACTGATTGCTGATCTTTCAGCATGCTGAAGGATCAGCGATCAGCGACCGCTTAACAAAAACTGCACGATGTCAGTGCAGTTAGACACAATGATTATCGCTCAAAAGATGGCTTTGAGCAATTTTTAAGCGAAAATCGTTGCGTCTAAAAGAGCCTTTACTTCTAACTTGTGGGCAGTGTCTTTTATATAGCCTGTTTACCAATGTTTATTTTCCTGATTATTGGCACATGTAACTGTGCTAATGATCAGTAAACACTCATTCACTGGCTGATCGTCTCATTTAGTTAGCTTACAAATACTCACTGCTAGGCTGCATATCACCCTGTATAAACATAGAGATGTGCAGTTGACCATTGATTGCTGTATGAGGTAGAACGAGTGTAACAACTATTTATCTCCATATTGCAGATCATCAACCTGTATAAATATAATAATGCTGATTGTCGTTCAGTATTCGTTACAACGAGAAGATGTTAAAGAACCCCAATAATGTGTAAAACGAGCCATTGTTTTTTGATGACTAGTAGAAGTGGCAATTAGTAACACCCACTCATACAGTATGCAGTACTTGCAAACCTATGTATACACTGTTAAAGGTAGAAAGCAAATAATAAATATAAAATGCAATAATAATGCGACAGGCCACAAGCTTTCTTTACCGCTACTTTAAAATGACTAAGTGCATTCTTATGCCTATGAGAAAACTCAACAAAGTTATTTCTGTAAATGAAAAATACACTAAAATACACTAAAATAGCCTGCTCTTTAGCACCATTCTGCTTCCATTTCATTTTCCCATATATACAACCTTTATTTAGAACAACATCCAAACTGAAATATTCGTCCAGCAATGCTCTAAAATTAGATGACTTTTCTCCGAATGCCCATTTATAGTAGACGTTGGAATGCAACAAGTCATTTTGACTTACATTTTTATTCCTAGATACCTGAAGGAAAATTAATGTAGAACTCGTGTAATCCTCAGGCCTCAGTCACACGGGCGCATTGGCACCTGTACACCGGCGCCGATGCGCCCGTGTGACTGACACCAGCAGACGTACGTACCTGCAGACGGCCATCTCGCTGCAGTGCTGGAGGAACGAACATGTGACCGGCTTCATTGCCGGTCATGTGTTCTTTCCTCCAGCGCTGCAGAGAGACGGCCGTCTGCAGGTACGTACGTTTTCTTCCTGCAGTCACACGGGCGCATCAGCGCTGGTGTACGGGTGCCGATGCGCCCGTGTGACTGAGGCCTAAGGATGAAGCCGGTCACATGTTGTTTCCTCCAGCGCTGCAGAGAGACGGCCGTCTGCAGGTATGTCCGTCTGCTGGTGTCAGTCAGACGGGCGCATCGGCGCCGATGTACGGGTGCTGATGCGCCCGTGTGACTGAGGCCTCAAAGTGTTATCCATGAATTGCTATTTTAAGCAATACATTTAAGAATCTTAGACATTCTTTCTTCGTTGCAACTCAGTCACTGTAGGAGTGACCGCTGAGACACGGTATAGGAAATACAGAAACAACTAGAAAGTGTGTTGATGGGGTAACCACAGAGGCCTTTTGGGTGGAGGGCCCAATTTTGAACGCAGGAACTTTTTAGATTGTCATAGTTATTAGTAGAACTGTGGCATGTTTGTAACAGTGATTGGATCAGGCAAGGTTTCTATCAAGAAACCATAGGCCCCCATATCAAAAACACCTTATGTCTTTTGCTGCTATCTTTCATCTCAAAGTGATCTGCATTTATTTCCCCACTCTTTCCTTTCATCATACACAGTCTCATTAACTGTACCATACCTCATTGGAATGAAGAGCATAGTTTGGTCCTTAAGGATGCTGTACATAGGCCAACAATTGTGAACAAATGTTTGTAAGAATGTTCAATTGTCTCATTTGTGCTGCCAGAAAAATTGCCATTGTTGCCAGCTAGAGATGAGCGAACGTACTCGTCCGAGCTTGATACTCGTTCGAGTATTAGCGTGTTCGAGATGCTCGTTACTCGAGATGAGTACCACGCGATGTTCGAGTTACTTTCACTTTCATCTCTGAGACGTTAGCGCGCTTTTCTGGCCAATAGAAAGACAGGGAAGGCATTGCGACGTTCAAGCCCTATACCACCCCCCTGCAGTGAGTGGCTGGCGAGATCAGGTGTCACCCGAGTATATAAATCGGCCCCTCCCGCGGCTCGCCACAGATGCATTCTGACATAGTTCAGGGACAGTGCTGCTGGTGCCGGAGCTGCTATAGGGAGAGCGTTAGGAGTTATTTTAGGCTTCAAGAACCCCAACGGTCCTTCTTAGGGCCACATCTAACCGTGTGCAGTAGTGTGGAGGCTGCTTTTTGCAGTGTTGCACATTTTTTTTTTTTTGTATATCGGCCGTGCAGAGCATTGCGCCCTGCAGTAATTATACATAGTCCAGGGCCAGTAGTGGTGGTGAGGCAGGGACAGAAGACATATTTATTGAATATAGGCAGTGGGCCTTTCCAAAAACATTTGGGGAAAAAAATCTATTTGGGCTGCCTGTGACTGTCCTCAGTGTACTGGGTCTGTGCTGGGGGTAGTTGACCTAATTCATACGCAGCCAGCTAAGTGTTACAGCAGGCTTGCGCAAAATTATTTCCTGGCTCTGTGTTGGCTGTTACATCACCGCTGTATTCCAGTCCACAGTGCAACAGTCTGCAGTTATTTTACATACTCCAGGGCCAGTAGTGGTGAGGCAGGGACGGAAGACATATTTATTGAATATAGGCAGTGGGCCTTTCCAAAAACATTTGGGAAAAAAAATCTATTTGGGCTGCCTGTGACTGTCCTCAGTGTACTGGGTCTGTGCTGGGTGTAGTTGTCCTAATTCATACGCAGCCAGCTAAGTGTTACAGCAGGCTTGCGCAAAATTATTTCCTGGCTCTGCTGTGCGTTCCGTAAGCAAAGTCAGCCTCCAACCACAGGCCAATAAGAGGCACATTTAATTACAGCGTTCTATTTCTGCACTACTGGTAATACAGCCTGCTGAGGGGTAGGGGTAGGCCTAGAGGACGTGGACGCGGGCGAGGACGTGAAGGCCCAAGTCAGGGTGTGGGCACAGGCCGAGCCAGTGCGGTGGCCAGGTGTAGAGGCAGGGCCAGACCGAATAATCCACCAACTGTTTCCAAAGCGCCCCCTTGCGCCATGCCACCCTGCAGACGTCAAGGTGCTCTACGGTGTGGCAGTTTTTCACAGAGATGCCTGACGACCGACGAACAGTGGTGTGCAACCTTTGACGCGCCAAGATCGGCTGGGGAGCCACCACCACCAGCATGCGCAGGCATATGATGGCCAAGCACCCCACAAGGTGGGACAAAGGCCGTTCACCACCTCCGGTTTGCACCACTGCCTCTCCCCCTGTGCCCCAACCTACCACTGAGATCCAACCCCCTCTGAGGACACAGGCACTACCGTCTCCTGGCCTGCACCCATACCCTCACCTCCGCTGTCCTCGGCCCCATCCAGCAATGTCTCTCAGCGCAGCGTCCAGACGTCGCTAGCGCCACTGTTTGAGCGCAAGCGCAAGTATGACGCCACGCACCCGCACGCTCAAGCGTTAAACGTGCACATTGCCAAATTGATCAGCCTGGAGATGCTGCCGTATAGGGTTGTGGAAACGGAGGCTTTCAAAAGCACGATGGCGGCGGCGGCCCCGCGCTACTCGGTTCCCAGTTGCCACTACTTTTCCCGATGTGCCGTCCCAGCCCTGCACGACCACGTCTCCCGCAACATTGTACGCGCCCTCACCAACGCGGTTACTGCCAAGGTCCACTTAACAACGGACACGTGGACAAGCACAGGCGGGCAGGGCCACTATATCTCCCTGACGGCACATTGTGTGAATTTAGTGGAGGCTGGGACCGAGTCAGAGCCTGGGACCGCTCATGTCCTACCCACCCACAGAATTGCGGGCCCCAGCTCGGTGGTGGTATCTGCGGCGGTGTATGCTTCCTCCACTAAACCACCCTCCTCCTCCTCCTCCTCCTCCAACGCAACCTCTGTCTCGCAATCAAGATGTGTCAGCAGCAGCACATCGCCAGCAGTCGCTGTCGCGTGGCGTGGCAGCACAGCGGTGGGCAAGCGTCAGCAGGCCGTGCTGAAACTACTCAGCTTAGGAGAGAAGAGGCACATGGCCCACGAACTGCTGCAGGGTCTGACAGAGCAGACCGACCGCTGGCTTGCGCCGCTGAGCCTCCAACCGGGCATGGTCATGTGTGACAACGGCCGTAACCTGGTGGCGGCTCTGCAGCTCGGCAGCCTCACGCACATGCCATGCCTGGCCCATGTCTTTAATTTGGTGGTTCAGCGCTTTCTGAAAAGCTACCCACACTTGTCCTACCTGATCGGAAAGGTGCGCCGGGTCAGCGCACATTTCCGCAACTCCAAGACGGACGCTGCCACCCTGCGGACCCTGCAACATCGGTTTAATCTGCCAGTGCACCGACTGCTGTGCGACGTGCCCACACAGTGGAACTCTACGCTCCACATGTTGGCCAGGCTCTATGAGCAGCGTAGAGCTATAGTGGAATACCAACTCCAACATGGGCGGCGCAGTGGGAGTCAGCCTCGTGAATTCTTTACAGAAGAGTGGGCCTGGTTGGCAGACATCTGCCAGGTCCTTGGAAACTTTGAGGAGTCTACCCAGATGGTGAGCGGGGATGCTGCAATCATTAGCGTCACCATTCCTCTGCTATGCCTCTTGAGAAGTTCCCTGCAAAGCATAAAGGCAGACGCTTTGCGCTCGGAAACGGAGGCGGGGGAAGACAGTATGTCGCTGGATAGTCAGAGCACCCTCATGTCTATATCTCAGCGCGTTGAGGAGGAGGGGGAGGAGCATGAGGTGGAGGGGGAAGAGACAGATTGGCCCACTGCTGAGGGTACCCATGCTGCTTGCCTGTCATCCTTTCAGCGTGTATGGCCGGAGGAGGAGGAGGAGGATCCTGAAAGTGATCTTCCTAGTGAGGACAGCCATGTGTTGCGTACAGGTACCCTGGCACACATGGCTGACTTCATGTTAGGATGCCTTTCTCGTGACCCTCGCGTTACACGCATTCTGGCCACTACTGATTACTGGGTGTACACACTGCTCGACCCACGGTATAAGGAGAACCTTTCCACTCTCATTCCCGAAGAGGAAAGGGGTTCGAGAATGATGCTATACCACAGGGCGCTGGTGGACAAACTGATGGTAAAATTCCCATCCGACAGCGCTAGTGGCAGAAGGCGCAGTTCCGAGGGCCAGGTAGCAGGGGAGGCGCAGAGATCAGGCAGCATGTTCAGCGCAGGCAGGGGAACATTCTCCAAGGCCTTTGCCAGCTTTATGGCTCCCCAGCAAGACTGTGTCACTGCTCCCCAGTCAAGGCTGAGTTGGCGGGAGCACTGTAAAAGGATGTAGTACGTTGCCGATCGCACGACCGTCCTCGGTGACGCCTCTTTCCCCTACAACTACTGGGTGTCGAAGCTGGACACGTGGCCTGAACTCGCGCTGTATGCCCTGGAGGTGCTTGCTTGTCCTGCGGCTAGCGTCTTGTCAGAGAGGGTGTTTAGTGCGGCTGGGGGAATCATCACGGATAAGCGTACCCGCCTGTCAACCGACAGTGCCGACAGGCTTACACTCATCAAGATGAACAAAGCCTGGATTTCCCCAGACTTCTCTTCTTCACCAGTGGACAGCAGCGATACCTAAGCAATACGTAGGCTGCACCCGCAAATGGAAGCATCGTTCTCTATCACCATCAAAAACGGGGACATTTTTGCTTCATCAATCTGTGTATAATATTTCTCCTCCTCCTCCTCGTCACGTGCCGATTCCAGCCAATCAGGAGGCTGGAACCGGCACACGTCATGGGGCGGAGCTACGCGATGACGCGTGCAAGGGGCGGAGCCAAAACGCTGATGCTGCCGAGCGGAGCCGAAGGGAGAAGACCCATCTGCGCAAGCGCGTCTAAAAAAGCAAGAAGACACCGAAATTAGACGGAACCATGGCGACGGGGACGCTAGCAACGGAGCAGGTAAGTGAATAACTTCTGTATGGCTCATATTTAATGCACGATGTATATTACAAAGTGCATTAATATGGCCATACAGAAGTGTATAACCCCACTTGATTTCGCGAGACAACCCCTTTAAATACAGGCATTATGTAGAATAACAGTTTATGTACTGTCATGGTAAGAATTTCTAGAGTTCTTTTACTAGCAAAATCTGTGTGTATAAATGGCCAACTCTAATGCTGGCCAAGCACATAGGATGGAAATCAGTTGATTTGGTCAATACTGACCATTTGGGCTGACCAATGTTTTAAAAATTTTCACAAAATGGTCTGATAAAAATATGACCTTTCATGTTGAATTTTTTTTGTTCATTGTCAGGGGAAAATCAATATATATTATTATGTAACTTGGTTAATATTGGTACCAAGTGCTAAGCCAGGCAACGGTCAAGACAGAGCGACCAAAGCAATGCAAAAATTAAAACTGTGCATTGTTTGTGTGTCCGGGTCTACAAACTTTCTGCCAATATGAAGTGTATTTAGCATGACTGCTTTCTGCTTATTATTATTAGTTTTGTTTAGAGATGAGCGAGCACCAAAATGCTCGGGTGCTCGTTACTCGAGACGAAATTTTCGCGATGCTCGAGGGTTCGTTTCGAGTAACGAACCCCATTGAAGTCAATGGGCGACCCGAGCATTTTTGTATATCACCGATGCTCGCTAAGGTTTCCATTTGTGAAAATCTGGGCAATTCAAGAAAGTGATGGGAACGACACAGAAACGGATAGGGGAGGCGAGGGGCTACATGTTGGGCTGCATCTCAAGTTCCCAGGTCCCACTATTAAGCCACAATAGCAGCAAGAGTGGGCCCCCCCCAACAACTTTTACATCTGAAAAGCCCTCATTAGCAATGCATACCTTAGCTAAGCACCACACTACCTCCAACAAAGCACAATCACTGCCTGCATGACACTCTGCTGCCACTTCTCCTGGGTTACATGCTGCCCAACCCCCCCCCCCCCCCACGACCCAGTGTCCACAGCGCACACCAAACTGTCCCTGCCCAGCCTTCAGCTGCCCTCATGCCACGCCACCCTCATGTCTATTTATAAGTGCGTCTGCCACAGGAAAAGCAGGCACACACTGCAGAGGGTTGGCACGGCTAGGCAGCGACCCTCTTTAAAAGGGGCGGGGCGATATCCCACAATGCTGTACAGAAGCAATGAGAAATCCAATCCTGTGCCACCTCCATCTGGAGCTGCACACGTGGGCATAGCAATGGGGAACCTATGTGCCACACACTATTCATTCTGTCAAGGTGTCTGCACGCCCCAGTCAGACCGCAGTTTTTTATAAATAGTCACAGGCAGGTACAACTCCGCAATGGGAATTCCGTGTGCACCCACAGCATGGGTGGCTCCCTGGAACCCACCGGCGGTACATAAAAATATCCCATTGCAGTGCCCATCACAGCTGAGGTAGTAATGTCATGTTTAATGCAGGTGGGCTTCGGCCCACACTGCATGCCCCAGTCAGACTGGGGTTCTTTTGAAGTGGAAACAGATGCCTTTACAACTCCCTGTGGACCCACAGAATGGGTGGGTGCCAGGAAGCCACCGGCGGTACATAAATATATCCCATTGCATTGCCCAACACAGCTGAGGTAGTAATGTCATGTTTAATGCAGGTGGGCTTCGGCCCACACTGCATGCCCCAGTCAGACTGGGGTTCTTTAGAAGTGGAAACAGATGCATTTACAACTCCCTGTGGACCCACAGCATGGGTGGCTCCCTGGAACCCACTGGCGGTACATAAATATATCCCATTGCATTGCCCAACACAGCTGAGGTAGTAATGTCATGTTTAATGCAGGTGGGCTTCGACCCACACTGCATGCCCCAGTCAGACTGGGGTTCTTTACAAGTGGAAACAGATGCATTTACAACTCCCTGTGGACCCACAGCATGGGTGGGTGCCAGGAAGCCACCGGCGGTACATAAATATATCCCATTGCAGTGCCCATCACAGCTGAGGTAGTAATGTCATGTTTAATGCAGGTGGGCTTCGGCCCACACTGCATGCCCCAGTCAGACTGGGGTTCTTTAGAAGTGGAAACAGATGCATTTACAACTCCCTGTGGACCCACAGCATGGGTGGCTCCCTGGAACCCACCAGCGGTACATAAAAATATCCCATTGCATTGCCCAACACAGCGGATGTAACGTCAGCTGTAATGCAGGTGGGCTAAAAATTCATTTGATTACACTGTAGGCGAGGGCCCACAAAAATTGCTGTATCAACAGTACTAATGTACATCAGAAAAATTGGCCATGGCCAACCCAGAGGGCAGGTGAAACCCATTAATCGCTTTGGTTAATGTGGCTTAATTGGTAACTAGGCCAGGAGGCAGCCCAGTTAAAATAAAAATTGGTGGAGGTGAAAGTTTCAACGCTTTAATGAGCATTGAAACGTATAAAAATTGTTTAGAAAAATTATACGACTGAGCCTTGTGGGCCTAAGAAAAATTGCCCGTTCGGCGTATTTATGTGAGGTTTCAGGAGGAGGAGCAGGAGGAGGAGGAATATTATACACAGATTGATGAAGCGAAAAGGTCCCCGTTTTTGATGGGGATACAGAACTATGCTTCCATCCGCGGGTGCAGCCTACCTATTGCTTAGGTATCGCTGCTGTCCGCTGGTGGAGAAGAGAAGTCTGGGGAAATCCAGGCTTTGTTCATCTTGATGAGTGTTAGCCTGTCGGCACTGTCGGTTGACAGGCGGGTACGCTTATCTGTGATGATTCCCCCAGCCGCACTAAACACCCTCTCTGACAAGACGCTAGCCGCAGGACAAGCAAGCACCTCCAGGGCATACAGCGTGAGTTCAGGCCACGTGTCCAGCTTCGACACCCAGTAGTTGTAGGGGGCAGAGGCGTCACGGAGGACGGTCGTGCGATCGGCTACGTACTCCCTCACCATCCTTTTACAGTGCTCCCGCCAACTCAGCCTTGACTGGGGAGCAGTGACACAGTCTTGCTGGGGAGCCATAAAGCTGTCAAGGGCCTTAAAGAGTGTTGGCCTGCCTGTGCTGTACATGTTGCCTGATCTCCGCGCCTCCCCTGCTACCTGGCCCTCGGAACTGCGCCTTCGGCCACTAGCGCTGTCGTATGGGAATTTTACCATCAGTTTGTCCGCCAGGGTCCTGTGGTATAGCAACACTCTCGAACCCCTTTCCTCTTCAGGTATGAGAGTGGAAAGGTTCTCCTTATACCGTGGGTATAAGCAGTGTGTACATCCAGTAATCCGTAGTGGCCAGAATGCGTGTAACGCGAGGGTCACGAGAAAGGCATCCTAACATGAAGTCAGCCATGTGTGCCAGGGTACCTGTACGCAACACATGGCTGTCCTCACTAGGAAGATCACTTTCAGGATCCTCCTCCTCCTCCTCCTCCTCAGGCCATACACGCTGAAAGGATGACAGGCCAGCAGCATGTGTACCCTCACCAGTGGGCCAAGCTGTCTCTTCCCCCTCCTCCTCATGCTCCTCCTCCTCACCACGCTGAGATATAGACAGGAGGGTGCTCTGACTATCCAGCGACATACTGTCTTCCCCCAGCTCTGTTTCCGAGTGCAAAGCGTCTGCCTTTATGCTTTGCAGGGAACTTCTCAAGAGGCATAAAAGAGGAATGGTGACGCTAATGATTGCAGCATCGCTGCTCACCACCTGGGTAGACTCCTCAAAGTTTCGAAGGACCTGGCAGATGTCTGCCAACCAGGCCCACTCTTCTGAAAATAATAGAGGAGGCTGACTCCCACTGCGCCGCCCATGTTGGAGTTGGTATTCCACTATAGCTCTACGCTGCTCATAGAGCCTGGCCAACATGTGGAGCGTAGAGTTCCACCGTGTGGGCACGTCGCAGAGCAGTCGGTGCACTGGCAGATTAAACCGATGTTGCAGGGTGCGCAGGGTGGCAGCGTCCGTGTGGGACTTGCGGAAATATGCGCAGAGCCGGCGCACCTTTCCGAGCAGGTCTGACAAGCGTGGGTAGCTTTTCAGAAAGCGCTGAACCACCAAATTAAAGACGTGGGCCAGGCATGGCACGTGCGTGAGGCTGCCGAGCTGCAGAGCCGCCACCAGGTTACGGCCGTTGTCACACACGACCATGCCCGGTTGGAGGCTCAGCGGCGCAAGCCAGCGGTCAGTCTGCTCTGTCAGACCCTGCAGCAGTTCGTGGGCCGTGTGCCTCCTATCTCCTAAGCTGAGTAGTTTCAGCACGGCCTGCTGACGCTTGCTGACTGCTGCCGACGTGCTGCTGCTGACACATCTTGATTGCGAGACAGAGGTTGCGTTGGAGGAAGAGGAGGAGGAGGAGGAGGGTGGTTTAGTGGAGGAAGCATACACCGCCACAGATACCACCACCGAGCTGTGGCCCGCAATTCTGGGGGTGGGTAGGACGTGAGCGGTCCCAGGCTCTGACTCTGTCCCAGCCTCCACTAAATTCACCCAATGTGCCGTCAGGGAGATATAGTGGCCCTGCCCGCCTGTGCTTGTCCACGTGTCCGTTGTTAAGTGGACCTTGGCAGTAACCGCGTTGGTGAGGGCGCGTACAATGTTGCGGGAGACGTGGTCGTGCAGGGCTGGGACGGCACATCGGGAAAAGTAGTGGCGACTGGGAAGTAGCGCGGGGCCGCCGCCGCCATCATACTTTTGAAGGACTCCGTTTCCACAACCCTATACGGCAGCATCTCCAGGTTGATAAATTTGGCTACGTGCACGTTTAACGCTTGAGCGTGCGGGTGCGTGGCGGCGTACTTGCGCTTGCGCTCAAACACTTGCGCTAGCGACGGCTGGACGCTGCGCTGACAGACATTGCTGGATGGGGCCGAGGACAGCGGAGGTGAGGGTGTGGGTGCAGGCCAGGAGACAGTAGTGCCTGTGTCCTCAGAGCGGGGTTGGATCTCAGTGGCAGGTTGGGGCACAGGGGGAGAGGCAGCAGTGCAAACCGGAGGCGGTGAACGGCCTTCGTCCCACCTTGTGGGGTGCTTGGCCATCATATGTCTGCGCATGCTGGTGGTGGTGAGGCTGCTGGTGGTGGCTCCCCGGCTTATCTTGGCACGACAAAGGTTGCACACCACTGTTCGTCGGTCGTCTGCACTCTCAGTGAAAAACTGCCAGACCTTTGAGCACCTCGGCCTCTGCAGGGTGGCATGGCGCGAGGGGGCGCTTTGGGAAACAGTTGGTGGATTATTCGGTCTGGCCCTGCCTCTACCCCTGGACACCGCACTGCCTCTTGCAACCTGCCCTGCTGCTGCCCTTGCCTCCCCCTCTGAAGACCTGTCCTCATTAGGCGTAGCAAACCAGGTGGGGTCAGTCACCTCATTGTCCTGCTGCTCTTCTTCAGAATCCTCGGTGCGCTCCTCCCTCGGACTTAATGCCCTTACTACTACCTCACTGATAGACAACTGTGTCTCATCGTCATCGGCCTCCTCACCCACTGAAAGGTCTTGAGACAGTTGCCGGAAGTCCCCAGCCTCATCCCCCGGACCCCGGGAACTTTCGAATGATTGGGCATCCATCACGATAAACTCCTCTGGTGGGAGAGGAACCACTGCTGCCCAATCTGAGCAGGGGCCCGAGAACAGTTCCTGGGAGTCTGCCCGCTCCTCAGAATGTCTCATTTTCATGGAGTGAGGAGGCTGGGAGGAAGGAGGAGCAGCAGCCAGAGGATTCTGAGTTGCAGCAGTGGACGGCGCAGAACTCTGGGTGGATGATAGGTTGCTGGAAGCACTTTCTGCCATCCACAACAGGACCTGCTCACACTGCTCATTTTCTAATAAAGGTCTACCGCGTGGACCCATTAAATGTGCTATGAATGTGGGGATGCCAGAAACGTGCCTCTCTCCTAATCCCGCAGCAGTCGGCTGCGATACACCTGGATCAGGAGCTCGGCCTGTACCCACACCTGGACTAGGGCCTCCGCGTCCTCGGCCGCGCCCACGTCCTCTAGGTCTACCCCTACCCCTCAGCATGCTGTATTACCAGGAATGCAGAAACACAACACTGTAATTAAATGTGCCGCTTATTGGCCTGTGGTTGGAGGCTGAGTTCGCTTACGGAACGCCAGGAAATAATTTGGCGCAAGCCTGCTGTAACACTTAGCTGGCTGCGTATTTATTTGGAGAAATACTACCCCCAGCAGACACGGACCCAGAACACTGAGCAGAGTGACAGGGAGGCCAAATAGATTTTTTCCAAATATTTTTTTCAAAAGGACCACTGCGTATATTCAATCTATAATATATGTCTTCTGGCCCTGCCTACACAATTCTGTCCCTGGACTGTGTGACGGAACTGCAGTGTTGCACTGTTATTAACTGCAACAGACCGGTGATTTCAGAGCCAGGAAATAATTTGGCGCAAGCCTGCTGTAACACTTAACTGGCTGCGTATTTATTTGGAGAAATACTACCCCCAGCAGACACGGACCCAGAACACTGAGCAGAGTGACAGGCAGGCCAAATAGATTTTTTCCAAATATTTTTTTCAAAAGGACCACTGCGTATATTCAATCTATAATATGTCTTCTGGCCCTGCCTACACAATTCTGTCCCTGGACTGTGTGACGGAACTGCAGTGCTGCACTGTTATTAACTGCAACAGACCGGTGATTTCAGAGCCAGGAAATAATTTGGCGCAAGCCTGCTGTAACACTTAGCTGGCTGCGTATTTATTTGGAGAACTACTACCCCCAGCAGACACAGACCCAGAACACTGAGCAGAGTGACAGGCAGGCCAAATAGATTTTTTTCAAATATTTTTTTCTAAAGGACCACTGCGTATATTCAATCTATAATATATGTCTTCTGGCCCTGCCTACACAATTCTATCCCTGGAGTATTACTGCAGGGCGCAATGCTCTGCACGGCCGATATACCAAAAAAAAAAATGTGCAACACTGCTAAAAGCAGCCTCCACACTACTGCACACGGTTAGATGTGGCCCTAAGAAGGACCTTGGGGTTCTTGAAGCCTACAATAACTCCTAACGCTCTCCCTGCCTCCACACTTCTGTCCCTGGACTATTACTGCAGGGCGCAATGCTCTGCACGGCCGATATACCAAAAAAAAAAAAAATGTGCAACACTGCTAAAAGCAGCCTCCACACTACTGCACACGGTTAGATGTGGCCCTAAGAAGGACCGTTGGGGTTCTTGAAGCCTACACTAACTCCCAACACTCTCCCTACAGCAGCTCCAACACGATACCACTGTCCCTCAGCTATCTCACAACGCATCTGAGGCGAGCCGCGGGAGGGGCCGATTTTTATACTCGGGTGACACCTGATCTCCCCAGCCACTCACTGCAGGGGGGTGGTATAGGGCTTGAACGTCGCAGGGGGAAGTTGTAATGCCTTCCCTGTCTTTCAATTGGCCAGAAAAGCGCGCTAACGTCTCAGAGAGGAAAGTGAAAGTAACCCGAACATCGCGTGGTACTCGTCACGAGTAACGAGCATCTCGAACACGCTAATACTCGAACGAGTATCAAGCTCGGACGAGTACGTTCGCTCATCTCTAGTTTTGTTATATTTTATTTACACATGTATGGCCGATTACTGCTGATCATTTTCTACTTTGTGCAAGTGCTTTGCACTGTATTTCTTTAAAAAAATATATAATGTACCAGTTTAGCCTGACATGTTGCTGGTGGGATCATTCGTACAAATAATCTGACTGAAGATTGAACCACCGATAATTTTGTATATGTACTCGTATATTAAGGTGGCCCTTATTTTTCAGCTTTCTAAAAGGATTAGCTCACCCTATGTCGTTCCAATCAACAAAAAAACAATCTGTGCAAAATTTTAGCTCAATCTGAAAACTGCGAGGCGACCCTTATCGACTACGAAGTTTTAAATTTTTGACGGAAATTCATTTTTTCAGAAAAAAATATGTTTATAGTTACTTTATTTATAATCACTAGTAAGCAATAGTAATGGAAATCAATGCGAGTTTTCATTAATTTAATTAGCATTGCTAAATTAAGCTTCACTAGAATTGATTTAACATACAATTATGTTATGCAATTTGCATATTACATAGAATAGTAGAGTTGGAAGGGACCTCCAGGGTCATCTGGTCCAACCCCCTGCTCCGTACAGGATCATTAAGTTATCTCAGACAGATGTTTGTCCAGCCTTTGCACAATAACATTGCATGCAGTACTTTTCCTGTGTTAGGCCTCAGTCAGACGGGCGTTTTTTGTCGCGGATCGCACGATGGATGCACATCCGCAAATCGCGTGACCGGGGCCGAAAAATCGCCGGAAAAATCTGCTCCTAGCCGTGTTTCCTTTGAAACGGGCCGGAGCAGTGCAGCGCTGTCCAGCCCATTGAATTCAATGGAGCCGGAAATACAACAATCTAACAAAGTGTTAGATTTTAATTGCTTATTTCCAAGGGTCAAATAGAAATCAGATGAGAGATTATTTTACTAACATATATTATTATAAGCATTTCTGCCGGCCGTGGCTGAACTCCGTCTGCGGGGACAAGGTGAGTATATATATTTTTTTAATTTTTACACATTTTTGGATGATTTTCAGGGAAGGGCTTATATTTTTAAGCCCTTCCCGAAAATTCATCCCACGCTCGCCGGCAGCCCATTGCTTTCAATCCGGCTCCATTGAATTCAATGGGCAAACATCATTCTTCTTTGCCACAGCTGTTACAGCTGTGGCAGAGGAGAATGATTTGTCTAGTATATGTTCCCAATGGGGTCGGCGCTGCTGCCGCCGGCCCCATTGAGCGCATATACAGAACACAAGGAATCGCAGATAGGTGCGATCTGCGATTTCTGTTCTATAATTTATCGGACAAGCGCATAAAAAGCGCTCATGTGTCCGATACCATTGCAAAGCAATGGTTCTATAAAATCGCCGATCGCATGCACAAATCGCGCGAAAAATCGCCCGTGTGACCGAGGCCTTAAAAGTAACGTTGCACAGAAACGGAATGGACACTGCCAGGAAAAAAAAGGATTTATGAAGAAATGGAACAACATTTCGCTACTCATCAGTTTGCTACATTAGGAACTAATGTTTCAACATCAAGCCGGCAAAGCAGTGATGCTGGTGAGGACAGTAATCATTTGTTTGTCATCATTCAGCAAATATCAGCAACAGTTCCAGCAACTCCAGGTACATTGCAGTTTTTTCCTACCCGTCTCTCTAAAGTTTTTGACAGGTGCAAAATCACTGATAGAAATGGGGTTTACATATTAATGGCTGCTGTAGAAGCTTTTGGGCATGATACTGAAAACCTGGTAATAAATCGCACTTCTTTTCAACACCTTAGAGAACAATTTAGAGAAGCGAGACACACGGAAACTCAGCACAAATTTAACCTAAGCAACAGGCAAGAATTAATGTTGCACTGGGATGGGAAGCTGCTCTCAGCACTCACAAGTGTTGAAAAGGTTGATAGAATGGCAAAAATAGTAACTTTTCAAGGCAAAGGTCAATTGTTGGGATTTCAGGGACTCCCAACATCTTCAGGAGAGGAGCAAGCCATGGCTGTTTTTAAACAATTGCTGGGGTAGACTGGATGTTTTCACATAAATTTCTCTATGAAGAAAAAAAGAAAATGTTCGAGATAGGGAAGCGTATACTAAATGGAATTAATTAAGGTGTATACTGTGTTCCACCTTCAAGGCGTGTAGGGGTCGCCTAGCAATTGTCCAATGAAGCTGAAGTTCTGCACAGCCCGATTTTTTGTTGATTGGAACAGAATTAGGGGGTGGGAGCAGCAAAAGTATAATTTGGAAAATTACCTATAGCTAAGGGCCACCCTAATATTTATATATATATATATATATATATATATATATACATATATATATATATATATATATATATATATATATACTAGCTGATATACCCGGCTTCGCCCGAGTTAATTTGGTACTGGTGTTTATCTGGTGTTCACACGGAAAATCTTATGAAGTCGTGGTTACTTTAGAGATACTGAGGAAAAACATATGTTCACCATTTTGCATAGTTCTCTGCGTTACCCAGAAAACACCACGTGGAGGTAACCATGCGACGTTTCCATCATATAAAATGACATCAGGAAGTGAGAGAATTAGATTACGTACATAAAATTTGGACACTAATTCTTTTGTGCTTAGAATTGAATAATCGAGTTGGGACCTATTAACTTTTCATATTTATGACACAATCAATGCTTGTGCCAAATTTCATGTTTCTATGACATTGGAAAGTGAGAGATTTGGATTATGTACGTAAAATTTGGACGCTAATTCTTTTGCGCATAGAATTGAATAATGGAGTTGGGACCCATTATCTTTCCCTATTTCTGACATAATCAATGCTCATACCAAATTTCCCGTTTCTATGACACCGGAAAGTGAGAAAATTACATTCAGTACGTAAAATTTGGACGCTAATTCTTTTGCGCATAGAATTGAATAATTGAGTTGGGACCCATTAGCTTTTCCTATTTATGACATAATCAATGCTCGTGCCAAATTTCCCGTTTCTATGACACCGGAAAGTGAGAAAATTAGATTCCGTACGTAAAATTTGGACGCTAATTCTTTTGCGCATAGAATTGAATAATGGAGTTGGGACCCATTAGCTTTTACTATTTATGACATAATCAATGCTCGTGCCAAATTTCCTGTTTCTATGACACCGGAAAGTGAAAAAATTACATTCCGCACGTAAAATTTGGACGCTAATTCTTTTGCGCATAGAATTGAATAATGGAGTTGGGACCCATTAGCTTTTCCTATTTATGACATAATCAATGCTCGTGCCAAATTTCCCATTTCTATGACACCGGAAAGTGAAAAAATTAGATTCTGTACGTAAAATTTGGACGCTAATTCTTTTGCGCATAGAATTGAATAATGAAGTTGGGACCCATTAGCGTTTCCTATTTATGACATAATCAATGGTCGTGCCAAATTTCCCGTTTCTATGACACCGGAAAGTGAGAGAATTACATTCCACACGTAAAATTTCGACGCCAATTCTTTTGCGCTAGAATTGAATAATCGAGTT
Source organism: Eleutherodactylus coqui (assembly GCF_035609145.1). Lineage (NCBI taxonomy): Eukaryota > Metazoa > Chordata > Amphibia > Anura > Eleutherodactylidae > Eleutherodactylus > Eleutherodactylus coqui. The sequence continues at coordinate 394,706,483 of NC_089837.1, forward strand.
GGGACCCATTAGCTTTTCCTATTTATGACATAATCAATGCTCATGCCAAATTTCCCGTTTCTATGACACCGGAAAGTGAGAAAATTACATTCCGCACGTAAAATTTGGACGCTAATTCTTTTGCGCATAGAATTGAATAATCGAGTTGGGACCCATTAGCTTTTCCTATTTATGACATAATCAATGCTCGTACCAAATTTACCGTTTCTATGACACCGGAATGTGAGAAAATTAGATTCCGTACGTAAAATTTGGACGCTAATTCTTTTGTGCATAGAATTGAATAATGGAGTTGGGACCCATTAGCTTTTACTATTTATGACATAATCAATGCTTGTGCCAAATTTCCTGTTTCTATGACACTGGAAAGTGAAGAAATTAGATTCCGTACGTAAAATTTGGACGCTAATTCTTTTGCGCATAGAATTAAATAATCGAGTTGGGACCCATTCGCTTTTCCTACTTATGACATAATGCTCGTGCCAAATTTCCCGTTTCTATGACACCGGAAAGTGAGAAAATTACATTCCGCACGTAAAATTTCGACGCCAATTCTTTTGCACATAGAATTGAATAATCGAGTTGGGACCCATTAGCTTTTCCTTTTTATGACATAATCAATGCTCGTGCCAAATTTCACGTTTCTATGACATTGGGAAGTGAGAGATTTAGATTATGTACGTAAAATTTTGACGCCAATTCTTTTGCACATAGAATTGAATAATCGAGTTGGGACCCAATTTATTTTCCTATTTTGGAGATAATCTATGCTTGCGCCAAATTTCATGTTTCTACGACATCGGGAAGTTGGAGAACTTTTGGCGAGTCAGTCAGTCAGTCAGTGAGTCAGTGAGTCAGTGAGTCAGTGAGGGCTTTCAGCTTTATATATATAGATATAGCCAGCTTAATGAATTTTCTTGAAAATGAATAGATTGACTGCCTAAATGGAATCAGAATCTTCAGGCTAACCCATCCTGAGTTTACAATCCTTTCCAATTTTACAAAATATTGTTACTCTCACGCAGTATGGTTTATTTTCTATGTCTAGACTTGGTGGAAATTCTTGACATTTTACCTTAATCAATAAATAACTGAAAACGTTGTTATATTGGAGAAACTAAATTTGTCCCCATTTATAAAAAAATAATGTTAGTCTTATCATGAAATTGTGACCAGTTTATGCAGAACAACTTTTTTGTATGGATCATAGTTACATGGTGATATTTCTTATATTATCCATGCACAATGTACAGCAAAAATAGTGTGGGGCCATCTTAGGTAGAAAGATTTATGTCATGTGAAATAGATTTATATGAAACCAGGTGTTTCATCCTGAGTTGGGAGATTTGTCTGCTGTTCTCGAAAGCTGCTGAAACCACATTTCTCTTACCAGTACAGAATGCTTAAAAGAATCAGAAACCTGCCAAAATAGAGACTGTTTTGCAACTTTCTAGAATGGCAGAGATAGCTTTCATCCAGGGAAAACATCCTTATCTCCGTTTCGGGATAGAACCCCTGGATGAAATCTCAATATGGTGTGACCCTACCCTAAAGACAAAAGCATTATAGGAATGATACATTCATTGCTAACCAGAAAAATTACATTTGGAAGTTTTCGGAGCATACAGCCCCTTCATCAAGCATATAACCATTACTGATAAAAGGGCCTCATTGCTGAAGCTTATAAATATAATTGTTCTAGTTAGCCAATAAAGGTAGAAGGCCAATAAAGGCACTCCTATAAAACTTTTGCCTTTTCTATACTAAAGTATTTAATATCACATGACTAGAGATGAGCGAACACCAAAATGTTCGGGTGTCCGTTATTCGAAACGAACTTCCCGCGATGTTCGAGGGTTCGTTTCGAATAACGAACCCCATTGAAGTCAATGGGCGACCAGAACATTTTTGTATTTCGCCGATGCTCGCTAAGGTTTTCATGTGTGAAAATCTGGGCAATTCAAGAAAGTGATGGGAACGACACAGCAACGGATAGGGCAGGCGAGGGGCTACATGTTGGGCTGCATCTCAAGTTCACAGGTCCCACTATTAAGCCAGAATACCGGCAAGAGTGGGCCCCCCCCCCAACAACTTTTACTTCTGAAAAGCCATCATTAGCATGGCATACCTTTGCTAAGCACCACACTACCTCCAACAAAGCACAATCACCGCCTGCATGACACTCCACTGCCACTTCTACTGGGTTACATGCTGCCTAACCGCCCCCCCCCCCCCACAGCGCACACCAAAGTGTCCGTGCGCAGCCTTCAGCTGCCCTCATGCCACACCACCCTCATGTCTATTTAGAAGTGCGTCTGCCATGACGAGGGACCGCAGGCACACACTGCACAGGGTTGGCACGGCTAGGCAGCGACCCTCTTTAAAAGGGGCGGGGCGATAGCCCACAATGCTGTACAGAAGCAATGAGAAATAGAATCCTGTGCCACCGCCATCAGGAGCTGCACACGTGGGCATAGCAATGGGGAACCTATGTGCCACACACTATTCATTCTGTCAAGGTGTCTGCATGCCCCAGTTAGACCGGGCTTTTTAATTCATAGACACAGGCAGGTACAACTCCCTATTGTGAAGTCCCTGTCGACCGACAGCATGGGTGGCTCCCTGGAACCCACCGGCGGTACACAAAAATATCCCATTGCATTGCCCAACACAGCTGAGGTAGTAATGTCGTGCGTAATACAGGTGGGCTTCGGCCCACACTGCATGCCCCAGTCAGACTGGGGTTCTTCACAAGTGGAAACAGATGCATTTATAATTCCCTGTGGACCCACAGCCTGGGTGGGTGCCAGGAAGCCACCGGCGGTACATAAATATATCCCATTGCATTGCCCAACACAGCTGAGGTAACGTCAGCTGGAATGCAGGTGGGCTAAAAATTAATTTGATTACACTGTAGGCGAGGGCCCACAAAAATTGCTGTATCAACAGTACTAATGTACATCCCAAAAATTGGCCATGGCCAGCCAAGAGGGCAGGTGAAACCCATTAATCGCTTTGGTTAATGTGGCTTAAGTGGTAACTAGGCCTGGAGGCAGCCCAGTGTAACGAAAAATTGGTTCAAGTTACAGTTCCAACGCTTTTAAGCGCATTGAAACTTTTAAAAATTGTTTAGAAAAATTATTTGAGTGAGCCTTGTGGCCCTAAGAAAAATTGCCCGTTCAGCGTGATTACGTGAGGTTTCAGGAGGAGTAGCAGGAGGAGGAGGAGGGTGCTTTAGTGGAGGAAGCATACACCTCCGCAGATACAACCACCGAGCTGGTGCCCGCAATTCTGGGGGTGGGTAGGACGTGAGCGGTCCCAGGCTCTGACTCTGTCCCAGCCTCCACTAAATTCACCCAATGTGCCGTCAGGGAGATGTAGTGGCCCTGCCAGCCTGTGCTTGTCCACGTGTCCGTTGTTAAGTGGACCGTGGCAGTAACCGCGTTGGTAAGGGCGCGTACAATGTTGCGGGAGACGTGGTCGTGCAGGGCTGGGACGGCACATCGGGAAAAGTAGTGGCGACTGGGAACTGAGTAGCGCGGGGCCGCCGCCTCCATGATACTTTTGAAGGACTCCGTTTCCACAACCCTATACGGCAGCATCTCAAGGCTGATGAATTTTGCTATGCGGACGGTTAACGCTTGAGCGTGCGGGTGCGTGGCGGCGTACTTGCGCTTGCGCTCAAACACTTGCGCAAGCGACGGCTGGACGGTGCGCTGAACTACACTGGTGGATGGGGCCGAGGACAGTGGAGGTGAGGGTGTGGGTGCAGGCCATGAGGCGGTAGTGCCTGTTTCCTGAGAGGGGGGTTGGATAGCAGTGTCAGGTTGGGGCACAGGGGGAGAGGCAGCGGTGCAAACCGGAGGTGGTGAACGGCCTTTGTCCCACCTTGTGGGGTGCTTGGCCATCATATGTCTGCGCATGCTGGTGGTGCTGAGGCTGTTGGTGTTGGCTCCCCGGCTGAGCTTTGCGCGACAAAGGTTGCACACCACTGCTCGTCGGTCGTCAGGCGTCTCTGTGAAAAACTCCCAGACCTTAGAGCACCTCGGCCTCTGCAGGGTGGCATGGCGCGAGGGTGCGCTTTGGGAAACAGTTGGTGGATTATTCGGTCTGGCCCTGCCTCTACCCCTGGACACCGCACTGCCTCTTGCAACCTGCCCTGCTGCTGCCCCTGCCTCCCCCTCTGAAGACCTGTCCTGAGTAGGCGTTGCAAACCAGGTGGGGTCAGTCACCTCATCGTCCTGCTGCTCTTCCTCAGAATCCTCTGTGCGCTCCTCCCTCGCACTTACTGCCCTCACTACTACCTGACTGCAAGACAACTGTGTCTCATCGTCATCGTCCTGCTCACCCACAGAAAGTTCTTGAGACAGTTTGCGGAAGTCCCCAGCCTCATCCCCCGGACCCCGGGAACTTTGCAATGGTTGGGCATCAGTGACGATAAACTCCTCTGCTGGGAGAGGAACCACTGCTGCCCAATCTGAGCAGGGGCCAGAGAACAGTTCCTGGGAGTGTTCCCGCTCCTGAGCAGGTGTCATTGTAGTGGAGTGAGGAGGCTGGGAGGAAGGAGGAGCAGCAGACAGAGGATTCTGATTTGCAGCAGTGGACGGCGCAGAACTGCGGTTGGACGATAGGTTGCTCGAAGCACTTTCTGCCATCCAGGACAGGACCTGTTCACACTGCTCATTTTCTAATAACCGTCTCCCGCGTGGACCCATGAATTGTGCGATGACTGTCGGGACGCCAGAAACGTGCCTCTCTACTAATCGCGCCGCAGTCGGCTGCGATACACCTGGATCAGGAGTTTGGCCTGTGCCCACACCCTGACTTGGCCCTCCGCGTCCTCGGCCGCGTCCACGTCCTCTAGGCCTACCCCTACCCCTCAGCATGCTGTATTACCAGTGATTTGATTTCACAGGCAGGAAATAAATTGGCGCAAGACTGCAGGCCAAATATAATTTTTTCCCTTTTTTGAAAACGAAAGGCCCCACTGCCTCTAGTGAATGAATAATCTAAGTTTAATAACAGTGCTGTGGCCCTGCTAATGTGGCACAGAACTTGAGGGTAGCAGAGTTATTATAACTCTGGCAGAGCAGGTATTTTTTTCCCAATTAAGGAAAGCAAATGGCGAAGCCAGGAGTAAAACGTAGCTGGGTGCGTCTGATTTTTAAACGTTGCACACGCAGCCGACACGTGTCCACCGCCCTTAGGACGGACAGAGGCAGGACAAATAGAATTTATTTCAGTTTTTTTCCACCAAAAGGCAGCACTGCGTATATTCAATGAACATGAGAAGTTTAATAACTGTGCTGTGGCCCTGCTAATGTGGCACAGAACTTGAGGGTAGCAGAGTTATTATAACTCTGGCAGAGCAGGTAATTTTTTTCCAAATTAAGGAAAGCAAATGGCGAAGCCAGGAGTAAAACGTAGCTGGGTGCGTCTGATTTTTAAACGTTGCACACGCAGCCGACACGTGTCCACCGCCCTTAGGACGGACAGAGGCAGGACAAATAGAATTTTTTTCAGTTTTTTTCCACCAAAAGGCAGCACTGCATATATTCAATGAACATGAGAAGTTTAATAACTGTGCTGTGGCCCTGCTAATGTGGCACAGAACTTGAGGGTAGCAGAGTTATTATAACTCTGGCAGAGCAGGTATTTTTTACCCAATTAAGGAAAGCAAATGGCGAAGCCAGGAGTAAAACGTAGCTGGGTGCGTCTGATTTTTAAACGTTGCACACGCAGCCGACACGTGTCCACCGCCCTTAGGACGGACAGCGGCAGGACAAATAGAATTTTTTTCAGTTTTTTTCCACCAAAAGGCAGCACTGCATATATTCAATGAACATGAGAAGTTTAATAACTGTGCTGTGGCCCTGCTAATGTGGCACAGAACTTGAGGGTAGCAGAGTTATTAACTCTGGCAGAGCAGGTATTTTTTTTCCCAATTAAGGAAAGCAAATGGCGAAGCCAGCAGTAAACCGTAGCTGGGTGCGTCTGATTTTTAAACGTTGCACACGCAGCCGACACGTGTCCACAGCCCTTAGGACGGACAGAGGCAGGTCAAATAGAAAATTTTTTACTTGTTTTACAAGCAAAAGGCCGCACTGCGTATATTCAATGAATAATAACTGTGTTGTGGCCCTGCCTACACAATTCTTTCCCTGCAGTATCAATGGAGGGTGCAATGCTCTGCAGAGGCGATTTTGAGAAGAAAAAAAATATGCAGCACAGCTAACAGCAGCCAGCACAGTACTGCACACGGTTAAACACTCTCCCTGCCTATGCAACACTTCTGTCCCTAATGCCGGGTGCAACGCTCTGCAGAGGCGATTTTGAGAGAAAAAAAAATTGCCACTGCTAACAGCAGCCAACACACAGCTATCAGTGGCCCTAATAAGGACCTTTGGGGGGTCTTGAAGCCTACACTAACTACCAATTCTTTCCCTACAGCAGCTCCGGTACAAACAGCACTGTCCCTCATCTAACTCACCAGGCATCTGAGGCGAGCCGCGGGAGGGGCCGACTTTTATATTAGGCGGACACCTGATCTCGCCAGCCACTCACAGCAGGGGGGTGGTATAGGGCTGGAACAACACAGGAGGAAGTTGTAATGCCTTCCCTGTCTTTCAATTGGCCAGAAAAGCGCGCTAACGTCTCAGGGAAGGAAGTGAAAGTAACCCGAACACCGCATGGTGTTTGTTACGAATAACGAACATCCCGAACACCCTAATATCCGCACGGATATCAAGTTCGGACGAACACGTTCGCTCATCTCTACACATTACCAATTCATCAAACTGCAATAGTATAAGCTAAAGAGAATAATGTTGTGATAGCTAATACTACGGTATGAGCGCCATTATCATCATTTATTTTAATTTAATTGTTAGAGCTTGTCAAGAATAAAAGTATAATACTTGCCTTTAAAATTAAGCTGTTCAAATGAACTACTACAATAAGAGATTGAGGTGCTATTGGATACTGTGGCAAATATAATACTAGATATAAGATGCTACAATATGGCCTGTACACTTGTTCTAGTTTTCAACATCGATCAAGTAGATCATCTCCTTCCTTGTCTATTTACTTGTTTATTCCTTATGACTGTTAATCTCTTCCAAGCCTTAAAATGTTACCTGATCTCATAAACCTCTTAGAAACAAGACATCTTATTCTTCACTTCATTGCCTCCGCTGGTAACAATGTAAGCTACTCATTTAGATGGACAGCTGAGAAACAATATTAAAATTACATTTACCTACTGTATAATAGGCTTTTTATTCCTCTGCTTTAGTGCTTCAGCTATATGAATGAGAATTGTTATCTGAGAATAACAGAGGCAGCCATGTTTCAACACTCCAGCTGGGTTCAAAATGCCAATGGTGATCAATTTTCATCTACAAGTGAAATTGTATGTTTAATTTGGAAAATGTGATCTGCATTTTTGATTTAGTACAGCAGACACACAAACCCTATGTACTCTGAATCATTTTGGAAGCTGCAAATAAAATCCATTATCATGTCAGCCAAGATCTTTAAACTCAGACATTCCCGCTTGTTACAGCCTTCCAAAAAAACATATAAACAGTCCAAAATTGCCAAATTAAACAGAACCCCTAATGAAAAATTATATACTAAGTGAAATATGCAAAAAAGATCTGTCAGGTTGATCTAAATGTTTGAATTGGAAATGAACATATTACAAACAGAAAGCAGACCCACAAATCATGTGGGCACTCTTCTTTTAAGAAAAACACTTATTTTACTTAGAAAGTATTCCTTATTTGAACTTGTAAAGATTGATTAGCTTATCTTTAGAACAAGAAGAATGGTTGGTCTACTCATAGTATAATTATACTGGAAACGTAATTCCAATAACAATGTGTGTGTCACGTAGGCACACTAATTACAGTAAATTGGAGAACTTCTTACATCTGTTAAGGAATAGGCCAGTTTAGTTAACAAGCTAGTACCGGTACCAACTGCTCAATATTTCTGTTCTTTGGCATATAGTTTCAAACTTTTAACAATTAGATGATACCTGTAACACTTTTTAATACTTATGATACTATAGGGTCTCTTCTGGTTTATGTATTTTACTAAAAAGTTGAACTTTTATATTAACTTGTTAACTGCTAGTGACTAGAGATTTAAAGAGAACCTGCTACGTCCTCACAGCACCATAAACTAAGTTATGGTGCTTATAGCAGATGTGACTGGAGCCAGGTGAGGTATTTTTTATACTCACTCGCTACCCAGATTCCTGTGGTGACAGTCCCGAAGATTGCTTATGGCACTGTAAATCCAACTCTTTTCACAGTGCTGTGCATGTGCTCTCCCATACAAGCTTATGGGAGAGCATTGTACTGCATTGTGAAAAGACTGATTTTTTTGTGAGGGAATATTAAAAAAGTAACAGTCTATTAAATACAGGTATGATACACCTTGTAAAGTAAAAGCACTCCTAAACCCTATATATTTCCTAAAAGAAGACACCCTGATAATTGCAGTTCTGATGTGGTGCTGTGCTCATCTTCACATAGCTTTACTACAAACAGGAATTTAAAATAAAATGCACTTAACATGTGTCTAAGGATGGACACCCACTGGCATTTTATTCTCTCTTGCGCTGCGAGGGCAAGTGAAAACACTCACTTCACAGCGCAAGAAAAATGCTGGAATATCGCCAGTGTTTTCAATGGGGCCAGCAGCAGCGCTAGCCCCATGGAAAACATAGGGAGAATACCGTGGACTTCTGCCACAGCTGTTACATCTGTGACAGCTGTGGCAGGAGTTTCCTTCATCCCCGCGGGGATGAAAGAATCCTCTGTCACAGCTGTGACAGCTGTGGCAGAAGTGCAGCATGCTATCCTATTGCTTTCAATGGGGTCGGCGCTGCTGCCAGCCCCATTCAAAAGAAGTGGTTTATGGCAACCCCTGCAGTATGATTTTTGGGGAAGGGCTTGAAATATAAGTCCTTCCCTGAAAAATCATCATTAGCTGGATAAAAAAAAACAGAAAAAATTTACTCACTTTTCCGCTGCTCAGACGAGTCCTCTGGCTGACTCCCCTGCATTGCTGTCCAGCACTTCCAGCACTAATTCATTCATGAATGGCTAAGCACTGGCTGTAATTGGCTGAGCGCTCAGCCAATCAGCACAGCCCTTTTAGGAGGTGGGGATTTTTAAATTCGTTGGCCCCATTGAAAACACTGGCGATATTCCAGCATTTTTCTTGCGCTGCGAGGTGAGTGTTTTCACTTGCTCTCGCAGCGCAAGATAGAATAAAACGCCAGTGGGTGTCCACCCTAAGGGCGCCCACCCACTGGCGTTTTTTTTTCCCTGCGAAATTCGCAGCATTTTTTTCTCTGCAGGGGTCTATGGGACTTGTAATGTTAAAATCACGATCGCGCAAAATCGCGATTTCGCGGTAAATTGCGATTTTGCGCGATCGCGATTTTAACATTACAAGTCCCATAGACCCCTGCAGAGAAAAAAATGCTGCGAATTTCGCAGGGAAAAAAAACGCCAGTGGGTGGGCGCCCTAAGACTCACATTTGATGTTTTCTGGGGAAAATTCTAATGATGATCCATCCTCAGGAAACTTTATTAATAATTGATCGGTTGGAGCCTGCTAACGGAGCCGCAATTACACAGGGTTGGAATGAAAGCAGTGGAAGTCTTTTCATCGACCTCTATGTAGTGGCCGGTGCTTGTAATTGCAAGCGTAGCTCTCATTGAAATAAGTGGAAACCTGCAGTTGCAAGCACCGCCACTACACAGAGGTCAAAGCAGAGACTTGCTGATTTTGCGCAGGACAATATGTAATTATGGCACTGTTGGAAGGTGTACAATCAGCTGACCAGTTGGGGTCCTGACTGACGGACCCCGAACTGATAAACTATTGATGACCTATGCCGAGGATAGGTCATCAATAATATTTCCCCCGGAAAACCCCTTAAAGCAAAGGTTTAGGCCACTTTTAGTCAAACATATTTCAAATCTGTATTTAACCTGTGTTTTGTAGGCTGTAATACAGAGCTAATGAAAGTCTATGAATCTATTTACATGAGTGTATAAAGTACACATGTATATAAAAATACAGCATGAGCTAGTTTAATCCATTTTACGGATGTAATACATCTATTGAGGTTTATCGAGAGGGATTAAAATATGGTTGCATCCATATTGTCATTATATTGCATCAATATTGCATCCTTATTTCCATCTGTATCTGCAATCATTTATATTGTTTTCTATGGGGTAAAATCTGGATCAGCAGCAAATAAAACCAATGAAAGTAAATACAGAAGCAAAAACAGATGAAATATGAATGAGAAACTGATGATATACTCATGCAATTTCAACAGTAATACATCTCTATTATGGACGTTTACAAATACGCTTGTCCGAAAGAGGCCTTACACAGAAAGCAATATAAATATAATAGATCAAGGTGTGAAAAGTTCATATGCAGTGATCCTTCAAGTTACAATTGCCTTAGGATACAATATTTTCAACATACAGTGGTCTTTTCCAGACTATTGTAACTTGAAACAAGACTCAACATGCAGTGCCTCAGACAATCTGGAGTTGTGGCATGTGCACTTCTCAGGAAAATCCCACCACTCAGCATAAGCAATTCCCTGCTAAGCGCCTGTATTACGGATGTGCATACATTAATTAGCTGTGTAGGAACACCCTATGTTCTGCACTGCTCTTTACCAGTGCAAGGATGAGCTCCTCTCTTGGACATTAGGTAAAGGCAGGTTCATTTCATTTTTGGAACATTCTCTGTGCAGTACAGGACCCTGAGAAAACTCCTGTCTGTCCTCATCATAGAAACGATTGATATAGGTTGGTATATGTGGAAGGTTGGAATATGGGCAAGTACGGGTGTAAGTGGGTAAATAATTGACTCAATGAAAGAAAGCAGAGGGTGGTTATTAATGGTACATGCTCTGATTGGGTCACCCTTACTAGTGGGTTACCACAGGGGTTAGTTTTTAATATATTTATTAATGACCTGATAGAAGGACAGTAAAATATCAATATTTGTAGATGATACAAAACTATGTAAAGTAATTAACACAAGAGAGGACAGAATGCAGGTGCAAATGGATCTGGATAAGCCGGGGGTTGGGTAGAAAAGTGGCAAATGAGGTTTAACACTAATAAATGTAAAGGTTATACAAAAGAGCAGGGAAATACATGTCACCATTACACACTAAATGGGAAACCACTGGGTAACACTAACATGGAAAAAGACTTGGGGGTTTGAGTTAACTGTAATCTTAACTGGAGCAACCACTGTTTTGGGCACCAGTACTCAAGTAAGACATAACAGAGCTTGAGTGGGTTCAAAGACGGGCAACCAAGGTAATAAATGGAGTGGGCGGACTACAATACCCAGAGAAGTTATCAAAATTCAACATTTGGGCGTTGGTTGGGGGTGGGAGGGTAATAGGCTGAACTAGATGGACATATGTTTTTTTAACCTAAGATACTATGTTACTATTCTATTTACAGCTTCCAGCAGTTTTCTCTGGCTTGCTTTATCTCTACTAGTCATCTGCTTCATTTTCTTTAATCATCATTTTCTATTAAGGCCCTTTTACATGCAACGATTATCACTCAAATTTAAAAATCCCCGCCTCCTGAAAGCGCTGCCTCTGATTGGCTGAGCGCTGAGACCAATCATCATTGCTGCGCGGGTTCCTTTCATCCCAACGCTGTCAATAGGGCGGCAGCTGTGCCAGGCCCATTGAAAGCAATAGGATAGCATTGCGCTCCTCTGCCACAGCTGTGCCAGCTGTGACAGGGGATTTTTAAATCCCAGCAGGGAGTACCCTTGTTACTGAACACTGTGACAGCACTGTCACAGTGTTCAGTGACAAGGGGACTCCCTGTGGGAATGAAGAAATCCACTGCCATAGCTGTGCAGATGATCACAATCTTCTCCGTATGTTTTCAATGGGGTTGGCGCTGCTGCCGCTGGCCCCATTGACAACAAGGTGAAACCCCTGGATATGACAGCATCCAGGGTTGTCACACCTAAGAAATCCCCTGCTGCAGCTGTCCCAGCCGCAGCAGGGGATAGCAATGGGACTGAACTTTTGTATGTGAATTTTGCCATTGTGTGACTGAAGAACAAGTGCAAAATTACAAACACATCTGCCGCTTCGATCACATGAATTTAATACATGCATTTTGCGAATGCGTTTCCTGCGCCTCAGTGTGTGAAAAAAACTGCTCGTCTGACTGAGACCTTAGAGCACCTTCACATCGGCATATGCCTAATTGTGCACATCCCAGCGCAACGTATTTGCCCTGTGACCGAGTCTTTTTGCCGCTGTATTTTACTGTATGTTTTGCGTCCGCAAAGCATGTGTATTCTTCTGCAGCAGACAGACAAATGGCTATTCAGCACAATGAGTTTCAGATGTGTACTTTTCCCTATGGAATTGCGCAGCATATTGCTCATATCCTTGCTTTTTGTGTGTGCATAGACTTTTTTGGGGACCTTTTCATGCGGATTTGGCAGGGCTTTTCTAGCAGGTCTATTGCAGGATTTAGTGCTTCTCCACAGGACCGAATTTGCACGCATTTTTGTGTACGGAAAAAATCCTGCATGCAATATGCTGAGGATAGAACCCATTGATTTCAATGCACAGGAAAAATGACTTTGATTGGTTTGTTCTCGTGTCCTTCTTTAGTGTGTGCAAAAAAATAGGACCTGCAGGGAGGTGCCCAAATGTGTGCAATACGCAAAAACATGCGCAAAATGTGGCGCAAAACCATGGGAAAAGAACACATCTGAACCTCATTAGGCTAAATAGCTTTTAAATCAGAGGGGAGGGGCTGACACACATAGGCTATAGGCAAGACAGTACAGTTCTTTCTTTTTTTAAATGATTTTATTGGTAGTTTCAATAACATACAAGTATATTTGTAGTTGTGGACGACAGTAATGATTATGAAGCATAGACTATACATTCTTATACAGCAAATGGTCCGTATGTACAGATTTGTTGTGTAGATGTATCTGTAGCCTGTAATGTTTGAATTGTTTTATCAGTAACATTGTTAACATTTGAAACATAAAATAACACTTAACTAGTGTGCACCATATCGATAATTATTGAGCCTTGCGGTTTTGATGGGGGCTGCACAGACAGACGCACAAATCAGCCTCGTTCACTGTGCAAATACGTTGTGCTGAGGCGAACAAACTTGTGCATATGCTTGTCTGAAGCCAACCTTCATGAGATCATGTAGAAATGCAGCAAATATGCAGTCCCATGCCTATTCACTCTGTTGGCAAGAGACAGTAAAGGAAAAATAGTGTCATCAGTTGGGTATTTTTGCCGTTTTTTTTGTGCATGTGAAGAAAATGCAGTGAATGGGCGTGCAAAAAAATGCATATGCACCAAATATGCTTGGATACTCTCAGCAAAAACACCGCATATTTCACAGACCCAAATTCCATATGCCCATGTGAATGAGCCCTAATAAATGAATGCTGAAGCTTTTGCATAGCTGCTATGTGCAGCAATGCCATTTCTTGTCAGGGCTTAGTCACCTGGGCGCATCGGCGCCCGTGTTACTGCAAGAAGGAGACGGCCGCACTTCAGGACGGACGTCTCTCTGCAGCGCCGGAGGAAAGAACATGTGATCGACTTCATTGCCGGTCATGTGTTCTTTCTTCTGCGCTGCGGGGAGTCGTCCGTCCTGAAGTACATCCGTCTTCTTCCTGCAGTAAGGGCTCAGTCACACGGGCGCATCGGCGCCCATGTGACTATAAGCCCTTAGACAATTTAAATAAGTGAAGCCCACTATTTATAATTCTCCCCAAATGGTTTTTCCCATGGAAAATAGTTCCTGGGTTGCAAATATTTATGAATTTTTCCGAAAGAGCATTCTAAAATAAAATGAAGAATCTATTTCTAGGAGTAAATCTATAAGAAACTGAAGCATAATCCAGTGAGAAAATGAATGAACACAAAGGCAAAAATAAGTATATCTATAAATAATATTGTAGAGGGAAATTCCAGTGAAACGACAAGCATTTTATGACACTTACTCTCTTATTATGTTTAATTTACAACACATGTCTCCTCTGTGACCTGACAATTTCACATCATTGTATAATAGATAAGCGTACTGTACAGCACAGATGATCAAAGCTTTGCTGTATGACCTGCTGCATTGCACATTTCAACCAAGTCAAGGTACTAAGTGCTCTCTGTTGCTTGGATACTTCATTATTTATTTATTTGGGCACAGAAATCTATGATCATATGCTGAATATTGTGTTTCAACTATTAAGGTGGCCCTAGCTGAAACTATATTCCGACCGGAAATGTATTCCACATATCTCAGAAATGGAACACTTTTGTCACCATGGTATACTTGCCCACATACAAAGGTGTAATTAAAATGATTTCCCCCAAAAATCAGTACAAATGGGAATTTCTCCGAATTTGAGTAATTGTAATGCACGCCCTATACATTTTGCCATACAGATCTCCATTGCTTCAAAGTGGTTTTGTTTTTTAAATAAACTTGAAGAATATCGCAGTAAGAATTCTTCTCTCTTTTAATATCAAAAATAGATTTAAAATTGCTTTCACACCGAGTTTTGCAGTGTCATTTTGTCATATGCCTTTATCCATAGGCCCCAATTCACCTGATGGAAGTCAAAAGTGTCTGCTGTTGGTCTCTGTCAGGCTGGAATACACTGGTATACATCTTTATGCTATGTGGAAATACTGCAGTCTGCTCTGCTACTCTCGTATAGTAGATGCTTTTACATCCAAGCTGGACACAATTGAGACATTCAAATCTAATGTAAATTTTATGTCCCTAAGGCCTCTTTCACACGGGCTACAAAATTGCGAGATTTTGTAGCGATTAGAGATGAGCGAATGTACTCGTCCGAGCTTGATGCTCGTTCGAGCATTAGGGTGCCCGAGATGCTCGTTGCTCGAGACGAGCACCACGCGGTACTCGATTCAATTCCATTTCCTTCCCTGCATGTTTTGCGCCATTTTCTAGCCAATAGACATGCAGGGAAGGTATTACAACTTCCTCCTGTGACGTGCCAGCCCTATCCCACTTCCCTACAGTGAGTGGCTGGTGAGATCAAGTGACCGCCGAGTACTTAAAGCAGTCCCGCCCGCGGCTTGCCTCAGACACACGCTGGCAGAGATTAGGGAAAGTGCTGATGCTCATTCAGGGATAGTGTTAGTGTAGGTTCCTGTCTTCAAGAACCCCAACGGTCCTTCTTAGGGCCACATCTGACCGTGTGCATTACTGTTGTGGCTGCTGGGAGCAGTTTTGCACAGAAATTTTTTTTTTCATCTTGGACTGTGCACGCTATTACAGCTATAGCGTTCTAAGTCTGCAGTCAATTATACAGAGTATAGGGGCAGTACTGGTGAGGCAGGGACAGTGTTAGTGTAGAATCCTGTCAACAAGTACCCCAACGCTCCTTCTTAGGGCTACCTGTGACCATGTGCATTACTGTTCGGCTGCTGGGAGCAGTTTTGCACAATTTTTTTTTTTTCATCTTATGCTGTGCAGGCTATAGCGTTCTCAGTCTGCAGTCAATTATACAGAGTATAGGGGCAGTACTGGTGAGGCAGGGACAGTGGTAGTGTAGAATCCTGTCAACAAGTACCCCAATGCTCCTTCTTAGCGCTACCTGTGACCGTGTGCATTTTACTGCGTGGCCGCTGGGAGTTGTAGTGGCTCACTGTTACCCAGCTTGGCCTTTTTGCAGCCTTGCGTATAATTTTTTTTCAGACTGCAGTGTGCGTAACATAACCGCTGTCAGCCTCCAACTGCAGGCCAATAATTGCATAATTTTTTTTACTGCTCTGTGCGTCCCGTCAACTTCATGCACAGCGTGCGGCGACAGCCCCTGATAGAGGGAAAGACATATACACGCTATCTAGGCTGTTTGCTTATTCAAAAAAATTTTTTTTTAAACTCCTTCTTAGGGCTACCTGTGACCGTGTGCATTTTACTGCGTGGCCGCTGGGAGTTGTAGTGGCTCACTGTTACCCAGCTAGTCCTTTTTGCAGCCTAGCGTATAATTTTTCGCGGATTGCAGTGTGCGTAACATAACCGCTGTCAGCCTCCAACTGCAGGCCAATAATTGGATAATTTTTTACACCGCTCTGTGCGACCCGTCAACTTCACACACAGCATGCGGCAACAGCCCCTGATAGAGGGAAAGACATATACACGCTATCTAGGCTGTCTGCTTTTTCAAAAAAAATTGAAAAAAACCTCCTTCCTAGGGTTACTTGTGACCGTGTGCATTTTACTGCGTGGCCGCTGGGAGTTGTAGTGGCTCACTATTACCCAGCTAGGCCTTTTTGCAGCCTAGCGTATAATTTTTCGCGGACTGCAGTGTGCGTTACATAACCGCTGTCAGCTTCCAACTGCACGCCAATAATTGCATAATTATTCAGACCGCTCTGTGTCTGCTCTATTCGTAATACACCATGTTGAGGGGTAGGGGTAGGCCTAGAGGACGTGGACGAGGGCGTGGAGGTACAAGTGAGGGTGTGGGCACAGGCCGAGTTCCTAGTCCAGGTGAATCGCAGCTGGCTGCTGCGGGATTAGAAGAGAGGCAAGTTTCTGGGGTCCCCAGTTTCATATCACAATTTTTGGGTCCATGTGGTTGACCTTTATTACAAACTGAGCAGTGTGAGCAGGTCCTGTCATGGATGAAAGAAAATGCATCCAGCAATGTATCGATAACCCAGTCTTCTACACCGTCTACTGCTGCAACTCTGAATCCTCTCGCTGCTGCTCCTCCTTCCTCCCAGCCTCCCCACTCCATGAAAATGACACATTCTGATGAGCAGACAGACTCCCAGGAACTGTTCTCGGGCCCCTCCCTTGATTCGGAAAAAATGGTTACTCTCTCACCTGAGGAGTTTGTTGTGACCGATGCTCAACCTTTGGAAAGTTCCCGGGGTTCGGGTGATGAGGCTGGGGACTTCTGGCAACTGTCTCAAGAGCTTTCAGTGGGTGAGGAGGTCAATGATGAGGAGCACACGGAGGATTCGGAGGAAGAGCCGCTGGACGATGAGGTGACTGACCCCACCTGGTTCGCTAAGCCAACTGAGGAGAGGTCTTCAGAGGGGGAGGCAAGTGCAGCAGCATGACAGGTTGGAAGAGGCAGTGAAGTGGGCAGGGGTAGAGGCAGGGCCAGAGCGAAAACTCCCCCAACTGTTTCCCAAAGCACCCCCTCGCGCCAAGCCACCCTGCAGAGGCCTAGGTCTTCAAAGGTGTGGATGTTTTTCAGTGAGAGCGCGGACAACTGACGAACAGTGGTGTGTAACCTGTGTCACGCCAAGATCAGCCGGGGAGCCACCAGTACCAGCCTCACCACCACCAGCATGTGCAGGCATATGATGGCCAAGCATCCCACAAGGTGGGACGAAGGCCGTTCACCGCCTCCAGGTCGCACCATTGCCTCTCCCCCTGTGCCCCAACCTGCCACTCAGATCCAACCCCCCTCTCAGGACACAGGCACGAGCGCCTCCCGGCCTGTACCCACACCCTCACCTCCGCTGGGCCGCAGCCAGCATGTATTTCCTCTCACATTACCTCAGCAATCCGGGGCACTGCAATGGGATTTCTTTATGTACCGTCTGTGTGTTCCTGCTAGCCACCCATGCTGTGGGTGCACACAGACTTGCCATAGCGAAGTTGTACCTGCCTGACACTTTAAAAAAAAAAACAGAATGTCTAGGGCATGGCGTGTGGACCGCAGCCAACATGTATTTCCTCTCACGTAACCTCAGCTATCCGGGGCACTGCAATGGGATTTCTTTATGTACCGTCTGTGTGTTCCTGCTAGCCACCCATGCTGCGGGTGCACACAGACTTGCCATAGCGGAGTTGTACCTGTCTGTCCCCAAAACACTGAGAGACTTGGGTAGGGTGCAGAGTGCAGATAGTTTACCCCTTGCGTTGTCGATGAGGTATCCGACACCCAAACAGAATGAGCAGTGTGTGGACACATGGAGTCCGCATTGCTATGTCACTCGCAACACCTTGGGCCACGCAAGGTGTTTGCTGGGACAGAGGCTGACCCAGGGCCCGCTCACATACTTCCCACACCGAGTATTGCTGCATTGTGGAGATGTGTAGAAGTGCTGGGCTGGCAGCAGAGTCCCCTTTATGCCCATGTTTGCAGCTCCTGACGGAGGTGGCACAGGATTGGAATGAAGATCGAACGTCAATCAATTATCAATTCTCAACAGCATTGTGGGCTATCGCCCCCCCCCCCCTTTCAGAGAGGGTCACTGCCTGGCCCTGCCAACCCTCTGCAGTGCTTGCCTCCGCTTCCTCCTCATGGCAGACGCACTTATAAATAGACATGAGGGTGGTGTGGCTATGAGGCCAGCGTGTGGCAGGAGGGCAGCTGAAGGCTGCACAGGGACACTTTTTTGCGCTGTGGACACTGAGTCGTGCGGGGGGGTTGGGCAGCATGTAACCCAGGAGAAGAGGCAGCGGTGTGTCCCGCAGGCAGTGATTGTGCTTGGTTGGAGGTAGTGTGGTGCTTAGCTAAGGTGTGCCTTGCTAATGAGGGTTTGTCCGAAGTAAAAATTGTTAGAGGGGGGGGGGGGCACTCTTGCCGCTGTTGTGGCTTAATAGTGGGACCTGGGAACCTGAGATGCAGCCCTGCATGTTCCCCTCGCCTGCCCTATCTGTTTCTGTGTCGTTTCCATCACTTTCGTAGGTTTTGCAGATTTTCACAAATGAAAACCTTAGCGAGCATCGGTCATATACAAAAATGCTGGAGTCGCCCATTGACTTTAATGGGGTTCGTTACTCGAAACGAACTCTCGAGCATCGCGGAAAGCTCAACTCGAGCAACGAGCACCCGAGCATTTTGGTGCTCGCTCATCTCTAGTAGCGATGCGACATTAATACAAAATGCATGTATGTGAAGCTCATGGTTTCCAATGGGTTCTTTCAGGCTACAAAACATCTCATGTGAAAGACCCCATTGGAAACCATTGGCTTCACATACATGCATTTTGTAGCGATGTTGCATTACTACAAAATGTCGCAATTTTGTAGCCCCTGTGAAAGAGACCTAAAGAACGAATATACACTTAAGTACACATGCAGATAGCAGAAAATAGTGCATAAGGAAACCAAAAAGTGGGGAAATAGGGAATCTGACCCTAATCTACTAATGCAAGGAGACCCTACCTGGGGACAACCTCGTTGGTGACAGGGAATTTAGCAGAAGATAGATGTTACTCAATGAAATATATCACAAATGTATAGGGAAATAGAGGTAACACCACTCCAGATTAAGTGACATAGACAGAGAGTACTTATCTGAGCAGCAACACATAACTGGACCATAAGCTATATTGTGGCATACTGGAGGCATCCGGATATCCTCCTGACTGCAAAACACTGCGTGAAAGCACCCTAATAGAACATTAGGTTGGAACAAACACACTTGAAATATTCAAAGTGCTTTATTTTAACTAGTGGCTATTGTTTTATCTGTGACAACATGGCAGAATTCAATAATTCATTAGATGGGGTAAAATGGACACTAAAATGTATAGGTGTACTAGTAATTATTAGGGAATTATAATACCAATGTTTCTGGTGGCCCATCACACACACAGTAGCTTGATTACCACACAAGACAAACACAGATTGGCTCCTCCCACAGCAGTGACATCACCACAGCTGGTGGTCTGTTCTCTAAATACATCACTATTGTTCCCCAGCAGGACTGCTGCTGAAAGAATGCTATGGCGCTGCCCGCAGAAAACTCAGCATGCGGTCCATTTTATGAGGGAGGATGGAATTTAAGCTGAGCTGAACTCAGCGATGGACGAAAAGTGCATGTTAATTGCACGATGGGCACACATTTTGTAGTGCCCCAGTACATACTTTCCTGGCATCCTCCATAACGTCGTACATGTAATGTTTTGTGTTGAAGCACTGTGCAAAATGTCTTGTCATTCTGTTATGTGCATTGCACAGCTGCAGTGTGTGATGGGTTAAATGTCTGCAAAGCATGAGCTGTCTACCTGTAAAAGTATCAAGTTATATGTTGTCACATGGTATGAGAGAGTGTATAAATGTGAGTGCTTGAGAGGGGGAAAAGAGTTCCATCTTCTAGAGCTGCTAGAAAACACAAAGGCCCATGGGGCCACCTTCAGCCCTCATGTTTTGAAGATGGAGGAAGAGGAGAGGTTTCCTGAGTGCAAGAAATTGCATCAAGTGTAAGTGAGCCCCAGAGAAAGAGAGTGAGCAGAGAGAGCAACTACAGACTTTCAAGACCTAGTGCAGAGGTACTCAATTATTTGTTTGTCACTCCCGCGCGTCCTGAAGTCTGGGACCCCTGGTGGAGGTACTCTATAGTCATTATTCACACTCAAGCATCATGAAGTCTGAGTCCTACTGAGTGGGGGTATGCGTCTTTGTCTAGTCACGCACGGGTGGCCTAAAGTCTGGGTCTGCCGTGTGGAGATACTCTAGTCTCTTTAATTCCTGCACTATTCAAACCTGTCATTTGTGCCTTGTATTGCTAAAGCTAAAGTTCCAAATAAAAGTTATTCCAGGCTCTGACTGCACCTGAGGACCTGAGATACTAAACTACTGTCTGCGGCTCCTTTATTTTCATGCGGGGGAGGTACTGGAACGGTGGTGTCACCCGTGACAACTACAACCCCTGTTCCCCAGTTTATTGTCGGGGGTGTCCAGAAGAGGCCCAGCGCTGCCCTGGCCTTGGCTATGTGCGTCCCTCCAGGATGGTTCGTGGTAAATGCCGCCGTGACAAGCCAGCATCTTGCCCTTCCAGCTCTTCAGTGTATGCCATGTGTCCGGGGTTACCCTATGGGACGCTACAATTTACACACAAAAATTATCACTCAAAAGATGGCTTTTGAGCCAATTTTGAGCGATGATCATTGTGTGTAAATGTACCTTAATTCTTTTTGTTCTCTGCTACCCTTATGGAACACAAAAACACAAATTTCATCAGGTAGCTCATAGTATCATATTACTTTTTCTAAACTTCAAATTGGGGTATTCAGGTTGCTTTGTCCTTTCAAAAGTCACCACTAGAATTGGAATAGCCATAGGTATTATTAGAAGGATGCACTTCCTCGTGGAATGACTGTCGAAGGAGATGCAATATTTTGGCTGCTTTCAGTTTTTTAAAGTCACAACCTTTAATAAAGTAATATATTTTACAAAACAATAGTAACAATTACATTAAACACGATTTTACATCAATATGTTTACAAGCAACTTGCCTAAAATCTGTAAACCCAATTGCATTTTCTGATAACTTTCTTAATAGTGGGGGGAATGTTGCATGATGGACAGGATGTAAAATTGAGACATTGAAGATAAAGGAAGGTGTACGTGTCACTGTGCTATCATCTTTATGTGTACTGAAGATCTTATGCATTCTCATTCTTCTCTTCTACCTTGAGAAGTTGACAACTTACAAATGCTGAAAAACTTTCAAACTCATAAATGCATACACTTTAAAAACTAGAGGCATGAAATGCCTCTGAAAGGCTTATCATTGTCTTTCTCCACGGAAAGTGATTTCAAGTAATTAAATATAAGAGTCAATGAAACAGAAAATAGAAAATTGCTAGAATAATTTAAGCATATTCTTCCTTTTGGAAACAAAAATCATCTCTGTTTGTAGGTAATGGAAGTTGACAAGAAGACCTTTGTCATTTCATACACAATACAATTTCTATGTATATCTGTTGTTTTTTTAGGCATAATGATTTACTAGATTGGCTCTAGATTTGACGTGAATGACAGATGTTACTAAGTAATGGAGACGTGGAACAAATTTCTTTAAGAAGGGTTTGTGCCAGATGTTGGATTTTTGAAAGATAAACTTCCTTTGACATTGACTTGTGTTCTAGAACTATGAAAATTATGTATACAGCAAGCATTAAAATAAATCATTCTTCTTTTACACTGCGCGTTATAGATATCAACAGTGCACACATATTAAATGCTTTGCAATATTTTTGTCAGCATGGTATTAGATTCATATCTCAATACAAATCCTTTCAAATGCTTTGGAGTCAGCCAGTTTTGTTTAATTACTTAGAATTAAGTCACATTGCTTTATGAAATCAGCACTTTGTTAATATTTGGTTTGTCATATTAGTCAAAGTTATTTAATGTTTCTGATGATCGCTGTCTAGGAACCGGCAAGCATCTATTATGATAATCTGCACATTTTATGGTTTAATTAGACGTTTAATGCACAACACAAATCTGCATCTATTTTATCAGTATTTCCTATACATTTATATTGCATAAAGTACAGAATTATGATAACAGGCACTATAATGAAAAAGTTGTAATGCTCATTAGAACTTCATAACGATACACGTGTTTTCATCATATTATCCAGGATTTTAAGATTTCATGCAAATGAGCGTATTAGGATTCCATGGATGTTGTAGCTCTGATATGACATGGGAGAACTTCTATGGAAGATTTTTTCAATTGCAGTCCATATGAATTACACGATCCATTAAATGTCATATCTATAGGGCCATTTTCCCATAGAATACTTGTTTTTAGGAGAAAATATCCCCATAATACAGCTCAATAGGGATCACCATGTGGCAGCATAAGGAGTACCTAAAGCCCTTGTAGTATGGAGCCTTGGATCTCTGTGCATATTGCTTTAAGTCCTAAAGAAGCTGCCATTATTGCAGGTGCACATGGGGTTCTTTCCACATGTTAGCATCCTAAGTATTTTTATTCATTTTTCTTCTTTGTACAGATCTTCTTTTTTGCTGTTCTGTGCTTTTTACTTTATGTCATGTTATTGTAACTAATAAGACTATTAATTATGGGAATTTCTATTGCTTTCTTTAGAGTTCTTTCTTGCTATTAACATATATTTAATTGGTTCATCTGCACATATTGTATACTTTTTTGCATGCCTCTGCATGTTATTTTTAACAAATAAATCATAGTCCTGTGGTTGCATTTTTAAAGATTTTTTATTTATTTTTTCATATTTCAGTGTGTAGAGGTTTTGTGTATATCATTTCATTTCCAAAATATTTAATTGATCTTTGGTATGGTAATTGGCTTCCACCTCACTACTAGATATGAACAAGCATGCTCAGATAATGCAGTTACTCGAGCGAGCATCACTCTTTTCGAGCAACCGCATTCTCGTCTGAGCAGGCTTGAGGGGGCGGCGGAGGGTGGTGGGTGGGCTACACCCCCCCCCCCCCCCCCGAGCCTGCTCAGAAGAGAATGCAGTTATTCAAGAAGAGCAATTCTCGCTCGAGTAACTGAATTATCCGAGAGTGCTCGCTCATCTCTACTCACTACATGTTGTTATTTATGTATGGGGACTTATAAAACATCTCGTCTGTTCTAGGATGTCATGCCTATTCAAGGCATTACACTCTTCCCTGGCCTCAGACTAACTGGTTGCAAAATATTTAATTTTATTGCCCTCATCACTAAAGTCTTCTTGTAGAGTCTTCATACATCAAAGATATTTTGTTACTATTGTTCTATTTCTTCATTAAGATTTAATGTTCTTAAACTGTAGCAACTGAATTACTTAAGGAAAGTTAGATTAAATGTATCCAACCTTGACTATTTTGTGCTGAATCACTGGACAGGGCTATTAAACCTGAGTGTACATTAGAGTTCATGTAAAAATTAGATTGTTAATAACATATATTAGATAGATTAGTGCTGTAGTTAAAGTCTGTCATTTTAGAGGCATGGAAGATCAATAGAACCTACCTCGTGATGACAGACAGATACTCACTGCACTGTTAGATTAAGAACACTGTAGCAACTGAATTAGAAGCCCAAAGCACCCAACTCCACTATATGTGTATATATGGTTGATATAAAAAGTCTACACACCCCTCTTAAAACGCCATCGTTTTGTCATGATAAAAAATTCAACAAAGATGAATCATTTCAGATTTATCTCCACCTTCAATGGGACCCGTTATCTGTACAATTCCATTGAAAAATATACTGAAATCATTTACGTAAAAATAACAATACTGAAATCATGTGGTTTCATAGATTTTTTTTAAACATGATAAGAACATGGCATGACACTATATATGGTGCTACTGTGCAAAAGTTTTAGGCATGTGGGAAAAATGTTCCTGCAGGTTCAGATAAATGCTAGAGATGCTCTGGAGGCAAAGGAACCTTGAAACACATTTTTTGAGATTACCCGAGTATTAAGTGCTTTTAGAACCAAGCTTAATACCTTCTTGAAAATCCTTAATATTCCAATTACACAGAGCTGCTCCTTAGCAATGTTGCAAGTAGTTGTGCAAGTTTAGTGCCTACTGATAAGACCATAGTCTTCCATGTACTAGTAGCAGCAAAGGTTTTGATTGCAAAATTTTGAAATATCTCTTGGGTTCCTGTGATGGCTGAGCAATCTATCTAGCAACGCCTACAGGTTGGAGGGTACATTACCTAGTATGCATGGGAACTATGAAAAATATGCTATTGATTGGGATAAGTTGATAAATTCACCACTTTAAACTTCTACCTTGTGTTAATATTATATAAGCTAATTGAGTTTTGAGATAGAAGCTTATTGGAGGTATTCCATATTTGCAAGCCACCTGTTATCTTGTTATGTTTATGTTTTTTTATATAATTTAAAAAAAATTAGTTCTTAAATGTAAAATTGTTATTAGCTGCAATTATCTTCTGTGGATGTAGGCCTGCTCAATTCCTCCCGTCTCTACATATAATCCTACACATACTGGATGAAGTTGAAATCAGGGTTTGGGGACCACATAATCACTTCAAGGATGCCTTGTTCTTTACGCTGAAGATAGTTCTTAATGACATTGGCTATATGATTGGGGTCCTTGTTCTGCTACCAAATAAATTTCTAGCCAGACAGACAACTCGTTGATACTGCATGATGGACAAGTATTCTGCCTGTACTTCGTAACTAGAGTTGAGCAAACGTACTCTTCCGAGCTTGATGCTCGTTCGAGTATTAGCATACTCGAGCGAGCATCACACTGTGTTCGACCCCACCCCAGATTTGACCCCTCCCCATTGCGACGATGCGCACATCACCGGTAGTTTGTGGCTGGCGTGGTGGAGGAGAGAGAGAGAGAAAGAGAGAGAACACAAACACAGGGAAAAAAAAAAAGCTCGGCCACCCACGGGTCCCATACAAAAATGCTCGAGTCTCCCATTGAAGACAATGGGGTCCGTTACTCGCATAGAGCTCTCAAATTTTACAGAAAGCTCGACTTGAATAACTAGGACCTGAGCATTTTGGTACTCGATCATCTCTATTCCTAACCTTGATGACATCATTAATGCAGACCAAATCTCCAACTCCATTGCTGAAATGGAGCCCCAAGAAACCTCCAACATGTTTCACTGTTGCCTGCAGACATTCATTATTGTACCTCTTTGCAACCCTTTAGAAAACAAACTGCCATTTGTTACAGCCAAATATCTTAACCCCTTAACGACCGCTCCATCGGGAAACTACGTCCTCAGTAAGTGGGCTTTAATCCTAGAGGACGTAGTTTTATGCATCCTCTTTGGATTAATGCCCACTTGCCTGAGGACGTGACAACTCCATGCTGTCGGTGCCCGCAGGTAGCCGACAGAATGGAGCTGTCATCCCATGATGCGGGCAGTCCCCCCCCCCGGCATTGCGATCGGCGCTATCCAATGGATAGCACCGATCGCAAAAAAGTAAGCAAAAGAGTGAAAAAATGTAAAGATTCAGCTGCCCTGATAGATCGGATCCATCAGGGCAGCTGAAAATACTCACCTGCCTTCTCCCCGCTGCTCCCGATGAATGTGGTCCTCCCGGACCCGCCGGCGGTCTTCTGCGCATGCGCGCCAGACGATGACGTCACGCGCATGCGCAGAAGCCAGGGTGCCCCCGGCAAATTTAAAATCTCCTGGCTCCCAGCTCCATTGGATAGCGGCGATCGCGAAAAACTTAAAAAAAGTTTTTAAAAAGTGTCAGTTTCACCTCCCCTCATGGTTCGGATCTATGAGGGGAGGTGAAAATACTCACCTCGGTCCTCTCCGATGTCCCGGGACCCAAGGTCCCAGTCTGCGCATGCGCGCCCGATGTCAATCATCGGGCGCGTGCACAGAGGGGCTCGAGCCCCGGGAAATTTAAAATCCCTCTGCTCCTGGCTGCCATGTGTAGCCAGGAGCAGAGGGATGTCACCAGGGACATGATCACTGTCATCCAATGGACCTTACCCCAGCTTCTGTGCACGCGCCTGTCGCCAAAGTGGCGGACACATGCGCAAAAGCTGTGGATTGCCAGCGTAATTTAAAATCTCCCTGCTCCTGGTTACAAAACTTAGCTGAGAGCCTGGAGATTTCACGGAGATCCGCGGTGAGCGGTTCCTGATCACGTGTTCGCTATTATCCAATGGATAATCACGTAAAAGTAAAAAAAAGGTGAAGGCTCATCTCCCCTCACCAATGCGATCGGTGAGAGGAGATGAAACTTTTTACCGGAGGCCTCCGTATTTGCACCCCGACGCAATGTTCCTCCGTGAACTTTCCCGCATTCTGCGCATGCGACCGCCGGCAAAACACCGGACACATGTGCAGGAGTCGGGAAGCCCAGGAAACTTAAAGGAGTTGTCTCGCACCGAAACGGTTTTTTTTTTCCCCATAGGCCCCCCGTTCGGCGCAGGACAACCCCAAAGGATGTGTTAAAAAAAAAAAATTTATTACTTACCCGAATCCCCGCTCTGCGACGTCTTCCTTCTTCCTTCTTCTTCCTTCACCAAGATGGCCGCCGGGATCTTCACCCACGATGCACCGCGGGTCTTCTCCCATGGTGCACCATGGGCTCTGTGCGGTCCATGGCCGATTCCAGCCTCCTGATTGGCTGGAATCGGCACACGTGATGGGGCGGAGCTACGAGGACCAGCTCTCCGGCACGAGCGGCCCCATTCACCAGGAAGAAGACCGCACAGCGCAAGCGCGTCTAAAAAAGCAAGAAGACATCAGAATTAGACGGATCCATGGCGACGGGGACGCTAGCAACGGAGCAGGTAAGTGAATAACTTCTGTATGGCTCATATTTAATGCACATCGTGCATTAAATATGAGCCATACAGAAGCATTTTTGGGTGAATGTCTTTATTCCTATGTACACTGTACAAAAAAAACAGTTTTTAAACTGACAAAATTGCCAAAAAAATGAAAATTTTAATTTTTTCCTTCTGCTTTGCTTAGATTCATTCAAATACCGTGGGGTCAAAATACACAGTACACCCCTAGATGAATTCGTTAAGGGGTCTAGTTTTTAAAGTGGGGTCATTTGAGGGGGTTATTTATTGTTTTAGATGCTCAATGGCTCAACAAGTGGGCAATGGGGCCTGGAATTTATTCCGTTGTACCCTGAAATCCAACGGGTGCTCCTTCCATTATAGGCCTAGCCATGTGTCCTTTAAGTATATTAGGGCCACAGTGGGTATGTATCTGAACACGGGACAAACAGGGGTATCCATTTTGGGGTGAAAGTCTTCATTCCTATGTGTGTTGTACAAAAAAAACAGTTTTTAAATTGATGCAACTGCCAAAAAATGAAAATTGTAATTTTTTCCTACTGCTTTGCTTAGATTTATTCAAAAATTGTAGGGTAAAAATACACAGTACACCTCTAGATAAATTCGTTAAGGGGTCTAGTTTTCAAATGGGATCATTTGTTGGGGTTCTCTGTCGTTTTGGCCGCTCAAGGGCTCTACAAGTGGGCAATGGGGCCTAAAACGCCTTCATGAAAAATTTCAGTTCTGAAAGCCACCGACTACTCCTTACATTTTGGGCCCCGTTGTGCATTCAGACAAAAGACTAGGGCCACAATGGGTATGTCTCTGAACACAGGAGAAACAGGGGTATCCATTTTGTGGTGCAAGTCTTCATTCATGTGTGTGCTGTACAAAAAAGGCAGTTTTTAAAATGATTGAATTGCCAAAAAAATGAAAATTACATTTTTTCCCCTTTGCTTTGCTTGAATTCATTCAAAAACTGTGTGGTCAAAATGGTCAGTACACCCCTAGATAAATTCTTTAAGGGGTCTAGTTTTCAAAATGGGGTCACTTGTGGGGGTTATCTTTGGTTTTGGCCACTCAAGAGCTCTACAAAAGTGCTATGGGGCCTAAAACGCCTTCAAGGAAAATTTATGTTCTGAAAACCACCGACTACTCCTTTCATTTTGGGCCCCGTTGTGCATCCAGACATAAGATTAGGGCCACAATGGGTATGTCTCTGAACACGGGAGAAACAGTGGTATCCATTTTGGGGTGCAAGTCTTCATTCATGTGTGTGCTGTACAAAAAAGGCTGTTTTTAAAATGACAGAATTGACAAAAAAACAAAAATCACAATTTTTTTCATTTTGCTTTGCTAGAATTCATTCAAAAACTGTGGGGTCAAAATACGCAGTGCACTCCTAGATAAATTTGTTAAGAGGTCTAGTTTTCAAAATGGGGTAATTTGTGGGTGTTCTCTCAAGAGCTCTACAAAAGTGCTATGGGGCCTAAAACGCCTTCAAGCAAAATTTATGTTCTGAAAGACACCGACTACTCCTTTCATTTTGGGTCCCGTTGTGCATCCAGACATAAAATTAGGGCCACAATGGGTATGTTTCTGAGCACGGGAGAAACGGGGGTATCCATTTTGGGGTGTAAATCCTCATTTTCATGGGCACTATAGGAAAAAAATATGTCTTTAAAATGACATATTTGCAAAAATAATTAATTAATAATTATAATTAATAATTATATTATAATAATAATTTAATTAATTCCTGAAAAAGAACTGTGGGGTCAAAATACTCACGACACCCCTCAGTGGATACATTAAGGGGTGTAGTTTTTAAAATGCGGTCATTTGGGGGGGGGGGTATCTATTATTCTGACACTCATGAGCCTTTGCAAACTTGGCTTGGTGCAGGAAAACAAAGTGTTCCTCAAAATGCTGAAAAGTAATGTTAAATTTGTACGTCATTTACATGGTTAAAAAAAACACAAGTTTTTCAAATGTGCATTCAGATGGAAATATATATCTTATCAAAAACGTGTACAGTATGTTTGGACATATTTGAGATATTACAGTTGAAAATGTGAAAAAATGGAAATTTTTTGAAAATTTTCCCAATTTTGGCACTTTTAATAAATATACAGAAATTATATCGGTCTTTTTTTACAACCAAAATAAAGTACAACATGTGGCGAAGAAACAATGTCAGAATCACTTGGATATAAAACCCAAACTAGTAGAGTTATTCAACAACTTGTTGTGGGGGGGGGGGGGGGGGGGCTCCCTGCCGAGACAGTCCCTGGAGGCCCACATTACTCTGATCCATAAAGACAGCAAGGATCCGGAGTTGTGTAGAAGTTACCGCCCGATATCCCTCATAAATGTAGATATGAAACTTTGGGCTAAGCTCCTCGCAAAAAGATTAGAGCCATTTATGTCAACCCTAATAGACAGAGAACAGGCGGGTTCCCTTTGGCTTCCCACCGGAGTTTATCAGGGCGATCTTCTCCCTATACACATGCCCCTACGCAAGACTTAAAATCAACGACACTCTCTCCCCTCCCTTCGACATAAAAAATGGTACTCGGCAGGGGTGCCCCCTATCACCCTCCCTTTTTATCCTGGCTCTGGAGCCACTACTCCTAAAGGTCAGGCAAGACCCAGGAATTAGAGGTCGCCATTTCAGTGGACAAGTGCTCTCGGTAGCTGCGTTTGCTGACGATATTGTTTTCTTAATAACAGACCCCCAAAAGAGTCTTCCCAGGCTGATGGAAGTACTGGAAGGATTCGGCCTTGCTTCCAATTTCAAGATAAACTACACAAAGTCGACTATCTTAAATATCTCTATCCCGAAGGCCCAGACAGATGCATTGAGAGCCAACTCGCCTTTCTCATGGTCGATTTCCTCAATTGAATACCTAGGCATTAAACTATCTCGGCAAGCTGAAGACCTATACAGCGTAAACTTTATCCCCCTGCTGGACCAGGTCAAACATCTTTTAAAGAAATATGATATCCCATTTGTGTCCTGGTTCGGTAGAAAAAACATTATCAAATCATACATCCTACCTTCCATTCTGTACAAAATCAGAATGCTCCCCATTCACCTACCGACCAGTTTCTTTAAATCACTGCGCACTGCGTTTATGGGATTTGTTTGGAGGAGGAGGAGGCCAAGACTAGCTTACTGCCTGCTGACCAGGAGGAGATCCGAGGGTGGTATTGACCTCCCAAATTTATTCGACTTCTATCGGGCTGCCCAGCTTCGATACTGGGTGGACCTAACCCAACCACACGGTGACAAACTGCTGACCACATTAGTGGAAGGCTACAACAGGGATCAACTAACCGGATTTGTGGCTCCCCTCTAAAACCAGATACACTGCTAAGTCTTTTAACCCACTGCTTAAGGGTCCATGCGCAGTCTGGGATGATCTTGGAAAGGACCTGTTCCCGTCTCCCTCCCCCATACTCCCACTGCGCTCTATCACGAAAATACTTGATCTGCCTTCGGATCCGTCCTCATCCTCGGTCTGGAAAAAGCTTTCTCCTCTTAAGTTGTCCGACCTATACCCCCTAGCACATCTACCATCGGCTACAATACTTCAGAGACTTCTCCCTGAGGGAAACCTGTCTTTCCTACAGCAAGCACAGTTAGAGAGGGGGTTAAAGATATTCCTTAATAGATATAAATCCACCAGACCATCAACCCCATTTGAGAAAGCACTACAAGACAATAAACCGCCCCTCCGAAAAATTTCCTACCTACGTAAGAATTTTGTTGCTCCTCTCCTCCCCTACAAACCAGCCTTTTTGTACTCTTGGGAGAAGGACCTGGGTATTACGCTTTCATCAAACGAGGTGAAAATGATCCTAAAAACCTCTTTTGGTCTATCTCCCTGTGTGCTCACACAAGAAACACACTACAAACTGCTATCTCGTTGGTATCGAACCCCACAGTGACTACTTGACCACAACCTCACTGACGATGGCTCTTGCTGGAGATTCGGCAACCACCTAGGCTCGTATCTTCATCTTTGGTGGTCATGCCCGACGCTCGCAGCCTTTTGGAAGGGAGTGGAAAAAATAATACAACAAATCTCACCGAACTTAAAAGTAACACCGGAGTTGGTTCTTCTTTGGAAGCCCTCCAAACATTTCCACCCTCAGAGAAATAAAATGTTAGCCATGATATTAGATACTGCCAAGTCCCTGATCCCTCTTCTGTGGAAACAGAAAGTGGCCCCCTTGTTGAGACAGTGGAGAGAGAGAGTAGACAACCTTTACAATTTAGAGGAAGTATACAGCTGGTCCAAAAATACACATGAAAAATTCAGTCAAACTTGGTCCATTTGGTGGACAGTGAGATCCTCACCAATATGGTACAAATGAGACGGTTTCTATGGTACTCTGCGCCGTTCCCCCCGCTCCCTCCCTCCCATCTCCCCTTCCCACCCTCCCCCCCCACCTCCCACACCCCCTCCCATGCCCCCACCCCCGTGATGTCTTGTCTACCGGCAAAGATGGTTTTCTTGCTCGTCCCTGAAGATTCGTGTGCCGCTGCGGCTGACAGGTGAGTCGCAGCGGGGAGCAGGGAAGAGCGGGCGGGAGAGAGGGAGAGAAAGATCTTACCTCCGTTCCTCCCCGCTCTCCCCTGCAGCTCACCGCTCCGTGCCGGCACCTGAATCTTCAGGGACGAGCACAGCGATACTCGGATAAAGCAAATCACTCGAGCGAGTAGTGCTTTTCCGAGTACGCTCGCTCATCTCTAATAAAGAACGTCCGAAATGCACTTTTTTGGTCACCCTATCTCTGAGAAAAAATGTAATAAAGAGCGATTAAAAAGTCAATTGTATGCAAAAATGGTACCAACAGAAATGACAGGACGTACTGCACAAAATGAGCCCATACATAACTATGTCGACAGAAAAATAAAAACGTTATTGTGCACAGAAAATGGACACAGAAAATAATTTCAAAAAATTAAATATCTTAAAAAAAAAATACAAGTAGTACAGAAAAAAAAACTATATCAGTTTGGTATAGTAGTAATCGCACTGACCCGTACTGTGCGCCGTAGAAACAGGACGCACCGAAAGATGGTGGAATGTCATTTTTTTCCATTTCTCTACGCTTAGAATTTTTAAAAAGTTTTTCAGTACATTATATTAAATGGTATATTAAATAGCACCATTGAAAAATACAACTCATCCCGCAAAAAAAGAAGCCCTCATACAGCGACGTCAATGGATGAATAAAGAAGCTACAATTTTTTAAAAAGGAAGAGGAAAAAACGAAAATGGAAAAGAGCAAAGCTCCGTCACTAAAGGGTTAATGTTCAGGTAACTTGTGTAGCAGTCTCTACAGGTGAAATAAATGGCTCTCCCTGTAAAGTATGGAGGTTCGGGTACAAAAGATTGGCTGTCCATTTTAATTAATGGATTGGCTCTTGAACAGGAGACCTCCATCTTTAAATCTGAAAACAATATGGAATAAAGGAATTCCTGTTGTAAATATCCTTATGATGCAGGTAACGTGTTAGTCACAGAGGTATGCATCTGGCCAATGGCAACAGATAATCTGTTCATCTGGTATTAAGAGACCTAACATCTGCTAGAAAAAAATCTTCACTTTATAGGTGTAACTGCTTTTAGCTGAAAAAAGAGTCTGGAATGACTTTAAAGCTCATCTGTGTCAAGTATGAAGTGCCAAAAGAGTGCCCTGGGAGATGTCTGTCAAGGTGCCACTATTTTATTATGCCATTCGTTGCTGTCATGTGTTTTGCTCACATTTAGTGTACTGTATGCCTAACATCATTTACATTTGAAATAATTTAGAGACTGAACATCCATTCAATCTTTTTGAAAACTGTTCCTTCGGGAAGCTGAGCGAAAGAAGAAAAATTGTGGGAAACACTAGTATATTGTCTAGTAGAAGCACACTATGTTCTGGTAACAGACTGGTTCAAACTGCTAATACGAGCAGCAAATCAACAGTCAACTGGAATGCTAAGACCTGTAATTGTCTCGTATCAACCAGGACAAATGGGTACAGTACTGAAGATTCATCAACATAGTTATACCTTACAGATGGACAAGACAGCACACTTGCCGATTTCTTGAAAATGGAAACTGTGGAGTCAGCTTCACAAACAGTATGAAAACTGAAACTTTTAGCCTTAATATCCTTTAATTTAATTCAGAGTTAAGGTATTTTTATTTTCTCTATGATTTGGCAGGGGTTAAGTTGTGCTGAGAACTTGACTCTTCTGGTATATCTAATGGATTTACAGTGACAGCCAAAATCAATAAACACAGAAAGGCATATCTACAATGAAAGAAGAATGACTTGTTTCTTAGTCCTGGCTTGACATTTCATTTACATTGAAGTAGCATTTGTTGAAAAAATAAATGATTTCAGTTTTGCCTTAAATATTCTTACGTAATATTTGCTAATAACAGATTGTGGGTTCACGTATAACTGTCATAAGTGATTTCACATTAGATCTAAACAGCATCTTTTACATAAATCAGTTCACAAAATGAAGTCTTTTTAATAAAACATATACTTACACTGAATTTGAATTGAAAATACATTAAACGGCGAAGAATGTTATGCATATAAACACTAAAAAGACTAGGAAAATCCAAACTGGCTTGGGTAATGAAAGGACATTTTGTGTTGTAACTATGCTTTATGCACAATGCGAAATCTGGTTAATGGTAGTCTGATGTCTGGAACCTCCACTAGACTTGAGAACAAGCCCGGTCTACTATGCTTTTTATCTCCTCCACATGCTGGTTGCACCAGAGGCATCTCCTGTGTCCCCTGCAGGGTAGATGTTGCACCATCTTCCCTGCTGTCAGTGCCACCTCAAGGGTGCACACCCAGTTTGTCTCTTAAAGGGTCACCATGTGCACTCAGTTTTCTTTCCTCCAGGCCAATCCAGATGTTCCCCATGCCATTTAAGCCACCCTCCCCAACTGTAAGGTGCCTGAGTAATAAGTTCCATTAGGTTCTGCATAGGTGCTATAGTATTGTGAAAGAATCCTGGTTTTGACCCGTGTCTGATTAACTAAGCTTTTCTGTCTTCTCCTGTCCTGACTTGTACCTTGACCACAATTTATCTGTTCACTGATCCTCTATCTCATCATTATGCAAGAACTGGGCTTGTCCTGACCTCAACCGAAATATCAATTACAACTGCCTGTCCCTCTGGTACTATGCTACAGTGCTTTTTACTTGTCTGTGTCAAGTGCCACTGTACCAAGACAAAGTACAAAGAACAGATCAGATGCCACGGTACCTGAGGACCCCTTCAGCTAAGACCATATCCCTATTGCAGGAGTTAAAGGGGGAAAATAAAAGCATGTGATCCCAAGGTGATGCCCTCAGGAGCAGCCCAAGGTCAACTTGGTCAGTAGCACTGTGGTTCCACATCTGCTGCATGACAAGAAGTCTCAGCTAGCATTAGAAAGGAATTTTTTATATACTAGTGACATTATTAAATTTGTCAATAACTGTACAAACTGGGAACTAGGTCACCCTGGACATAAAGAAATTACTTCATAGTTAATAATCCTGCCATTACATTGTATACAAGTGGCACATTAAAAGGGGGTCCTGCACTCCCGAATTTCCATTTAAATATAAACTAGCCTACTCAAGCAAACTTTGGCGCTGTTAGACTCAGGTCAGCTCCTTCCTTCACATCTGGTGGTATTGTCCCAACATTTGCCCCTTTTGGGAAAAAACTGAACAGTGCATGAAACAAGTGTTTTCTCCTGACTTTAAACTCACAACTAATATAGTTATTTTAGCTAAACAAGTTAATTTTATCTTTCCTCCAAGCATAAATTATGCTTGATTTTAATTGAAGCTGCCAAATTACTGATCCCAATTAAATGGCTTAACATGCAAGCTCCATTTTATTCTGAATGGATTACTCAGATCAATCAAATATTCAGATTTGAGGAGCTAATAAATTGATCAAGCAGAAATCTTATATCAAAATCTGAGCTCCTTGGCTTGTCTTACAACATCATCCAACCCCTGACCCATCCTATAATCAGACTCCACAATGAAAATTCTCTGTTAGGGCCCATTTAGACACAACAATTATCGCTAAAAAGATGTCTTTTGAGCGATAATCGCTGTGTCATTTACATCGCAAGATGATCACTCAAACATTGAGTGATCACCTTGTGCTCCGGAGGATGCAGAGAACAAGTGGGGGGCCAGTTGTTCTCTGCATTTAGCTGTTCCCCACTGAGAACGCCCATCTGTCATTCAGCTGAGCGCTCCCAGTGGAGGATGCAAAAGACAAGCGGGGGTGCCCCTGCTTGCCTTCTGCATCCAGCTGTTCCCCACTCCGAGAGCCCAGCTGTTATACAGCCAAGCTCTCTGAGCGAAGGATGCAGAAGACAAGCGGGGTGTCCCCACTTGTCCTGCATCCAGATGTTTTCTGCACGGATCGCCCGGCTGTTATACAGCTGAGCCCTCCGAGCAGGGTATGGAGAACAGAGCTGGACCACTCTGTTCTTCATACCCAGCCTGTTATCAGGGAGCGGGATACAGCTGAAACAATAGTATCATCTGTATCCCGCTGTGAATCCCTGATAAGGCTCATCATCGTCTTTCAGCACGCTGAAAGACAACGATGAGCGACAGGAGAACGAAAAATGCACGATGTCAGTGCAGTTACACACAACGATTATTGCTCAAAAGATGGCTTTGAGCGATTTTTGAGCAATAATCGTTGTGTTTAAATTGGCCTTTACTCTCTTATATCTACTCCCTTAGGCCTTAGTCAGACGGGCGTTTTTAGCCGCGATTTGCGCATGCGTCCGGCGATTTTTTAAAACCATTGCTTTGCAATGGTATCAGACACATGAGCGCTTTTTATGCGCTCGTCCAATAAATTATAGAACAAAAAATCGCAGATCGCACCTATCTGCGATCTGCGATTCCTGTTCTCTTCTGTATATGCGCTCAATGGGGCCGGCGGCAGCAGCGCCGACCCCATTGAGAACATATAGAAGACAAATCATTCTTCTCTGCCACAGCTGTAACAGCTGTGACAGAGAAGAACGATGTTTGCCCATTGAATTCAATGGAGCGGCAATACAGCCGCTCCATTGAAAGCAATGGGCTGCCGGCGTGCGCGGGGTGAATTGTCGGGAAGGGGTTAAATATATAAGCCCTTCCCTGCAATTCATCCTAAAATGTGTTAAAATAAAAAAAAATTGTATACTCACCTTTCCGCTGCAGCCGGAGTCCAGCCGCGGCCGCTGTCAGTTCTCCTGAACTGCTTCTTGGCACTATTCAGCCGTCGGGGCTTTAAAATCCCCGCCTGCTGAATGATCTGCCTCTGATTGGTCACAGCCCTGACCAATCAGAGGCTGAAAACACTCACACACCCATTCATGAATTCATGAATGGGTGAGTGACTGCTGCCTCTCAGCGCTGAGCCAATCAGGGGCAGGTCTGACTCACATCCATTCATGAATTCATGAATGGGTGTGAGTGAGGCATGCCTCTGATTGGCTCAGCGCTGAGCCAATCAGGGGGCAGGTCTGACTCACACCCCCTTCACACCCACTGCAGGACGGCCACGGAGCTCCGGCTGCCGGCAGAAGGGGAGTATACAATTTTTTTTTATTTTAACACATTTTAGGATGGATTGCAGGGAAGGGCTTATATGTTTAAGCCCTTACCGACAATTCATCCCGGGCTCGCCCGCAGCGCATTGCTTTCAATGGAGACGGCTGTATTGCCGTCTCCATTGAATGACATGCGCTGGACAGCTCCGGCCCGTTTCTAATGAAACGCGGCTAGGAGCAGATTTTCGGGCGATTTGCGGGCGACTTGCGCGCACCGGTCACGCGATTTGCGGATGCGCATCCGTCATGCGATCCGCAAATCGCGCGAAAAATCGCCCGTCTGACTAAGGCCTTATATAAATTTCTTAGAGGATATGCTTCTGTAAACTGATGACTGAAAACTGCTATTTCTAATCTGTTTTCTAAATGTAGAGGATATTGTTACTGCCATAACAGCCACCCTCCTTTCTTACCCTACTCCCATCATTCATTAGTTCAAAACCATCAGATTCAACTTTTTTTGACTGTTATTTTACTATTTACCCCTTTCCAATCCAATTTGTATCCTGGCTTTCCTAGGGGGCTTACTCTTTTTCTGCCGTTACAGTGGCGCTATATGCTGGCTAAAGCCAGTACTACATGAGGTGACACATTGGATAGGCTCCGACAGCAGAGAGGCTGGCAATACACAGTAAGAGAACACCGACCGGATATCTTCTAACATCGGAGCTTTACAGCCTTAAATCATAAGGTCTTCAGAGGTCAGACAGTGGATTGGAGAGGGTTAAAGGTCTTCATGGAGGATATGTGCTTAAATTGTGAAAAATCATCATAAGTGCTAAGAGTTGTTTATTGAGACCTCTGCTTTATATGCTTGCTGACTTTCTGTTATCCTGTTTTCTTTGTTTCTACATGTTGTAACAATTGTAATTTCAATAAAAAGTACCGTATATACCGGCGTATAAGACGACTTTTGAACCCCGAAAAATCTGCTCTGCAGTCGGGGGTCGTCTTATGCGCCGGTAATACAAAAAAAAAAAAAAGTGTAAAAAAAAAAAATTTATTACTCACCTCCCACGGCGTTCTGTCGCGCTCCGGCAGGATGTCGCTCGCTCCGGCAGGCTGTCGCTCGCTCCTCGTCCCCGGCGCAGCATAGCTTTCTGAATGCGGGGCTTGAAATCCCCGCTTCCAGAAAGCTAATACACACGCCGGCAGCCATGACAGCATTGAATGGCTGTGATTGGCTGAAGGCGCACGTGTTAGCAATCACACCCATTCAATGATGTCATTGAATAGTGTGATTGGCTGAAGCCACGTATGCTTTAGCCAATCACAGCCATTCAATGATGTCATGGCTGCCGGCGTGTGTATTAGCTTTCTGGAAGCGGGGATTTCAAGCCCCGCATTCAGAAAGCTATGCTGCGCCGGGGACGAGGAGCAAGCGACAGCCTGCCGGAGCGAGCGACATCCTGCCGGAGCGCGACAGAACGCCGTGGGAGGTGAGTAATGAATTTTTTTTTTTTCTCCACTGTATACCGGCGTATAAGGTGACAGTTGGGGGGTCGTCTTATACGCCCCGTCGCCTTATACGCCGGTATATACGGTAAATTGTTAAAAAAAATGGCACATTAAAAACTTCATAAAACGGCTCTTAACCTTGCCAATATGTCTATTTCAGGTGTCACCAACCTTTTGTAGTCCGCAAGGCTTTCTCATATAGTAGGTGGTGTTGAGACACAGTAAATCTTAAAAAGTCTGTCTTAATATTACCTAGTGAATATATAATTAAGTGATTTTGTTCTTCACTTAAATTTTTAATCAGTATTTGGGTTATTAGTTTCATACATAGACAGAACCAAATATCAAGTGATGTACAGTGCTGCAGAATATGTATGGACATGCCCATTTTTACCACCGAGTGAAGGGTACAACCACACAGGTTGCTAGAAAATCAGGGGTGGATTTAAAAAAACAACAACACATACCTCTTTCATTGCTCCTGGAACTGTGGCCTGTGCCACTCTGTTCACAGGCGCCGGCCTCTGAGCAACACTGAGGCATGAAGCTGGAGGAGGAAGGTGAGTATGTGATTTTTTTTTATTTTAATGTGCTCATAAAAGGGCCATTGGGCATTATTATTACTCTAAAGGGGCTATGACAGCATTATCATTAAGCTAAAGGAGCTATGGCAACATTATCTTTACTATAAAGGGTCTATGGGGCATTATTATTAGTAAACTGAGGCTATGAGGTGGCAATTATTATTAAATGGGGGTCATCATGAGAGGAACTATAACTGAATGGTGGACAGGAGGGGCTCTATTACAGAATAGAGGCCATAAAGGGCATTATTTCTGAATGACAGCATAAAAGAGATGTGGGGGGGGGGGGGGACCTAAAAGTGACCCTTACTGCGTGTGACATACAGGGAGCACAGAAAGGGGATATTATTACTATGTAGGACACAGTGCACTATTACTATCTCGGTCATGCTAGGGGAGATTATGTAGTGATTTGGAAAACAAATGTAAGTAGCTGGAAAATTGAGGAGTCAGAGATGTCTATGTGTAAAACTCAGCAAAAAAAAATTGTGACTATCAGAAGTCATCATAGAGGTCTTGGCCAAATGGAGAAGAAAAGGAAAAGTGAATGACCTTAGTCAGAGGGGCATCACATGACATCACTGGAGGTAACTGTGCTGTAATCACTTATACAGTCTGCAGAGTGACTGTGTAGAACTGGTATGTACTCCTATATGATCACTGTATCTGGGTAATAGTAGCATAGTTCGTAAGGCTGAATGAAGACAATGTCCATCTAGTCCAGCCTGTTTAGTGGTCTTTGTATACTGTTTTGTTCTGTAACACTATAGTGGTATTATGTGGTCATAGTCTGGGGGAATAATTTTTTTCAACTGTGTACCTTTTTTCTGTCTTTTAAAATAAACTTCATTAACATTTATTTTGATATTTGCTTAGTCCCACTGGGGACGTCACAAATGCGATTGTTTGATAGCTTTTATAATGCTTTGGTATACTCACGTGCAGGTTGGGGGTGTGGTTTAATATTTGCCCTATTGCCCAAATACCCTAGAAACTGCCCTATGCTTGCACTACATAAATCAGTAAGATAAAGGAATATATTAAGCAGAGTCGTGAATGTAAGGACAAAGTATTGATAGTGTAGCATTGATTTGACTTTTAGTTTTACTCTTTACTTTTATCATTTCCATTACCTTGTCCACTATTCTGTCATATTGATAGCAGCATTGCTGATGCTGTTGTTTTGGTTAGGTCAGCCGCAAGTCTAAACTCATATTTAAACAGTTAGCAAATGAAAGATTTCCAGAGCATCAGGGGAATAAAGTAGAGAGGACATGGGGTAAAGTAAAGGACGAGCGCAAGTGAAATAGTTCCTTATTAGAGACTTCACACTGCGTTTTGATATCTAGAGGACATCAATAATTTAGAGTTCAAACAGAAATAATCCTATATTCAATTTACTTTAACGGGAGAAACGAAAATGAACTATTTCCAAAGGTTATAGTCTATCAGTTGGAAAATCAATATAAAGCAGGTCATTACAGCAAACCAATTCATGCACATCCTAAGGGTTACTAAAATGCTATGGGATAAATGAATTCAGTTACCATGCTTAAATGCACTGAATGTTTAATATTTTCCAGCATGCCACACTGTACAATTTTATGAAATGCTAAGATAGCAAAAGTGCCATAAGTCATGTATTTATAGTTTCTGCTGTTGGTGCAAAATGGAATCATTAAATAGATAAAACTGCATTATGTCTTGCAATCTGCTCTGATAATAAAAAAACTGAATGAGAAATCGTGTGTTTAAGTAATAATTTATCACTAGCATCACTGGCATCCATCAAAATAGTTATAGACATACAGTTTTTATGTTTCCACTCAGAATTTATTTCACTTTTTTCCATTTTAAATAACTATCCAAAGATATAGCTTCTATGTATTTAACATTATCTTTCATAAGGAAAAAGCATGTTCCAGGAGATTACAAAATCAATACTGCATTTAGGAGCAGATATATTAAATGGTAAGAACGGCTGCTAGCGATGTAGTACAACAATGTGGAAATGAGGGTTTTTTTTTTTTGTAAATTATAAAAATACATCAGAAGCTGAAAAAGCATTTTTTGAACTCTGCTCACCAAGCTTACCAGCAACACTTATTTTAAGATACAATCATAGTTAAGTTATAACCAGTGTATTTTATATTCGTCTTGGCGCAGTGACTTTGACAGGACCTTTGAATTCTAAAACTAGTCTAACATCAAGCAGACGAGCTATCAGCATGAAGCTTGTCTTGTATCTGTATAATGAAAGGATATTTATTTTCCAAAAGATACATTTATCAAATGTAATCTGATCTTCTTATGTTGCAAAGTATTACATTATATGCTATAGATCAAGCTCACCTAATAAAAATGTGTATATAAGGGACGTTTGGGGTAAGCTTACTATTCTAAGACATATTGAAAATGACCCGGTGTTAGCTTATTAAAATGGAAGGTTCATGTCCATAAAATGGGAATTGGAAGGATTTTAATGCATACCTATCTAAACAAAGAAAGAACAATTACGATTACGTCTAAAGTAGCTGCATTTCTATATATTAAATGTAGTGTAATGATTATTGTCTGTATAATTTGGGTATTTGTAAAATGCATTTCCTTATTCCTATGTCTTTTTAAAAATGCATGTTTTGGGCAGACTCTTCCCGATGGGAAGATTGGGCGGTGCCCTGTCTTTGTTGCCAGTTGGCTGTCTCCTCATTCTTATCTCTACCCCTCTCACAGCATGCGGACTTATAGAGAAATCTGGAAAATGAAGCTGAAACCGCTCCTTCTTGTCTTCTATTGACTCTATTAATATATTATGTTGATCTGGATTATGATTTCTCCAGCAGGCTTTGGGGTATTTTGCCGCTTCCGAATTGTGCAGACATCATCGAACCAGGTCAGACACCAATGCTGGTCTAAAACTGGGAGAGTCTCTACAATGTGTAGAGGCTCAAGCCTTTTATTATAACACATGACAACCGCCCTTCAATGGGCATGCAACAGATTACATCAGTAACATATAAGATTCTCATTTGTCGGATCATATAGAATCCCCCACCTCTCTGCCCACCCCCTTCCAAGTGGTGAGGTAGTATGGACTTTGTCCTAGCTGAAGTCAGCTCCGTGTATAAGCAAGTCTTATCAACATGTGCTCAGGCTGAAGCAATTCCTTTGTTGTAGAAGTTTCAGGATGGGAGGGGTGAAGAAGTGCTAATTCAACACTCAGTGTTGGTCACAGGATATAAGGATATACACATAACACTATGGCCCTTAACTCTTAGAGGTCTCTTGTGCAATTCTATGTACTTAGAGCAAATACTATGATTAGATTGTGTGTGTGTCCTTTAAACTCCTCAGAGCTTAGAGTCATTACAACAGCAAAATACATTTGGGTTATACAAATCGATAGACATTTTATAAATAATCATCATGTCTATCACAATCCCCCCTTAAAATGTCTATCCTCTAATTCTCTATCTAATTTTCACAGTTTTCTGCGCATGAGCCTATAACTGGAGCGCGTTGAAGGTTCGTTTTAGAGTCTTCAAGGGGGTGTAGGACTTGTCCAC
The DNA here is from genome assembly GCF_035609145.1 of Eleutherodactylus coqui. Classification (NCBI taxonomy): domain Eukaryota; kingdom Metazoa; phylum Chordata; class Amphibia; order Anura; family Eleutherodactylidae; genus Eleutherodactylus; species Eleutherodactylus coqui. The sequence goes on from NC_089837.1 coordinate 394,748,856, forward strand.
TCCTTCTGGGGATGCATCCAGCAAACTCATGGTGGGGGCGGCTTTTCCAGCATCAGTTTCACAGGTCTCTCTGACACAGGGGATAACACAGCAGACTAGAACAGAAAAGATAATCAGTTCACATACAACAGCGACGCCCGTCTGTGCCAGGATCCTTTACCACCCGCTCATCCATGGCGAGTGCTGGTCCCAAAAGTTAGCTCTTTTTAGTCAGTGCGGTCAGCTTCTTAATGGCAAGTGCGTCTTTACCCGCGGGTCACGTGTCATCTAGGATGTAGGTACAACAAGTCTCCCCTATCATCTTTACAGACACTCCCCTTTTTAGCTAAAGTCATATCTAAGGTCATTCTATTTTGAAAAAGTCATAGTCGAGGTAGGTCCTATTGGTCGACTAGTCCCTATAAGGCGTCTCTAGTATAATTTATAAACCACTGCTAATTATAATAAACATAATTAATCCAGTCAACATTTATTTACCATAATGACCAGGAAAATGGACTCGATTCTAGTTTTAACTTGGTCTCTAATTTTTAAAACTTGTCAGGTACCCCCCTTGGCTATCCTATGACGTCAATGTATATGTGTAGATCAAAACTACCACCAGGGGTCTCTCTTCTCGCTCTAGCATAATGTTACAATACTAGTAGCGTGCACAGGTACGCACGGCGTGGGACTCCCTAATCTTCACCCACACCAATGTCCCTCCTGGAGATAGTCCTAATGGTGAACACGTCCAGGTCGCCTCACCCTTGCGTCAGGGTTTTCCCACTGCCCGTAAGTCCCTACTCCTAGGAGGGGGGGGGATCCCTACCTCACCTCAGAGGGAGGCCATGGATTCCCTGGGCTCATTTCCGGGCATCCATACCCTCTATCTGTACAAGTTAACACCCCACAGGGTGTGCCCTCGCCGAAACCTAAGGTCTTCTGCACTATCCCTTGGCAAATGGGAATTCCACTGACAATCCATCTTAGGAGATCGGGGCAGGCACAGTACTAGTACATTTCTCCTTTTCTTTGGTAGCGTATGTGGTTGGCATTATCGGAACTGGCTCTTCATCTTTTTTAAACAAGGGAAATATTGGTGAGTTCCCCAAAAATCTCCCTCTACCCTGCCTATTTGCCCGGCAGGTGTAGTTTCCAGGGTAGTCAGTAATACTCTCTCCGGTGCAAAACACTTAAGTAGTTATAGAGTATTCCTTCTTCCATTTCTCACGGACAGTGTAATTAGCGGAAATGTTCGTGAAGAGACTAATAAACCACTCTTCAGCATCTACAGGGAGATTTAGGGGAACCATCCCTGAGTGTGGTCGGGCACTACCGCACACGCAACAGTTAGACTTGTTGCTCCTGTTAGCATTGTACCTCATCAACTCCAACCAGAGATTCTGGTCAGAGTAGCTAGTCGCTACTGTCAAGGTGTCCTCAAAAGGTAGGGTTGGCTATGATCATCATGTTCGTCAAGGTCTTTATCTTACGGCGGAGGGGGTTAATTATGGGCACGGGACTAAGTGAAGGCTTCCATTCGGCTGCATCTACCATATCCCTTGTTTTAAACTTCCCTAAGGGATCTGTCCTCCCGTACCGGTATGTCCCCAGACTATAAGTCTCCCCGTCCCCCGGGCTTGGATCTCCCATGGTTAATGTAAAAACCGCATTAAAACCAAGCAACATACTAAGTTCAGCCTTCCAATACCTGCTGTCCTTATTATTCTCAAGGAGGGTTATACGACTAATTAGGGATTTCCCGCTCTTATCTTTCTTATTTAAGGCACTTCGCGGTTTATAGGACTAGTCTGTTCCTGCGTTCCATCCCACTAATCCCCAATAACGGCAGTCTTCTCCCCAGACGTTATCAGTGGCGCAAACATATTGTATTTCCCGGGTATATAAGTCATATAACCAGCTGGACTGAGCTAAATCTGGCCTGCGGTGGGATCTTGCGCCTAGACACGGGACCACAGTACAATAGTCGAAGGAATATGCGGCTACTTGAGCATTGGACGAGTTATACTAGAAGGTAACCATACCCCCATATTCTTCCGACTAAGGATTCCAGTTGCCACCCTCCTCTCTCACTAGCCCTAACCAGAGTAACGTCTTTGGCACAACTAAGACTGGTCTCCCGGATCTGAAGCTGTCTTACAGTATGAAGCATGGATCCATGTAAGTCTTTCGGCTAGTTTCACAGCTGTGGCAGTAGTCAGAAGCACCTGGTAGGGGCCATCAAATCGGGGCTCAGGAGGGTGCTTCCTGGGGAACTTCTTGACGCACACCCAATCCCCAGGCTGCAAGATATGTCCCAGTGTCTGCCTCTGAGTCTGGAAGAGAACACCTGTACATAGGCTTTGGTTAGTTCTTTAACAACGGAAATCACATACTCAGTCAACACATCAGATTGTAATTGTAACCACTGAGGATAGTAACGACCTAGCCTTGGGGCTAGCCCAAACAATCTCGTAGGGAGATAATGTATAATCCCCCCTGGGTTCATATCTAACACTGTATAAGGCTATTGGATGACAGTCTTTCCAAAGTGGCGTCATTTTTAAGTATCTTACTTTTTAGCGTGCCACTACGTCTCTCCACCTTTCCACTACTCTAAAGGTGGTACAGTATGTAAAAGGCCTGGGATACACCCAGAGCAGACATGACATGTTACATTCACCTGCGAAGTTTATACCTCTGTCTGACTCTGAATCACCTCTGGTACCCCATATTCACAGTTTACCTCGTTCATGAGCTTCTTTGCGGTTACCTACTTGTTTACCTTGGTAACAGGGTCGGCCTCCAACCTGCAAAGACATCAACAACAACAAGCACGTAGTCATACTTCCCAACAAGTGGGGAGCTGAACGTAGTCAATTTGCAATCCCTGAAATGGGTAGAGTGGTCCAGGCAAGTGTGATGTGGCAAATTTACTTCTGCCCTGACTCACCTATGGCATAGATCATGCTAAACCGGACAAATGATGCAGCAGCTACAGAGAACCTAGAAGTCGCCCAACCTCTTTCAAGCGTCGTCGTCATTACTGCTTTACTAGGTGGGTCTTTCCGTCCATCAGCTGGGCCATCATGGGATACAGGAACTGTGGTGGGCAAGTGCTGTTGACCGTTCACCACACGCTGTCCTGTTTCTGCTGCTCCCATATTAGTCCATTTATTCTTTTCTTCCTTGCTGGCTTGTAACTGTAAAAGTCTTTAGCATATCAAAGTCCAAATTTTTGTCAATGTCCAAAGTTTTTTACCACTGACTCATGCTGTCAGTATCTTTCTTCTTTCTTCCACGGCTTGAGGGCCGCTGCCTTTGCTGCGCTGTCAGCAAGGGTGTCGTCTCTCGCCTCTCCAGTGTAGGACTCGGTGCGAACTCTCAACTTTGTCAGGTAGAAGCAGGGCCTCCATGCTACTCTGTACCGCTGCACCATTCTCAATTGGTTGTCCTGCTAAGGTAAAAACTGTCTGGCCTTCCATATTGGGCCGTAATCATGAGCTGTGCCAAATGCATACCAGGAGTCAGTGTAAAGGGTTGCCGGTCTTACCTCTCGCCACTCTACTCGCCTAAGTGAGGGCCTTCAATTCCGCTTCCTGTACTGAGACATGCGGAGGCAGAACTCCTGCTTCTAGGACATCTTGTTGTGTGACCACTGCATATCCGATGTGGAGTCATCAATCCTCACCCTGGTACCATCTGCAAAAAGCTCAACATATGCATTATCAACAGAGGTTCTGGTTACTGTTTGCATATCTGCAGTTTCTTACTGTATTAGTACTAAATAATCATGCTGATGTTCTATTTCACATGGCTCGGAATCTTGTTATCTTATTCCATTTATTTATTTATTTATTTTTTTCCAAACCCAATCGCTGATCTACAACACCTAGATCATCTATGACCCATATCACTTATGCCTCCCCCCTTTTGAACAGGAATACTCAATGGAAAAAGAGTCATTGCGTTCAAACTAGTAAACCAAGAGGCACAAAAACAAGCACTTTGTAGGTCAAGGTGACATTGTATACAGCGAAGTCTGAGCGAAAATCTCCTTACAAATTTTTTTTTTTTTTTTCCTTCAGGTCGCAGTTAGCATTTTTTAACACAAGGGGGCACCACACGATTCAAATTTTACGTCACCCAGTGTAATAGTATTTCAGGGTATGGCCAGCGTTTAGCTTTTACTCTCCTGTTGCAATATAATTATAGCTTCAGTGTAAACTGACACTAGAATATACCAAAGACTTAAAGAAAAACTAAAGAATACGGATGAATTAACATCCTACTCTGGGCAATTCAGTCCCTCTTTCTTCACATAAAAAGTAAAATTACTTCACCAAATTGCATGAAAAAGTTTGCTGGGTGACTATAGTGAAATTATTCCATCTGTAGGAGCCTTCCATAACATCATCTGTCTGAGTATCCATTGGAGAAGCGGGCAGTGGAAAACAGAGCCCCTGGGAACATGAGAGAGCGTCCCCTGTCATGTATTCCTGGTCTCTGCCCCCCATGCATCAACTCCAATCTTCCATGCACTATAAACCAGCTTAGTCATCTACTATGTCCCAAGCTGCATCTTCACAAAGGTTTGTTTCCCTGATCTTATCACACATCCAAAGTGGCCACATCTTGGAGCGTAACAAAGTCTGGTCAAACAAAACCTTACTTCAGACAATCATGATGTTAGCACTGGATACAGTGGCATTGGGGAATATAGGCCTCCCAAATGCAGCAAAATGGCCGCCAGAGGCAGAAAGGGGCGGGGCTACAGATCTCCCAGGTGAGGCAAAATGGCCGCTGGAGGAATGGGCGGGCCCAGGAGTAGCAGCACTTCCAGGTGAGGCAAGATGGCCGCTGGAGGAATGGGCGGGCCCAGGAGTAGCAGCACTTCCAGGTGAGGCAAGATGGCCGCTGGAGGAGGAAGGGGCGGGGCCAGGTCCTGTCCCGGATGGGGAGGGACTGGAAGTAACATCACACACCCTGAAAGTGAGCACATGGGGGGAAGTAACTTCAGGGTGGGGGCAGGCCTCACTACCTTTACTGCAGAGTCACACTATGTTGGATTGTAAACATTGCAAGCACGGCCGCCATTACAGGGAGGGGCTGTAGTCAACACAAAGGCATTACATTGTTCATTAGCAATACACATACCCCACCCCCCCCTACATGCTTTCCCCTCTTGAATCTCTTAACTACATTATACCTCCTCCTAGCAATCTAAAAACACCTTTCTTTCTGCTAGGCTTCCTGCTCATCTTCTGAAAACTTTCTACAGCCTATCTTATCTGTCCATGACCTGACATTTCTTTCTGCAACTTTTCCTGGTCCTTTCCCATCAGCAACCAAATCACAAGCTCTATGACCTTTGTCCTTGCTCACTTTGCTCAACTCTATTCTATTCGAAGTTCCTATTCATTCTATTCGAAGACACAGTAGTGTTTCTCTTGTAAAATCTGCTTTCTTCAAATCCTTCCCATATAACCTCTCTTTCCCACTCAGATTACAATGCACATTAATTCTACAAAACACAGGGAACGACAAAGTAAACAGAAAGGGTTAATTGGAAAAAGCTTTCAGTTCACTCTTATCAGCAGCCCTCCCCCCAACAATAAACACTGCACATTCTTTCTATAGTACCAAACAGACGGGATTACTGGAGAATACCCACAACAGCTCAAGGTATATATATATATCTCATCTACCTTTTTTAACAACCCACCATCTAGTAATCCCCAAGAGCACTTCTTGTACACGATCTAGACAGGACATTTAGCTATACACAGAGACTGACGATTATTTTCAATGACCAAAACCTCAACAATATTCTGGAGAAATCAGCCGTCACAAAGCACGGCTATACCTTTCCACATATGAAAACATAACACGCTCAATCATAAAGGTAAGTATACGTATCATAAATCTTCCTAACCTCACACTAGTTTTACCTAGGAGAAAGTGTCACTGGCGTGTTCCCTCAGACGTAAACAGCCGAGTCCGCCCTCCCGACACATTAACCCTCACAGAATTTGTCTCTTGGTCTTGCATACACAATTTTTAACCGTCTCAGAAATAGCAGACACAGCGTACAAAATACCCCTAGACAGGTAACATGGTGATTTTTCCGAGTGGACAGAACTAGAGTTATTACCTGTCTTTCAGTGAAGGTCCAGTCTGGATCAGGAACAGGCAGAAAAGCAGTCAGAACCCAGCTCACATCGGTAGATTTACATAAAGCAATCTTACCGTGTTCTGTAGATTTTCGGGCCCCTGAGTTCTGCGTGCCATCTGCCGATCTCTGTACGTTCCAGGCTGTGACCTCACAGATCCACTCGCCCACCCAGGGACGCCACTGATCTGGATTATGATTTCTCCAGCAGGCTTTGGGGTATTTTGCCGCTTCCGAATTGTGCAGACATCATCGAACCAGGTCAGACACCAATGCTGGTCTAAAACTGGGAGAGTCTCTACAATGTGTAGAGGCTCAAGCCTTTTATTATAACACATGACAACCGCCCTTCAATGGGCGTGCAACAGATTACATCAGTAACATATAAGATTCTCATTTGTCGGATCATATAGAATTCCCCACCTCTCTGCCCACCCCCTTCCAAGTGGTGAGGTAGTATGGACTTTGTCCTAGCTGAAGTCAGCTCCGTGTATAAGCAAGTCTTATCAACATGTGCTCAGGCTGAAGCAATTCCTTTGTTGTAGAAGTTTCAGGATGGGAGGGGTGAAGAAGTGCTAATTCAACACTCAGTGTTGGTCACAGGATATAAGGATATACACATAACACTATGGCCCTTAACTCTTAGAGGTCTCTTGTGCAATTCTATGTACTTAGAGCAAATACTATGATTAGATTGTGTGTGTGTCCTTTAAACTCCTCAGAGCTTAGAGTCATTACAACAGCAAAATACATTTGGGTTATACAAATCGATAGACATTTTATAAATAATCATCATGTCTATCACAATGTTGCTTATGTTTTTAGGATGCTATTTTGAGAGAGCTTTCAGATAGGGTAAAGGAAACTAGAATCTACCGGAAGGTGAAAATGATGTCACTAATAAATATATATTACAAAAGTTAATGTATTCATGTGTACTACTAACTTGGCACTGTTATTAAGAACACTGGCTGTACAATGTTTATCAGTCTCCATTTAAAGACATTTTCCAGGTAGAAACTATTGGTGGCCTATGCTTAAGATAGCCTATCAATAGTAGACCGGCAGGTGTCTGCTAATGAGATGTTTGCCGATCAGATTTCTACAGCAAGCAGACATCTCCGTTCTCAATGCGGTGGCCAGGCTTGGACTTGCAGGCCTTTCATTTCAATTGGAACTTTGACTGTAATACCAAACCAGGCCGCTGCAGTGGGAACAGCGCTGCCTTCTTCCTACAGAAAGCAGTTCAGTGCATAAGCACACTGGCCTGGTGAAAAGCTGATTAATAATGAAAGTCCCAGGCAGCAGACCTATGCTAATATACTATTGATGGCCTATCCTGATGATAAGCCACCAATTGTTTACAACTCGACAACCCCTTTAATTAGCCATGTCCTTTTAATAAGTGCAATGCTATGTGACTCCAACATCATAGACAGATAAAGCAATATCTTGGTATTGTACCTTTGTCTTTGCTGCAATGTCAGCCAAGGCTGAGACGAAAGAAAGGTTTGGTACCATGTTAGCCAGTAGAGCAAAATGTGATTTTTCCCAGTAAGAGAAACCAAGAAATCTTGTAGATATGATACCGTTTAATTGCTAACAAAAATACATGATCCTATTGCAAGCTTTCGGATCTTCTCTGAAGGATTCTGAGAGAATCCGAAAGCTTGCAATAAGATAATGTACAGTCAAACCTCTAGTTTCGTTGGTAATCCATCCAAAAGCAATTGGCCAAACTTGAAACCAATGAAACTCAAGGCAATTATTTCCATAGGAATCAATGTAAATCCAATTAATTTGTTCTAGACAATCCAAAAAACACACCAAAGCACATTTAATAGAGAATAAATATGGCTTTTAATACCAAAAACAATACAATAATAAATGAATATAAAAGACTACTGTAAGGAATAAATGAACATTTAACATGTTATTGAACATGCTACTGTGTTTTATCTGTGGTGTTACATAGGACTGCAGGTCACATCTACTACATCCTCTATCCTCAGCATTATCACTGTGGTCTCTGTGCTGTTACATAGGACTACAGGTGACATCATTATCTGTCCTCAGGGTTATCACTGTGTTATATGGGTAAACCTGGACACTTACATAAAGGCCAATTTAGACACAACGATATTCGCTCAAAAGCCATCTTTTGAGCGATAATCGTTGTGTGTAAATTTAAGCACTTTTCATGCACTATTCATTCATCTCTAACTTTAAGCAAGCTAAAAGTCAGTGATGAGCCTTGTGAGTACCCAGCGGAATACCGTTGACAGCTCAGAGAACTAAGCAGCTGTTTGCAGATAACAGCACTTCTGTTGTCATCTGCATACAGCATGAGCCTTCATTTATACTCTAATAAACTGTCAAGTAGCTAATTAGCTACTTAAGAGCTTATGCAAAGTAATCGCTCAAAACTGTCACTCAAACTGCCATTTGAGCGATCATCTTTCAGTGTAAATGGGCCTTTACACTACAGTACTATTTTACCAGCACCCACAGCGACATAAGAGAAAGGTAAATAGCATTTCAGTATCAGGAGGAGGAGACGCTGAGCAGGAGATCACGTGGGCCGTGTCAGCAGCGCGGCCGTGTGGGCCGGCAGCCGCCAATAAAAGTAGAAGCCGCCAGTGATATTAGAGGCGAAATTTTGGATTGAAAAATCTGTGAAACTAGCTACTGGCTAAACTAGAAGACAACAAAACTAGAGGTTTGACTGTATTTTTGTTAACCAAGGCTGAGACAAACACTACTACCATTGTCATCTGTGTGTAGAATGGCCATTACCTGCTAAAGAATTATAGATTTAATATTATAATAAGTTCTAATAATAGGTATATATTTATTGTAGAGGAACACCAGATTCTTAAGGCCTCATGTCCACGGGGAAAATCAGATCCGCTGCAGATTCTACATGGAGAATCTGCAGCGGGTCCCTCCTGCCCCGCGGACATGAGCGCTGAAAATACAAATTTAAAAGCATTTACCTATCCGTAGCGGGCGGCGAAGGTCAGCTGTTCCTCACGGCCGGATCTTCATTTTCGGCCGGCGGATGAATTCCTGACGCCGGCGGCACGTCGCCGGCACGTCGTCGACGTGCCGCGCGCATGCGCCGGGCACATCCGCCGAGCCGAAGCAAGGGAGATGCGGCCGTGAGGAAGAGCAGAGCTTCGCGGCCCGCTGCGGGTGAGTAAATGCTTTTAATTCCTATTTTAGGTCTCCCGCGGATCCGGACGGCTTCCATAGGCTTCAATAGAAGCCCGCGGGAGCCGTCCCCGCGGGAGACCCGCATGAAAATGGAGCATGGTCCAGATTTTTTCATGCTCCATTTTTTTTTAAATGCCTTTTATTGACGATCCGCGGGTATTTATCTACCCGCGGGTGGTCAATGCATCCCTATGGGGTGCGGATCCGCGCGCGGGAGATCCGCTGCGGATTTTAAATCACATTTTGCCCGTGGACATGAGCCCTAAAGGTCATTATTAATAAGTTTCCCTGTATTTGCTGCTTGCACTGGTGTTTATAGAACGGGCAGCTGTACTGAAATTCAGCAGTGGGGCAGAATTTAGACGTGAAAAGCATTTCTTTTCATGTATGTCATACTTGTTGAACAATAATTTTCTAAAAGTGGCCAATACTTTTATGATCCAGATTTCTCTCACTATCAGGAACAAAATGCGTTACATATATTGTTATTTGAAGCCCTCTATCCCCAGTATTCATCAGAGGTAATCAGCTGCAGATTTTGATTGAAAAAGCAATCGCTTCTCCTGATCCTGCATTGATTGAGAAATTCTAATATTTTTCATCTACTTGTTAAGTATCTGCTTGGTTAAAGCTAACCTAAAATCAAGCGGATAGAATGCTAGAACAGCATTAAAAATAGAAGGAAAAGCTTGGGAAAAAAAGCCTGGACATACAGAATAAACACTGTATTGCAAAAAATGTAGGTTTGTAGGACAATAAAGTGTTTGGGGATTTTTAGTTTTCCTGCTGACAGGGCTCTCTTAATATGCAATCTAATCATGTAAAAAAATAATGAACTTACAAGAGAAAATAGGAGAATAAATGTTATCATTAATTTTTTTTAGTATAAAGAATATGATAACATTCTTTTTAAAATCACCACAGAAAGACAAAGATGTCCCAGCTCAACAGACTTGAGTATGTTTCAGCTTTCTCCCAAATCAGAGAGGAACACATAGTGTCAGCAGTGAGTTTAGCTGCTATGCAAATTTATTTCTTCATATTAAAAATTCAACATCTCAAATTTTTTACATATTTTGAACCTTAGAAATACTGAAAAACACTATAATCCTGACAACATACTTAAAATGTGAATTGATTTGTACATCATTCCAACATGTATTTTGGTAACTTTTCTATCTAATATATTGTATAATTCCAAAAAAGAGCAGCACTATGCAAATGAATCTATGAAATAAAGTCTGTCAGCATCACAATCTTGATCTCAACTCAGGGCTCATCCCACGAGTATCACATAATACACCTGCAGATTTACGCTGTGGGAGTACCACGATTCTAAGCAAAAAACTGACTGCGAGTGATCACAGAATTCTGTGCGGATTTCCACGGTCTGCATTAATACTATATTAATGGAGACCTCCTGTAGGTGTAAATCCACGGCAAATAGAACATGCCACGATCTATATCCCGCTGCAAAAATCCGCTGTAGAATTCCGCATGTGAGCATGGGCAGGCAGAAAGCTATTAGGTTCTATTGAAACATGGTAGAGATCCGTCCGTGGGCATTCACCCTCAATACTAAGTCTTGAAAAAATGCAGCACTCCCAAGAAAGATAAGGTGCAACTATGTTTATTCACTCATAGCAGTTTACAGATAGGAGAATGAGCTGTGATCTCCGCTGTTATATTTGTATGTTTGGAGCTGTGTGATCGTCATCTGTGACTGTGATAAGAGTGTCTATATTTCTCATCTAAGCAGTTTCTGTGGTAGAGTCCATATAATAGCATCAAACAAACTGAGAAACTGACTAGAAACTGAACACATAAACCCAAGTAAATCTGAACTGTTCACAATAGAAATCACATGATCAACTGAGGAGAAAAAGGCCAGGAGTTTCAGGTGGAAAGTAATAACTAGCCAAAGTAACACTAGCTGACTTATGCATACTAAGAGTAAGGGGGTAGCTACATCAGGGATAAAAATACATTTAAACAGAGTGGCCCTTTAATTACTTGGCTTTTCATAGCTATTTCTGTTTCTGGCAAGGCTAAGTTACAGTAAATAAAACATAGTGGCTTTCATAGAAGCTTGACTGGTGTTCATTTTAGTTACATCTATATTTTCATAGAAACATATATAGAAAGGAAGCATCTGAACAAAATTTTATCAATAGCACAAGAGGACTGCCGCGGCATGGTGGCCTCGACGCAGGCCAAGACCTGTCACCTTGTTATGCAGGGCAAGGGTTAATGCGCTATGTGCAGTGACTGCTGGTTGCTGTCTCGCTATGGTTCATGCTGTTAGTCATTCCTGGAAGAAGGTTGGGGATGTAGTTCTCTAATTGCTCTGCCAGTCCAGGTGTGGAGAGCTTTATATTCTTACACATCCCTACTGCTCACCACTGCTCATTCAGCTCCATAGAGGAGTAGTGGAGAGTGGAGCTCCTCTGTGCTGGGTGTTTTGCTACTTCCAGATAAGTGCTGCGGTTTCCTTTTCGGTTGTATTTCTGTTTTCTTTTCTGTATTTCTTTGCTGTGCCAGTTCATCTCTCCAGGGGTTCCTATAGGGACAATCAGGGCCCAGGAAGAAGACCATTTGGCCGCCTTTATTGACGCAATAACTCCGCTTCTAGGCAGGGACCCTTCATCCCCACCCTGCTAGGTTAGGGCCAGGCTTCCTTCTCCCTGGAGCGGTGCTACGGTTCAGCATAGCATGGTGTGCATCTATTTTCAGTAGTGTGTACATGCTCTGATGCCATGCTGAGCGTTGTACTCTTGTGTCGCACGGGCTTTACATACTGGTTTACGTACTCCTGTTGTGGTGCGCACTGTTCTACAGTGCATAGTATTATAAACTGCAGTAGTTGTGAACGTCACCCTTCATCTGTACTGAGTGTGGTGCCCATGTGCTGCACGGACGTGACAAGGACAACCCAGGGTATATTATATGTACTGATGGTTTTACATATTTCAAGAGGAGAGGCCCCTTAAAGGGGTTGTCTCGAGGAAGCAGTGAAATTTATTTTTTGTCCAGTCCCCCTAATTAAGCATACATTACTAAGCCCCCCTGTAAATGACTTTTCTAGCTGGTTTGTACTTACAGTTCCAGCGTTTCAGCAACTTATAAAAAGTTTCCCCAAGATGGCCGCCGGCTCTTTTCCCGTCGCTTGCTGTAGCCCAACGTGCGCGCTCCTGAGATGCTACCAGCTGTGTCTCCGTGACAACCAGACGCCCCGCAGCCGCCGACCGGACCCCGGGATTGAATGCGGCCGACCAGTCACCCACCGCCAGGCAGCAGGTAACCGGTGCTAGACCCCGGCTCCCCCGCGCTAGCCCCCGTCTCCCCCGCGCTAGCCCCGGCTTCCCCGCGCTAGCCCCGGCTCCCCAGCACTACGCCCCGGCTCCCCAGCGCTACGCCCCGGCTCCCCAGCGCTACGCCCAGGCTCCCCAGCGGTAGGCCCCGGCTCCCCAGCGGTAGGCCCCGGGGCCCAGCGGTCGGCTCCTGGGCCCAGCGGTAGGCTCCGGGGCCCAGCGGTAGGCTCTGGCTCCCCAGCGGTAGGCCCCGGGGCCCAGCGGTAGGCTCCGGGGCCACAGCGGTAGGCTCCGGGGCCACAGCGGCAGTCAGTCACGCGTCACCCCCGTCAGTCCGTCACCCATCACTTACCTGGGCGGCTGGGCGGCTCTGCTGGGCGGCTCTGCTGGGCGGCTCTGCTGGGCGGCTGGGCGGCTTCTCGGCACGGCTGGGCGGCTCTGCACCTTCCTCTAAGAGAGGATGGTAGCAGAATGGCCGCTCCAGCGCGCTCGCGAGAAGATACAGCTCGTCTGCACATGCGCAGAAGAGCTGTGGCGGCGAGCACACTGAAGCTGCTCGTGCTCAGAGCAGAAGACCGGACTGCGCAAGCGCGTCTAAAAAAGCAAGCCGCCAGCGAATTTAGACGGAACCATGGAGACGAGGACGCTAGCAACGGAGCAGGTAAGTGAATAACTTCTGTATGGCTCATAATTAATGCACGATGTATATTACAAAGTGCATTAATATGGCCATACAGAAGTGTATAACCCCACTTGATTTCGCGAGACAACCCATTTAAGTTCCAGCTTTTTGTAACTGTACCTGCAATGCTGAAAATGGACACAAGAAAAAATGTAACACTTTCATTGTGAATCATTTCAAAATACTGTAACTCTAAGTGGTTTGTTGCATGTATTTTACCATAGGTAGATGTTTAATTAAATACTGGAGAAAGCTACATAAATATTTATTTAAGTTAAATTAAAAAATATATATTATTTTTACAAGAAATGTGAAAATATGAATAAGCCGCAAACAACATCTCATTTTCTACAGGCATCAGAATATCCTGCATGTTTTGTGGTCTTGTATAAACATAGGGCAATCCAACATTTCACTTAAAAATTATGCATGAAAGTAATTTGATAATTTGTCAAAATACGGCTTGTTGGAAGATGGGCTGTGTATATTTGATAAATTAAATACATGGTAGTATAGTAGAAGGATGGAAAAGATTATATGTATGTTTTTACTTGTGAGATAATTTGCTGCATAATTCTATGTTACATATTACAATATTTTGGTTCAAAATATATTTGCTTAAAAAAATCAACCAAAATGTTAATTTCTGAAATTTGTTCTTAATACAAAATAGACACATCATGTAGAATTTCCCCAGAAGTAACAGGCTAGACAGAATTAATTAGTAAATTCATCAGATTAAAAAAACGGTAATTTTGCTATAGTTGACATCAAGAATAATGTAGTTTGTGTCGATCGTTAAGCAGATTTGGCAGAGCATCATGGCTTCTGTATAAGCAGAACCTACATTGCAGTTTTTACAGCAATATGTTTTGTGTTGACATTATGGGGCAAATATATAAGCTTAGCATTTCAAAACTGGTCCTAATAAAATATCTGCTGATGCACAAGGAACTCACCACTTCATATATTTGACACATTTTGGCTCCTGCGTGCACATACGCAGAAATTTATATCAGGTCAAATTTGGAATGCATTTCTGGTATAATTTACACCAGTTTGTGGAGTAAATTAAAATGTGATTGTTCCCTGCAAGAGAAACCAAGTAATCTTGTAGATATGATAGCTTTTAATGGTTAACAAAAATACATTATGTTATAGCGAGCTTTCAAACCTCTCAGGATTCTTTCTCTGGCATAATGAAATAGATCCGAAGAGGCATGCACATATACACACATACTTATGAAAAGGCACAGACATGGATGTGATTAATTTGCACTTAATAGAATACCACAACAGGATGAGTAGAGAAATAAAAACGTATTAAAAAAGTCCACTGATAAAGATGTGAAGGTTTTATGGTCTGTAGGTTAGTGTTAGGCCAGGCCTGTGTGTTATCTTAGCTTTAGATTTCTCATACTTCTTATTCACTCATGAATCGTCTTGAAGAATTTAACTCTGTGTTAAAAGTGTCCAAAGTTGTTATAAATTTGTATTCCCAAATTCTTCTATGGCTTTGTGATTTGAAATTGCCTTTCAGTATAAGAACTTTCATGTGTTCTAAGTTGTGTCCGTGACTAGAAAAAGGCTTGGCCACAGGTAATTCTGTTTTTCTTTCTTTAATTGTATGGCGATTAGATATCATCCTCTCTTTCAGTTTTTGTCCTGTTTGTCCAACATAAAGAGTCCCAACAGGACATTTACTGCACAGGATCAGGTGCACAACATCAGACGTGGAACATGTGAATGTCCCTGGGATCTTATAGTCCTGTGTATTGGGGATTTGTATCCTGTCCGCAGTCAGTATATGTGAGCAGATCTTGCAGCTCCTTACATTACAGGGATAAGTTCCTTTTTGTGTGTCAGAGGGCAATGCACTCCTAATTATCAAGTTCATCAAATTTGAAGGTTGCCTGTAACACAGAAGGGGAGGGTCCAGGAATATGGTTTTCAGACAGTCATCCTTGCGTAGGGTATGATGGAGTTTCTTTGTGATTTTCCTTAGTACCTCTAGCTGTGAATTGTAGGTCACTGCTAGAGGTACACAATTGTTTCCTTCCTTCTCTATGTATTGAAATAGTTGATTTCTTGGTATCATGGTGGCTCTGGTGATTTGGTAATCATTTGAGGTGGGATGGTAGCCCTGATTTAATAATGTTTTTTTAAGATGGTATAGATGTTTCTCTCTGTCTGTTGGGTTGCAGCCTAATGGAGTAAATTATACATAAATGTGTTGGTCTGGGGCAGCAATGCCACCTCCCACCAAGCCACACTGCCTTTTAAGCATACAGACATAAATCGCAAAATGTTTGTGACCTTTTATGCCAGAAACTGGTGTTAAAACTTATGACTTTCCCCTTATTCTTTAGGTCTTTTCCCTTAAGGTTATCTATACACCCACTAGGAAATGTTATAGTTTTCTATGACTGACCACCATATGTTTTAATAGGAAAATTGCTTCAATGATGTTACATGGCATTTTGTATATATTATATAAGTGGCAAGTTGTTTTGTTACTGAACCTTGGCTTTAGGGAAATCCTTAAAACATACCCTGTTTGGACAACTTAAAAGGAACCTGCCATGTTTTTTATGCTGCCCTCATGGTAGCAAATGTAGTAACACACATGCTTATTCAGTAACTTCTGAACTATGGACTAATGTTTTCTAGTTTTTGATATGCTTGTAGTCCACCATCAGGGCCACAGGCTATATCACAGCATTTTATTATTTTGTATCTACTACTCTAGATCTTAGAGGCAGGACCACTATACTCTTTTTGAGTTCTAAATACATTCTAGGCAGGGTTTGTATGACCTTGCAGTTAGAAAGCTCTTGAAAGATTGAGTAGAAGCGGGGAAATATAGGAGCAAAGAATCTTAGGTGAACTGCTAGTCAGTGACCTGAATAGTTAACTGCAACCTAAATCTATGCTATAGGGGATTTCTTCACTCACTACCTTAGCCTTGCTATCTCATTCTACCTTTTAAAGATTTAGAAGGGTAGCACACTTTACCCATTTCTGTGCGCTGAATCGATATTCTCTAGCTCTCTAATACTGTACATCTAGACAAGCTTGGTTCTGCCATACAGCTCCCTGACTAGTTTATATTTTTTCTATCTATTAAAACTGCCTCAAGTGATCTGTCTCTCTACATCAAAATGGTTCAGTTTTTCTAACCATTATATTCCTATTAAGTTTTCATATCTATTTTTTTTCTACTTAGACAAATATCTAAATAGTTCCTGATGAACTGTCTGGAAAGACAGGAAACCAATCAAACCCATTAGAACTCACTATCTGAGCCCATTAGAACTCACTATCTAGGAGTACAACATACCTTTAGATCGAGCACTCTATCTTAGTAGACTCAATAACATACTAAGTACTACGTGAATTATAGTACTAAAGATCTATCTTGGGAATATAGAATGAAAGCCATATACTAGCTGACCACTCGGTGCACCTACCATCTCTCACTTACTGAGTGCTTGGTTTTCTTTGCTTTCGGGTTTATAGGAGGCATGGTTACAGTTTGCGCTCCAATAAAAACCAGGTAGCGAACTGAGTGCATTACTGAAGCACTCACTGAACCTTTTGAACTCATTGACAGGGCTGCTGACAGTGACTAAGTTTTCCCGTCACTTGATCGCTGACCGAGCCATTGCCTCATGCTTAACGTTCGTTCACCTAGGGAACCTGCATCCACACTATTGTACCTTTCTAATCCTTGCTAGTGGACTGTCTAGATTTCCTGTATATTGTTTATCTTTATGTGTGCTTCAGCCCTTAATTTTAAAATTATTATCAATAAAGTTGATATATTTTAGCTACATCTATACCGTGAAAGACATAGCGATTCGGAAAATATACTCCGACTCTGCTTCAGTGAAAAGTTTCTAGTTTTAGAGCACTTAAATATTAATTCTGCAATACCTGGCAAGAGATGAGTCCAGCTAATTTATAAGGTGCTGCTCCCACACTCACCCTCCATGACTGACAGTTTTCTTGCTATTACAATGCATACTGTGAAAACTATCAACCACGATGAGTGGGCTGAGCAAGCAGGACTGATCTCCAGCCATGCTGCAGGATCAACATGTAAGTGCTCCAAAGCTACAAAATAGTGGTTCATAAGTGACAGATTGCCTCTGCAAGGTCAGCATAAAAAACATGAGTCATGACATATTCCCTTTAAACAGTAGAGTTGCTATAGGATCTATGGATAGGCAAAATGATTTCCAAATACACAGCTAGTAATATGTAGTTAGCTCTTCTTGTGTAATTTCTTTGATGACTTGAGAGATCAGGAAATAAGTAAGCATGAAGGGTAATTAGAGTGCACAGAAAATGTAACACAGTAAGTGTGGTTTCTAAAGGGCGGTGAAAAAAGACGGGACATTTTTCACTATGGTTAGATTCCAATAAAAGGCTTGAATGTGGTTTCTTTCTAGAAAGATCACAATTTCTTATATCACAAGATCTTAATATCAGGTTATTGGTGTTTTGCTGCTGACTTTGAACTTACAATATGTCATAATTTGCTGACTGAATGAGAAAGTGAGACCCAAATTTGATATATTTTGCTTAGAATGGCGGTTGCCATAGCATTGTAACGTTTATATGAATAAACAGTTCTATTCTCAGAATGGCAGTCAACTTGGAAACTAATTCTTGTCTCCATTCTCAAAGACCTGATTAATACAGCCTGCTTTTACTATTTTACCACTGCATGTTTTCAAATCAGATTTGATTGTGTTCCTTCACAGCAGGACTATTCTTCCCCAAAGGTTTGACATATTTTCTACTTTCATCTTTTCATCTTTTAACTTTCTGTATTTCATATTTTTAGTTTTTTTCTGAAGAGGAGTCAAATATAAATAATTCCTATAATTATATGATAGATTTGTTATTTACATTTCTATCTATCTCTGATCTACAACGTATAACAAGTGTTAGCTTTTAATATATTCATTTGGGTGCCTACAACTAAATTATATATTTCTTTAAACCACTAGTAAGGCATTTCTAAGTCTAAATGTAAGTTCACATATGGGGTTTTCACACCATTTCTGAACACCACACGCAAAGTGTTTTTACTATCTGTGAAAAAAATCAACATTGTTGTGATTGTAGATGTCTTCGAGGAGGGCCGTGATTTTTGCTAAGCTATAAATTTAAAGCCAGAATAATCAGGCCATATGTATATATCCATATATGCTTTTCACATGAAAATATTTTTAAAAACACCCAACTTTTCAAAGTCAATCCACACCACACTAGTAAGGTAAGAAGTCAACTTACTTCAATAAAGCAAAAAGCCTACATGTGTTGTAGAATAAATAAAATTACTAAAGTTTATTCCATAGTTTAAAACTGCAATATATAAAGCAGATTAATTGAAACACCTTTTTGAACCCAACACGTGGATTCTTAGACGGTACATGTCCTTCATTACTTTGTGTCTGCCTGGATCGTTTAATAAAGACTGAAAGCTTTTAATGCAATGCTGGACTTTCTCCATTTTTCTGTGCAACATATGGATTCTTAGTTATAGACTATCACATATTCTGTTTTATCTGTGTTTCTTAGGCCTTTAGAAAACATTCCTGTAAAATGGCAAGATATCTGTTATGGCCTAAAATGTTTTTTGGACTCACTTCATTTTACTCATCCATTTTATTCATGTTAGTAGCAGTAATCAATGGCTTGAAGATGCTTTATATGTAAGGCCTTAGTCAGACGGGCGTTTTTTCGCGCGATTTGCGCATGCGCATGCGTCCGGCGATTTTTTTAAAACCATTGCTTTGCAATGGTATCAGACACATGAGCGCTTTTTATGTGCTCGTCCGATAAATTATAGAACAGAAATCGCAGATCGCACCTATCTGCGATCTGCGATTCCTGTTCTCTTCACTATATGCGCTCAATGGGGCCAGCGGCAGCAGCGCCGACCCCATTGAGAACATATAGAAGACAAATCATTCTTCTCTGCTACAGCTGTAACAGCTGTGGCAGAGAAGAACGATGCTTGCCCATTGAATTCAATGGAGCCGGCAATACAGCCGGCTCCATTGAAAGCAATGGGCTGCCGGCGATCGCGGGATGAATTGTCTTAAATATATAAGCCCTTCCCTGCAATTCATCCAGAAATGTGTAAAAATAAAAAAAATATATATACTCACCTTGTCCCGGCAGACGGAGTTCAGCGCGGCCGGCCTGCAGTGGGTGTGAGTGGGTGTGAGTGAGAGGTGCCCCTGATTGGCTCAGCACTGAGCCAATCAGAGGCACCTCTCACTCACACCCATTCATGAATTCATGAATGGGTGTGAGTGAGACCTGCCTCTGATTGGCTCAGCGATGAACCAATCAGGGGCATGTCTGACTCACACCCCCTTCACACCCACTGCAGGCCAGCCGCGCTGAACTCCGTCTGCCAGTGAGTATATATATATATTTTATTTTTACACATTTCTGGATGAATTGCAGGGAAGGGCTTATATATTTAAGCCCTTCCCGACAATTCATCCCGCGATCGCAGGCAGCCCATTGCTTTCAATGGAGTCGGCTGTATTGCCGACTCCATTGAATTCAATCGGCTAACATCGTTCTGCCGGGACAAGGTGAGTATATTTTTTTTTTATTTTTACACATTTCTGGATGAATTGCAGGGAAGGGCTTATATATTTAAGCCCTTCCCGACAATTCATGCCGCGATCGCCGGCAGCCCATTGCTTTCATGCTAACCGACCAGATGCATAGCTGTAATTTCTTTGCCCAAAAATCTGTCCCTGCCGCGGGCTGTCATGTGAGTGATAACATGTCCGTGGAGTTGAAGAACGCTGTCAGTGGCAGTATGCACCTGACCATAGACCTGTGGCCAGGGGCATTACATATAGTTTTTTTTTTCAGTCAGATCATTTTTATTGAAATTACCCAACCCAAACAATACAGTCATTATTATAATTATATTAACGGAATTCCTAATCACCCCCCATTCCCAACAAAAAATTAACTAAATATTTAGGCACATACAAAAAGGAAAAAGAAAAAATATAAAGGAAAACCTAACTCTTCTCCATCTTTTTACCTCTCTCACTCACCCTCTCTAAAACCTATCAGCTTTTCTACGATACCTCAATACAACTAGCACTCGATGTGAACTATTCATTAAATATATATGACCATCTACCCCAAATTTCATCAAACTGAGTTGAACAGCCTCTTTTTGAAACAATCTTTGTAAAAAAAAATCAAGCACCTAGAAGGAGTTGTCGTTTTGCTGCAGTTACATCTCAGGCAGATATGCAAATAATTAGAGTTGTGGCATGATTAGACGAGCAGTCTTGCCTGAGACCCTAAAAGTGGTTCCACCCATGGCCTATAAAAAGGCTCTCAGAGGCTACTTGTGTGTAGTGGACCTCTTTTTCCACTGGTGTGGAGCTTCATGACCACTAGACGCCTCTACAATGTAAGCAGAGAAACTTTGCCCAGTTAACAGCATTATTGAAATGTGAGAAGCTGGATGGTCATAATAATGAATTGCCCGCCACCTGGCCTGTTCTGACCAGACTATTTGGAAGTGTTGGTACCACTAGATGCATGAGGACAAGCACACAACATGACCAGGCTCAGGAAGCCCTTGACAGACCACCAGTAGAGAGGATCATTTAACAAACCCAAGCAGCTCCAACTGTTTTGTTGTCCGTTTTCCAGAGACAAGCAGCACCATCATTACAGGCCCCTGTGTCGGTCTGAACAATTTTCAGGCATTTGACTGAAGGACATTTGGTTTCATGGTGCCTATTACGTGTCCTGCCTTTGGCACTCACCCATCATCACCTCCATTTGCAGTGGTATCATAAATGAATAAACTGGACAGCTACCTAGTAGAACCAGGTTGTTTTCAGTGATAAATCCAGGTTCAGTTTGGTCACTGATGTCGGCTGTGTTCGTGTATGGGCTCTTCGGG
This sequence comes from Eleutherodactylus coqui, assembly GCF_035609145.1. Classification (NCBI taxonomy): domain Eukaryota; kingdom Metazoa; phylum Chordata; class Amphibia; order Anura; family Eleutherodactylidae; genus Eleutherodactylus; species Eleutherodactylus coqui. The sequence continues at coordinate 394,770,191 of NC_089837.1, forward strand.
GTGAGCACCTCAATCCTGCTTATGCTATGGAACAGTACACGGCCATCACTGCTGGTATGATGGTCTGGGGGCTATCATATATTGCAGTCGGTCACCCCCACTAGTGCTAATGACAGCTCAGCAATGTGTTCAGGACATCCTGCAGCCACATGAGTTGCTTCTTATGGCAAGCCTTCCAAGAGGCACTTTCCGACAGGATAATGCTCGGCCTCACAAAGCAAGGGTGTCACAAGAACACCTTCACAACATAGACACACTTCCATGGTCTGCCCAGTCGCCAGCAATAGAACATGTATGAGACTATCTGGGATGCCAACTTCGACAACCTATGAACTTGATTGATCTAGAGGCTCTGTTACAGCAAATGTGCAGGAAACCATACGGAACCTGTATGTCCGCATATCCGGCCGTGTAACATCTTGAATCCAAGCTATAGGTGGGCCAACAGGGTATTAGAACCTCTCTTCAAGTGTTAAATTTAAAAAAGCACAGGGTGAAATGCATGTCAGGGGTAGCACACTTCAGGTTTGCTATTGTTTATGTCGTTATTTCACTTATATGGCTATTTAATGTATTCTATCTTGCATTTTTTACTTTTAGGCATATTCTCCCATATCTCGGTATGCTAACTCTTTTCTCTAATTGCTGTAGCACTTGCACTTTATAATTACTATTATGATAATATTTGATATTGGTTGTTTGCTGCTGTATGGTAGCAACTGCTTCATGCTATACTAATGTATGCTTGCCTTTAGTCTGTTTTTTTATCATGGCCATATACTTTCCCGACCTGACCAATTTCTGGCCCGAACATGCCACCTACACCACAGGACTATTGCTAAAATCTAGCTGTTTCTCACCACAGACACGCTAAACACTCGTTGCCCTCGACTACTGCAACTTGCTGCTCATCGGCCTTCCCCCACTATGCTAATCACTGCACTGGCTGCCCATCCATTACAAACCCCCCCATGGCACCGCACCACCTTACATCACCTTCCCCCAGTCCATACATCACCCAGCCTGCATACGTGATCCACTAACACATTCAAACTAAATGCCACTCTAATATGAACCTCACATGCTCGCCTTCAGGACCTCTCTAGAGCAGCTCCAGTACCCTAAAACATCCGGACAATCCCCAACGCACAGAACTTCACACATGCCTTAAAAAAGCAAATTTTCAAAGACGCATAACAAATCTCCCCACCAGCAATATGCCCCCTTGCCCATCCCTATGGCTCCCCAGACTTTCCACTCTGACTATGCTATATATCTTCTGCCCCCGTGCCTCCTTGTTACCCCCACCCCAGTTGTTTCTAAATAACTGAATATCGCATGTAATTATCATATTGTTTGTGTTCCCTGTGCCTCATCTCCTTCCCCGGCACCTCCCATATCACCCCCACCCCGCTTGTTTCCAAACTATTGTTTACCACATGACATTGTCATATTTTTTGTGTTCTCCCTTACTTGAAAGTGCTACCGAATAAGTTGGCGCTATGCAAATAAAGATTATTATTTTTTAATGTTGTTTTCTAATAAAGATTTTTTTTTTAAATTCTATTGTGATTGTTGATGCTGTGATTTTTGTTTAGGTGTAGTATATTTATTGATTCACAGCTCTGTGTTACTCTTGGTCTACTTATAGAAGGACCATCACATAGCTTACATCAAAACATCAGATCATGACTGAGTGGCCAATAATACATTTAAGACAAACAAATCTCCCCATAGAAACTATAAGATGATACACTTAAAATAAATATTTTTATGATTCAGTACAGCTACTACACATGAATAACTTGTGTACACAGAATTAAAAGAATGTATCCATATAGAATGGTAAAGCAAATGTACAGTGTATTTTGTCAATGTGTTTCTAATAGACAAATAGCTTGTTGACATTCTTGAATAGATGAAAAAACAGCATATCTTTTAGTGTTTTCCCCCATACTCAACATATTCCATGAAATAATATTAACTCCTTGAACCATAGTAAATGATATTCATTATTTATGCTTAAACATATAATTTTAAACACTGTCTGCACTGCATGGTAGAGTAGGAGAAAGAGAGAGAGAAGTGAAATATTGTCTGCTTTAGATAATATATCAGTAACTTTCTTCAAATCATGTCTTATTAATCCAACATCCTCTTTCAGGCTACCAACCAGAGCAGAGAGGGAAGCCAAAACAGTATTGCTTTTAGTCACAACTAGAATAATATCACGTAGAGTAGGTACATTTTTTGTATAATTTTACATATTCACACCACTAACTTGTGCTGAAATGGCATTGCAACTCAGTTAAACGACAAACGAGGCTCACAACAGACCACCCTTTGTTTCTCCGCTCCTCCACAACAGGGACCAGAAAGATGCCAGCACAACAGAGTTAGAAACGCACCTCAGGAAAGAAAATAAGTTAGCAAGCTAGCATTACAGGTTGGAGCTCTCCTGGTGTGTCTCCACTACCCATATTATCTTCCTCCACCTCTTCATATCACTTTCAACGCCATCCTCATTGGCAAAGATATCTCACAGCCACATGGCCAAAGAGCTGTTGATGGCTTTGCAGGCCCAGGCTGACACATGGCTAAAGCCAGGCAAGATCGTGTAAAACCATGGGACCAACTTGCTGGCTGTCCTTCACCTCAGCACTCTCACACATGTACCTTGCCTGGCCCATGTGATGAACCTGGTAGGGCAGAGCTTCCTAAACAATTACCCAGGTTTACATCTAGTGCTGGAAAAGGCCAGGAAACAGTGTTCCCCTTTTAGAATTCACATCCAGCTGTCTGTCATCTGGCAGAGGTCTAACAACAGTACGGGCTAGCACTCAATCATCTCTTCTGTGATGTGCCTACACAGTGGAATTCCATGTTGCATATGTTGCACAGGCTAAGCCAGTAACAGAGAGCAATCATGGAATATCAGATGGTGTATGCCATTAGCAAAGGCTGTATGGGGTTCAGCCACTTGATGCCTGTAGATTGGTGACAGATCAAAGACGTGTGTGGAGGTTTAGCCTGCTTTGGGAAAGCGAACAAAATGGTAAATCGTGATGATGCACTGATCAGGATGACCATCCCTATTGTGTTCCTACTAGAACTGATGCTACAGGGCATCAGGGGAAATAATGTGTTGTTGTCACAGGAGGAGGAAGGTTTACCAATCTCCCAACTTTCTGGCCAGTCGACCATTTTTCTATACCACAGGGAGGGTCACTTTGAGCAAGGAAGGGGGATGTCTTTTGCAACACATTTCTCCCCCCATGGGAGAAGTAAAGAGAAGGAAGAAAAAGAGGAAGTTAAGGCGGATGATATAGGACCAGAAACAGGATAGGGAGTTATACAATGTACCTTCCATCCATCACTAACGCCAAGCTATTCTACATGGATGTTGGGACCAGCGGGAGGATACTCAAAGACCTGACTCTGAGGAATGTGGGCCATCACCCTTAGGCACTTTAAGGCATATGAGTGGTTTTATGCTGCAGTGCTTGCAGAAGGACCATCACATAGCTTACATCAAAACATCAGATCATGACTGTGTGGCCATTCTCCTTAATTCCCACTACAAGGCCAAAATGACAAATCTCATTCTGGGAGTGAAGAGGTACTTCAAAATGCAGCAATATCAGGAAAGAATGTTATGTATATTAAGCACAACATTTCCTCAAGGCCACGGGGATATATCTGCAATGGATCACAGCTTTGCGGCTCATGGTGAACGAGCAGAAAGCCAGCACAACAGCACCACCACTGGTGGCAGGAGCAGTCTAAAATCTGGGGATGTTATAACTAACAAACGCATCCATCTATCCAAAGACAATGCAGATTTATAAAAACGAACCAGGCATGGATTTCACCTGCCTTCTGTACTCCCATGGCAGATTTCACTGATTTGTTAGCATGCCAGCAATTTTTACTCACATATCACTGAGCATAGACTTATATCAAAGACCACACTGTGCCCTTAAAGTGCTGTTGATGGTGCTGCTGCTCTCCTTCTCCTGCTTCCACAATGTTCCCCGCTTTTATTCCCCCCAATTACAAATATGTCAATATGGAAATATGGAACTACAGTTCTTATGTTTCCATAAGGAGCACACTATGGCCTTGAAGTGCTGTTGCTCATAGTGGTGATGGAAATGCTGCTTTTCTCCTTCTCTTGCTTCCATCATGTTTCCTCCTCCTTCTACCAAAATTAAAATTTTCTACAGCACAAAAAGTAGCTGCAGCTCTGCAGCTTTTTCTTGGAGAAGGCCTGTGCTTGGGTGTTATCTTCACCTGGTAAAATCTGTCCTTTGCAAACTTTATGTTATTGCTTTTTTAAAACAAGCAGCATACCTGCTGTCTTTTATAACAAAAGTTTTTATAGTTCTGCAGCTGTTCCTTGGAGCAGGACTATGCTTGAGTGTTGTCCTCACCTGGCAGAATTTCTCCTTGCAAAACGTATGACACTTCTTGTAAAATAAGCAGCCCATGTGCTGCCTTGCATAGCCAAATTATTGTCAGCTCTACAGTTGTTCCTTGGAGCAGGCCCAAGCTTGAGTTTTGTGTTCACCTGACAGAATTTGTCCCTGTGAAATTTATGACATTGTTTTTAAAACAAGCAACACACCTGCTGTCTTCTTTGGTGCAAAGTTTGATCTGATCTAGGAGACCCTGTGTGGGCCTTCTTTTATTTTCAGTTACACCCATGTGCTACGATTGACCTCTACATCACTGTACACTATTTTAAACATTCGTTGGGAGGAGCACAGTGGGGGCTTTGGATGCATTGGGGACACCCATTGACTTTAATGGGAGTCATAATCGACTGTCCCGATTCATATGGATTTTCATTAAGTTGGCCCAATACTGACACAAAACGGTTATTCCACTACACGCTCATCGCTAGTTGTAATCACTAAGAAATTCCTTTGTACATTGACAATGTCATAAATTTATATATTCAACTTTTTTTTACAGCTTTTCTACTCGTAAAACTGTACAATCATCAAAGAATCCTCCATTTGATACTAAATATTAGTTACAGATTTGCACATTTTTGACATTCTAGCTGTACGTTTTTGATGCTGTTCAGGGACAGCACAACTCACAACTTCTTTAGCTACTACCAGAAGTGTGACTGGTTTTTGGAACATTTTCCCTGACATTTAGTGTAGTTAATCCCTTGAGAGGTCACTGAGGTCAAGATCTAGAGATTGTGCCAGCCAGTAAAACAAACCTTCTTCTGGATTATGTTTGATAGAAGACATCAAGCACTTCATCACCATTTTTACATTTTTCTCTTTTTGATCGAATCACCTCACATTTCATTCATCATTAATACTCATTTTAAATCATTCACTATTCAATGTTTATGATCTAGCCCCATTCTATCTTTTTAATTTGCCAATTTAAATAATATGATTGTGTAAATTCTTTACCTTTTTAAAATACATATATACTACATATGTACTATGCGAATTCATATGGTATCAAACATTTCTAGATTCACAGATATATGGTATACTATACAATGTAACAGTGTAATATATGGACAGTTGATGTTTATCTTATTTTGTTGCTATGCTACTTGCAAAACAATTGTTCTGTTCCTCTACCCACTTAACACTGTATAAGTGACAGTTTGCTTTCCTTTTTTAAAGGATTTATCCCATGAATTGTTTTCATACCAACTATCCTGAAAAGCCGTTAATAGCTGTGTATAGTATACTTTCAGTGTTTCTACCATAAAAAATACATTTTTCATAATCTTTAGCTTCCCTGCTGGTGCTGCTGCTAGTGTTGAGCGAACGGCAAATGTTGAACCCAGTTGCAGGTCAAACTTTGCTGTAAATTTGGTTCACCGTGAACTCAAAGCAACGGATCCTGAAGAAGGGAAAAGAAGAAGTAAAATTGAGAAGAAAAAGTGTTTTTTTCTTCTTGTTCTTCTTTTTCCTTTTTTTTCTTCTTTAACTTTTTCTTAAATTGTCTCAAAAGTTCTTATATACACCCCTAGGTGACCTAATAATGTTATATATGGCTTGTATGGCTCTTTAACAATGTTATACATCAGTTTTAGAGTTAATGGTTAAATCTCTGGTTTGGTTCAAACAAATCTGGACCAAAATAAATGTTTTTTCCCAAATTTGATGAACCAGTTGAATCAAGCTTTTGAAAATCATCATGAGCTGCCAATAACCTGTGTTGCAGACAGAATCAGTCTCCTTCCCAATATAATCCCTTCTTACTTTACAATCAAGCTTTTCAAACTTAACAAGTCAACAAGAATAAGTCTTTAACTATGATCTTGGGCTACTTGAAAAGCACTGGTCCTTCCCAGGTAATCAGCACGCTAATGGCTACTCTGCATTGAACAGCATTGCTATGTAGAATCAGCTGTGCAAATAGTGACTGAGCATGTGGGTCTTTTTTAAAGTACATCTGTCATGTTTCATGTCATGAGTCATAACCAATCTTTGCTTATACGATTCTCTAGTTAAAAGATGCTTCCTGCTTATATAGAGTCAATTTGAGAGGTTTTTCAGAAAATGTTAACTTACTATGAATGAGTCTAAATTTGCCCATCCACATAAAAAGCAGTCAGTCACACTGATTTTTTTCACAACTAGCCAACTATCTCATGTGTATGGGGGCTTTCGAACTCTCCCATAACAGCAGATATTGGGGAAAAGAAAGATCAGGCATGTTGGATTTTAAAAAGCTCAAATCTTTGTTCTCATGGCAAATGAACAGTCAGGGGTGCCTGTTATTCCCTTCTACACATTTGGGTTGCAAGAATAGCTGTCACATGAATGAAACTTGGCAGCTAAATGTAGCTATACGCAGTAGATAGCTTCCACAATCTCTCCATAGCATGCATACTTGGCTTGGGAAGAATTTCAGTGGGGCGAGAGAAATAGTCTACTGCCCAACATCTCTGACATCAACTTATATTCTGCATGAAGAAAGGATCATTTAAGATGAAATTGAACATGTCCCATTTTTGGGCCCAAACATCTGCTATCAGGAATATAGTTAAAATGTCACCAGGCTCAGACTGACCCACAGGCAAATGTGTCCCACAGTGGCCCACAGTGGCCCCTGGGTCAGGGGTGAGCCCCAGGACCTCTGACAAGTAGCACATTGCACTGCAATGCATAAGAATAGACAAGGTACAGCATCTCAGACAGGAAATATTACTTTGGAGGTCCTTATCTTAAACGTATATCCTAGTTCCCTGAAATCATTTTAAGGACCATTCACCTACTACTAGCATTGGTGCCAATGTGTACCATGACCTTTGGATCCTCACAGCCCTTCCCAGTAATCTGTCAACCCAATCCATGATGCGTCAAACTTGAGGTCCAGGAAGACAACACACTGTTCGATGATCCCAGTCTTTGTGGCAAATTGCTCTGTCTGTTCCCCTAATAATTGAGTCTCCCACTACCAGGGCCTGTTTAGCCTGCCCTGCATTCCTGTTCCCTTTCTTACTGGAGCAGTCATCCCCCTGGTGGTCAGAGGACATGTTGTGCTGCAGCAGTGCTAATCCTATAATGGCATCCCCTTCATCTACCAACTTTGCAAACTTGTTGGGGTGTGACTGTTCGGGATTAGCCTTCTTTGCACTCTTCCCTCTACCCCTCCTTCTAACCCAGCTAGCTGCCTGCTCATCCTGCTCTCACTAACTACCATCCACCCCCACATCTACCCCAGTGACTGCCTGCTCAATGAGCAGCTAACTCCTTTCCATGTTTTCAGTGGATCTCAGTGTTGCAAGCTGCTCTTTTAGATCCAAAATCTAGGCTTCCAAATGCACAACATGCTCAGATCTCATAACCAAAATGTACCCTCGAGTGGCTGTTCAAGGACCGCATACATGGCACAAGATGTACACTAGATGGCATTATCAATCATGCAGCACATTCTAAATGGGGACCATACAGATAGATTAGATGAAAGTAGTATATGCAAAAATTCAAATGCATAAACAGTATTTAAATACAAATGACTTTTCCAAAGTCCCGAATCCCAAGTCACATTTACAACACAGTACAGTTAAGGCTAAATGCACACCGGCATGCACAAATTCCACATGGGGAATCCCGCACAGAATTCACCTGTGCCCGTGGCCGGTGACCCAGCGTACCTGTCAGTGTCTTCTTTTTTCTGTACTGCGGATGTGACGGCCGTTGCACATGTGCAGTACATATTTCCTCGCGCCATCGCTAGGCGATGATGTGGAGTCCGTGTCATTCCAGATTGGCCACAGATCAGATGGCTTCCATTAGCTTCAATGCAAGCTGTCTGTGTGGAAAATGTTTTGAAATCAAGCATGCTGCGATTTTTCCTCCACGAGTGGAAATCGTAGTTGGTTTCCACTTGTGTGCATGGAACAATCACATTTGCATTGCATCTTATGGATGGACATTGCTGCGGAACCTGCGGGCAGACATCCACAGTGAATTCCGCAGCAAAAAGTTGTCCGTGTGCATTGGGCCTAAGTTAGCCACTAGAGATAAGCAAGCGTACTCGCTAAGGCAAACTACTCGAGCGAGTAGTGCCTTATGCGAGTACCTGCCCGCTCATCTCTAAAGATTTGGGTGCTGCCAGGGGAGAGCGGTGAGTTGCGGGAGTGAGCAGGGGAGAGCGGGGGGCGGGGGGAGAGTGAGAGAGAGATCTCCCCCCGCTCCTCCCCACTCTCCCCCGCCGGCACCTGAATCTTTAGAGACGAGTGGGCAGTTACTCGCATAAGGCACTACTCGCTCTAGTAGTTTGCCTTAGCGAGTATGCTCGCTCATCTCTATTAGCCACACACACTCACTCAACTCACAGGCTCGCTTAGGTTTGGGTTGATAAATTCTTACCTGTAGTGCTTCTGTTCCTCCTCTGTTCAGACACAGGTAGTTCAATAAGTGCGATTTATAAGAACCTGTTTAAGTAACCCTGCCCCTAATTACTCACCTGTGCAAAGCAATGGGGACTGCAAACCACAAGCAGACTATATGTGCTTTTTAACTGTAACAATGGTTATCAATGTAACCTACCAATATATTCCCTTAGCACAATATATTTAACCTATAGTGCTTCTGTTCCTCCTCTGTTTAGAACCTCCCTGACCCACATTAGTGAATGGAGCTGTAATCAGGTATGCGCACTGCCATTCTATTCATTTTGAAAACTTGGGTTGTGCCATTCTCATGGATTTTTTGCGATCTTTGGGTTACTAATTCTGCAACTTGCGATTTGCACCTCAATTCCATTGATTTCAATGCAAGTGCAAGATGGCAGGGCTACATGGCACTCTTTGGCTATGTAGTTCCACTATCGTTTTAAAGTTGACCAACCTTTTGATTAGCATACCCTTATTCATTAAATCACAGTGCTGCGTTATGACCCCGTTCACACTTGCATTAAAGCAATGCTTGCACTCTTCTGTCTCTTTTTCAGCAAGGATGGGATTTGATCTTATAATACAAAAATATTACTGTCAGAAATCAGCAGTTTTTGGCACTTTAGGTGTTGGGAGATTCTGATCACAAAATATCTTGAAGTGAGACTGGCAGGACATGATGGGGCTTGTAGTTCCATAACAGCTGTGGTGCTACAAATTGCATACATCTGTTCTTTCGAGTAGAGGTAAATGTGCATATTCAGATTTCACCATCTAAGCAGCACAGCAGATGAAAAATACATTCGTTGCTCTACAACAACCAGAGGTGACAACTCCCTTTTTCAATTAAGATACTTGTATGAAATCAAAAAGCATCAAAAAAGAGTTTGATATGTTTGATAAAAGCTCATAAGGAAATCACTCAGACAGCTGTTATCAATTTAGTAAAGATGTTTCTGTAGCTATCATGAAGCCGTAAAGGCTGGCCAAAATTGAAGATAAAGCAGAGTATACACTTTTCCTCGTGCATAATTACACTGCTGTAAGGGCTTTAATTTCACACGCTCAGCTAATTACTCCGCGCAGGCACCCAGCAGTACTGCCAAAATAAAAGCTTCCATTTAAACCCTAATTAAGCTAAGTTCTTACTTTGTATTTAGTGATGTAGGTTGGGAAATGGAGCCGATAGAGTTAAATGAAAAATGTAATTCAAACAGTCTTATTCACTAAATCTTATGGTTTGTTGGATTCTTGTATCACGGAGTTAATGTTGCTGGGGTGCTTTAGTGAATGGCTCGGCAGATTTGATTATTTATATGCTTGAATTACAGCAGAGAGGAGGAGAAAGTAGCAGAATTTAAGTGATGCTTTGTTCTATTATTAAATCCCACTGTAGCTTATTGTTTATGAAATCTCTCCTTAGCTTGCCGGGCTTATCCTATGAGTGATAATCCCATCTATCATTTTTCACTCAAATTTTATTAGCTTTTCTTTTTTTTTTTTACATCTCCTTTTTCTTTTTTTTTACTTAACGTACACAAATAGGATAAACTTCAGAAAGATATTCCAAGGCACACACTGTTTTAAAGGAGCTGCACCTTTAAAACAGTGTGTGCTGCAGACAGGGATGAGCATTATGAAAAGGGCTTGAGCTGCATTCCTATGTCCTACTTTCGTGTAATAGAGCTGATAGGAGCTTCTGCCATGAACAGTAAGTGCACATTTTGCTCTTCCATTATCAGTTACTCTTTTGTATCACATTGCGACAACAGTCAAGAAATAATCTTTGTAGAGGAAAAAGTTTTGTTGCATGTGAAGTTTGCAAAGCTACTGTGTATCAACGCAATTAAATTTGTAATTCTTTATCTTCATTTTGGCCATGTGATTTGGTATAGGCGATTCTGATTGTTGCATTTCTAAAAAGATAAGTGAAAGGGAATGCATGAAAATTTTTTCCAGATATAATCATATAAAAATGTAGCTTTTGATATGATCCATTTACCAAATTTACCAGGGAGGAAAGAATGATTTGATGCTGAAGAAGAATTCTACATTGGACTCTAAAGGCCCGTTTACATGTAGCAATGATCGCTCAAAAATTGCTAAAAAGCGATTGTTTGAGCGATAATTGTTGCGCCTTAGGCTTCGGTCACACGGACGTTTTTTCCAGCGATTTGTGGATCACACGACGGATGTGCATCCGCAAATCGCGTGACCAGGGCCGAAAAATCGCCCGAAAAATCTGCTCCTAGCCGCGTTGCATTAGAAACGGGCCGGAGCAGTGCAGCGCTGTCCAGCGCATTGAATTCAATGGAGCCGGCAATACAGCCGGCTCCATTGAAAGCAATGGGCTGCGGGCGATTTCACGATGAATTTTCGGGAAGGGCTTAAAAATATAAGCCCTTCCCTGAAATTCATCCAGAAATGTGTAAAAAGTAAAAAAAAAAATATACTCACCTTGTCCCAGCAGACGGAGTTCAGCCGCGGCCGTCCAGCAGTTCTCCTGAACTGCTGTGAGTAGTATTCAGCAGCCGGGGATTTAAAATCCCCACCTGCTGAATGAGCTGCCTCTGATTGGTCACAGCTTCACCAATCAGAGGGAGCTCTCACTCACCCATTCATGAATTCATGAATGGGTGAGTGAGTGCTGCCTCTGATTGGCTCAGCGCAGGGACCAATCAGGGGCAGCTCTCAGCTATTGAATGACAGCTGAACTCCGTCTGCCGGGAAAAGGTGAGTATATTTTTTTTTTACTTTTTACACATTTCTGGATGAATTGCAGGGAAGGGCTTATATTTTTAAGCCCTTCCCAAAAATTCATCGTGAGATCGCCCGCAGCCCATTGCTTTCAATGGAGCCGGCTGTATTCCCGGCTCCATTGAATTCAATGGGCAAACATCATTCTTCTCTGCCACAGCTGTTATAGCTGTGGCAGAGGAGAATGATTTGTCTAGTATATGTTCTTAATGGGGTCGGCGCTGCTGCCGCCGGCCCCATTGAGCGCATATAGAGAAGAGAACAGGAATCGCAGATCGCAGATAGGTGCGATCTGCGATTTCTGTTCTATAATTTATCGGACGAGCGCATGAAAAGCGCTCATGTGTCCGATACCATTGCAAAGCAATGGTTTTATAAAATCGCACTTTGCATGCGCATGCGCAGATCGCACGGAAAATCGCCCGTGTGACCGAGGCCTAAATGCGCGGCCAGTGTACACTTTTCATGCAATGCTAGCTGATCTTTAAATTCAAGCCAGCCTAAAAATCGTTGTGCGGTCTTATCAGGACTGCACGCTGAGTTAGTGCTGATAGCATTGTTTCAGCTTTTTAACCCATTGGAGAACAAAGGAACTGAATCCAGATAAGAGCCCTCCAGCTATTAAATGCATTCAGCTAAATGCTGCATTTGCATGCTAATAAGCTATTAACTAGCTGAGTAGCTACTTAATAGTTTATGCAAAATTATCACTCAAAGCTGTCACTGAAACTGTCGTTTGAGCTATTTTTAAGCGATCATCACTCTGTGTAAATGGGCCTTTATACACAACAGTCCAAAGAGGTTCAAAATAGATAGCCCCAAACACAACTCACTCGCTGATGGTGTCTATCAAGTTTTAGAACTATTTCTAAAATAGTTAGTCCATCCTTGTGATATAGCCTGTTTTTGCAATGGCAAAAGCAGCTTCCATTGCAATCACAAACATGCTTGTTTGGTAAAGTCAATGGATGGGCTTTTTAATTTTGTCTGGTGGACCCAGTGTAGCCCAGTCTGACAGTACATATGATACTGAGTTGGTAAAATTCAGATGGGTAAACTGGGGCCTGTCAAATTAACTGCAGACATCTAAACAAAACTTTCAGTTACGAAGGTTTTTTTAATCTCGGACATATCCACGGGCTATAACATAAAAGTCTGATAGATGCAGATCCACCTCTGGGACCTGCATGAATTGCCAGAATTTTGGTTCCCTGAAACCGTCCTGGTTGATTGCTATGGCCATTGATTGCTGGAATTACGAAAACAGCAGAACTGACTATTCAACGCTGTATCTATAATTCCCATAGAAGTGAATTGGAGTTATGGAAACCACATAGCAGAGTGAGCTACACTGGTTCCATGACTCCTAAATTATGGAAACAGTGTAGCTTGCTATGCTACGCTCTTTATAAAACTCCTACTGACTTCCATAGAAGTTACAGAAAAAGGGTAGAAAAACCAATTCAGCTGTTTCCATAATCCCCTCTACCCCTGCCCAAGGAGAACAGGATGGTAATCATGCTTGGCTGACATGTAAATACCCCTTTAATTCTTAATAGATAAATTATGGAGACACTGGGTCTCATAGCAAAATATTAGAACCCAGTCTTAATTTTTCTACAATATATATAAAGGTAAGAGGAGACATCAGATTGGGTGTTAATAGACACAGAGACTATATGCAAAGGTTAGGGTTTCATAGAAAATCCTCTAGGTATTTTAGGCTCTGTGTGCTATTGTTTAAGCCATGCAAAGAATTGATGGAAAGAAGCAGCAAATGAAGCTTCAGAAGAATTGAGCATCAACTTTTTTACCATGATATAGTAGTTGTATATTTACTCTGTGGACAGATCTTTTTTATTTTCTATTTAAACTATAGAAATCTTTTTCACTGTTCCCCAGGCTTCAGTCCTCATGACACCCCAACAGGTCAAGATTTGAGAATATCCTACAGAGAGAACACCTGTAGCAATGTCTGAGGCACTGGAAATAATTACATCACATGTGCAATACTGAGGAAATCCAGAAAACATGACCTGTTGGGGGAACTGAGGACTGGAGTTTGTGAACATTGTTGTAGTATAAGGTCTACTCACATAAATTGGAAACAAGATATCTGTGTCGATGTTGCCTGTATGAAAAACAAGTGCAAAACAAATCAGAGACGCCCGTCTCTGTGTGCTGTCCAATGTTCACAGAATGGTCTGATAGGCTATTATGGATCCATGTCGTGTCCGTGGAATACACGAATAGCATACAAGCCAAAAATACACCTGTCTGATTGGGCTCTAACACAGAAATCTTTTACAAATGCATTTTTTTCAAGAAATCAAGGTTAATTAGCATGGAAGGACAGAATATCCCATTAGTATAATTACTAGTTGTTGGAGGTCATTTACAGGTTATACTGCACTTGAAGTATACAATATAGTCTATTCCAGTGGTATAAGGTGAAATTCAATTTAGCTGAAAGGTCAACTTTGAATGTAAGAAATGCCTTAAAGGTGTCCCAACTGTAAGAAATACATGAAAGTTGTGTCTAATTGGACAACACATTCCTGTAAGGACATAGCCCAGTGGTCACCCTGGGGCTGGCTGCATGATTGGTCAAGAACAGTAGAGTCTTACTGTATATGAGCGGTCCCTGATAACTCTCTTCTCTTAAAAACACCATCCATAAATTCCTTCTTTACTGTTTAAATGAGTAGAGCAATTATTTTCAATACGATTCATTCAGGGACAAATCCACATTTAAAGCTTATCATATTAGGGGTAAAATGATTCGGTTATGACCCTAGAGATCTTCTATTGTTTTTCTTATTAAATAAAAGTTATATAGTTGCAGATTCATGTTTTATGCGTCAAAAGAAACAAATCACCAGAGGCATTGTATATTTATTCAAGGACTCTTTAACCATTGTCTAATCCTTAACAACATTTTAATGTTAAATTTCCATATAGCTCTGTGGTGTAATCCATAGGGCATCTGCCAAGTAAGACTGACAATAAGAAAGGGAATGATTATCCTCTACGACTGTGTTTCTCTTTTCACTCATTCAGGCCCCCTTGCTAGCTCGGCTCCTGCAATGAAGAGTCGATTGGGAAAACATATGTGTAAATATAGTTGGCTCAGTTATATGAGACTAATTGGCAAACTAAACAAACAAATATACTTGGTATTTTTATCTTGGAGCTTAATAAAAAAACATCAAATGAAAAAACAGGTGGAAAACCATTGTTTTTGTGCTAATTTTGCTCTAATTAATGAACAAATCCTGTTCTCTCACATTATCCATATCAGAATAAGGGTGCGCACACGAGCGTGTTTTTGTGCGTACATACGCACGCACAAAAACACACTTCTATTTACAACAATGCATTCCCTTTGGTGTGTGCACATGTCCGTACTTTGTAGGTGCGTGCCTGCAAAGATAGGACATGCGTGCACCTTAGGGAATGCACGCATTGCTTTCAATAGAGCCGCGGCTGCTGACGGCGGCTCCATTGAAAACGATGGTGTGCCGGCTCTCTGCATTCTTTTTCAGGGAAGAGCTTTACATATAAGCTCTTTCCTGAAAAAGAAACATTTTAGTGTAAATAAAAAAAAATGCAGGCATTGTCTTCAATGTAGCCGCTGCTGCTGCCGGCGGCTCCATTGAAGGCAATGGTCTGCTAGCACACCTGAATTGTTTTTCAGGGAAGAGCTTTACATATAAGCTCTTACCTGAAAAAGAAAAATTTAGGTGCAAAAAAAAAAGCAGGCATTCTCTTCAATGGAGCCGCTGCTGCTGTCGGCGGCTCCATTGAAAGCAATGGTCTTTTAGCACACCTGAATTGTTTTTCAAGGAAGAGCTTTACATGTAGGCTCTTCCCTAAAAAAGAAAAATTGTAGTGTTTAAAAAAAAAAATTACTTACCTGTCCGCCACTGCTGTGTCCCCTGCAGGGATGAAGAGCAGAATGTTTCCTTCATCTCTATTAGTTAAATTATTTTCCTGCTGCTGATGTGGCAGATGCAGCAGAGGAATTCTTCAATTCTCTACCGCAGCTGTCACACATGTCAGCTGCGATAGAGGATTCTGCTGCCAGCAATTGATTTCAGGGAAAGGCTTTAAATATAAGCCCTTCCCTGAAAATCAAGTAAAAGTGGTTTAAAAAACAAAAAAATAGATACTCACCTCCCTTCAGCTGCCGGGGCTCAGCCGTTTCGTCTTTTGCTGTCCCCTGCACTGTGGTGTTGATCTATCAGCAGCTGGGGATTTAAAATCCACGCCTGCTGAAAGAGCGGAATGTGATTGGCTGAGGTGCTCAGCCAATCACAGGCAGCTCTCCCCGAATGATTGACGGGCGAGAGCACTTCAGCCAACCACAATCAGAGCTACCAGCAGGCGGGGAGTTTATATCCCTGGCTGCTGATAGCTCAGAACTACAGAGCCAGGGACAGCACCAGCGCCCTGGCAGCTGAAGGGAGGTGAGTATTGTTTTGTTTTTTTAATATATTTTTTTTTATGGCTTTTCAGGGAAGGGCTTATGAAGCCCTTCCCTGAAAAGCCATTGACAGGATGCCAGCAGCAGGATTCTCTACCGCAGCTGTCATGTGTGACAGCTGCAGTTGAGAATTGAAGAATTCCCTTTGCTGCATCTGCCACAGATGTGGCAGATGTAGCAGCAGGGAATTCTTTTAACTAGCGCGGGTGAAGGAAACATCTGTCGCACACCATATGTGACCATACCTACAAAGAGATCACCCAGAGTATATACTGGACTTTCTGCATGGAGACTAAAAATTAGAAAACATAATTTCTTGTATCAGTAGAATGGCATGATTTGCTTGAATACAATTATACAAAATCATGAACATATTCAGATGATCATTTATGTCTTGTAATCTAAGTATTATGTAATTCTACATGACATTGCTCCAGTGGCTGCATGGCTCTAGTAATGTATGTGACATGCAATGCTATGGGGAAAATCGGATAACCAAAAATTCAGGTGTTCTTGGATGTGATATTTGAATTTAATATCTGCATGCAACATCCAGGAACAGTTCACGACAAAGTCTGCTCTGTGTTCATATCAAACACATTTCTCCATTTAAGACAATGAAAGCTGAGGTGCAGCTCTAATAGGACGCTTGCCAATCAATAAAATGCATGCTAAGCATTTTTTTCCATACATTCTCTAATGTGTAGTCTGCCCCATAGCCACAGGTGACATATAAGGTGAAACTTCAAAACCGATCTAAATATTAATATATGATACAGTGTTCTGATCTAGAAGGAGAACAAAATCCTTAGCATGCAATTTCAATGTCTGCTTCAATGCTTCCATTCAATAGTTTGAGGGACATAACATCATTGCCAAGGATAACTGTGTTCAGTCTTTATAGAGTTCTACTCACAGATCTGAGAAGAAAATATGTAATCTACGTCCATATAGCAGTAGCATCCATAAACTAACGTTGGTTATACACTAGAGCGTTCAGACACACATTGCTAACAGTCTGTCTGAATCCACTTAAAAGGTATTTCTTCTTCCCTTATGCACCAATTTTAGGGGTATTAGTTAAGTTCTGGTTTGAGTCGAACGAATTCAAACCAAATCAATCTTTTTGCGGAAATTCAGTAAAAACTGGCTGAACTGTACTTTTAAAAAAAATCGCTCATCACTAGAAATGAGTTAAAATGATGAATCACTCATCAGTTTCTGTCTTGATCTACAATTGGGCTGACCTTGGCTTCTATTAATGGGATGAACAACTCTCATTTAGGCTGGGCTCACATGGCCATATGGGTAAAGCCTTGTGTGAGTCACGCAAGGTTTTACGGCTGTAGAGCCAGCCTATCACCATGTATTGTAGCCAAATTGTACTGCGCATGACAGTCTTCCTGTTTTTTATTTTTGTTTAAATTTCCCGCTCTGCCGCTTTGCCACGCAATGTAATTGTGTATAGGTGGTGTGGATTGCGCGCGCACAGAGAACAATGGGCTCTCTCACATAATAGGCGGCAAAGTAGAACATGCTGGGTTCTTTTAGGCACTCACATATTGTACAGGTTTCAGAGTGGAAGCACAGGAAATCTCTGCTCCAGCCCCTGTGTAGCATGCGGCGCTTGTAACTACAGGCACAGATCCCACTGATTTCAATGAGAACTGTGCTTACTGTTACAACTACACAGTAGTCAGGGCACAGAGACTTCCGCTCCAACACCTGTGTAATTGCGGCACTGTAAGCGGGCGCACCATCAGCTGATCTGTTGGGGTCCCGAACAACGGACCCCAGACGATCAACTATTGATGACCTATCCAGAGGATAGGTCATTAATAGTATTTTCCCCAAAAAACCCTTTAGTTCACTCAAAACAAAAATGCCACAGTAATCAATCACATTTTGGCAAAGATTTTAGTATTTATTAGAAAACAAAAAAATACAAGAAAATGCTTGATAGGTAAATTTGAATTCCATTGTCCTTTTTCCATAGTTACCCGTGAACCATTTTTCTTTTAAAAAGGTCCTTTATTGCGTCTACTGAGAAGAAGAAAAGTACATAACTTGTCAAGTCAATGCACAAGATAAATTCACCAGTAAAGATTTGCAGTGCACATAAGGAGACTGATTGAACATATCCCTTCAGTCTTTTTTTTAACCATGAAATGTGTATTGATTTTTTGGACTAAAACTCTAGCACTGTATTTTTTACTCAATACAAGCATCTCCGAGATGATAATGCATTTTTAATATGTGTATTTTGAGGTTAAATATGGCATGAAAGGCTGTGGAGATTATCAGAGTTCCCTGCTTCATTGATTCAAAGAGGAAGCAAGTGCAAATCTAATTTTACAAGGAAATTTCTGAAAGAATGAATTTAATAGGGTTGATATAATAGAACAAGGCATTTTAAAATTGCATGCTCAGGTGGACAATAAGCCCTTCAAAGATATTTCTGATCTTTAAAAATGGTGTACTAACTCAAACGCTAGTACAGTAGTCATATTTAATAACCACTAGTCAAGACACTTGATGCCAATTTGCTATTAAGTACAAAGGTGACTTTGGTGTGGAAATATAGGATTGTAAATCACCCTTCTTTATTATAAATAACCACTCATGTTTTGTGTTACAGTGAATATTAGATTTTACTACATTTTGTCACCATTTGTCTTTGCTGTTTTTACTCTTGGTAAGGTGATTTCAATGTGCTTTTGAAGAACAGACATTCAAATGTGTTTTAAGCACATATTTTATTTCTACTTTACCTACTCACTTGCTAATATTTTGTAGCACAGTATGAGTCTGTTCTGTACAATTTTCTTTTTTTTGCAAGAAATGCATAATTTACGGCTAGGATGTGTAAATGCTAAAAATGATTGGTTATATGGCTATAATGTTGCTTTCAGCACATGTACATTCTTGGGCATATGGATGTGTTTGCTGCCAGAAAATGCTGAATGGAGAGTTGACTTTTGAAGTGAATGGAAGTTCAACCTCTTTTGAAAGCTATAGAAATGAGTTCTCACTAGTGTCAGTTCTGTTTTTAAAGGGGTTATCCAGGAGTTATTTTTTTATATAGCTAAATGCTTCCCAATGGTGAGAAAAGCTTATCTGTGCAATGTATAAGTGTCCTGTACAATACACAGAAAGTGAGACATGGCGGGTCACCCATGTATTGAATGAATCTAGCACTGCTACGAAATTTGACAAGCAACACCATTCAGTTCAGTGGCCCCAAAAGAAAGGAAGAACATTTTTTTTAAAATAAATATTGTATTGCAAAACACTCTTATTCTCTAAGTATAAGAGAGCTACACAAAAAGGTAAATCCCAACAACCTTTTAGAGGAAGTCTGTGTTTAGTGCTATTAGGTAGAATCCATAGATACCTTTATTTCTGTTCTCCGTTACTCTACCATCCATACATTAGCATAAATGTTTATCCTTTGCCATATGTTATTAGCTTTGCATTGTCTGGTGGGCGGTCCACCGCTGCCTTTGATTCGGGCTCTCTCTCAAGTGTTTGAAAAATCGCCCATTCCCATCCTTAGTGGCATCTCCAGCTCTGCCAGCTAGAGATGTCACGTGCTCCATTTTTACCATGCTTGCACTGCACTGATGATAGTCCATATGCATGACGTAAGCCCTGGCTGAGGACCCAAAGCGCGTGCACCATTGTCAGTGCGACACAAATGCTAATATCTGGACAGTAGAGTGGCGCAAAACAGAAATAAAGGTATCTAGGAATAGCATTTAACATCACGCATTATACAGTACATACGGTTTATAGCACTAAAAATAGGTGACAGACTTCCTTTATGTTTGGCACAATTTTAACGGGAAATTTTGGCACTGGACATGAAAATATTGGCTTCTTATGTCATGAATGTAAAGTGTAAGTCTTCTTATTCCATATTGTATCTATGGTGGATTCAAGACATAATAATGTGTCTTGTCCTTTTGGTTCACTGTGACTTATGCCCATTTACTACCATCCCTGACCAAACTGAAAATAATCTTGGATTCAATTTTGCATAGTTAACAATATAATCTATGTAAATAAAGAGAATAGACACTATACAGTGCAAGGTGACAATATTTATATTACTTATATGTCTTGATGAATAATTTTCTTGTTCAGTCTGCTAAAGGGCACCCAGCATGGATAAAGCCAGAACAAAGCTGTCATCCAAGGGGAAAAATCCTGCAATGGGATTGTCCATTTCCAATTTAATAGAGGGTTTAGTCCAAATCGTTGCAATTCATACTATAGCAAGAAATCAGTATTTATATTTCATTTCTACACCAACTATATCTCACATATGCATCCTATACATTTGTCCAAAATGTGTCAAATCAATGAAGATGGTAGAAGTACTAATGCAGAAAGGAAACGTGAGTAATCGTATAACCAAGTTCCTCTATTTTTTTTCATTATAACTTATCAAAAGTCACAGACAGCCAACGTTATTATGGGTACATTGGAAAACCATAATAAATCATAAATATTATAAGTGATATATGTCCAAGGGTCAGAATACTAATATGAATGCATGAGCATCAATTACCGTGAACTATAAAATGATTCTAATTGCAATCACAATAATGTATATAAGCTCCTTCCAAAATAATCATGGACACATCATTTTTTTTACAGACTCTGAAAAAAGTGCCCTATTTTTATGGAACTTACAAATAGTTGGCAACCTTGAAGTGATTGCAGAATACACAAACCTAGTTAATGACTGGCTTCTATTTTGTAGCGAGCAAAAGCAGCAAATTATATGTGAATATAACAAACCCCGAGTACGACCAGCAGGCTTACATTATCCTTATCCCCACAATTAGTTCTCCTTTAGCTTGATACCTCTAATTGAAAACTTAACAAGCAATCTCTGGCCACACATCGCCTTTCCACAGCTAAGTTTTTCATATCCCTATTACGGCTCCAAAAAGACCTGCTCTCTACACAAATGTAGCTAGACAAAGTTGATGCATACGTTCAATCACCTCATGGATTAAACATATGCATTACCAATTTATAAGGATTTGTGAGCCTTGAAGATGGTTCAAAGGCCTGAGATGATTAATTAAATGGGTGCTACATCTATTATGCTGGCCTCTAGCAGGCTAACACTACCCTAGGTCTGATGCAAGCATTATGTATCACTTGATATCTCTTGTTCTACTCTTCTAAGATGCTCCCAGGGTCACTGCAGTTGTCAAGATGCCCATTGTAAAATCTTATATGATGTATCCTTTGCTCATGTGCATAGCAGTTTGCTCTTTTTGAAGTTTTGTTTTCATTCAGTTTGTTTTGGTTTCACCATCTCTCTTTCTGCAATGTAAGAAACAGTGGGAATCTATAAGAAAGAAGAGGACATATCTATCTACTCTTTCCTAAAGCTAGGATTAGACTCGGGGAACACTTCCTTACTATGGTTGCATTATATAAGGACTTTGAATTACTTTTCCACCAAGTCAAATTTGTACATGTTCCTGCATAGCTTGTTCTTACTTTATCCTCTATATTCTAAGTGAAAAGAAATTGATGACAACATTTTACATGAATGTGCTCTTTGATTTAGATACATATGAAATGGGAAAAAAGAAAGAAAATGGATTGAAAAAATCCCAACAAATCTCAGAAACAATAATCAAGAATATTAGACCCTTTTAGGCAAAAAAGGAAGAAAGGAGTTCTAAGACTAACATGAAAGTGGTTGACTCATCTTGATAATCTCTTTTTGAAATGAAGCCGGTTGTTATTTCGCAGAAAAATTGTCCCCTTGAAAACAATATTCAAGCAAAGCATCAAAAGTATTGAATCAATCACAGTCAAAGGAGTTTAAGGAGCTTCAAAAGGGAAACCCTTCATACCTGGCTTTCTGTGGAATACAAACTGTGGACTGGGGATCAGGAAAATAGTAAGGTAGGCTAAGTGTATTTAAAAGTTAATTGTATAGTTTATACCCTTAAAAAGCATTTCTATTCCTCGTCTTTTGAATGTCATTAAGATTACTGGGAGTAAAGCAAGCCATACACATTAGATAGTTTGTTTGGCCGACAGTTAGTCCTCCTGACTTTTGTAGGTATATACATGCTTGGCCCAGTGCACATATGTTTAACATAAGGAGAGGGGAATAAGCTTCTGCTTGATACTTCCGACAATGACATATCTAATGATATCTTCCTTAAGGAAAAAAGAATTTGCCATGTTGAAATCCAGCTGCTCAATTCTTCTCTCCTATGGCATCTGTTATTGGGGGAGACTTGGGAGACCCCCCTATACATTAGATAGTTCGCCACTCCTGCTGAAATTCGTGGGTTCAGCCAATATTGACCTAATATCTTATTTTCGTCATTGTTTTTCACATGTTTGGGTTATCAGAAGGTATACAAAATAGTTAAAGCACTCCAAAATCCATTAATGGATTTATGTTTTTCCATAATAAACTTTCAATTAAAGGGGTTGTGCCAACTGTTTAAGTTATTCCTATCCATAGGATAGGAGATTACTATCTGATTGGTGGAAGTTGGATTACCAGTTCCTTAACCATTCAAGGAAAGAGGTCCTGAAGGTCCCCGAATTAATGAAGCCATAGTCAAGAATGTGTGCTGCCAAAACTTTAATTTCACTGGCACTGACAGAGATAGGGAATTTAAGTGCTTTGTTATCTCCAACAGTCTGACTCAAATTATTAGGCCTCCACTAATTAGATATTTTATCCTAACCTAAGATGTTGGCACAACCCCTTTATTTCCATTGTTTGCAGCATAACTTCACTTAGAACGTGATGCACTTCATAGACAGTAAAAATCCTTTAGTCCTAGTCCACATAGCTGCATTGCTTTCATATCGAATTCTTCTCCTCTGTATTACCTTTCACCTCAACTCTCTGCTTATGCAATGACAATTGACCATTTTTCCATTTTCAGTTTGACCTGTATAGCGTAACTCCTGATGAAGAAAGCTATTTGTCCATTATAGGTATGGACAGCATGATCCCCAAAACAGAAGGTTATAGACAATTGCAGAGAAGGGAACATGTAGTAAAAAATATTTGAGTAGAAAGTAGTAGCAATATATTAAATGGGTGGGGTGCTCTGCTTAGGCTCGTCTTATGCTTCTATTCTCGGTCTTCCTCAGCTCCTCCCCTAGTTTAACCCTTTGCAATCCAATTTTGGATTCAGGGTTTCCTAGGGGGCTTTCTCTTTCTGTCATTATATAATGGCGCCATCTGCTGGCTAGAGCCAGTACCGCAGTATGTGACATGCCAGAGAGGCTCCCAATAACAGAGAGGCCAGTAATATGCAGCAAAAATACCCTGCCGGATGTCTTCTGACATCAGAGCTGTAAGGCTTCAATCAGAATGTTGGAAGTTATCAGACAGTGTATTGGAAAGGGTTAAGAATTGCAAAAGGGAACCTGCAGTAATTTGGATGTCTTCAATCCCTATGCATCTAACCAGCAGCCGTTGCTGCTGGGAAAGTATTGTATGACATTCTATTCACTAAGATTAATGGTTAACCATGTGATGCACGAATGAAACAGGTCAGCCAGATAAAATCCCTTTTTAGTATACTTTTCTCGCCATATAATACCGGTATGTGTATATACAGGTAACATTTACCCACTACATGGTATTCTGAAATGTCAATATTCATAATTTATGATTTTTTAGCTGTTCTTTGTTAGTTGCTTCTTCAGTATTGCACACTAAAGTATTCTCTAGTGTTCACTGAATTGGTGCACTGCCATTGCTGCGCCCCACGCCACTTACTGTATTACTACCTTTTCCTTGACCAAACTTTTCTTGCCATCACCTGGCTTCCCTTATTTCTTAAAGGACTTTTAAAGGTTGCTATTATTATGATCATTGCAGTGTGTGCATAATAATATACATATTTTCCTACAGAGCTTTTGAAAACCTGGAGTGACAAATTAGCTGCAATTTCTAAAATGTTTAGTTGAGCAAATAATTGATCTAAAAGTCAAAAAATATTTTTGTACTCAGAAGAAATACTAATGAAAAGTAAATGTGTACAGCTAGTTATATAGATGAACGAGAACTCTCCTGTTTTGCAAGTAAAAATAATTGGAATAGGGGATAAATCAGGGTCCTGAAGGTTGATTTGATGTGTCAAAATATAAAATAACTAAATAATCTGTATTGACCATAATCTCAATTGTTTTTCCAAAATTGACTATTTAATCCCTTTTTTGGACCCATGTAACTACAGAGCCAAGAATTTCCCTGTTTTTGAGACATTATTGAACATTTTCACAGTTATGGAATTTTAATTGATGACAGTTATACCTATTAGATATAATCTACTGGGTGTACTCAATGTGTCCCTGAATTGTTGATTATGTGCAGCTTTGCTACATCTGATGAGCCCAACATTGCTCCATCTGTGAGATAGAACTAGTTACATTCTTGTAACATTTCAAAGGAAGCACTGAGGACCTTGACTGACTGGCATGCCAACAAATGTCACCATATAGCCCCAGTCTGAACGAGGTGTCTCTTCACCAGTCAGAAACTGCCAGAATTCAAGTGTATCAAGTCTATGGGGGAATATTGCTTCCTCTAAGGGCTCATGTCCACGGGGAAAATCAGGCCCGAAGCGGATTCTTCACGGAAGGAAGACCTGCAGCGTCCAGGACAGGTGAGTTTAATTCTGCTGCGGGTGTTACGCGGATCTGGACGGCTTCCATAGGCTTCAATAGAAGCCTGCGGGAGCCGTCCCCGCGGGACACCTGCACGAAAATGGAGCATGTCTATTTTTTTTCCCACACGCGGATCCGCGCCTGAAGGGAAAAATGACATCCACAGGTATTTAACTACCTGCGGGTGTCCAATGCATCCCTATGGAGCGCGGATCCACGTGCGGGAAAAACGCTGCGGATTTCAACCCTGTGGACATGAGGCCTAAGTGGTTTAAAGTGATCAAGATGTCTTAATGATAAAAAACACTCATCATTTATATAAAGAATTGTGTAACTCACTGAATTAGAACATTCTAGATATAGTAATTCAGAAGAGTTGTCACTAGAGATGAGCGAGCGTACTCGGAAAAGCACTACTCGCTCGAATAATTTGCTTTATCCGAGTATCGCTGTGCTCGTCCCTGAAGATTCGGGTGCTGCTGCGGCTGACAGGTGAGTCACAGCGGGGAGCAGGGGAGAGCGGGCGGGAGAGAGGGAGAGAAAGATCTTACCTCCGTTCCTCCCCGCTCTCCCCTGCAGCTCCCCACTCCGTGCTGGCACCCGAATCTTCAGACCCGAGCACAGCGATACTCGGATAAAGCCAATTACTCGAGCGAGTAGTGCTTATCCGAGTACGCTCGCTCATCTCTAGTTGTCACTAATGATAGAATGCCTTAAAAATAAGAGGAATACGGAGTCATGATTCTACCAAGTCTGCTGGCACATTATTATGGAACATAGTGGAAAATGTAGTATAGTCAGGATATTTTATGATTTTCTTTGTACTAGTATAAATACAAGTGTTAAAAAGTGCTGCTATCATAAAATACACATGGTGTGTATCTGGACTTCCTGCTTTAAATGTGACACACATTATAGTTACATACTTTTCTTACTTTAATTGCTACAGAAATTAGAATGTCAGCCAATTTCAACACATTTTTCTCTGAAGGTGTAACAAAAATAATATTATCTTGTTCTTTTAATATTACGTATGACAATTTAATGGAACTTCTTCCAGGACATAGCTTGACATCCACATGGCATTATGTTCTCTACTAACAGTGTTTGCCTGTAATTAAAAGATAACTGCATTTTTCCCCGATCTCTTGCATTTCACATAGTATAGCTGTACTATATGTACTCAGTATTAATTAAATGTAAATGATTTCAGTATACGCAATAGGATTGAAGCCTAACATTGTAACATATATTTAGCAATATGGTATACAAAATATGAAACAAAGTAAATATAAAACAAAGTAACATATGTTATTGTGAAGAGGTAAAGATGGAAATAGTAAGGCTGGTGTCCACAGTCTTTTTTGGCAAAAATGCTGTGTTGCTAACGTTTTTGCCACAGGCTTTCTTTGTTTCTGTTCATGTATCAAAAAAACCCGCTGTATCCAGATGTTAACTGTAGGTTTATAAAAATTATGACTTGCACTAAAATAGAAACACAGCATTCTTTGCAGTGCCGTTTTACTCATTTCCGGTGCACCTTTTTGGATCCATGGTGTTTTTTCAATATGCTTTGAGTCTGAAGTTTTTTTGGCATTTTCACTTAGGCTTTTCTATAGGAAAAAAACACCAAAAAGTGTCAAACAGAAAACATACGTGTGACTGAAAAGAGACCCACAAAAAAACAAACTAAAAATGCAAGCATCATCAAAGATCACACATAACTTTTCTGTTCTTTTTGAGGACTATATGTGAGTAAAGCTTAAAAAAGCCCCCAAGCAGGACCAAAACTGATTGACTGTGTTATGTCTAGTGAAGCATCTGATGGGTTTATGACTTAGGAATTCTCTCTTTGGTGGTTTGTGAATCGAATCCTTATACACCTTATCCTTGAAGTTGTGGAGATGTAGTCATGGTATATTGATGATATCTTTATCCTCTGGCAAGGCACCAGGGAGAATTCACTGGGTCTGGTTGATAGACTTAATGATAACGTGATTGATCTGAAATTCACATGTGACATAGAGGGCTATTGACTGGCATTCTTAAATGTGGAAATTAGTAGAACAAGAGGAGAATTGAAAACCAAGGTCTTCAGAAAAGCAACTTTGACAAATTCACTCCTGCTTTGGTCTAGCAATCACTATAGGTCTCTGATTGAAGGTATAGTCAGAGGGCAATACCCTAGGATTCACAGAAATTATTCT
The DNA here is from genome assembly GCF_035609145.1 of Eleutherodactylus coqui. NCBI lineage: Eukaryota > Metazoa > Chordata > Amphibia > Anura > Eleutherodactylidae > Eleutherodactylus > Eleutherodactylus coqui. The sequence continues at coordinate 394,797,210 of NC_089837.1, forward strand.
GCAAAGTGTGACTTCTTTGAACAAGTAGTGTATAAGGCCCAGAGCAGTGTATAAGGAGAAGATTACCTCAAGGTGGGAGGTACAGAGTTTGGTTTTTGAATCTTATAAATCTTTGACTCTTAGGCCCAGCTCTGGTTATAACACAGTAACTCAGTCTTAATCACTTTTGTATTCATTTAAGCTAATTTACTTGAGTGTATAAAAGTTATCTATGTTGCGTCTGCAAAGTACAGACATTAGAGATGAGCGAGCATACTCGCTAAGGCAAACTACTCGAGCGAGTAGTGCCTTACGCGAGTACCTGCCCGCTCGTCTCAAAAGATTTGGGTGTCAGCGGGGGAGAGAGGTGAGTTGCAGGGGTGAGCAGGGGGAAGAGGGGGGGAGAGAGTGAGAAAGAGATCTCCCCCCGTTCCTCCCCGCTCTCCCCCGACGCTCCCCGCCCCCCGCCGGCACCCGAATCTTTTAAGATGAGCGGCCAGGTACTCACATAAGGCACTACTCGCTCAAGTAGTTTGCCTTAGCGAGTACGCTCGCTCATCTCCAACAGACATCTTTTCATCTGTGTGCAGTTCTGCATTACGTTCATATGCAGTCCGCATAGGCACATTTTTTTCTTCTGTATGTCATCTATTCTTCATGTCCTCAACAAAAAAACTGAAACACACCCAAATTTATTTTTTCTGCATCTCCTAGCAATGGATCCTTGAAATACATATAGCACATGGACGGCTATCTGTTTCTTTTGCGTCTCCATTGACTTGAATATGCAAGTCTTGTCCGCAATTTGATCACACTGTGATCTTTTCACAAGGACACTGTGTGAAAAAAAAATGACACGTGAATTTATACATTGACAACTATGGGTCTGTGTGCTGTCAAAGTCTAGTCTGCCGTAGACGCGGACAACACAAGAACCAATATACCATATATATGCCACAATAGTAGCAAATCAGAGATATTTGCATTTTAGAGGATTTAGTTGACTGCAGAAATAGCATTGATAACCTTGTATTTTTCTATTTTTTTCACCAATAACAATTATTATGACCAAAATATTATTTTCATTTCTTATGATGGATTTTTATTTCTTCCGTTCAAAGGGAAACTATCACCTGGACATATAAATTATTCTCTTATTTTGATGTGGCAGAAACATCCAACATCTTCAGGACTTTAGACACCTTATATGAAAAGTTATTCACTAAATATGAAACTCATCACTGGCGTAACTATAGGGGATGCTGGGGATGTGGTTGTACCCTGGCCCAGGAGCCTTTGAGGCCTATCAGGCCTCTCATATCCATATAGGGAGCCCAGTACTATGAATAAAGCATAATAGTTGAGGGCCCTGTTACCGGTTTTGCATTGGGGCCCAGAAGCTTCAGTTACACCTCTGGCCCTCCTAGAGGTGGGTGCTCCATTAGGATCCTCTTTCTATCTGCCAGAATAAAGAGCCACTAACATGCAGTGACTCTTACTATGGCAAACTATGACCATCTATGACATTGAAGCACATTCATTTGTATATATGTAATACTATATTTCCCCTGTAACTCCAGATGCTAGGAAAAGGAGCAGAAGATACCAACTTCTCCAGAAAAAATAGCTGTTGTCAGGTATCATGGAAATTGGACCTCAAGGATTTGAATTAATCTGGCTGGCTGTGATATCAACCCTTTTAAATCCCCACTGTCATGATAAAGAGGCACTTTAAACAATATCAAGTATGAAACAAATTTGTGAGCACTAATACCTACTGCTAAAAAGAGATTTTATGTGCTGTACATTTTGGCCAGAAATAACTAAAAGAGACAATCAAGAACAGCATTGGGAGAAGAGTCCTGCATGTCAGCGATTCTCAGCCAAACAACATCACTGGGATTTCTCTTGGCAATGTTAATTGAATGAGAACAGCTGTTAAACAGAGAAAAGCTCACAGTCCCCCAACACCCCCAACACCCCCAATGTCCTTTTCAGCTGGATACTAGACACAGTATACAACACCCCAAACTTTGGTTCTGAGAGGTGCACAGGCTCAGCTCTTTACAGCCTTTCCATAGCAGCTGTTTCCTTCCTCTTCTGTATTTTTTACCTCTCTTTTCAATATTTTATTCTGCCTTAGGCTAGGGCTACATAGCGACTTTGATTACACTACATCAAACCTCAAACAAGTCGCATGATCACAAATGTATGTGATTTGTCTGCAACTTGCTGCTACATAACATTTTAGCGCTGTGATTTTGCTATTATAAAAACACAATTGCAGTCATGCCGCAAGTGAGTCACAATCACACACAACTTATATATAGTATATGCTGATATAGGTGCATGCAAAATGTGCACCCTGCAATCAAAAATTCAACAGTTTGGGATATTTTGAAACTGTTGGGCTGTGTTAAGTTGAAGGTTGACATCATTAGATGTCTCAGCATAACACGGCAAACTTCATGTCATGTAACCAAAGTTGCCATGTAGCGATAGCATTATTCTATCAGCAATATACAGTATATCTACAAAGTTCAAATGTTTGGTCCTTTAAAATGAGAAGACAGACTTCTTCAATAGCAATAAATGTATAGAGGTATAAAATATAAAGCATGCAAATATCTATTGTGTCTGTTGTTTGACATTGTGAATGTGGCAGTAGTTAATTTCCTTTGTCATATTTCAGAATCTCTTGAAATATACAGAGAGCCTTTTTATACAGTAAAAACATCATTGTTAATAAGAAATATTTCATTCTGGTGATTTTACACATATATTCTTATTTAAAGTGTTATTCTCTAGCCGCACAAGTTTAGTTAGTCCCCCCTTGTGATCTAGATCCAATAGGCTATAAGTGAAAAATATCTTTCTGCCTGCTAACTGTATTACAAGGGCGAATTTGCTTTTTGTCCTTCAAAGAGTTCTATGATCAATAAATCTTTGCAACAGAGTGGTTATTTGAGAAGCTGTGCAATTTTAAAATGAATGCTAAGAAAGAATGAGGAATAAATGCCTACAGATTCATTTGACCTAGCCAGAAGGTTGGAAAACAGAACACAATTGTTATGATGTGTCCCTTGATATGTGGTCAGATTGGTAGCCTAGATCTATTGGTCTTTTAGAAATACATATTGCAAATCAGCTGCAGGTCAGTGTAATAATACAAGTATCCATTCATGATCTCAAGTACAGATAGAAGGTCAAGGTCAAATGGGTTTCTTTGTTACAACTGATTTTGCACCCCTCTAGCCATATGCACTCTTAGGCCTCCCTCACACAGACGTTTTTGTACAGCATTTAGGGCTAAATGCTGTACAACGCTCCAATTCGTTTCAATGGGGCTGTTCACACAAGCGTCAAAACGCAGTGTCTTCAACGCTGCGCTTGGACAGCGATGTGTTGCCCATTAAAATGAATTGGCAGCAGTTTTAGCGCTGCCGAAAACGCAGCACAACTTGCTACCGCCTTTTTGGCAATGCTAAAAGACCCAGCTACACTACCTGAGGAAAAAAAAAATCCATACTTGCCTAGCAGGTGCCATCAGGGTCCCCGCCGGTGTTCGCCATAGTTCTGTGCAGGCTGCCAGGCACTTGTCAAAGCAGCCAAGCATCTATTGCTAGTGAAATTGATTGAAATCCCCGCCTCTCAGTGAGAGGTTGCTCTGATTGGCTTAGCCGGATAAGTGACAGCTGGCTCAGCCAATCACAGCCAGCACTGAATGCACCAATCACAGCCATGTTAACTTCTTCCAGCCATTGAATGGCTATGATTTGTGCATCCAGCGCTGGTTGTGATTGGCTGAGCCAGCTGTCACTCAGCTGACTCAGTCAATCAGAGCAATCTCTTGCTGCTATGTGAGTATTAAACAAAAGGTAGATGCCAGCAGCACACAAGGTGTCATTTCACAGTCCCAGTGAGATGAGCTTTAATTCACTTCAAGCAAGTAAAATAGGCAGGTAGCTGCGACGTTTCGACCAAACAGGTCTTTGTCAAGCTTGACTTCCAAAGCTCGTCCCGCTGCGACTGTGAAACTAAACCTCCTGTGCTGCCGGCATCTACCTTTGTTTGTTACTTCGTTTTGGGTTCTTTGGATGAGGACCATCTTGGCCAGCGTGCACCACACTGCTTCACCAAGGTGGGTGATTCCCAGGAGTGCTGCTGAAACTACTAATTATTGCTAGGTGAGTATTGTTCTTTTTTGTTTTTTTTAGTATCTTTGGCTGCGTTTTCAGTGCTGCTGAAACCAGGCTGAGACAGCAGTAAACACAGCGTTGAAAAACGCTGCGTTTCTGCAAACACCTGTAAAAAGAGAGGCCTTATACTGTAGTTTTTAATGTTTGTGTTAAAAAGGCGCTCCTTCCATGTCAGTTTTAGTAAATACTAATACTTCCCATGAAATCAGATTTCTGGAAAATCTTTCCTTAGATGTGCGTGTACACATTGACAAGTCGCTGTTACAATTGCCGTTGTCTGGGTGTGACTGAACTATGATTGGAATAACATTGATTAGACAGTGTCAGACTGTGTAGGAACATCTACTTGTCAATTTGCTAATACATTTCCAAGGGGAATAACAGAGGGCCAGCAGAACCCAGAGTTCTAAAGAAAGATGCTGCAGCATTCTTATTTTCCTTGAAATACAAATACTTACTAAAACAAATGTGAGCTGACAAGTTCTCCTTAAAGAAATATAATAGGTGTAACACAATAAGGTACAATATGTTCTATTGATAGCTCCATTGGACAACTAAAGCATTGAGTTTCCCCAGTGTGCCACCTGCATAGCATTACTCTGTCCTCTTAGCATTTACAATAACCTATTCAACTCAATCATACCTACACGATTAGCACAGCTGAAAGCATATGTCCATAAGGCCTGGACTACATGGAGAATTTTTGTGGCCCCACTGATTGATGTAAACTATCAAGTAATAGTTTCAGTCTAAAGGAAGACATTATGTTGTATGCAGTTGTGCGGACCACAGCTGTTACATTGTTTAGAACATGAATCCACTTAGATCAATAATTATACTTTTGCGCTTCGGCTATTTTAACATACTGGTGGGCACAGCGCAAAAGTTTATTGAATGCCCACCCCCTTGTGAACATTGTTCATTATCTTTTGATACCATCAGTCATTTAAACATTATGTAAACAATTCTATTTAAGGGACAGTTTTTAAACACATTGATGAGGAAGGTTTTGACTTACAGATGATCTCATCTCTGATTGGAGGGAGGTGTTTACTTTTCCCTTTTTTTCTCTAACTGGCCCAGAACACCATGTTAACTTCTTCCAGCCATGACTAGTGTGTAAAGTTTGCTGCCCAGACATCTTTGGCTCCTTACAATTTTCAGCACCCTCCACACCCTGAAGGAAGCCTCCCATCTTTTACCCTATTCAGTCTCTACACCCCTTAGTCTTTTCATGTTGCTATTATCTATTACTCTATTTATATGTGAGTAGGTTTATCCAGATAGAATCTTTGAATTGGCACTTTAGCTTGCTGTTTATCTTTATGCACTTTGTATTTACATATTTATATACATATCTATATACATAAGTATCATTCTGAATGAAGTATTACACCTACTTTGGCTATGGAGTATGTTGCACCTCATCCCTTTTTTGTACTTGATATGGTGTTTTTTGAAGGCAGCTATCTTAAATTGTTTACAGATTGGGGATAGAGGTTAGATTGTTTTGCATTATGGTAAACAACTCTTGATGTGATATCCTGTCAGTTGACACGGTTTTAATTGTTTTCATTTATACATTTATGTGTATATACGCAACTTCAATAAATTTCATCTCTGTTATATTTTACCTGTATAGTATGTTTAATTTTTGTTTGGTGTGCCAGTTGATTTGTGTACACACTGATTTTTCTCTTTCTTTTCCCTAACATTTATTGTGCTCACTGTATTGCCCTGTACACCTGTAGATTAATTCCTATATTAATGTATTTTCTTGCGGTGCCCATTGTCTTCTGTTAGTATTATTCCCCACCACCTACACAAACTATCCATCCTATTGCTACTCTCAATGCTTTGCCTGTTATTTCTCAATTACAGTGCCTGTTGTGTTACAAAGTGCTTCCAATACTTTACTTCAAAAGTAAATAATAGTGCCACACAGATAATGACCCCCAGTAATACTGCCAGATAGTGTCCTCAGAAATAAGTCCAAAAATAATTAGAAGTCTTCCTGCCCTTCTATTTGCTCTTTTTGATAACGCAGTATTGCAGTGAAGCAATATACAATATATTAATAGTGCTGCAATGTTATCAAAGTATTACTCAATGTATAGTTAAAGGGACTATAGCAGAATCACAAGTTATCCCCATGATAAGGGATAACTTGCTGATCGGTGGGATCTCAATAATGAAACTCCTACCAATCCTGAGAACTGGGGTCTCATTCCCCCCTCTGCCTGTCACTGTGGGGTCACTTTACTCCCACCCCCACCACCATCGCCTCTGCAGTGATATCAGAAAAAATGGAATAATAGTCAAGTGGGTGCGGCCTCCACTCCTTTCATTTGAATAGGGCTGATGGAAATACCCAAATGCTTGCTGCTTAGCTATCTCCAGCAGTCCTGTTGAAAGTGAATGAAATGGCAGTGTTCTTGTGTGACTAGCACTCCATTTAGTTTCCTTCTCAGCGGGGGGTGCAGTAAGTCTGCAGTGAGGAGGATGGGGGACATGAGACCCCCGATTTCGAGATAGCTGTGGGTCTCAGCACTGAGGTCTAAACTGAACAGCGAGTTATCCCCTATCCTGTAAATAGGAGATAACTTATGATTCTGGTCCAACCCTTTAATCTCTAGTAGCTTACAATGCTAATGATATGCTTCTCATTGTGATATTATGAATTTCTGACAGATTCTCTAATTTCCTCATACTAACCTAAAAATATACTAAGTCAGTTGATAAATATTGTACTGGCAGGAATCTCACTGTTAAATTATAAATGAAGGCCAGCATTAAGCACAGTGTGTTGCAGGCATGCACATGTTTATTTACACAAGGATGAACAAAACACACAAAGAAAGTGAACACTAAACTTTAAGGACTAAAAAGAAATGTTTTTATTTGCAGTTAGTGAAGACATGAATAATATCAATATTTTCTTACCTTTGCTACCTCTGATCTCTTCAGATGAGTCATCTCTCCCTCTTATCCTTACACTAATTTTAGAGTGCTCCTGATACTGGACAGCATAGCTCCAACTGCCTTAAAATAATGGACAGAGCAGTACTTATCCATCCTCTGCTGTGGGAAACCAGCGATGTTGCTACACCGTCCTCTCAGTGATTGTTGTGGAAGATGATGTCAGCAGAGGTCACCTGACCACTGATGCCAATCAGAAGCTGCAGTATCTCCATTCTTAACTTCTGGTATCATGGCACCCTGGATGTAAGAGTTGATGCCAAGAGAACAGGGGGGTGAGACTTCAGCCTCTGATTCGCTGCTGTGGTCAGGTGACTTCTGCTGACGTCATCTTCCACATGGTGCAGTTTTCACTATTTTATGTGGATTGTTAAATGGTACTATTTATATAGTACTATTGTCTGGCTCAGGGTGTAATGACAGATTAACTCTGTACTGTGTTAGCAAAGAAAAGATAACTCCTTTCTCTGTAAATGGTTCAGTTTTAACTATCAGGATTCTTACACATTAAGGGCTTATTCTGACATGCGTATATTGGCCAGGTTTTAACACCCACCCAATATATGCTGTCCCTCTCTGCAGGAGGAGGAGGCAGGATGGGCCGAGAGCAGTGCACTGAGCTCCCGCCCTCTCTCAGCCCTCTCTCCGCCCCTCACCACTATTTGCAATGGGAGGGGCAGGATGGGGGAAGAGACTTAGCTTCACCGCCATCCCACCTCCTCCCATTGCAAATAGTGGCAAGGGGCGGAGAGGGGGCTGGAGCTCAGTGCACAGCTCCCAGCCCGTCCAGAGAGGGACAGCGTATATCAGCTGGACATGAAAACCCCGCTGATATACGGATGTCTGAATAAACCCTAATAAGAGAAAGCATTTACCCTATCTTTCTCACGCGTAGTTAATACAATGTGCAAGAAAGATGGAGCCGGACCTATCTTTTCGCTTTTTCTTTCAAACTCGCGCACACTATTGCAGAATTTGAATAGTCCGAAAAAACAAACAGACCCAGTCCATGCGCAAGTGCGCTCCATAGCAGCGAGCATATTAGTGCATGTCCCATGTGTTTTTGCCCTAAATTAGAAATTAAATAACGGTACTTTCATATGTGGCAGACCCCTCTGCATGCGCATTTGCGGACCCCTCACCTTCTATGGGACTTTTTCTGCACAAATATGCGAAAAAATAGAGCAGGCCCTATTTTGTTGCACGTTCACGACATGCACGCAAAAAAAAATTTCAGGTGAAAAAACTTATTAAGATCAGTGGGTTCTATTCTTTGCGTATTGCGCGCATATATTTTAAGCATACAAAAATGTGTGCAAGTACAGTACGTTCGACTAAAGAAGCTCTAAAAGTGACTATGAGTCATACATGTGTGTGAAATCCTTGCAAGACAACAGCTGTACTAATGACTTTATTACTAGTGCATGTAATTAAATCTAAGCTACAAACTATTCACATACCAAAGAATGTGAAAGGAAGACACTACAGATGTGTAAGTGAATGAAACAAGCTTTCAAGTATCCCTAATCCTAGCACTTGGCTTTTTCTTGCGATCTCAAAAAGGAAACATCTGTACATGGTATAAACTTTAGTAACAAGTCTGTCATCAAGCAGATTAAGGTCATTTTTCCCAGCTCTGAATGCAAGCAAAAATAAAGCAGTTTAAAATCTATTTTATTTTTATTTTCTCTTTTTGTCAGTCTTGCTGCATTTAAAGATGATGGGATTAAAAGAAATGTGTTTATGTTGGGCCTTTTCCAGCACCATATCAGTAAGAGACAATGTATTTAAGATTTAGGTGGGGCAGCGAAATGCATAGATTACATGGTATTGCCTATGGATTACCCGTTGTTTCCATTACCTCCTCCTCTCACCAGACTGAACAAAAAAGAAAGAAAAAACAAAAAACAAATAATAGGGTACTGTTGTAAAGATGATAGCTTGTGAAAAGGTAAATAGGAACTCCTATTGCTATGAAAACAGAGTACAGGAAAGGATCGCAGTCACCCATGGAGCTGTCATTCGTGGAATGTCGTTTTCTCCTGCCATCCTCGCTGAGAATATACACATTCTGCATGCATATTTGAATGCTTATAAACTGCTCACTAATCCTGCAAGGACCGTACTATACTACAGGCAATTATATATCAAATAGATTAACATAAGGAAGCCGCCTCATGGGCAGAAACTCAGTATATGAACATGTTTACTGGGAATTTCGACAGTATATACAGCACATCCAACCAGATATGCAAACAAATATGATAAATACAATTATAGCTAACAGATTGCCTCAAAGCTCATTTTCCTTATCTCATTTGCATAATACTGATGGAAATGACTTACCATAAACCCTCTGTCATTCTATGCCGGTATTACATTCTGTACTAAAGATGAGCGAACACCAAAATGTTCGGGTTCGCGTTATTCGAAACGAACTTCCCGCGATGTTCGGGTGTTCGTTTCGAATAACGAACCCCATTGAAGTCAATGGGCGACCGGAACATTTTTGTATTTCGCCGATGCTCGCTAAGGTTTTCATGTGTGAAAATCTTGGCAATTCAAGAAAATGATGGGAACAACACAGCAAGTTCTCCTCTGCCACAGCTGTAACAGCTGTGGCAGAGAAGAACGATGTTAGCCCATTGAATTCAATGGAGCCGTCAATACAGCCGACTCCACTGAATGCAATGGGCTGCCGGCGATCGCGGGATGAATTGTCGGAAAGGGGTTAAATATATAAGCCCTTTCCTGCAATTCATCCAGAAATGTGTAAAAATAAAAAATATATATATACTCACCTGGTGCGGGCAGATGGAGTTCAGCGCGGCAGGCTGCAGTTCTCCTGAACTGCTCTGAACAGCTGTGAGTAGTATTCAGCAGCCGGGGATTTAAAATCCCCGCCTGCTGAATAAGATGCCTCTGAATGGTCACAGCCTGACCAATCAGAGGCCAGCCCTCACTCACACCCATTCATGAATTCATGAATGGGTGAGTGAGGGCTGCCTCTGATTGGCTCAGTTTTAGAGTTTTAGATTGCATTTATTGAAAGTTTAACATAGTAATAGCCCGCTGTTAGCGGGAGCGTAGGAAATTTGTAAAGAGGTTGCTGTGATATCCCGCAACCTAAATGAAACTTTATTGAAAACTGTGGAGCGTATATTGTAACGTTCCAGGGGTCTAACCGGAACGAAATGTGATCTACCTGGGAGGTGTGTACCACGCCCCCGCTAATTACGGAACTGCAATGCACAGAGCTGGAGACAAATCGATAGACGTGTGAGTGCCTATTTATATGTGTCTGTTATTTTAAATGTATAGAGCTTGAAAAAGGTAGTTTTTTCTACCGAAACGCGTTGCTCAAGATAATTAATAAAGAAGGACATTAGTTCCCTATTTTGAAGCCCTGTACTTCCCTTGGAGCGCGGATAGTATATTTTACCTACTCTGCATACCTTTACCTAAGCCCCGGTGACCCGGTGTAGCTTAAATTGAAACGGTCCTGCAGCTCTCCGAATGAGGTCGGATGGAAGTAAAGACCTAACTACAAGCGAACACGGATCACGGTGTCGGCGAGGTGCCTTGGGAAAGGTATCCTCGCCCGACACCAGGTGAGTTAAGACTCATTTTTATCGTTATAGTTATATAACATTATTTTTAAAAATTCATCCAGGCGCCTCCCTATAACCTATAAGCTAAGTTGTGGTGCTATTACCATGGACCCCCACAGGTCATGCTTTCAGGATATTCTATAGTAAGAACCATGGCCATAGGTAAAGGCTCTTGGGCCCGAGTGCAAAAGTTTATCTTAGAGCTCCCCAGCTTCTCTTATCTCCTAAACTGCAGAGGCGTAACTTGAAGCTCCTGGGCCCCAATGTAAAACCTGTAACAGAATCCCCAACTATAATGCTTTATTCATAGTACTGGGCTCCCCATATGGAGAACAGTGGCCTTATTGGCCCCCTAAGGCTCCTAAACCTGGGTACAAATGCATCCCCTGCATTCCCTATAGTTACGCCAGTGGTAAGAACACTTTTGGCAATGTCTGAGGCAGTGACAATAATTACATCACCTGTGCAATACTGAGAAAATCCAGAAATATCACCCATGGAGGTCCATGAGGACTAGAGTCTGGGAAACGCTGCATTAAGCCATGCCTCGGGCACAACTTAATAAGCAGAAATACATGTCTTCCCAAGGCCGCAGACTACCATGATACCTAAATGACACCCACAATCTTATAATACAAGGCCCATTCGGAAGACACTGTAAAGCTCCTCCCTCTGTTGGACCACTTAAATGCTACGGTCAGAATTTATAACATGATCTAAAAAGGTAGTAGCCATGATTGGAGTTATTTTCTATTGTAACAATTGCAGCTACATTTCAGCTGTCAAAGATAGCTAACACCTTCCATGTATAAAGCAGGCTCAACTCTCAAGCCCATTCCATACACCCTCTGCTGCTAGAGAGTATACACGTATGCCCTCTTTCGGAAAGGGGTTAAAGGTGTTGTTTCACCAAAAGAAGTTATCCCTTGTCCTCAGGAAAGAAGATAAATATCTGAAGAGTGGAGGTGCAACCGCTAGGACCCTCTCTTGAGAATGTAAATGGAGTGGCAGTTGAGCATGCAAACTGCCACTCCAGTCATTTCAATAGAACTGCTGGAGAAAGCTGAGTTCAAGCACTTGCTTGAACGCTGCTCTTTTCATGTAGGGACTCTTGGGATTCAGCGGTACCCACGTCCTGAACTGCCCCATTCACTAGCTACAAACTCTTAGAGGGAACCTTGGTAGCAGAATTTTTCTTTGCAAACTTTTTTTTTTCACATTGAATACTACACGTGACAGACATGTTACATGTGTTTATAGCATGGTTCTCAGAAGACTAATGAAAACAAGTAACATTTATCATTAGGCTGTGCTGTAATTATTCTCAGGATGGGTCTATAATATGTAATGTTTGTCTTTTTAACCTGATTAAGATGCAGCAGTTGCTAAGCGTATAGCCTGATGACTGAATGTGAACATTAATCAACTTGCATAACATTTTTGACAATCTCCGACTTTGCTGTTTCTTGCAATTTTTGCTTTCATCATGCATCTACCTATAAATCAATCTGTTTATCCAATCTAAAAATATGGGCCTTGTCTTTAATGTGAGTGTGTGACAGCCTGAGACAGTAGTATTAATAGGAACAGACAAGGCTCCCAGAGATGAAGGAGAATATTTAATATGGTACAATGCGCCCAGCATGCCTCAATATAAGGAATTCCACAAGCAATAGTTAACACATCATATAATACATTGTTCAATTTCAATTTTCCTTTACTGTATTCATGCTACCTGAATTTTTATCCCTCTGCCAGTCAGTAGTGGAATTCTTTGTAGCCTGCCTGATTTTATTCTCTCTCTAACTCTATGTATAGTTGTCATATAAGTAGCCATTAATTCAAATACACTGCTTCATTTTAGTAATAACACTTTTATTAACTTTCACAGACATTTTCATTTTTTTTAAAGACATACTTTTGCTGAAAGCTTCCCATTTAAGATTCATAATGAATACTTTCCACCCTGTTCCGTCCAAGTAATTATTTTTACTTGGGACCTGGACTGTGGTTAAATGTAGAGGACCTGGTCTTTTTTTCTTCCAGTGTTGGCTGCAATTCCAACAAAAACTACATAAAATGGGGATGGGAATGGTTTAGGGACTTTAAGAAAAATATTCTCTATTTTGTATTCCTTATTGGAATGCAGTGATTTTACAAAGTTATATTTTTCATCCTCCCACGTAATACCTCCAGCACAATTTTATGCTATCTTGGCTGTTATATAATGTGAAGCTCTTGGGCCTCAATGCAAAATCTGTAACAGGACTATTACATGCCATTTATAATACTGGTTTCTTCTAATGTGGCTGAGGGTCCTTTAGACTTCCTCAGGCACCAGATTCTTGGTGTGACTTATACCTTTGTACCTCGATGGCCAAGCCCCGGTTATAAACCAGTATACAAGAATATCTACCCTTCTTCCCAAACATAATCCCCTTAGCTATATAGACCTGAATGTATTTTTATACATATGGATATTAAAGGAAGTCTCTAATCCCAGTTATATCTCTCAAGCCAATCCTAACCCTAATGCCCTTTTATACGGGCCAAGAATCTCACTATTCCTGTTTGCCCAAGCAAATGACCTAGTAATGTCATCACCAGCTTGCACACGCTCAGGCAGCATGTTTAACCCTTTCCAATCCACTGTCTGACGTCTGAAGACATTCTGATTGAAGGCTGTAAAGCTCCGATGTCTTAGGCCTCATGTCCACGGGCAAATTAACAATTTAAATCCGCAGCGTTTTTCCTCCATAGGGATGCATTAGACACCCGCAGGTAGTCAAATACCTGCGGATGTCATTTTTCCCTGCAGGCGCTGGTCCCGCGTGCAGGAAAAAATCCGGACATGCTCCATTTTAGTGCTGGTCTCCCGCAGGCTTCTATTGAAGCCTATGAAAGCCGTCCGGATCTGCGGGAGACCCGCACCTGAATTAAACTCAGCTGCTCCGGACGGTACGGGTCTTCCCTTCTTCACGGCCGGATCTTCTTTCTTCGACCCGTTGGATGTGCCTGGCGCATGCGTGCGGCACGCAGCCAGCGTGCCGAGCACATCCGCCGGGCCGAAGAAAGAAGATCTGGCCGTGACGGAGAGAAGATCAGGCTGCGAAGATCAGAAGGGAAGATCCGGAGCGTACGGAGAGGTGAGTAATTCTTATTTTCAGCCCTCATGTCCGCGAGGCAGGAGGGACCCGCTACGGATTCTCCATGGAGAATCCATAGCGGGCCTGATTTTCCCCATGGACATGAGGCCTTAAGACGTCCAGCAGGGTATTCTTAATGTATATTACTGGCCACTCTTTTGTCAGGGGGCCTCTCTAACATGTCGCACACTGCAGTACTGGCTCTAGCCAGCAGAAGGTGCCATTGTATAATGGCAGAAAGAGAAAGCCCCCTAGGAAACCCTGAATCCAAAATTGGATTGCAAAGGGTTAAGTGCACGAGCCGGTGCTGGTTTTTATGCTGGACGAAACTGAACAACGAACATGATTCTCATTCATCATTCCCTCGTTGGTTGCATTCTGTTTGCTTGGACTGATCTTGACTTTCTCCTATCATTCCTACCAAATCTCACCATGTCTATTAATTGACATTTCTAGCTCTCTTGGGTTGGTGATGCTGTGTTCTTTGCATTATGGATGTGTGCCAATAAAGAGAGCTGGAGACATTAATCAATAAGCAAGGGCTGGGGTTTGCCAGGAGCAATAGGAGAATAGAAGAACCAGTATGAGCAAGTGAAACATCCATCAGATGTATCAGCTTCATATGCATACAGTGTGCTCGCTGGAAAAATGGTAATTTTGGGGGCATGTCAGTGACATTAACTGGGAAAGAAGGTACATTTAGACTTGTCTTCCTATACCCAACAAAGGGCTAGAATTTAAAGGTTAAAATTGTTGGAACTCTAGTCCATCTGTAAACTGTTTTAGTACTGTACATAAAAGAGGCCTGTTGACTTGATGTGCTTCATACTCTACATGAGGAAGTCAGGGAGAGGGATAAACAAATAAACACTGCAGAAGTGCTATTATCACCAGGACACTAGATGACAGGACATTTCATTCAGGTTATCAGGTGAGACAGAATCAAAATGGCCAGTGTTATCCGATAACCAGAAACACTGCTGGATAAAAGCAACAACAGGACATCATGACACATGTTCAACAAACACCAGTGTCATTACTGGCAGATGGACAGATGAGTGACGCCTTGTAGGTTCTCATCCTAGGAAATCTGTTTTACCTACCTGACATCTGACTTGCTATATGAACTATTTGTAGATGACTGCTTTAAAGGAAGACTAAACATAGAAAATACACAAAAAACAAAATACCCCAGCACTTTGTCCTTTGGGCTGTGTTCATACATTTCAGATTTGTCATAGGCAATTCCAACATGGACTTAAGCATCAATCGAAGGCCAAAACTCAGATTTCTATTCCAGATGTGGCAATGATCCACAAGTAGTTTGGTCCCAATGTAATTCAGATTTGTGTGCATCATTTGCAGCAATAATTAGCATGCTGTGGATTTTAAAACATTCATTGTTATGTGTCAAATTTTTCGTTTCATTTTGTGAATGGGGTATAAGTCCCCCATTTATTTGCATTAGCTGCAAAACGTCAACTGATCTGTTAAAATTTAGGCATATAATCCATGATAAGGACGCCGTAGTGCAACGAAACATGTTGCTTTATTCTGGTGTATTGGAGTAGTTACTCACTCTCCTATACCCATTTATGTACAATTACATTTTGGACTAATAAATAGAGATGAGCGAACGTGTTCTTAACGAGGACTTACGCACCCGGACACCGGCTTTTCCGAGGACTTCAGTGTTCGCGCGTAAAGATTCGGGGGGCGCCGGGGGGCGGGGAGAGGCGCGGCGGCGCGGGCGGCAGCAGCGGGGAACAGGGGGGAGCCCTCTCTCTCTCCCTCTCCCCCCCACTTCCCGCCGCACCCCCCCGCGCTGCCACGGCGACCCCCGAACTTTTTTCGCCCGAGCACGGAAGTCCTCGCAAAGTTCGGTGTTCGGGCGAAAAGGGGCGGAGCCGATCACGTTCGCTCATCTCTACTAATAAACCCTTCAGAAATTATTAAGTCAAAGGTGCGGAGGTTTTTTTTGCTGGATTGGCAATTCATCTATTTCCTGGTTATTTACCCCTTACTTGGAAGTAACACTGCCGCCTGGACCTTGAGCGTGGACCAGGAACAACTTAATATAAACAGCGCTGGCCAGGATGGCGGGTACTGAGCGGTTTTATCCCTTAGCCAGAGGGATTCCCACTCGGTGCCAGGTGAGTCCTACTTCTCTTGTCATACATTTGGTCACTAAACATTGTATTCATCTCTGGCACTTCCCTCTACATATTCTGTTTAAATCTTGACAGAATCCTGAATGTGTGAGCATAGCCTAATGACCTCTTTACTTTTGATCCTATTTCGTCTCTGGCTTGGCTAGTGAGAGGCCAATAGATGTGGGTCAGGAAGACTTCCTCCTTAAGGCCCTTTTACACGCAAGGATTATCGCTTAAAATTCATCCAACCGTCCAAAGTGAGTGAGCAGGGAGCGAGAAGCAGACTAGAAGGCCACAAGCAGCCAACAAGTATTTCAGCGACCTTAGCGGTGACACTCGTGCCTCGTGTGGCACAGAGAGTTAAGGCTGCCTGTTCACGGGCGTTGCGGTATCCCATGGCAGTAGCAGGAGCCGGCAGACGGATCTCCGCTGGTCAGCCTGACAGATAAACTGACCACGGAGAATCACGGCAAATCGCAGCATGCTGCGATTTGCCGGCCGCGAGTGGAGAATCGCAATGATTCTCCACTCGTGGACAGGAGGGAAGTGATTTCCATAGCAACGCTATGGAGAGCTTTCACTGCATTCCCGCGGCCGGATTATCGCCGCGGGGAACGCAATGAAAACCCACCCATGGACAGGCAGCCTAAGGGCGAGCACCCACTGGCGTTTTTTTACCTGCGTTTTGCGTTTTGCGTTTTTCCTGCACAGGCATAGAGATAACATGTGTTCCTGTCCACTGGCGTTTTTTTTGCGTTGCGTTTGCGTTTTTAACATAGGAACTGTCAGTTGCATATGTGTCCTTATTTTTCTCCATAGAAATTAATGGAAAAGCCGCGAAAACGCCACGAAAAACACGCGGAAAAATCGCGGGAAACGCGGCAAAAACGCTGCGTTTTTTCCCGCGGAAAACGCAAACGCCAGTGGGTGCTCGCCCTAAGGCAGCAGAAATGCAATTCTAAGCTCTTGCTCTCAACCTGAAGGTTGCACGTTTAGTCCCCGCATAGTTTAGGTAGCCAGGTCAAGGTTGACTCAGCCTTCCATCCTTCTGAGGTCAGTAGAATGAGTACCCAGCTTAGTGGGAGTAATAAATAAATTGCCTGAAAGCGCTGCAGAATAAATTGGCACTATACAAATAACAAGATTTATTTTTATTTTATTTTTCATTTTTCACATACTGCCGGCCCGTGTGATAGGGATTTTAGGGAGAGCACCTACAAGGTGTAAGGAGACTTAGAGGACCATCCATCTATTCTGCCCACAGAATAGACTGCATTTCCAATGTGACATGCTCCCGTTAAAGCAATGGATTTGCAAATCTGCCCAATGTTTTACAGAAATAGCACTTTTCTTCATCATGGGTTGTGCATGGGATTGCAGCTCAGCCCCTTTGACTTGGATAGGGTGAGCTGCAATACCATTCTCAAGCTATGAACAAGCGTGGCACTGCGTTTGGCGTTCTGGACCCATCTAACAAACAAGCCAATATTGAGTGCTTTTTCTTGTTATAAGCAATAGCTCAAGATCACTTTTGTGGAAAAGAAAAGAAACTTTAGGTACCTATTTATGAATTGAGGAGCTATGTTGACAGCAGTTTGTAGCAGTTAATGGTGGGTGTTGGCAGAAATGAGATACTGAAAAGGAGACTAAAATGTCAGTGTTCCCCTTCATAAAATATGCTATTAGGACTGTATTATTATTAATGTGACAGAACTAATGGAGTGAATACTTGTGTCATCAAACACTGAACTGAAGTCAAACATTTAAACACATACTCATGTTCAATATGTAATTCCTTTAAACATGTCCAGACAGCCACAAAGGTGGTTGATAAGATGCAGATGTGAGAAGGATCCGTATAGAGCAGCTTGTGCCAAGCAGAACGGAGTTAGATGTTAGTGCTCCCTGTCTTCATACCATGTCTTCACATTTGGAGCTCTTGATGTCATATGATAAAGGAATAGGAGGGAATGTTTAAATAAACACATGCTGTTAAAGGCTGAAAGAATGGATAGGGAGTATAATGAGGACATGAGTCAGTGTCTCATATTGTAGACAAGTGCAAATAAAGTGTTGGGTACAAAGTTCAGCACAGAAAAAAAATTGCTTTCATCTTTACCAGGATGAAATACCAAAAATACATGTTGCAACAATCCAGAGTTAGAAAAGTGAGAGATGAAGAAAAGTACTCAGTACCCAACATGTGGAAAATTCCATCATCCCTTGTTATGAGACACAGTTAAGCTTTGCATGAGACGATTATCACCCGACTTCTTGCTGGAAACAGCAAATTCAGCTGATAATTGTATTGTGTATACATGGCTGCCGGCAGGACACTGAGCAAAACTAAAGACCAAGCCATTGTCGGGTTGTGTAAGCAATGTTTGAGTGACTCCTGTTTACTTTGAATGGAGGAACAATCCCTAGCCACTCCGCTTTCTTGCGCTTGGATGTTGTCCTATGCAAAGGGACACTTAGCCATTAATAAGCTGTGCGGCCTGAACAGACACTTCTAATGAGAAATATGTCACGTAGATTCAGACACATTTTGGAAACTCTCCTTTTATGCACATAGTTGGAAGGAACATATTGAGCTTTCAGTTAATGTATGCACTTTATTAGTTGCAATTAGATAACAACAAATTAATCAACATTTTGAAAGGTTATCTCTATGGCATGTTCAATATGAAATCATTTGTGCTATTTATTGAAGTCCGGATGGAAAAAACAAATAGAATTACATGAGCAAATGCTATTTCTAAGACCTAGCTTATGCGCCCAACAGCCTTCTCATATAAAATGAGATAAAAGATGAAGCTTTTTATCTATCTATCTATCTATCTATCTATCTATCTATCTATCTATCTATCTATCTATCTATCTATCTATCTATCTATCTATCTATCTATCTCATATCTATCTCCTATCTATCTATCTATCTATCTATCTATCTATCTATCTATCTATCTATCTATCTATCTATCTATCTATCTATCTATCTATCTATCTATCTGTTGGGTTTTACATAGCATAAGTAGAATGAAGAAACATATAGAAAAAAAGATTTAAGATTGGAATTCTGTATCAACTGTTCGTTTGTTGCTTGGGTAATACATTTTATCAATCTGCAGAAAAGAAAATAAAAAAATAACAGAAGAAAGGAGAATTTGTCCCAAAGTGTATTTAGATGAATCAAGAATCTTAAAGAAGTTTTCCAGTTGGAAAATCATCATATATAAGAGGCTCCACCAGTTTTTTTGTATGTCGTCCCACCCCTAAGATACCTCATCAGTTTTTCATTGCTCCCACTAAATTCTGCACTGTACGCCTGGTGTGTTTACTGCCATGACTTTGGGCAGTGACTACTTCTCTTTTGCAGTACCCAGAATTACTTGCACTGTCTTCTCTTCCTGCCAGCGCTATATGAGTCCAGTGCAAGCAGACAAGACCAGTGTGACAGGCCTGCAGGAACACCAATCTATGGGGAGCAGGTAAGTAAAGTCTAATGGAAAAGTCATTCTATGGGGTGTGTTAACCTTTTCCAATCCACTGTCTGATGTATGAAAACATTATGATTCATGGCTGTACAGCTACAATGTTGGAAGACGTCCGTCGGGGTTCTCTTACTGTATATGGCCAGACTCTGCTGTCGGGAGTCCATCCACTGTGTCACCTCATGCAGTACTGGCTTTAGCCAGCATACAGCACCATTGTATAATGGCAGAAAAAGAGTAAGCCCCCTAGGAAAACCAGGATACAAATTGGATTGGAAAGGGTTAAAAGAAGAAAAGTCATCAAGGTCCTAGAATACCCCTTTAATTCCACTAAGATTACACAAAGATGGATACATTTGTCATCTTCTATTAGAACTATTGATTTGCTGCAATCGATTAGCTATTTTCATGGGACTTGTAAAATACGGTCATTCAGATTATGAACAGTTGATGGATTTTAATGGGAAATATCAATTAGTTTGTTTTGGTGCTCAGACATTTACTACCTGAAAACAACTTTACAAATTCTCACATGGAAGCATTTTCATAAAAGCTAATCATATGTATTTCTATATTCTATATTTCTATATGAGTTTTTGGTCGCTGTTTGGAATGTTTTTCAGATTACTACTGAGATCATCAATAATATAGTGTGTAAGGCTGAAAAAAAAGACCTGCATCTATCTAGTTCAGCCTATTACCCCACAATATTGATCCAGAGAAAGAAAAAAGAAACATGAGTTAGAAGTAGAGATGAGCGAACGTGTTCTTCCCAGCATGATATTCGTGCGAATATTAGGGTGTTCGGGATGTTCGTTATTCGTAACCATGCGGTGTTCTGGTTACTTTCACTTCCTTCCCTGAGACGTTAGCGCGCTTTTTTTGGCCAATTGAGAGACAGGGAAGGCATTACAACTTCCCCCTGTGACGTTCAAGCCCTATACCACCCCCCTGCTGTGAGTGGCTGGGAAGATCAGGTGTCACCCGAACATAAAAGTCGGCCCCTCCCGCGGTTCGGCTCAGATGCCTGGTGAGTTAGCTGAGGGACAGTGCTGTTTGTACCGGAGCTGCTGTAGGGAAAGAATTGGTAGTTAGTGTAGGCTTCAAGACCCCCCAAAGGTCCTTATTAGGGCCACTGATAGCTGTGTGTTGGCTGCTGTTAGCAGTGCCATTTTTTTTCCCTCAAAATCGGCTCTGCAGAGCGTTGTACCCGGCATTAGGGACAGAAGTGCTGCATAGGCAGGGAGAGTGTTAGGAGTGAGTGTAGCCTTCAAGAACCTCAACGGTCCTTTCTAGGGCCATATTTATCCGTGTGCAGTACTGTCCAGGCTGCTGTTAGCTGTGCTGCATTTTTTTTTGCTTCTCAAAATCGCCTCTGCAGAGCATTCCACCCTCCATTGATACTGCAGGGAAAGAATTGTATAGGCAGGGCCACAACACAGTTATTATTCATAGAATATACGCAGTGCTGCCTTTTGCTTGTAAAACAAGTGAAAATAATTCTATTTGTCCTGCCTCTGTTCGTCCTAACGCCGGTGGACACGTGTGAGCTGCGTCTGCAACCTGTAAAAATCATACGCACCCAGCTACGTTTTACTCCTGGCTTCGCCATTTGCTTTCCTTAATTGGGAAAAAAAATACCTGCTCTGCCACAGTTAATAACTCTGCTACCCTCACGTTCTGTGACACATTAGCAGGAAAACAGCACAGTTATTAAACTTCTCATGTTCATAGAATATACGCAGTGCTGCCTTTTGGTGCAAAAAAACGGAAAATAATTCTATTTGTCCTGCCTCTGTCCGTCCTAACGCCGGTGGACACGTGTCGGCTGCGTCTGCAACCTGTAAAAATCATACGCACCCAGCTACGTTTTACTCCTGGCTTCGCCATTTGCTTTCCTTAATTGGGAAAAAAAATACCTGCTCTGCCACAGTTAATAACTCTGCTACCCTCACGTTCTGTGACACATTAGCAGGAAAACAGCACAGTTATTAAACTTCTCATGTTCATAGAATATACGCAGTGCTGCCTTTTGGTGCAAAAAAACGGAAAATAATTCTATTTGTCCTGCCTCTGTCCGTCCTAACGCCGGTGGACACGTGTCGGCTGCGTCTGCAACCTGTAAAAATCATACGCACCCAGCTACGTTTTACTCCTGGCTTCGCCATTTGCTTTCCTTAATTGGGAAAAAAAATACCTGCTCTGCCACAGTTAATAACTCTGCTACCCTCACGTTCTGTGACACATTAGCAGGAAAACAGCACAGTTATTAAACTTCTCATGTTCATAGAATATACGCAGTGCTGCCTTTTGGTGCAAAAAAACGGAAAATAATTCTATTTGTCCTGCCTCTGTCCGTCCTAAGGGCGGTGGACACGTGTCGGCTGCGTGTGCAACCTGTAAAAATCAGACGCACCCAGCTACGTTTTACTTCTGGCTTCGCCATTTGCTTTCCTTAATTGGGAAAAAAAATACCTGCTCTGCCACAGTTAATAACTCTGCTACCCTCACGTTCTGTGACACATTAGCAGGAAAACAGCACAGTTATTAAACTTCTCATGTTCATAGAATATACGCAGTGCTGCCTTTTGGTGCAAAAAAACGGAAAATAATTCTATTTGTCCTGCCTCTGTCCGTCCTAACGCCGGTGGACACGTGTCGGCTGCGTCTGCAACCTGTAAAAATCATACGCACCCAGCTACGTTTTACTCCTGGCTTCGCCATTTGCTTTCCTTAATTGGGAAAAAAAATACCTGCTCTGCCACAGTTAATAACTCTGCTACCCTCACGTTCTGTGACACATTAGCAGGAAAACAGCACAGTTATTAAACTTAGATTATTCATTCACTAGAGGCAGTGGGGCCTTTCGTTTTCAAAAAAGGGAAAAAATTATATTTGGCCTGCAGTCTTGCGCCAATTTATTAGCTGCCTGTGAAATCAAATCACTGGTAATACAGCATGCTGAGAGGTAGGGGTAGGCCTAGAGGACGTGGACGCGGCCGAGGACGCGGAGGGCCAAGTCAGGGTGTGGGCACAGGCCAAGCTCCTGATCCAGGTGTGTCGCAGCCGACTGCTGCGCGATTAGGAGAGAGGCACGTTTCTGGTGTCCCCACATTCATCGCCCAATTAATGGGTCCACGCGGGAGACGGTTATTAGAAAATGAGCAGTGTGAGCAGGTCCTGTCCTGGATGGCAGAAAGTGCTTCGAGCAACCTATCGTCTACCCGCAGTTCTGTGCCGTCCACTGCTGCCAATCCGAATCCTCTGTCTGCTGCTCCTCCTTCCTCCCAGCCTCCTCACTCCACTACAATAACACCTGCTCAGGAGCGGGAACACTCCCAGGAACTGTTCTCGGGCCCCTGCTTAGATTGGGCAGCAGCGGTTCCTCTCCCACCAGAGGAGTTTATCGTCACTGATGCCCAACCATTCGAAAGTTCCCGGGGTCCGGGGGAAGAGGCTGGGGACTTCCGCCAACTGTCTCAACAACTTTCTGTGGGTGAGGAGGACGATGACGATCAGACACAGTTGTCTTGCAGTGAGGTAGTAGTAAGGGCAGTAAGTCCGAGGGAGCAGCGCACAGAGGATTCGGAGGAAGAGCAGCAGGACGATGAGGTGACTGACCCCACCTGGTGTGCAACGCTTACTCAGGAGGACAGGTCTTCAGAGGGGGAGTCAAGGGCATCAGCAGGGCAGGTTGCAAGAGGCAGTGCGGTGGCCAGGGGTAGAGGCAGGGCCAGACCGAATAATCCACCAAGTGTTTCCCAAAGCGCCCCCTCGCGCCATGCCACCCTGCAGAGGCCGAGGTGCTCTAAGGTCTGGCAGTTTTTCACAGAGACGCCTGACGACCGACGAACAGTGGTGTGCAACCTTTGTCGCGCAAAGCTCAGCCGGGGAGCCAACACCAACAGCCTCACCACCACCACCATGCGCAGACATATGATGGCCAAGCACCCCGCAAGGTGGGACGAAGGCCGTTCAGCGCCTCCGGTTTGCACCCCTGCCTCTCCCCCTGTGCCCCAACCTGCCACTGAGATGCAACCCCCCTCTCAGGACACAGGCACTACCGTCTCCTGGCCTGCACCCACACCCTCACCTCCGCTGTCCTCGGCCCCATCCAGCAGTGTAGTTCAGCGCACCGTCCAGCCGTCGCTTGCGCAACTGTTGGAGCGCAAGCGCAAGTACGCCGCCACGCACCCGCACGCTCAAACGTTAACCGTCCGCATAGCAAAATTCATCAGCCTTGAGATGCTGCCGTATAGGGTTGTGGAAACGGAGTCCTTCAAAAGTATCATGGAGGCGGCGGCCCCGCGCTACTCAGTTCCCAGTCGCCACTACTTTTCCCGATGTGCCGTCCCAGCCCTGCACGACCACGTCTCCCGCAACATTGTACGCGCCCTCACCAACGCGGTTACTGCCACGGTCCACTTAACTACGGACACGTGGACAAGCACAGGCGGGCAGGGCCACTACATCTCCCTGACGGCACATTGGGTGAATTTAGTGGAGGCTGGGACAGAGTCAGAGCCTGGGACCGCTCACGTCCTACCCACCCCCAGAATTGCGGGCCCCAGCTCGGTGGTGGTATCTGCGGAGGTGTATGCTTCCTCCACTAAAGCACCCTCCTCCTCCTCCTCCTCCTCTGTCTCGCAATCAAGATGTGTTAGCAGCAGCATGTCGCCAGCAGTCGGTGTCGCGCGGTGTGGCAGCACAGCGGTGGGCAAGCGTCAGCAGGCCGTGCTGAAACTACTCAGCTTAGGCGATAAGAGGCACACGGCCCACGAACTGCTGCAGGGTCTGACACAGCAGACCGACCGCTGGCTTGCGCCGCTGAGCCTCCAACCGGGCATGGTCGTGTGTGACAACGGCCGTAACCTGGTGGCGGCTCTGCAGCTCGGCAGCCTCACGCACGTGCCATGCCTGGCCCACGTCTTTAATTTGGTGGTTCAGCGCTTTCTGAAAAGCTACCCATGCTTGTCAGACCTGCTCGTAAAGGCGCGCCGGCTCTGCGCACATTTCCGCAAGTCCCACACGGACGCTGCCACCCTGCGCACCCTGCAACATCACTTTAAGCTGCCAGTGCACCGACTGCTGTGTGACGTGCCCACACGGTGGAACTCTACGCTCCACATGTTGGCCAGGCTCTATGAACAACGTAGAGCTATAGTCGAATACCAACTCCAACATGGGCGGCGCAGTGGGAGTCAGCCTCCTCAATTCCTTTCAGAAGAGTGGGCCTGGTTGGCAGACATCTGCCATGTCCTTGGTAATTTTGAGGAGTCTACCCAGGTGGTGAGCGACGATGCTACAATCATTAGCGTCACCATTCCTCTGCTATGCATCTTAAGAAATTCCCTGCAAACCATAAAGGCAGCTGCTTTGCGCTCGGAAACGGGGGCGGGGGAAGACAGTATGCCGCTGGATAGTCAGGGCACCCTCCTGTCTATTTCTCAGCGCGTACAGGAGGAGGAGGAGGAGCATGAGGAGGATGAGGAGGAGGGGGAAGAGACAGCTTGGCCCGCTGCTGACGGTACACCGGCTGATTGCCTGTCATCCTTTCAGCGTGTATGGCCTGAGGAGGAGGAGGAGGAGGATCCTGAAAGTGATCTTCCTAGTGAAGACAGCCATGTGTTGCGTACAGGTACCCTGGCACACATGGCTGACTTCATGTTAGGATGCCTTTCTCGTGACCCTCGCGTTGCACGCATTCTGGCCACGACGGATTACTGGGTGTACACACTGCTCGATCCACGGTATAAGGAGAACCTGCCCACTCTGATTCCCGAAGAGGAAAGGGGTTCGAGAGTGTTGCTATACCACAGGACCCTTGCGGACAAGCTGATGGGAAAATTCCCAGCCGACAGCGCTAGTGGCAGAAGGCGCAGTACCGAGGGCAAGGTAGCAGGGGATGTGCGTAGATCGAGCAGCATGTACATCCCAGGCAGTGCAACAGTCTTTAAGGGCCTGGCCAGCTTTATGGCTCCCCACCAAGACTGTGTCACCGCTCCCCAGTCACGGCTGAGTCGGCGGGAGCACTGTAAAAGGATGGTGAGGGAGTACGTAGCGGATCGCACGACCATCCTTGGTGACGCCTCTGCCCCCTACAACTACTGGGTGTCGAAGCTGGACACGTGGCCTGAACTAGCGCTGTATGCCCTGGAGGTGCTTGCTTGTCCTGCGGCTAGCGTCTTGTCGGAGAGGGTGTTTAGTGCGGCTGGGGGAATCATCACAGATAAGCGTAGCCGCTTGTCAACCGACAGTGCCGAGAGGCTTACACTCATCAAGATGAACAAAGCCTGGATTTCCCCAGACTTCTGTTCTCCACCAGCGGACAGCAGCGATACGTAAGCAATACGTAGGCTGCACCCGCGGATGGAAGCTACGTTCTCTCTCACCATCCAAAACGGGGACATTTCTGCTTCATCAATCTGTGTCTAATATTCCTCCTCCTCCTCCTGCTCCTCCTCCTGAAACCTCACGTAATCACGCTGAACGGGCAATTTTTCTTAGGGCCACAAGGCTCACTCAAATAATTTTTCTGAACAATTTTTATAAGTTTCAATGCGCTTAAAAGCATTGGAACTTTAACTTGAACCAATTTTTCGTTACACTGGGCTGCCTCCAGGCCTAGTTACCACTTAAGCCACATTAACCAAAGCGATTAATGGGTTTCACCTGCCCTCTTGGCTGGCCATGGCCAATTTTTGGGATGTACATTAGTACTGTTGATACAGCAATTTTTGTGGGCCCTCGCCTACAGTGTAATCAAATTAATTTTTTGCCCACCTGCATTACAGCTGACGTTACCTCAGCTGTGTTGGGCAATGCAATGGGATATTTTTGTGTACCGCTGGTGGGTTCCAGGGAGCCACCCATGCTGTAGGTGCACACGGAGTTTTTAATACATCTGTACACTTGTAAAGAACCCCAGTCTGACTGGGGCATGCAGTGTGGGCCGAAGCCCACCTGCATTATGCACGACATTACTACCTCAGCTGTGTTGGGCAATGCAATGGGATATTTCTATGTACCGCCGGTGGCTTCCTGGCACCCACCCATGCTGTCGGTCCACAGGGACTTCACAATAGGGAGTTGTACCTGCCTGTGTCTATGAATTAAAAAGCCCGGTCTAACTGGGGCATGCAGACACCTTGACAGAATGAATAGTGTGTGGCACATAGGTTCCCCATTGCTATGCCTACGTGTGCAGCTCCTGATGGCGGTGGCACAGGATTCTATTTCTCATTGCTTCTGTACAGCATTGTGGGCTATCAACCCGCCCCTTTTAAAGAGGGTCGCTGCCTAGCCGTGCCAACCCTCTGCAGTGTGTGCCTGCGGTTCCTCCTCATGGCAGACGCACTTCTAAATAGACATGAGGCTGGTGTGGCATGAGGGCAGCTGAAGGCTGCGCAGGGACAGTTTGGTGTGTGCTGTGGGGGGGAGGGGGGGCGGTTGGTCAGCATGTAACCCAGGAGAAGTGGCAGCGGAGTGTCATCCAGGCAGTGATTGTGCTTTGTTGTAGCTAGTGTGGTGCTTAGCAAAGGTATGCCATGCTAATGAGGGCTTTTCAGAAGTAAAAGTTGTTGGGGGGGGGGGGGGCCCACTCTTGCCGGTATTGTGGCTTAATAGTGGGACCTGTGAACTTGAGATGCAGCCCACCATGTAGCCCCTCGCCTACCCTATCCGTTTCTGTGTCATTCCCATCACTTTGTTGAATTGCCCAGATTTTCACACATGAAAACCTTAGCGAGCATCGGCGAAATACAAAAATGCTCTGGTCGCCCATTGACTTCAATGGGGTTCGTTGTTCGAAACGAACCCTTGAGCATCGCGGGAAGTTCGTTCCGAATAACGAGCACCCGAACATTTTGGTGTTCGCTCATCTCTAGTTTGAAGCCAATTTTCCTTATTTTAGGGAAAAAAATTCTCCCTGACTCCAATCTGGCAATTTGAATAATACCTGAATCAAACTCCCTTTTGAAGTAATCAATGACTAAACTATGTAATATTGTTACACTCAAGAAGGGCACCCATGCCTCTCTTTAACTATTTTAGTAAGTTTGCCTCCACCACCTCCTTCTTTCCAGTAGATGTAGAAGATGCCTCTTTGTTACAGTCACAGTCCTTGGTATAGAATCATAGAATGGTAGAGTTGGAAGGGACCTCCAGGGTCATCGGGTCCAACCCCCTGCTCAGTGCAGGATTCACTAAATCATCCCAGACAGATATTTGTCCAGCCTTTGTTTGAACACTTCCATTGAAGGAGAACTCACCACCTCCCGTGGTAACCTGTTCCACTCATTGATCACCCTCACTGTCAGAAAGTTTTTTCTAATATCTAATCTGTGTCTCCTCCCTTTCAGTTTCATCCCATTGCTTCTAGTCTTTCCTTGTGTAAATGAGAATAGGGCTGATCCCTCTGCACTGTGACAGCCCTTCGGATATTTGTAGTCAGCTATTAAGTCTCCTCTCAGCCTTCTTTTTTGCAAGCAAAACATTCCCAGATCCTTTAACCGTTCTTCATAGGACATAATTTGCAGACTGGTCAATAAATAGAACCTGGAAGAGATCTCTATATTGTTGCCTTACATATTTACACATAGTATTAGGTCACCCCCAGCCTTTTCTCTAAACTAAATAACCTCAATTTTGATAACCTAGCTGTGTATTATAGTTCACCCTTTCCATTTATTAACATAGTTTCCCATCTTTGCACCTGTTCAAGCTCTGATATGTCCTTTTTGAGTACCGGTGCCCAAATCAGTACAGAATATTCCATATGTGATCTGACCAATGATTTGTAAATAGAACGAACAATGTTCTCATAATGTGCACCTAGACCTCTTTTGAAACATCACATGACCCTATTTGCTTTAGCCACAGCTGCCTGACACTGGTTGCTCTAGTTAAAGGGGTTGTCCCGCGCCGAAACGGGTTTTTTTTTTTCAATAGCCCCCCTGTTCGGCGCGAGACAAACCCGATGCAGGGGCTTAAAAAAAAACCGCACAGTACTTACCCGAATCCCCGCGCTCCGGTGACTTCTTCCTTACCTTTGAAGATGGCCGCCGGGATCTTCACCCTCGGTGGACCGCAGGGCTTCTGTGCGGTCCATTGCCGATTCCAGCCTCCTGATTGGCTGGAATCGGCACACGTGACGGGGCGGAGCTACGAGGGCAGCTCTCCAGCACGAGCAGCCCCATTCAAAACAGAGAAGACCGGACTGCGCAAGCGCGTCTAATCGGGCGATTAGACGCTGAAAATTAGACGGCACCATGGAGACGAGGACGCTAGCAACGGAACAGGTAAGTGAATAACTTCTGTTTGGCTCATATTTAATGCACGATGTACATTACAAAGTGCATTAATATGGCCATACAGAAGTGTATACCCCCACTTGCTTTCGCGGGACAACCCCTTTAAGTTTGCACTTAATTAAAATCACCAAGTCCTTTTCCATGTCAGTGTTACTGGGTGTTATCCCATTTACAGTAGCATGTAATTGTGAGATATATTTTCCCTGCACATGTGCGAAACCTTACATTTATTAGTGTTAAACCTCATTTGTCACTTTTCTGACCAAGACCGCAATTTATTCAGACCCATTTGCAACCATATTCTGTTCTCTTGTGTTAATTACTTGACATAGTTTTGTATCATCTGCAAATATTGATATTTTCCTGTACAATCCCTCCACAATGTTGTTAATAAATATATTAAAAAGGATTAAGGCCCAGTCCTGCCCCCTGTGATACCCCACTGATAGGGCTGACCCAATCAGAGTGTAGCCCATTAATTACCATCCTACGCTTTCTATCCCTGACCCAGTTACTTACCCAGTTACACACATTCTCGCCCAGACTAAACATTCTCATTTTATAATACTAACCTTTTATGCAGCACAGCATCAAACACTTTGGAAAAATCGAGATATACAAGATCCAATGACTCTCTCTTTCTTCCTATGGGTCTGTCTATCATAAGGTTGCGTTAATCCCCACATTGGTGCATGATCTTACTATGGGGAGGGATTTTCCCAATTTCTGGAAACTGTGGGAAAAGAACTTGGTTCCAAAAAGTGAGGTACCTGAACTTCCCACAACTCCAGATATTGTCCCCAAACCATTTGAGGCTTCTGCCCAAGATGATGCAGATGGGATGTCAATTGAGGGGTCTCTTCACTTTCCATTCTCTGTTATGGCAGGGGATATAGACAAACCACTGACAGAGCCTGACACTGATGGGGTTGTGCCTGACTGAGAGGTAGGGAAAAACAATTTTCAAAGTAAATAAATGAGACATCCAACCCTTTCTTATGCTAGAGAAAATATGACATCAAATGACCTCAAATCAACAGTGTGGTATACTAGAACATGTTAACACAAAACATCAATAAATGTAAAGTAAATCAGAATGATAATTCGAACCTTCAGGATGGCGACCGTCCAGAACCATTATTCAAAAGGCTTCTCTATTTCTCAATTTTGTCTTCCTTCTCAATTGCTCAATATAGAGCAAAAAAAATATTGAAGCACGCAACTCCAATCAGAGAAGATGTTACCAGTGATCAGTGGAGATATATGCACTGCAATCAGTGTCACTGCGTATTACTGGACCCGGATATACAGTATATATCTATATATATAAAGACGAAAGCCCTCACTGACTCATTCACTGACTCACTCACTGACTGACTGACTCGCCAAAAGTTCTCCAACTTCCCGATGTCGAAGAAACATGAATTTTGGCACAAGCATAGATTATCTCCAAAATAGGAAAAGTAATTGGGTCCCAACTCGATTATTCAATTCTATGCGCAAAAGCATTAGCGTCCAAATTTTACGTACATAATCTAAATCTCTCACTTCCCAATGTCATAGAAACATGAAATTTGGCACGAGCATTGATTGTGTCATAAATATGAAAAGTTAATGGGTCCCAACTCGATTATTCAATTCCTTGCGCAAAAGAATTAGCGTCCAAATTTTACGTACGGAATGTAATTTTCTCACTTTCCGGTGTCATAGAAACGGGAAATTTGGCACGAGCATTGATTATGTCATAAATAGGAAAAGCTAATGGGTCCCAACTTGATTATTCAATTCTATACGCAAAAGAATTAGCGTCCAAATTTTACGTGCGGAATGTAATTTTCTCACTTTCCGGTGTCATAGAAACGGGAAATTTGGCACGGGCATTGATTATGTCATAAATAGGAAAAGCTAATGGGTCCCAACTTGATTATTCAATTCTATACGCAAAAGAATTAGCGTCCAAATTTTACGTGCGGAATGTAATTTTCTCACTTTCCGGTGTCATAGAAACGGGAAATTTGGCACGAGCATTGATTATGTCATAAATAGGAAAAGCTAATGGGTCCCAACTTGATTATTCAATTCTATACGCAAAAGAATTAGCGTCCAAATTTTACGTGCGGAATGTAATTTTCTCACTTTCCGGTGTCATAGAAACGGGAAATTTGGCACGGGCATTGATTATGTCATAAATAGGAAAAGCTAATGGGTCCCAACTTGATTATTCAATTCTATGCGCAAAAGAATTAGCGTCCAAATTTTACGTGCGGAATGTAATTTTCTCACTTTCCGGTGTCATAGAAACGGGAAATTTGGCACGGGCATTGATTATGTCATAAATAGGAAACACTAATGGGTCCCAACTCGATTATTCAATTCTAAGCGCAAAAGAATTGCTGTCCAAATTTTATGTACGTAATCTAATTCTCTCACTTCCTGATGTCATTTTAGAGAAAGGAAATGTCGCATGGTTGCCTCCACGTGGTGTTTCCTGGGTAACGCAGAGAACTATGCAAAATGGTGAACATATGTTTTTCCTCAGTATCTCTAAAGTAACCACGACTTCATAAGATTTTCCGTGTGAACACCAGATAAACACCAGTACCAAATTAACTCGGGCGAAGCTGGGTATATCAGCTAGTATATATATATATATATATATATATATATATATATATATATGTATATATGTGTACACTCATACTGTATATACGGTTCCAGTAATTTGCAGTGATACTGATTGCAGTGCATATATCTCCACTGATCACTGGTGACATCTTCTCTGATTGGAGTTGCCTGCTTCAATTTTTTTGCTCTATATATGATCATTCACCACAATGACAACTTCATCCAACGACAACTTGTCTCTGCACCCTTTTGTCAGCCTGTTGTTACCCCTTCCCCTCTCAATGCCTCCTATACAGGACCAGGGCCCCTTGTTATGTCCCACTAAATAATAGTTCCCCCACACAATAATAATTTTCCTTTTGTTCGCATCACAATATAATAATGTCTCTCCAGTGCCTCATAGTTCTTTGTGCCTCTGCCCAGGAAAGGAAATGTGTCATCAGAAAAAAAAATCCTAAAATCCTGCATTTAAGGGTAGCCAACGTTGTTGGCAGCAGCACTCAAGAAACCTCCAGCTAGAGGGGAAGCAAAAATCAAGGCAGACTACTGCATGTTTTGGTAAAGGATTTGGACTTTCAATCCACATATATCTGGAAATCTTCAAAGTAAAGAGTAGCATCTGGGATGTCACAGGAACAAATACTCACAACATCCTAAAATGACATTTTCTTTATTAGGTCCACATAAAGACAACGTTTCAACCGCTGCCTGCGGTCTTTGTCAAGTCAAAGTAAAATCCTGCATTTGTCACAGTAACCACACAGCCTAAGGCCCCCCTCATACAGGGGTTTGCAAAAAATGCTGCGTTTTTCAATGCCCTGTTTACTGCGGCTTCAGCAGCGTTGACATGAATTTCAACAGCATTTTGGCTGCGTTTTCAGCGCAGCTGAAAACGCAGACAGAGAAGCTGTGAAAAAGAAAACAATACTCACCAAGCAGTCGCCATCCGGGTCCCTCCCGATGCTCTCCGGCGCTACAGCAGGCTTCTGTGCAGTCCTCAGCACTGACAGAGCATCTTTTGCTCGTACCAAAAATTGAAAACCCCGCCTCCAGCAAGAGATTGCTTTAATTGGTTCTCTAGTGCTGTCTCAGCCAATCAGAGCCAGCGCTCAATGATGCACCAATCACAGCCATTCATTGAATGGTTGTGATTGGTGCATCGAGCGCTGGCTCTGATTGGTTCTTGAGCCCTGGCTTAGCCAATCAGAGCAATCTCTTTTCAATCTTCTTTACCAGGAAGAGATGCTCTGTCGGCACTGACAACTGCAAGCAAGCCTGCCTGGAACCGTGGAGAACAACGGGAGGGACCCGGATGGGACCCACTAAGTGAGTATTGTTTTTTTCTTTTTAGGTAGTGAAGCTATGTCATTTAGTGCTGTCTGAACATGGCACCAAGTTGATTTGAATGGGCAATGCACAGCAATTAAAAACGCTGAAACACCCAAAAATAGAACATGCACCGCTCGAAAATCAAGCGTCTGTCTGTGCCTATGTGAGCGGTCCCATTGACGTGGTAAAAAGTGCCTGTGTGAGGAGGGCCTAATAAAAAGGCTGATATTTCCTGATCTGTAGAGAAAGCTTTTCAGCAGTCATCTCACTAACATCGCAGCTGTGACTATCTACATTCCCTCCCTGCAAAATGATCTCTGCACAGATCCTAGAGCATGTCAAGAACAGTCTCCCAAACAAGTCACTGTGTCAGGTTATGTCCATTATGGTACATGAGGCTGCTGCAAAGCATAATTCTAAATGTTGATAAATGCAGTTCAGGAAAGATGGCAACCTATAGTTATGTATAGACAACAGAAAAAAAATATATACAAACAGAAAAAAAACATAGCTAAAATGGGAAATGTTTCTCTATGGCCGCCTGCAGACGGGCGGGTCAGATCCGGCGGCGAGAATTCTCGCCGCGGGACCCGACCCCAGCGCCTGCAGGGAGGAGTGCGTACTCACCCGCGCTTGGCAGCCCCGGCTCTTTCATGTGCCGGCTGCTGGGCAGCCGGCGCATGCGCAGACCGGAGCCGGCGGCCGGGTGAGTGACGTTTCTGTGCGAGGCTCTGCGAGCCCCGCACAGAAATAGGACATGCCGCGGTTTGTTTGCCGCGTGACATTTCGCGCGGCCAAACCATGGTCGTCTGCATAGGAGTGCGTATTGTAATGCACTCCTATGCAGGATTTTAGTGGCGGAAATCCCGTGGATAATCCCGCTGTGGGATTTCCGCCCGTG
Source organism: Eleutherodactylus coqui (assembly GCF_035609145.1). Classification (NCBI taxonomy): domain Eukaryota; kingdom Metazoa; phylum Chordata; class Amphibia; order Anura; family Eleutherodactylidae; genus Eleutherodactylus; species Eleutherodactylus coqui. Next base: position 394,830,937 of record NC_089837.1, read on the forward strand.
TGCAGGCGGCCTATCTGGTTTTAATAAGAAAAAATTGTGATATAGTCCCTTTAAGCATCTGAGTAGAGTAGATATGAGAGGATGATGGTATTACACTGCTACATTGTGTTCAGTAAAAGTAAGAGACCAATTCATTATTAAACAACAGTGCAGCCAATGTAAGTGTGGCAAGAGCGACCTGCGAGCCCTTCCCCTGGCCTATGGACCCAGTCACCGCTATCTCCCGTATAGCTATGCCACTGCTAGGAGCTCAATGCTATCGGAGCAGAATAGTATTCATTGGTATGCTTGCAAATAATATAGTCCAGAGGAGGAAAAACAGCGAATTGTACTACCATGTTTTGCATGCTTAAAAAAAAAAACAAAAAAAAAAACAAAAACTGTGTAGAATAATGACTGCACTGGAAAATTTTAAAATCCATAGCATGTTCATTATTGCTGAAGATTCCACAGTGAAAAGCTGCAGATTATCTCTATTGAATCACAATTAGGTAATCTAATTATGGATCCTCTAATTTTCAGCTGAGTTTCTTCTTGGAATTATCTAGAAGATCCATATCAGATTTACCTATGCCAAATGTGTACCATGCAAACATATCCTAGCAAAAGTATGGATTAACTGCTTAGAGTAGTGGCACTCAATAGTGTTACTTATCTTGATTGGACAGGTGATAAAATCATCCCAATTTTTTCCAAATTGGATGACAAAAATCCAAACTGATTTTTGGAGAAAATTGTGGTAAAATCAAATTTCCTAAATTGCTTCCCAAAGAGGTTAGCATGCAGCCAATCAGCAGCCAGGGCACCTTGCTAATGTCACCAAATGTGTACTCCATATTGCACATAGGCAGCAGCTTCACTGCACACCTGTATCACATGACCGAGGCATATATAACATACACACAGTGTAATGGATGGCCCTTTTAACAGTTGAGCAGGATAGAGGTCTGTTTATCAAGGACAGATATTCTACAGAGGATATATTGCTGCTGGGTGTGAAAGCATGTATACCAACAGAGAACTCAAACAGGGTTCTATTGGAGAGAGAAGAGAAAAAAACCTACTGTCACTTTTTGGTAGCTACAAAGGTGTTCCATGGAACTGGCCCATGCTTGAGTGTTGTGTTCACCTGGCAGAATTTGTCCATGTAAAATTTATGACATTGATTTTAAAAGAAGTACCACACCTGCTGACTTCCTTAGCACAATTTGATCTATGTGGGCCTTTTTTGTTTTCAGTGTTGCCCATGTGCTTTGATTGACCCCTACACCACTGTAATCTAATCCAAGACAGTTTGGACACCTCTAGTCCTTGTCTGTGTTATATGCAGATCCCCTTTACAGGTGTGGCCTCCAAACATCTTATGTCTCTCTCTCTGTGTCAGTTGGTGGATCCCTGACACAGTTCCCTATGTCAGCTCGGTGGCTGACTGTCTATCCCCCTGATTGAGGACACATAGACTTGTTGTGAGTTTCATCTGTGGGAAGTGTGCCCTGGTTCATGTCTGTTTGTACGTTTATTTTCTGTCAGTTTTGTGTTAGCTTACTGCATGACCTGTGATCTGTGTCCTGTCCTGTTGCAGTTTGCTGTGTGAACTGTGCCCAGTTCTGCTGGACTCCTGGTTAGTGTAGGGACTAGCGGTATAACCAGGAGCCGTGAAGTTGGTCTGCTAGCTTCCATGTTTTGTACAAAATGTCAACTAATACCTGGTATTTATATTCAGCTTATCATCTGTTACTAGTCGTTGCATTTTGGCTGCTGTATGCTATGTTCTCTGCTCTGTGTATCCTGTTGTTCTGTCCCTGTTATGTGGGATGTGTATGTCTCCTGTTCTGTGGCGTGGTTCCTAGGATCAGCTAGGGCCCAGTTCCGAAGACCGCTGGACAGCCCTTTATTGGGGCAATGTCCCCGCTTAGGTAGGGCCATGTCATCCTCCCTTGTAGCAAAGGCCAATTGCCTGAGACCCGTGTGCACATGCGTTGCATATCCGATCTCTCCTTGGTCACGATCATGTGGGCTCTGTGCTTAGTTTGCCCACATGATCGTAACATGTAGACTATAATAGGTTTGAGAATCAACCGTTACGATTCACAATGATTTTCATGAAATTGGCCCGATACCTACATGAACCGTTTATTCCACTAATCGATCATCATCAGTGCTTAACTCGATATATTGTGGAGGTCTCAAATACAGTCATTAAAGATTCAGTCACCAGATTAATTTGTGATTGGCTTTCTTTCGGAACGCAGATACATACGGGAGCACTTGTGCCTGATTTGTATCAGCTGCACCACCTAAATTTACCTTTCCCCAGTAGGCTGCATATGCAGCCTTTTGTTTGCCAGTTGGGCATCACTAGTTTAGAATATTCTTCAGGATTATCTTCCTAAATTTCAAAAGCGCAAATGAAAATGCTACCTAAAGCATATAAGAAACATTCTTCAAATACTTGATGGTTCACTCATGGCAGTTGAGAGTTTAGTACTATATGAGCAGTAGAATGGTGTTCATGAACCTGTTCCTTACAAATCAACTGCCCTGCAAAGGGCTAAGGGTGAGATTTGACAGAAGAATGAGTTATCCTATTTAAGAGCTATTTATTTTTGTATCAAAATTTAAATTCTAAACACCAAAGCGTTGATCATTCATTCACATGTTGACAGAAACATTTATAAATTCTTGAGTGCCTAGAGAATTATAAGGTTATGCATTAAAAATGACATTACAACTGGCAAGGTTTGCCAAAATTCAGATTAGAAACACAGTGAAACTATGCATTTAATCTGCAAAACAACTGTCTGAAATAGATAATAGTCGTTTTTTTCCAACTCCACTAGCTTAAAACTCCATGACACTAAAATTAAGAACTATCTGGGGACTCCATATCTCTTACAAGGTATTGATATAGTCAGAAAGCTAAACAAGCACAGGAAATATCTAAGCTAATATTCTCTTAAAAGAACCTAGTTCTAGAATTCCTGCCACAAAGGAATATAGTTTCTTAATGGTAATCTTCCGACTGCTTGTCTCCATCCACATATGCTACTAGTTTCTAGTTAATTCGGTAGGATTACTTACTGCAGAGTATAAAGTCTGTTTTGAATTATCTTACAACACAAGGAGTTCAAGATTCACTTGAATTTGTGTATACCATGCAGCATTTTTATTCAGTGAAAGAGATGAAGGTGACAACTCGTGGCCCGAGTGTGAATGGTTGAACATAAGTCATTATTGTTCTCGGAAATGAGATGTGAAATGCTATAATGCTCTAGAACTGAAACAAATGAAATATATTGATTTGATATCTCCAAGATTTATTAAGCCTTACAAATACTACAGCGTCCAGTAAAAAATACACATTTTTATGTCTTACCTGAAGAGTGTAAATATATAATTTCACAGCATTCTAGCACATTACAGCTTTATCCATTTACCATGTAGTCAAATCTAATTTAGAGTTGAGTTTAACATATCCAGGATTTCAAAACCCACGGCACAAAAGACAATCAAGAAAAATAAGAGGAACATGGACAAAGAACATCTGTATTTCAATATCCACTCTCATGTCATTATATGATGACAGATCTAAGTGACAGAGTGAATATTGTACACCCCATGGTGGGTGTGATGCTTGTAGAGCAAATGAAAGTTACATTCAATAGTGGAGTGCCGAGCTATTACCCACTGCTGCCCTGTCTGATGTTTTTCATTATGAATTTTAAGATCATCTCCACCTGTGAATAGCCTGTTTCGATTACTGTTATATTTTATATATTTTCTTTTCAAAATGAAAATTATTACATTTTGCTAACTTGTATATTATTTTTCGCTGTTGATAGGCCAAAGTTAATAAAAGCCTGACCTTTTCAGATTGATTTTCTGCTTCATGGATAAAGAGAGAGAGAGGAGGGAAGTAGGTTTTAAATATTTGGAATTTATACATTATTTTGCAAGGCCTGAAAAACGTAAATTTCATGAAAAGTTCCAGTTTTCATTGAGCAGGATTAAGATGGAAACTGATGGTATGTTTAGAGGTAATTACATTTTCCCCTCAAATGCAGCAAATTAATATTTACACATAGGCCTCATTCAGATGGCACTGCTGCCGCCCCTTTGAAAGCATCACCCGCAGCGATGATTTTCGCGGGGGGAAGGGAGGGGGGCTTGAAATATAAGCCTACCCTGAAAATCATCCCTAGCTGTAGAAAAAAAAAAAAGTTAACGCACCTAGAAGCACTGTCCGGCTCTTCTCCCCGTCCCTGGCAGTCTTCTTCTGTGTTCTGGTGGCTGGGGATTGAAAAAAAATCTCCTCCTCCAGAAAGTGCTGCCTCTGATTGGCTGAGCGCTTTCCATTTTTTTCGATAATGTCACATACAGAATAACAGAAACTTTGTACTGTTGTTCATAGTCACAGTACACACATTTATAATAACTATCCCTGGCTATCTGGCCGCTAAATAACATAGGTTAGCTTTCATTAGCTATATCAGGCCTAGTTCCTCAAACACAAAGTCCATCACATTTGTTACCCAAACAGGGTGTCATCCGGGATCATGGCTTCCTTTCACCATTAGCTTTTCTCACAGGTCCGCTCAGACAGGAACCTCACAGGCACCTGTCCCAAGAAGTAATCTCTCTTTCAGAGACTCCAACTCTATGGCTTCCATCAGCATGGCTTTCTGTAGGGCTGGAGGTTTTATCTATTCCAGCCCCAACTACACATGTGATCCCTAACTAATTACCTGCAGTCTGTGGGTTCTACAGCTCATGTGCAGGCCACACGTTTAGTCCATCACCACATACCCATCCAGGATGGCAATCTAAGGGCCGTAAATCCTTGGTGGTTCTCCTAGGTAGCAGTAGGAGTTCCACACTAGACCAATGCTTGGTCTTCAATGGACCAGAATGGACACTGAGCTCAGAAACTCATGAGCTTTTCTGTACTGCAGTCACACCTTCCCTGGTTTTGGCTGATTAATTAGGAAACATGCCTTCTGTGCTGGAGATTTTCTTCTCAAAACCTGTTCTCAAGCCCTCTAGAGTCTCCTTCTGAACTGTATTCCTACTATATATATTGAACGATTACTGCATTAGGATCATCTACTCCTTAACGGATTGGTCCACCTTTTTGGTCAATCACAGCTTTCAGACATCGGCAACAGATTCCAAAAGGTGGCGAATATCCACCCTATTCAATTTGACCCATACCCATTGCAGCAACTCCATTAGTTGGTGCACATTTTGTGGATAAGTGGAAGCAAATCTCACAGCTCTTTCCAACATGTTCCAAACATGTTCAATGGGGTTACAGTCTGGTGAGTTTGTGGGGCAAGGCAGTGTGATGCATTCATTGTTATATTCCTCCAACCACTTGCTAGTGATCCAAGGAAGACTTCCTGAAGATATGGGTGCAGCTGGTCAGCTAACACGTCCTTGTAGCGTTGACCATTCAATTATTGTGGTATGATGACCAATGGTCCTAGGTTATGCCAAGAAGATGATCCTCAGACCGTGACAATACCACTACCAGCTTGTTGAATTGCAATGATACACCAATGGGATTTGAATTCATGCTGTTTGTGCTAAATGCAGATCCAACCATCCATATGATCCAATAGGAAATGGGACTCGTAACTCCAGATGACTTTCTGCCATGTGTCCAAGGCCCATTGATGTTTTTCCTGGGCCCACGTGAGGCGTTGTTGGCAATGACGTGGGGTAATCAAGGGCACCCTTGTTAAACTTCCCTGCTGTTGTACTGTTGAGTTAGTTGTTCCACTATGGCATGTTGTTGCTGACCTACCTGACATACCACCTGATGCTCACCTCTAGGATCAACCACATGAGGCCTGCCGTTGTGTGATTGTCTGTCAGATGTCTGTCCATACGTCAACCAGTCTTGGAATACTCTTGATACTGTGGTTCCGGAATGGACAACAAGTGCAACTGTATCAGAAATACTGGCACCACACTTATTGGCACCACCAATCTGCCTGTGATCAAAGTCACTCAAGTTCCCGCGTTTAATTATGACTGCCAAATGTGTAGAGGAGAGGTGAGAACATCATCTGACAGCAGATTGTGACACAGTTATCACTTGGTGCCATGTTATTGATCACACGATGTCACACGCCAGCTGTTGCTAATGCAGTGTTTGTTCAGTGTATATAATTCACAGCATAATACAATGCCCAAGCAGTATTGACTTAACACCAATAATAATCTGGCCTTTTTGGGGAACAGGATCAACGATGTTCATTTTATAGGTGCCTTGTCAGATTTTCCTTTGATCATTTGCAACTGTTATAAGATATCTATTATGTATTCACATATGATATACATTCTCTGGTAAGATTTATTTAGAATAAATTGGCTGTTTGACTGTAGAATTAGTTTTGGCATGTACTTATATTATATACTGCTTGTATTAGTAGCAATGCATAATCTGTGATCTGATATTTAAGTCTTATGACATAGCAGAGTTTTAATTCCAGATTATAAAGATACAGGCTGTAATTAATGATGGGTGTATTCTAAAACTGATAGCAGGTTGGCATTTCAAATGGTATCTAATTATTTCAATCATGGCTTTAATCCAAGTAACTGTCACCACTGAATCCTTGATTATTGCATCTCCTAAGAAGTCATTAAAGATGTGGTAATGTTTTTCTGGCTGTTGCCCTTGCATAGGACCCTGAATCACATATTGTTTATTTGTTACATTTATATAAAGGCATCCTCATAATGGGCTGCATCATTACACAACCTTCTATCCTTCAATTATTCAGACATAACATGTTCATCTGCAAAGCAGAATTCTAGAATGGCTAAAACAAGAACCCTGTAAAATCCACAAGTAACATAAAGGAAGCCCCTATAGATGTCATTCGGGATATGGAGAGAGGATTAATCCTTTTCTCTTCACAATGGGTGATGTGACTCCATGTATTCACCACATCATTGGCCATTATGGTGAGGGTGGTCAATTTGTTGATACTCTTGTTCTAAGGGGTACAGTGCCATAATCCATTGTCATGAAGCTATAGAGCAGGGGTGTCAAACTCTTGGCCCGTGGGATGAATACAATTTCTTTTCTTCCACGTCTGCATGCTACGACTGCTCCTTGAGTGACAGACAAAGGTTATTGCTATATTATTTACTGTATAATATAGCAATAAGCTCTGTCCATGACTCAAGGAGCAGTCGTAGCATGCACAGGTGAAAGAAAAGAAATTGTATCCAGCTGAATTTGACACATGCTAGAGAATGATTCCACTAAGGTCATCCCTGTTGGCATATTTCTGGTGTATCGGAAGCAATTAGTTAAGTACACGGCTTAACATATTGTACTGTATGAGTGACCTATTGATGTTTTTCTTTTTACAGGCTATGAATATGTGACACTATTAGATGGTCATAAGATGAAAAATTCCAAACTACATGTAAGCATTTAAAAAAATGTCAAATAATAATGTTTGATTTTCCTGCTAACTTTCAGCCACAGGTGAGGACAGAATAACACAGCTGACAATTCTAAATATTTTTATGTTTAAAAGAAAAAGCTACGAGGAAAATGTGTTCCTAATAAACATGTTCAGACAGATGTTTGCTAATATTCACTGCACAACGAGGTATTTAGAAGTGGAAGATTCAATAAATCAAATGGAATAATAAATACACAAATTTCAGCTAGAGACCGTTGGAATAAAATCAGACAGTAAAGTGAAGTTGAAGAGAAGTTACATAAAATAGAATTGTAGTGGGTTAAGCATCAATACAACATTAGAGCATTATAGGTTGTAGGAATCTCTTATATGAACTATTATTATTATTACTAGTTTAAGTCAAACATTTAAAAGGATGCAAGGGGAAAGATAACCATTCACTCTTCGTTGTGCTTCCTGTTAGTCAGATTTGCCCAAAAGCAGCAGCCTAGCTATAGAGGTTGAGGAGTTTGCACTTGCACTCAGGTCCTCTGGGGCTTCCTTTGCCTTTGACAAATGGGGCTTCCTTTGCCTTTTAGGAAGAAACGAGTTCCATATTTTGCATTGGGACTCAGGATGTGTAATAGTGAGATCAAAGTTTTGGTCAGCTGAAAGATGAGTTTAGTCATGTACTTGAAAAGTACAAAAAATGTGTGATTTCCTCGCCAGTGCAAAGGGGTCCTAATTAGAGATGAGCGAACCTACTCGGCCACGCCCCTTTTTCGCCCGAGCGCCGCGATTTTTGAGTACTTCCGTACTCGGGCGAAAAGATTCGGGGGGCGCCGTGGGTGAGTGGGGGGTTGCAGCGGGGAGTGGGGGGGAGGGGGAGAGAGAGAGAGGGCTCCCCCCTGTTCCCCGCTGCTACCCCCCGCTCCGCCACGCCTCCCCCCGCCCCCGGCGCCCCCCTGAATCTTTTCACCTGAGTACGGAAGTACTAGAAAATCGCGGTGCTCGATTGAGTAATTACTCGAAACGAGTATATTCGCTCATCTCTAGTCCTAATGAATGTTTTTCTGATCATTATCCATTGTCCATACAACCAGAAGTGTAGAGCCCCTAAAAAGTGCCTGAACAATAGGGTTTGATACAGGGTAGGTGTCGCTGGCAATACAGATAGACCTAGCAGAGGAGGAGGAACTGTTCATTTAGTATATTTATTGGCTAATCACTGTGACAGTAGGGTTCTTTTTAAACTTAATTATTTACACTGGGAAGAGCCCACTAACTAATTTTAAACATAAAATATAACTTTTATTCACTCTGTTAAAAATTGAGCTCACTGACAAACATACACAGATATATATCAATCTAAATGATCAATTTACGATCAGTAAAGTATCAACACTGTAGTTCCAATATTAATAGATTCTGTTGGTGGACAAAAAGTATATAAATTATGCACGATCAACTTGTTTTTGTGTATCGTGCAGAAATTAATTTATTCTCCCACAGTCGACGCGTTTCTTCAGTCACCTCCAACCTGTGACTGATTCATCAGGATGGGGAGACAGTATATTACAGAAATAGGTCCACTTTGATGATGGATAGTGAGGATGTATTAATCACTTATCAAAAACTCCCTTTTTTTTCTTTTCCTGTGGATTTTTATATAGTACGGGAGTTTTCTTTTCCCCAAAAATTTGATGATACTGAAAGGAATCAGTATCCCCTGACCACAGTATAAGCACATCGTCTATGTACCTCAGCCAGATGTCTACCATGTTTGTCCATTTTAAGTTGGATTCTTCAAAGACAAATTTTTCCTCCCACCAGCCCAGGTAAAGATTTGCATAAGTGGGCGCACATGGGCTCCCCATTGCGGTACCCCTGAGCTGGTGGGAGAATTTGCCATTAAAAAGAAAATAATTATGTTCAAGGACGAACTGTAATAGTTCTATTATGAACATGTTATGCAGACTGAAATGTTGACCCCTTTGGCTGAGGAAGTGCTTTATTGCTTTGAGGCCACCATGATGAGGAATAGATGTATAAAGAGCTTCTACATCTAAGCTTGCAAGATAAACTGTTTCTGGGACGCAGATGCCATCCAGTTTCCTGAGTACGTCCGTGGTGTCTTGGACGTATGAAGGTAATGCCTCTACGAAATTCCGAAGAACTTTGTCGATATAGACACTTGGATTTTGTGTAATGCTGTTAATCCCAGAGACTATTGGGCGACCTTTAAGCGGGGACAGGCCCTTATGAACTTTGGGTATGGCGTAGAACGTCGCCACCTGAGGATAACTGATATGTAAGAACTCAAATTCTCTGTTGTCAATTAAGTGATTTTCTAAAGCCTTGGTTAATATTTCTTTTAATTGTTGTGAGAATTCATCAGTAGGATCCTTTGAGAGTTTACCATAGCTTGAAGTATCTTTTAAGAGCTGTAAACACATTTCTTGGTAATCTGATTTATCCATGATGACAATGTTTCCTCCTTTATCTGATTGTTTTATTACAATATTGTGATCTTTTTCTAAGGAGACCAAGGCTTTTTTTTCCGTTACTGAGAGATTTTGGTGATGGAAACACTTTTCTTGTGATAGTAATTGAAGTTCTTGTTTTACCAGAGTCTCAAATATATCAATTTGTGGATTATCACCAACAGGCGGCATACTAGTACTTTTATTCTTCAAGTTCGTAAAGGGGCCTTCCCCTATGGGTCTGCGAGCTTCTTGTGAGAGCTGGTCTAGGTCGTTAAGAGCAGTGATGTCGCTCGGATCAAGATTCAATTCAGCGCTTTTCTTACGCTCTTGAATGGCGTAATACTTACGCCAGCGTAGCTTTCTAAGAAATAGCGCTAAGTCTTTCTCCCACGTAAACAGATCAAACTGATGTGTAGGCACGAATGACAGACCTTTTTTGAGGACTGTAATTTCGTCCAAAGACAGAATCTTCTTTGACAGATTAATGATAGTCATATCTTTCTCAGGATCCGGTAGAGTCCCTGTACTCTTATTAGTGGTCCCTTCATCCATTAAGTTTATTGAGGTGGTCCCCTGCGTTCGCGTAGTAGATAGGTAGACATTGGGCCTAAAAAACGATCTCCAGTCGGATTATATATTCTTCCCCTACCCCTGGTTCTACCACGTGAGAAGTTTCTGCCTTTTGTCCTTTCAAAGTATTGTCCTCTGCGTAACGATTCGTTCCCAGATAATTCACTTTCTGAGGTGCTGGCCTCTGATTCAGTTTGTGATCTGTAGTCATAAGCCTTATTCTCAGAGAAATCTCGATGGTCTCGGTTAAATTGATGGTGTTTTCTCTCTTTCAAGTAGTTGGTATATTTATCAATTGTTTGTTTGAGGGTCTTCTCTTTTTTGTCAAAATCAATTTCTTCAGAGAAGTTGTTGGCTTCTTTTATCGCCTCATCTAATAGCTTTTTGTTTTTCTCATGTGAATTTTTTTCTTCGTCTAGGAGTAAACGCATGAACCGAAAGGAACACTCAGATGCTTCCCTTTCCCACTGCTGCATAAATGATGTTGTCCGCAGTTTGGGTGGTGGTAGTGTCTGAATTCTCAACCCGCGTGGGATAATTTTATGCTCAAGGTACTTTGTTAAACCTTGGACCTCCCACCATGAGCGGGTGAACTCTTTATAGGTTGAAGTGAGACGTTTAAAGGCTTGATTTATGGAAACACTAGAACCGCTCGGTTCAAAATTTTCATTTGAGAATACCGTGTTGGCTTCAACAAGCCAGGGGGACGTATCAACGCCTCCTGACAAAAAACCTGTCATACTTTTTATTTCACTAATCACTGTGACAGTAGGGTTCTTTTTAAACTTAATTATTTACACTGGGAAGAGCCCACTAACTAATTTTAAACATAAAATATAACTTTTATTCACTCTGTTAAAAATTGAGCTCACTGACAAACATACACAGATATATATCAATCTAAATGATCAATTTACGATCAGTAAAGTATCAACACTGTAGTTCCAATATTAATAGATTCTGTTGGTGGACAAAAAGTATATAAATTATGCACGATCAACTTGTTTTTGTGTATCGTGCAGAAATTAATTTATTCTCCCACAGTCGACGCGTTTCTTCAGTCACCTCCAACCTGTGACTGATTCATCAGGATGGGGAGACAGTATATTACAGAAATAGGTCCACTTTGATGATGGATAGTGAGGATGTATTAATCACTTATCAAAAACTCCCTTTTTTTTCTTTTCCTGTGGATTTTTATATAGTACGGGAGTTTTCTTTTCCCCAAAAATTTGATGATACTGAAAGGAATCAGTATCCCCTGACCACAGTATAAGCACATCGTCTATGTACCTCAGCCAGATGTCTACCATGTTTGTCCATTTTAAGTTGGATTCTTCAAAGACAAATTTTTCCTCCCACCAGCCCAGGTAAAGATTTGCATAAGTGGGCGCACATGGGCTCCCCATTGCGGTACCCCTGAGCTGGTGGGAGAATTTGCCATTAAAAAGAAAATAATTATGTTCAAGGACGAACTGTAATAGTTCTATTATGAACATGTTATGCAGACTGAAATGTTGACCCCTTTGGCTGAGGAAGTGCTTTATTGCTTTGAGGCCACCATGATGAGGAATAGATGTATAAAGAGCTTCTACATCTAAGCTTGCAAGATAAACTGTTTCTGGGACGCAGATGCCATCCAGTTTCCTGAGTACGTCCGTGGTGTCTTGGACGTATGAAGGTAATGCCTCTACGAAATTCCGAAGAACTTTGTCGATATAGACACTTGGATTTTGTGTAATGCTGTTAATCCCAGAGACTATTGGGCGACCTTTAAGCGGGGACAGGCCCTTATGAACTTTGGGTATGGCGTAGAACGTCGCCACCTGAGGATAACTGATATGTAAGAACTCAAATTCTCTGTTGTCAATTAAGTGATTTTCTAAAGCCTTGGTTAATATTTCTTTTAATTGTTGTGAGAATTCATCAGTAGGATCCTTTGAGAGTTTACCATAGCTTGAAGTATCTTTTAAGAGCTGTAAACACATTTCTTGGTAATCTGATTTATCCATGATGACAATGTTTCCTCCTTTATCTGATTGTTTTATTACAATATTGTGATCTTTTTCTAAGGAGACCAAGGCTTTTTTTTCCGTTACTGAGAGATTTTGGTGATGGAAACACTTTTCTTGTGATAGTAATTGAAGTTCTTGTTTTACCAGAGTCTCAAATATATCAATTTGTGGATTATCACCAACAGGCGGCATACTAGTACTTTTATTCTTCAAGTTCGTAAAGGGGCCTTCCCCTATGGGTCTGCGAGCTTCTTGTGAGAGCTGGTCTAGGTCGTTAAGAGCAGTGATGTCGCTCGGATCAAGATTCAATTCAGCGCTTTTCTTACGCTCTTGAATGGCGTAATACTTACGCCAGCGTAGCTTTCTAAGAAATAGCGCTAAGTCTTTCTCCCACGTAAACAGATCAAACTGATGTGTAGGCACGAATGACAGACCTTTTTTGAGGACTGTAATTTCGTCCAAAGACAGAATCTTCTTTGACAGATTAATGATAGTCATATCTTTCTCAGGATCCGGTAGAGTCCCTGTACTCTTATTAGTGGTCCCTTCATCCATTAAGTTTATTGAGGTGGTCCCCTGCGTTCGCGTAGTAGATAGGTAGACATTGGGCCTAAAAAACGATCTCCAGTCGGATTATATATTCTTCCCCTACCCCTGGTTCTACCACGTGAGAAGTTTCTGCCTTTTGTCCTTTCAAAGTATTGTCCTCTGCGTAACGATTCGTTCCCAGATAATTCACTTTCTGAGGTGCTGGCCTCTGATTCAGTTTGTGATCTGTAGTCATAAGCCTTATTCTCAGAGAAATCTCGATGGTCTCGGTTAAATTGATGGTGTTTTCTCTCTTTCAAGTAGTTGGTATATTTATCAATTGTTTGTTTGAGGGTCTTCTCTTTTTTGTCAAAATCAATTTCTTCAGAGAAGTTGTTGGCTTCTTTTATCGCCTCATCTAATAGCTTTTTGTTTTTCTCATGTGAATTTTTTTCTTCGTCTAGGAGTAAACGCATGAACCGAAAGGAACACTCAGATGCTTCCCTTTCCCACTGCTGCATAAATGATGTTGTCCGCAGTTTGGGTGGTGGTAGTGTCTGAATTCTCAACCCGCGTGGGATAATTTTATGCTCAAGGTACTTTGTTAAACCTTGGACCTCCCACCATGAGCGGGTGAACTCTTTATAGGTTGAAGTGAGACGTTTAAAGGCTTGATTTATGGAAACACTAGAACCGCTCGGTTCAAAATTTTCATTTGAGAATACCGTGTTGGCTTCAACAAGCCAGGGGGACGTATCAACGCCTCCTGACAAAAAACCTGTCATACTTTTTATTTCACTAATCACTGTGACAGTAGGGTTCTTTTTAAACTTAATTATTTACACTGGGAAGAGCCCACTAACTAATTTTAAACATAAAATATAACTTTTATTCACTCTGTTAAAAATTGAGCTCACTGACAAACATACACAGATATATATCAATCTAAATGATCAATTTACGATCAGTAAAGTATCAACACTGTAGTTCCAATATTAATAGATTCTGTTGGTGGACAAAAAGTATATAAATTATGCACGATCAACTTGTTTTTGTGTATCGTGCAGAAATTAATTTATTCTCCCACAGTCGACGCGTTTCTTCAGTCACCTCCAACCTGTGACTGATTCATCAGGATGGGGAGACAGTATATTACAGAAATAGGTCCACTTTGATGATGGATAGTGAGGATGTATTAATCACTTATCAAAAACTCCCTTTTTTTTCTTTTCCTGTGGATTTTTATATAGTACGGGAGTTTTCTTTTCCCCAAAAATTTGATGATACTGAAAGGAATCAGTATCCCCTGACCACAGTATAAGCACATCGTCTATGTACCTCAGCCAGATGTCTACCATGTTTGTCCATTTTAAGTTGGATTCTTCAAAGACAAATTTTTCCTCCCACCAGCCCAGGTAAAGATTTGCATAAGTGGGCGCACATGGGCTCCCCATTGCGGTACCCCTGAGCTGGTGGGAGAATTTGCCATTAAAAAGAAAATAATTATGTTCAAGGACGAACTGTAATAGTTCTATTATGAACATGTTATGCAGACTGAAATGTTGACCCCTTTGGCTGAGGAAGTGCTTTATTGCTTTGAGGCCACCATGATGAGGAATAGATGTATAAAGAGCTTCTACATCTAAGCTTGCAAGATAAACTGTTTCTGGGACGCAGATGCCATCCAGTTTCCTGAGTACGTCCGTGGTGTCTTGGACGTATGAAGGTAATGCCTCTACGAAATTCCGAAGAACTTTGTCGATATAGACACTTGGATTTTGTGTAATGCTGTTAATCCCAGAGACTATTGGGCGACCTTTAAGCGGGGACAGGCCCTTATGAACTTTGGGTATGGCGTAGAACGTCGCCACCTGAGGATAACTGATATGTAAGAACTCAAATTCTCTGTTGTCAATTAAGTGATTTTCTAAAGCCTTGGTTAATATTTCTTTTAATTGTTGTGAGAATTCATCAGTAGGATCCTTTGAGAGTTTACCATAGCTTGAAGTATCTTTTAAGAGCTGTAAACACATTTCTTGGTAATCTGATTTATCCATGATGACAATGTTTCCTCCTTTATCTGATTGTTTTATTACAATATTGTGATCTTTTTCTAAGGAGACCAAGGCTTTTTTTTCCGTTACTGAGAGATTTTGGTGATGGAAACACTTTTCTTGTGATAGTAATTGAAGTTCTTGTTTTACCAGAGTCTCAAATATATCAATTTGTGGATTATCACCAACAGGCGGCATACTAGTACTTTTATTCTTCAAGTTCGTAAAGGGGCCTTCCCCTATGGGTCTGCGAGCTTCTTGTGAGAGCTGGTCTAGGTCGTTAAGAGCAGTGATGTCGCTCGGATCAAGATTCAATTCAGCGCTTTTCTTACGCTCTTGAATGGCGTAATACTTACGCCAGCGTAGCTTTCTAAGAAATAGCGCTAAGTCTTTCTCCCACGTAAACAGATCAAACTGATGTGTAGGCACGAATGACAGACCTTTTTTGAGGACTGTAATTTCGTCCAAAGACAGAATCTTCTTTGACAGATTAATGATAGTCATATCTTTCTCAGGATCCGGTAGAGTCCCTGTACTCTTATTAGTGGTCCCTTCATCCATTAAGTTTATTGAGGTGGTCCCCTGCGTTCGCGTAGTAGATAGGTAGACATTGGGCCTAAAAAACGATCTCCAGTCGGATTATATATTCTTCCCCTACCCCTGGTTCTACCACGTGAGAAGTTTCTGCCTTTTGTCCTTTCAAAGTATTGTCCTCTGCGTAACGATTCGTTCCCAGATAATTCACTTTCTGAGGTGCTGGCCTCTGATTCAGTTTGTGATCTGTAGTCATAAGCCTTATTCTCAGAGAAATCTCGATGGTCTCGGTTAAATTGATGGTGTTTTCTCTCTTTCAAGTAGTTGGTATATTTATCAATTGTTTGTTTGAGGGTCTTCTCTTTTTTGTCAAAATCAATTTCTTCAGAGAAGTTGTTGGCTTCTTTTATCGCCTCATCTAATAGCTTTTTGTTTTTCTCATGTGAATTTTTTTCTTCGTCTAGGAGTAAACGCATGAACCGAAAGGAACACTCAGATGCTTCCCTTTCCCACTGCTGCATAAATGATGTTGTCCGCAGTTTGGGTGGTGGTAGTGTCTGAATTCTCAACCCGCGTGGGATAATTTTATGCTCAAGGTACTTTGTTAAACCTTGGACCTCCCACCATGAGCGGGTGAACTCTTTATAGGTTGAAGTGAGACGTTTAAAGGCTTGATTTATGGAAACACTAGAACCGCTCGGTTCAAAATTTTCATTTGAGAATACCGTGTTGGCTTCAACAAGCCAGGGGGACGTATCAACGCCTCCTGACAAAAAACCTGTCATACTTTTTATTTCACTAATCACTGTGACAGTAGGGTTCTTTTTAAACTTAATTATTTACACTGGGAAGAGCCCACTAACTAATTTTAAACATAAAATATAACTTTTATTCACTCTGTTAAAAATTGAGCTCACTGACAAACATACACAGATATATATCAATCTAAATGATCAATTTACGATCAGTAAAGTATCAACACTGTAGTTCCAATATTAATAGATTCTGTTGGTGGACAAAAAGTATATAAATTATGCACGATCAACTTGTTTTTGTGTATCGTGCAGAAATTAATTTATTCTCCCACAGTCGACGCGTTTCTTCAGTCACCTCCAACCTGTGACTGATTCATCAGGATGGGGAGACAGTATATTACAGAAATAGGTCCACTTTGATGATGGATAGTGAGGATGTATTAATCACTTATCAAAAACTCCCTTTTTTTTTCTTTTCCTGTGGATTTTTATATAGTACGGGAGTTTTCTTTTCCCCAAAAATTTGATGATACTGAAAGGAATCAGTATCCCCTGACCACAGTATAAGCACATCGTCTATGTACCTCAGCCAGATGTCTACCATGTTTGTCCATTTTAAGTTGGATTCTTCAAAGACAAATTTTTCCTCCCACCAGCCCAGGTAAAGATTTGCATAAGTGGGCGCACATGGGCTCCCCATTGCGGTACCCCTGAGCTGGTGGGAGAATTTGCCATTAAAAAGAAAATAATTATGTTCAAGGACGAACTGTAATAGTTCTATTATGAACATGTTATGCAGACTGAAATGTTGACCCCTTTGGCTGAGGAAGTGCTTTATTGCTTTGAGGCCACCATGATGAGGAATAGATGTATAAAGAGCTTCTACATCTAAGCTTGCAAGATAAACTGTTTCTGGGACGCAGATGCCATCCAGTTTCCTGAGTACGTCCGTGGTGTCTTGGACGTATGAAGGTAATGCCTCTACGAAATTCCGAAGAACTTTGTCGATATAGACACTTGGATTTTGTGTAATGCTGTTAATCCCAGAGACTATTGGGCGACCTTTAAGCGGGGACAGGCCCTTATGAACTTTGGGTATGGCGTAGAACGTCGCCACCTGAGGATAACTGATATGTAAGAACTCAAATTCTCTGTTGTCAATTAAGTGATTTTCTAAAGCCTTGGTTAATATTTCTTTTAATTGTTGTGAGAATTCATCAGTAGGATCCTTTGGGAGTTTACCATAGCTTGAAGTATCTTTTAAGAGCTGTAAACACATTTCTTGGTAATCTGATTTATCCATGATGACAATGTTTCCTCCTTTATCTGATTGTTTTATTACAATATTGTGATCTTTTTCTAAGGAGACCAAGGCTTTTTTTTCCGTTACTGAGAGATTTTGGTGATGGAAACACTTTTCTTGTGATAGTAATTGAAGTTCTTGTTTTACCAGAGTCTCAAATATATCAATTTGTGGATTATCACCAACAGGCGGCATACTAGTACTTTTATTCTTCAAGTTCGTAAAGGGGCCTTCCCCTATGGGTCTGCGAGCTTCTTGTGAGAGCTGGTCTAGGTCGTTAAGAGCAGTGATGTCGCTCGGATCAAGATTCAATTCAGCGCTTTTCTTACGCTCTTGAATGGCGTAATACTTACGCCAGCGTAGCTTTCTAAGAAATAGCGCTAAGTCTTTCTCCCACGTAAACAGATCAAACTGATGTGTAGGCACGAATGACAGACCTTTTTTGAGGACTGTAATTTCGTCCAAAGACAGAATCTTCTTTGACAGATTAATGATAGTCATATCTTTCTCAGGATCCGGTAGAGTCCCTGTACTCTTATTAGTGGTCCCTTCATCCATTAAGTTTATTGAGGTGGTCCCCTGCGTTCGCGTAGTAGATAGGTAGACATTGGGCCTAAAAAACGATCTCCAGTCGGATTATATATTCTTCCCCTACCCCTGGTTCTACCACGTGAGAAGTTTCTGCCTTTTGTCCTTTCAAAGTATTGTCCTCTGCGTAACGATTCGTTCCCAGATAATTCACTTTCTGAGGTGCTGGCCTCTGATTCAGTTTGTGATCTGTAGTCATAAGCCTTATTCTCAGAGAAATCTCGATGGTCTCGGTTAAATTGATGGTGTTTTCTCTCTTTCAAGTAGTTGGTATATTTATCAATTGTTTGTTTGAGGGTCTTCTCTTTTTTGTCAAAATCAATTTCTTCAGAGAAAACACCATCAATTTAACCGAGACCATCGAGATTTCTCTGAGAATAAGGCTTATGACTACAGATCACAAACTGAATCAGAGGCCAGCACCTCAGAAAGTGAATTATCTGGGAACGAATCGTTACGCAGAGGACAATACTTTGAAAGGACAAAAGGCAGAAACTTCTCACGTGGTAGAACCAGGGGTAGGGGAAGAATATATAATCCGACTGGAGATCGTTTTTTAGGCCCAATGTCTACCTATCTACTACGCGAACGCAGGGGACCACCTCAATAAACTTAATGGATGAAGGGACCACTAATAAGAGTACAGGGACTCTACCGGATCCTGAGAAAGATATGACTATCATTAATCTGTCAAAGAAGATTCTGTCTTTGGACGAAATTACAGTCCTCAAAAAAGGTCTGTCATTCGTGCCTACACATCAGTTTGATCTGTTTACGTGGGAGAAAGACTTAGCGCTATTTCTTAGAAAGCTACGCTGGCGTAAGTATTACGCCATTCAAGAGCGTAAGAAAAGCGCTGAATTGAATCTTGATCCGAGCGACATCACTGCTCTTAACGACCTAGACCAGCTCTCACAAGAAGCTCGCAGACCCATAGGGGAAGGCCCCTTTACGAACTTGAAGAATAAAAGTACTAGTATGCCGCCTGTTGGTGATAATCCACAAATTGATATATTTGAGACTCTGGTAAAACAAGAACTTCAATTACTATCACAAGAAAAGTGTTTCCATCACCAAAATCTCTCAGTAACGGAAAAAAAAGCCTTGGTCTCCTTAGAAAAAGATCACAATATTGTAATAAAACAATCAGATAAAGGAGGAAACATTGTCATCATGGATAAATCAGATTACCAAGAAATGTGTTTACAGCTCTTAAAAGATACTTCAAGCTATGGTAAACTCTCAAAGGATCCTACTGATGAATTCTCACAACAATTAAAAGAAATATTAACCAAGGCTTTAGAAAATCACTTAATTGACAACAGAGAATTTGAGTTCTTACATATCAGTTATCCTCAGGTGGCGACGTTCTACGCCATACCCAAAGTTCATAAGGGCCTGTCCCCGCTTAAAGGTCGCCCAATAGTCTCTGGGATTAACAGCATTACACAAAATCCAAGTGTCTATATCGACAAAGTTCTTCGGAATTTCGTAGAGGCATTACCTTCATACGTCCAAGACACCACGGACGTACTCAGGAAACTGGATGGCATCTGCGTCCCAGAAACAGTTTATCTTGCAAGCTTAGATGTAGAAGCTCTTTATACATCTATTCCTCATCATGGTGGCCTCAAAGCAATAAAGCACTTCCTCAGCCAAAGGGGTCAACATTTCAGTCTGCATAACATGTTCATAATAGAACTATTACAGTTCGTCCTTGAACATAATTATTTTCTTTTTAATGGCAAATTCTCCCACCAGCTCAGGGGTACCGCAATGGGGAGCCCATGTGCGCCCACTTATGCAAATCTTTACCTGGGCTGGTGGGAGGAAAAATTTGTCTTTGAAGAATCCAACTTAAAATGGACAAACATGGTAGACATCTGGCTGAGGTACATAGACGATGTGCTTATACTGTGGTCAGGGGATACTGATTCCTTTCAGTATCATCAAATTTTTGGGGAAAAGAAAACTCCCGTACTATATAAAAATCCACAGGAAAAGGAAAAAAAAGGGAGTTTTTGATAAGTGATTAATACATCCTCACTATCCATCATCAAAGTGGACCTATTTCTGTAATATACTGTCTCCCCATCCTGATGAATCAGTCACAGGTTGGAGGTGACTGAAGAAACGCGTCGACTGTGGGAGAATAAATTAATTTCTGCACGATACACAAAAACAAGTTGATCGTGCATAATTTATATACTTTTTGTCCACCAACAGAATCTATTAATATTGGAACTACAGTGTTGATACTTTACTGATCGTAAATTGATCATTTAGATTGATATATATCTGTGTATGTTTGTCAGTGAGCTCAATTTTTAACAGAGTGAATAAAAGTTATATTTTATGTTTAAAATTAGTTAGTGGGCTCTTCCCAGTGTAAATAATTAAGTTTAAAAAGAACCCTACTGTCACAGTGATTAGTGAAATAAAAAGTATGACAGGTTTTTTGTCAGGAGGCGTTGATACGTCCCCCTGGCTTGTTGAAGCCAACACGGTATTCTCAAATGAAAATTTTGAACCGAGCGGTTCTAGTGTTTCCATAAATCAAGCCTTTAAACGTCTCACTTCAACCTATAAAGAGTTCACCCGCTCATGGTGGGAGGTCCAAGGTTTAACAAAGTACCTTGAGCATAAAATTATCCCACGCGGGTTGAGAATTCAGACACTACCACCACCCAAACTGCGGACAACATCATTTATGCAGCAGTGGGAAAGGGAAGCATCTGAGTGTTCCTTTCGGTTCATGCGTTTACTCCTAGACGAAGAAAAAAATTCACATGAGAAAAACAAAAAGCTATTAGATGAGGCGATAAAAGAAGCCAACAACTTCTCTGAAGAAATTGATTTTGACAAAAAAGAGAAGACCCTCAAACAAACAATTGATAAATATACCAACTACTTGAAAGAGAGAAAACACCATCAATTTAACCGAGACCATCGAGATTTCTCTGAGAATAAGGCTTATGACTACAGATCACAAACTGAATCAGAGGCCAGCACCTCAGAAAGTGAATTATCTGGGAACGAATCGTTACGCAGAGGACAATACTTTGAAAGGACAAAAGGCAGAAACTTCTCACGTGGTAGAACCAGGGGTAGGGGAAGAATATATAATCCGACTGGAGATCGTTTTTTAGGCCCAATGTCTACCTATCTACTACGCGAACGCAGGGGACCACCTCAATAAACTTAATGGATGAAGGGACCACTAATAAGAGTACAGGGACTCTACCGGATCCTGAGAAAGATATGACTATCATTAATCTGTCAAAGAAGATTCTGTCTTTGGACGAAATTACAGTCCTCAAAAAAGGTCTGTCATTCGTGCCTACACATCAGTTTGATCTGTTTACGTGGGAGAAAGACTTAGCGCTATTTCTTAGAAAGCTACGCTGGCGTAAGTATTACGCCATTCAAGAGCGTAAGAAAAGCGCTGAATTGAATCTTGATCCGAGCGACATCACTGCTCTTAACGACCTAGACCAGCTCTCACAAGAAGCTCGCAGACCCATAGGGGAAGGCCCCTTTACGAACTTGAAGAATAAAAGTACTAGTATGCCGCCTGTTGGTGATAATCCACAAATTGATATATTTGAGACTCTGGTAAAACAAGAACTTCAATTACTATCACAAGAAAAGTGTTTCCATCACCAAAATCTCTCAGTAACGGAAAAAAAAGCCTTGGTCTCCTTAGAAAAAGATCACAATATTGTAATAAAACAATCAGATAAAGGAGGAAACATTGTCATCATGGATAAATCAGATTACCAAGAAATGTGTTTACAGCTCTTAAAAGATACTTCAAGCTATGGTAAACTCTCAAAGGATCCTACTGATGAATTCTCACAACAATTAAAAGAAATATTAACCAAGGCTTTAGAAAATCACTTAATTGACAACAGAGAATTTGAGTTCTTACATATCAGTTATCCTCAGGTGGCGACGTTCTACGCCATACCCAAAGTTCATAAGGGCCTGTCCCCGCTTAAAGGTCGCCCAATAGTCTCTGGGATTAACAGCATTACACAAAATCCAAGTGTCTATATCGACAAAGTTCTTCGGAATTTCGTAGAGGCATTACCTTCATACGTCCAAGACACCACGGACGTACTCAGGAAACTGGATGGCATCTGCGTCCCAGAAACAGTTTATCTTGCAAGCTTAGATGTAGAAGCTCTTTATACATCTATTCCTCATCATGGTGGCCTCAAAGCAATAAAGCACTTCCTCAGCCAAAGGGGTCAACATTTCAGTCTGCATAACATGTTCATAATAGAACTATTACAGTTCGTCCTTGAACATAATTATTTTCTTTTTAATGGCAAATTCTCCCACCAGCTCAGGGGTACCGCAATGGGGAGCCCATGTGCGCCCACTTATGCAAATCTTTACCTGGGCTGGTGGGAGGAAAAATTTGTCTTTGAAGAATCCAACTTAAAATGGACAAACATGGTAGACATCTGGCTGAGGTACATAGACGATGTGCTTATACTGTGGTCAGGGGATACTGATTCCTTTCAGTATCATCAAATTTTTGGGGAAAAGAAAACTCCCGTACTATATAAAAATCCACAGGAAAAGAAAAAAAAGGGAGTTTTTGATAAGTGATTAATACATCCTCACTATCCATCATCAAAGTGGACCTATTTCTGTAATATACTGTCTCCCCATCCTGATGAATCAGTCACAGGTTGGAGGTGACTGAAGAAACGCGTCGACTGTGGGAGAATAAATTAATTTCTGCACGATACACAAAAACAAGTTGATCGTGCATAATTTATATACTTTTTGTCCACCAACAGAATCTATTAATATTGGAACTACAGTGTTGATACTTTACTGATCGTAAATTGATCATTTAGATTGATATATATCTGTGTATGTTTGTCAGTGAGCTCAATTTTTAACAGAGTGAATAAAAGTTATATTTTATGTTTAAAATTAGTTAGTGGGCTCTTCCCAGTGTAAATAATTAAGTTTAAAAAGAACCCTACTGTCACAGTGATTAGTGAAATAAAAAGTATGACAGGTTTTTTGTCAGGAGGCGTTGATACGTCCCCCTGGCTTGTTGAAGCCAACACGGTATTCTCAAATGAAAATTTTGAACCGAGCGGTTCTAGTGTTTCCATAAATCAAGCCTTTAAACGTCTCACTTCAACCTATAAAGAGTTCACCCGCTCATGGTGGGAGGTCCAAGGTTTAACAAAGTACCTTGAGCATAAAATTATCCCACGCGGGTTGAGAATTCAGACACTACCACCACCCAAACTGCGGACAACATCATTTATGCAGCAGTGGGAAAGGGAAGCATCTGAGTGTTCCTTTCGGTTCATGCGTTTACTCCTAGACGAAGAAAAAAATTCACATGAGAAAAACAAAAAGCTATTAGATGAGGCGATAAAAGAAGCCAACAACTTCTCTGAAGAAATTGATTTTGACAAAAAAGAGAAGACCCTCAAACAAACAATTGATAAATATACCAACTACTTGAAAGAGAGAAAACACCATCAATTTAACCGAGACCATCGAGATTTCTCTGAGAATAAGGCTTATGACTACAGATCACAAACTGAATCAGAGGCCAGCACCTCAGAAAGTGAATTATCTGGGAACGAATCGTTACGCAGAGGACAATACTTTGAAAGGACAAAAGGCAGAAACTTCTCACGTGGTAGAACCAGGGGTAGGGGAAGAATATATAATCCGACTGGAGATCGTTTTTTAGGCCCAATGTCTACCTATCTACTACGCGAACGCAGGGGACCACCTCAATAAACTTAATGGATGAAGGGACCACTAATAAGAGTACAGGGACTCTACCGGATCCTGAGAAAGATATGACTATCATTAATCTGTCAAAGAAGATTCTGTCTTTGGACGAAATTACAGTCCTCAAAAAAGGTCTGTCATTCGTGCCTACACATCAGTTTGATCTGTTTACGTGGGAGAAAGACTTAGCGCTATTTCTTAGAAAGCTACGCTGGCGTAAGTATTACGCCATTCAAGAGCGTAAGAAAAGCGCTGAATTGAATCTTGATCCGAGCGACATCACTGCTCTTAACGACCTAGACCAGCTCTCACAAGAAGCTCGCAGACCCATAGGGGAAGGCCCCTTTACGAACTTGAAGAATAAAAGTACTAGTATGCCGCCTGTTGGTGATAATCCACAAATTGATATATTTGAGACTCTGGTAAAACAAGAACTTCAATTACTATCACAAGAAAAGTGTTTCCATCACCAAAATCTCTCAGTAACGGAAAAAAAAGCCTTGGTCTCCTTAGAAAAAGATCACAATATTGTAATAAAACAATCAGATAAAGGAGGAAACATTGTCATCATGGATAAATCAGATTACCAAGAAATGTGTTTACAGCTCTTAAAAGATACTTCAAGCTATGGTAAACTCTCAAAGGATCCTACTGATGAATTCTCACAACAATTAAAAGAAATATTAACCAAGGCTTTAGAAAATCACTTAATTGACAACAGAGAATTTGAGTTCTTACATATCAGTTATCCTCAGGTGGCGACGTTCTACGCCATACCCAAAGTTCATAAGGGCCTGTCCCCGCTTAAAGGTCGCCCAATAGTCTCTGGGATTAACAGCATTACACAAAATCCAAGTGTCTATATCGACAAAGTTCTTCGGAATTTCGTAGAGGCATTACCTTCATACGTCCAAGACACCACGGACGTACTCAGGAAACTGGATGGCATCTGCGTCCCAGAAACAGTTTATCTTGCAAGCTTAGATGTAGAAGCTCTTTATACATCTATTCCTCATCATGGTGGCCTCAAAGCAATAAAGCACTTCCTCAGCCAAAGGGGTCAACATTTCAGTCTGCATAACATGTTCATAATAGAACTATTACAGTTCGTCCTTGAACATAATTATTTTCTTTTTAATGGCAAATTCTCCCACCAGCTCAGGGGTACCGCAATGGGGAGCCCATGTGCGCCCACTTATGCAAATCTTTACCTGGGCTGGTGGGAGGAAAAAAAAAAAAAAAAAAAAAAAAAAAAAAAAAAAAAAAAAAAAAAAAAAATTTGTCTTTGAAGAATCCAACTTAAAATGGACAAACATGGTAGACATCTGGCTGAGGTACATAGACGATGTGCTTATACTGTGGTCAGGGGATACTGATTCCTTTCAGTATCATCAAATTTTTGGGGAAAAGAAAACTCCCGTACTATATAAAAATCCACAGGAAAAGAAAAAAAAGGGAGTTTTTGATAAGTGATTAATACATCCTCACTATCCATCATCAAAGTGGACCTATTTCTGTAATATACTGTCTCCCCATCCTGATGAATCAGTCACAGGTTGGAGGTGACTGAAGAAACGCGTCGACTGTGGGAGAATAAATTAATTTCTGCACGATACACAAAAACAAGTTGATCGTGCATAATTTATATACTTTTTGTCCACCAACAGAATCTATTAATATTGGAACTACAGTGTTGATACTTTACTGATCGTAAATTGATCATTTAGATTGATATATATCTGTGTATGTTTGTCAGTGAGCTCAATTTTTAACAGAGTGAATAAAAGTTATATTTTATGTTTAAAATTAGTTAGTGGGCTCTTCCCAGTGTAAATAATTAAGTTTAAAAAGAACCCTACTGTCACAGTGATTAGTGAAATAAAAAGTATGACAGGTTTTTTGTCAGGAGGCGTTGATACGTCCCCCTGGCTTGTTGAAGCCAACACGGTATTCTCAAATGAAAATTTTGAACCGAGCGGTTCTAGTGTTTCCATAAATCAAGCCTTTAAACGTCTCACTTCAACCTATAAAGAGTTCACCCGCTCATGGTGGGAGGTCCAAGGTTTAACAAAGTACCTTGAGCATAAAATTATCCCACGCGGGTTGAGAATTCAGACACTACCACCACCCAAACTGCGGACAACATCATTTATGCAGCAGTGGGAAAGGGAAGCATCTGAGTGTTCCTTTCGGTTCATGCGTTTACTCCTAGACGAAGAAAAAAATTCACATGAGAAAAACAAAAAGCTATTAGATGAGGCGATAAAAGAAGCCAACAACTTCTCTGAAGAAATTGATTTTGACAAAAAAGAGAAGACCCTCAAACAAACAATTGATAAATATACCAACTACTTGAAAGAGAGAAAACACCATCAATTTAACCGAGACCATCGAGATTTCTCTGAGAATAAGGCTTATGACTACAGATCACAAACTGAATCAGAGGCCAGCACCTCAGAAAGTGAATTATCTGGGAACGAATCGTTACGCAGAGGACAATACTTTGAAAGGACAAAAGGCAGAAACTTCTCACGTGGTAGAACCAGGGGTAGGGGAAGAATATATAATCCGACTGGAGATCGTTTTTTAGGCCCAATGTCTACCTATCTACTACGCGAACGCAGGGGACCACCTCAATAAACTTAATGGATGAAGGGACCACTAATAAGAGTACAGGGACTCTACCGGATCCTGAGAAAGATATGACTATCATTAATCTGTCAAAGAAGATTCTGTCTTTGGACGAAATTACAGTCCTCAAAAAAGGTCTGTCATTCGTGCCTACACATCAGTTTGATCTGTTTACGTGGGAGAAAGACTTAGCGCTATTTCTTAGAAAGCTACGCTGGCGTAAGTATTACGCCATTCAAGAGCGTAAGAAAAGCGCTGAATTGAATCTTGATCCGAGCGACATCACTGCTCTTAACGACCTAGACCAGCTCTCACAAGAAGCTCGCAGACCCATAGGGGAAGGCCCCTTTACGAACTTGAAGAATAAAAGTACTAGTATGCCGCCTGTTGGTGATAATCCACAAATTGATATATTTGAGACTCTGGTAAAACAAGAACTTCAATTACTATCACAAGAAAAGTGTTTCCATCACCAAAATCTCTCAGTAACGGAAAAAAAAGCCTTGGTCTCCTTAGAAAAAGATCACAATATTGTAATAAAACAATCAGATAAAGGAGGAAACATTGTCATCATGGATAAATCAGATTACCAAGAAATGTGTTTACAGCTCTTAAAAGATACTTCAAGCTATGGTAAACTCTCAAAGGATCCTACTGATGAATTCTCACAACAATTAAAAGAAATATTAACCAAGGCTTTAGAAAATCACTTAATTGACAACAGAGAATTTGAGTTCTTACATATCAGTTATCCTCAGGTGGCGACGTTCTACGCCATACCCAAAGTTCATAAGGGCCTGTCCCCGCTTAAAGGTCGCCCAATAGTCTCTGGGATTAACAGCATTACACAAAATCCAAGTGTCTATATCGACAAAGTTCTTCGGAATTTCGTAGAGGCATTACCTTCATACGTCCAAGACACCACGGACGTACTCAGGAAACTGGATGGCATCTGCGTCCCAGAAACAGTTTATCTTGCAAGCTTAGATGTAGAAGCTCTTTATACATCTATTCCTCATCATGGTGGCCTCAAAGCAATAAAGCACTTCCTCAGCCAAAGGGGTCAACATTTCAGTCTGCATAACATGTTCATAATAGAACTATTACAGTTCGTCCTTGAACATAATTATTTTCTTTTTAATGGCAAATTCTCCCACCAGCTCAGGGGTACCGCAATGGGGAGCCCATGTGCGCCCACTTATGCAAATCTTTACCTGGGCTGGTGGGAGGAAAAATTTGTCTTTGAAGAATCCAACTTAAAATGGACAAACATGGTAGACATCTGGCTGAGGTACATAGACGATGTGCTTATACTGTGGTCAGGGGATACTGATTCCTTTCAGTATCATCAAATTTTTGGGGAAAAGAAAACTCCCGTACTATATAAAAATCCACAGGAAAAGAAAAAAAAGGGAGTTTTTGATAAGTGATTAATACATCCTCACTATCCATCATCAAAGTGGACCTATTTCTGTAATATACTGTCTCCCCATCCTGATGAATCAGTCACAGGTTGGAGGTGACTGAAGAAACGCGTCGACTGTGGGAGAATAAATTAATTTCTGCACGATACACAAAAACAAGTTGATCGTGCATAATTTATATACTTTTTGTCCACCAACAGAATCTATTAATATTGGAACTACAGTGTTGATACTTTACTGATCGTAAATTGATCATTTAGATTGATATATATCTGTGTATGTTTGTCAGTGAGCTCAATTTTTAACAGAGTGAATAAAAGTTATATTTTATGTTTAAAATTAGTTAGTGGGCTCTTCCCAGTGTAAATAATTAAGTTTAAAAAGAACCCTACTGTCACAGTGATTAGTGAAATAAAAAGTATGACAGGTTTTTTGTCAGGAGGCGTTGATACGTCCCCCTGGCTTGTTGAAGCCAACACGGTATTCTCAAATGAAAATTTTGAACCGAGCGGTTCTAGTGTTTCCATAAATCAAGCCTTTAAACGTCTCACTTCAACCTATAAAGAGTTCACCCGCTCATGGTGGGAGGTCCAAGGTTTAACAAAGTACCTTGAGCATAAAATTATCCCACGCGGGTTGAGAATTCAGACACTACCACCACCCAAACTGCGGACAACATCATTTATGCAGCAGTGGGAAAGGGAAGCATCTGAGTGTTCCTTTCGGTTCATGCGTTTACTCCTAGACGAAGAAAAAAATTCACATGAGAAAAACAAAAAGCTATTAGATGAGGCGATAAAAGAAGCCAACAACTTCTCTGAAGAAATTGATTTTGACAAAAAAGAGAAGACCCTCAAACAAACAATTGATAAATATACCAACTACTTGAAAGAGAGAAAACACCATCAATTTAACCGAGACCATCGAGATTTCTCTGAGAATAAGGCTTATGACTACAGATCACAAACTGAATCAGAGGCCAGCACCTCAGAAAGTGAATTATCTGGGAACGAATCGTTACGCAGAGGACAATACTTTGAAAGGACAAAAGGCAGAAACTTCTCACGTGGTAGAACCAGGGGTAGGGGAAGAATATATAATCCGACTGGAGATCGTTTTTTAGGCCCAATGTCTACCTATCTACTACGCGAACGCAGGGGACCACCTCAATAAACTTAATGGATGAAGGGACCACTAATAAGAGTACAGGGACTCTACCGGATCCTGAGAAAGATATGACTATCATTAATCTGTCAAAGAAGATTCTGTCTTTGGACGAAATTACAGTCCTCAAAAAAGGTCTGTCATTCGTGCCTACACATCAGTTTGATCTGTTTACGTGGGAGAAAGACTTAGCGCTATTTCTTAGAAAGCTACGCTGGCGTAAGTATTACGCCATTCAAGAGCGTAAGAAAAGCGCTGAATTGAATCTTGATCCGAGCGACATCACTGCTCTTAACGACCTAGACCAGCTCTCACAAGAAGCTCGCAGACCCATAGGGGAAGGCCCCTTTACGAACTTGAAGAATAAAAGTACTAGTATGCCGCCTGTTGGTGATAATCCACAAATTGATATATTTGAGACTCTGGTAAAACAAGAACTTCAATTACTATCACAAGAAAAGTGTTTCCATCACCAAAATCTCTCAGTAACGGAAAAAAAAGCCTTGGTCTCCTTAGAAAAAGATCACAATATTGTAATAAAACAATCAGATAAAGGAGGAAACATTGTCATCATGGATAAATCAGATTACCAAGAAATGTGTTTACAGCTCTTAAAAGATACTTCAAGCTATGGTAAACTCTCAAAGGATCCTACTGATGAATTCTCACAACAATTAAAAGAAATATTAACCAAGGCTTTAGAAAATCACTTAATTGACAACAGAGAATTTGAGTTCTTACATATCAGTTATCCTCAGGTGGCGACGTTCTACGCCATACCCAAAGTTCATAAGGGCCTGTCCCCGCTTAAAGGTCGCCCAATAGTCTCTGGGATTAACAGCATTACACAAAATCCAAGTGTCTATATCGACAAAGTTCTTCGGAATTTCGTAGAGGCATTACCTTCATACGTCCAAGACACCACGGACGTACTCAGGAAACTGGATGGCATCTGCGTCCCAGAAACAGTTTATCTTGCAAGCTTAGATGTAGAAGCTCTTTATACATCTATTCCTCATCATGGTGGCCTCAAAGCAATAAAGCACTTCCTCAGCCAAAGGGGTCAACATTTCAGTCTGCATAACATGTTCATAATAGAACTATTACAGTTCGTCCTTGAACATAATTATTTTCTTTTTAATGGCAAATTCTCCCACCAGCTCAGGGGTACCGCAATGGGGAGCCCATGTGCGCCCACTTATGCAAATCTTTACCTGGGCTGGTGGGAGGAAAAATTTGTCTTTGAAGAATCCAACTTAAAATGGACAAACATGGTAGACATCTGGCTGAGGTACATAGACGATGTGCTTATACTGTGGTCAGGGGATACTGATTCCTTTCAGTATCATCAAATTTTTGGGGAAAAGAAAACTCCCGTACTATATAAAAATCCACAGGAAAAGAAAAAAAAGGGAGTTTTTGATAAGTGATTAATACATCCTCACTATCCATCATCAAAGTGGACCTATTTCTGTAATATACTGTCTCCCCATCCTGATGAATCAGTCACAGGTTGGAGGTGACTGAAGAAACGCGTCGACTGTGGGAGAATAAATTAATTTCTGCACGATACACAAAAACAAGTTGATCGTGCATAATTTATATACTTTTTGTCCACCAACAGAATCTATTAATATTGGAACTACAGTGTTGATACTTTACTGATCGTAAATTGATCATTTAGATTGATATATATCTGTGTATGTTTGTCAGTGAGCTCAATTTTTAACAGAGTGAATAAAAGTTATATTTTATGTTTAAAATTAGTTAGTGGGCTCTTCCCAGTGTAAGTATATTTATTGGCATGCACATGCAAAATAAAAGACATGGTTATGCATAGAGGGACTTTGGTAAGATATTGCATGATACCACCGTAAAGTGACCATATCCTGGTAGATATCAGTTATACACAGACACTCTTCAGACCACATAGCTGATTACAGGACAATAAAATCCATTGACTTACAGATAATATCTTTTCTGATTGCTGATGTTCTCTTTTCTACTTTTGGCCCAGACTGCTATGATGACTTCTGACGACTATAGAGTTTATTGCTGAGAAGTCTTTTGTCCTTCACTCCTGCAGCCATTTCTAGACTCTATAGCAATGCAAATTATTTTAGTGCCAAAAAGATACAAACAGACTGGTAATAATGTCCCATTTCTGGTCTACTAATCTCTGTGTACAGATGTAGCATTTGTTACTTTGATAGTTGAAGTACACTACAGTGAAGTAACATACCACACCTCTGCAACTTACGTAACATAGTTTTGATTCACTTTGTATAGGAATGACCATGTTATGTAAATTGCATATGAATTTTCATCACGCCAAATGAGACTCTGTAGATACCCTATTCATATACTTTTTAAAATAACTATTGTTTCTCCCTTTCCCAGCATTTGTCTCCCCAAAAGCTACATTTTGGGGCTGGGGGACAACAATGTCATCATAGTATATTGTTTATATCTATTTATTTATTGGTATTTAATAATAAATCTATATGTTAATGAAAACATAGAAACATATAAGGTTAATAACAGAAAAGACGACATGAGTCTTTCCTTACTTTTGTGATACTTGAATGTTATTAGTGATAGCCCTACAACACTTCAATTGTAAAGGCATAAATTATGAATCCGTGACATTATTTGTTAATCCATGGAGATATTCCAATTGCCAGATTTGGAGTCGGAAATGATTTTTTTCCCTAAAGTAGGGGAAATTGCCTTCTACCTTATGTTTTGTTTTTTTTTGCCTTCCTTTGGAGCAACATTGCAAGATAATAGGCTGAACTGGATGGATATATTTCTTTTCTCAGCCTTACATACTGTGTTATTATTTTTAAAGACAATTGTAAACCAATTGAATAAGACTTTAATGGAGAATTAATTATATTAAAGCAGCTTAGTGCTGCACACATGCGTTTAGATACTTAAATTAAAGGATTCATTTATGATTAATGTCTCCGGTAACTTTATGATTGCAAATGTAAATACCAGTGAAAGCGTCTGTCTGAACACTGTCATTTAAAAGGTCCAGACCAACAGACAGGCTGACATGCTGCATCATAATATTTAACCCCTTAATGGCACAGGATGTATGTTTACATCTCAGCTGCCTGCTACTTAAGAAAATGGGCTGAGAAGCTTAGTCAGTGCCATATGACTGACAGCTGATCTCCTGCTACACTAGCTAGGACTAGTGAGAACACTAATCCCCGCTATTAACCCTTTACATGCTGTGGTCAATGTTAATCAATGTTAGCATGTAAAGGGTTTACAGAGGGGGTGAGCTCCTTCTGTGATGTCATCAGCCTACCACATTGTCATCAAATAAGGCCAATGGTTTGAGATGGAACAGATCTCAAGCAGTTGCTGGAGATCTGTTCCTTAAAGATATGCGGGCCTGTTTTTTTTGGAATGGATGGCAGGTTGGTAGTGGGGCTGTCCATTCCACCTCCTCCACTCCAGGGTGTGGGCGAGCTCAATCAGCCTAGGTGCTAAGGCTGAGCCAGTTCTAGTGTGCACATAAATAGCAGGTGCACGGACACAGGGAAGCTGAGATGGCTGCTGGACCCTGGCAGCCTGTGTGACCGGCTGGAGATAGAAGCCCTGCTGTGCACTGCACCTGCTAAGTACGACCTGATCAGGCCGGGACGGCCAGATAGCTGGATTTTGGACTATTATTTTGTTTGCCTGAAGCTAAGGCTGGACTTTTATGTTGCTATTATAAAAATAAACGCAGGGCCCGCCTGCTTTGGACTGCATCCGCTGGTGTTCCGTCTCTGAATATAGCAAAACCCGCATGCTACCGAGCTATTCTCCCACAAAACATACTAAAATACATTATCATGGTGATCATATAATCATGGGTTCAAGTCCCCTACAAGGACATAAAAAATGTTTAAAAAATATAAATAGTGAAAGAAAAACCTGTTAAAATTTAGTAGCAAAAAAACCCTTTTTCCCACTTTTCCCGGTTTAGAAAAAAAAATTAAAAATTAAAATGTATATGTTTGGTACTGCTGCATCAATAATGATCTGTACAATAAATTGAACAGACTGTTTATCCTGCATGAAAAAAAAGTAAAGAAAAAAAACAAACAAATCCAAAATGCTTATTCTGTACATTTTGTCTCCCCCAAAAAAGCAATAAAAGTGCTGAAAAAAGCTGTAGGAACCCCAAGATTTTACCAATAAAACCTACAGCTCATTATGCAAAAAAGAAAAGCTCCATCAATAGAGAAATTAAAAAGTTATGGGACTTCGAATGCATCTAGTCAAAAGAAAAATTCTAAAATAAGGGTTTTTATTGTGCAAAAGCGGAAAAACCTAACAAAAATATATCGTTTTGATATTGTCATAGTCAAACAAACACTCATAAAAATATATTATGTCACGCATGCTGCAAGATTACAAAAAATGCAAAAAACAATGGCAGAATTTAGGAGTTTTTTCACCCTCTCCTTCAAATATTTTTAATAAATATTATACAATGCATTATAAGTTCCCAAAAAATAGTACTAATAAAACTTACAGCTTGTCATACAAAAAAATGAGCCCCCATGTGGCCACGCCGAAGGAAAAGTAAACAAGTTATGGCTTTTGAAAAGTGAATATGAAAATCCCTCAAAAATTGTTGCGTCCTTAAGTCCAAAAAAGGCCATATCCTTATAGGGTTAATTGTTACATGCCCTAAATTAGACATTTATATGGTTCTCATTTCTTTGGTAGCTTTAGTAAAGATTATTTATTATTTTTATCCATTAACTATGATCTTCATTAGCATAATAATGTCAGAAAGGAAATTCCCATCTTCCCACAAAGCAGAGAATATATTTTATTGTACTGAGTATTAGCAAAACGAAACACAGTGAGCAAGACTGACATTAACTGAAACTATACTAAATATTATGTATAGAACTGAAACTGCAATGGTGAGCACTGCTGTAAAGTTTTACAATTCTGTCTGAAACAGAGGGCAGAACAGGATAAGTGGGTGAGGTGTGAGAAACATATAACACATAGTGGAATTCAGTCTACTGAAAGTATAGGCACACACCCTAGGTAATACACCTATGATACTTATGACAAATCTTTATCAGTCCGTAAACGCAAATCAGCTGTTTATTCAGCATGTTGTGAATGTTTCCTGTATGACCTGTATGAAAATGAACAGCCCATTTGTTTTTATCGCTCATGCTATTACTGCTGTCGTCACAGGTAAAGAATGACACCTGTCATAACACAGAAGGAATGATCCCACACTATATCATTCACATTCTTCTCCAACCTGTTTTACTGCTCGCATAAACTGATTACTTGGCAAATTCTGGAGTTTTCACTTTAGCATTTGAGTTCACAATCCTGGTGTGTTCTATTGTGTAATGTCATTTATTTGTATTCTCTATTTCTCAATACGATTTATTGATTTTTAGATTTTACAAGGAGGTGGTCACTTATATAATTTGTTCAAATGTTGTCTAGTAACCCCTCCAACGTGTTTAACAGTGGTCATTAAGATACCTTTGACTAGGATGCCATAAAAACCCAGCAGCCTAGTCTAAGACCTGCACAGGAATCCTGCCCCGAGAAGATCCAGAGCTCGGCTGTCTACTGACAGCTGAGCTCCTGCTCTAATGGTCAGGAATAGAGAAGCCTCTCACCCTGACTGTTTAAGCCCTTGACATGTCATGCTCAATGCTGATCATAGAATGTAAGCGATTAGTAGGGAATGAGAACCTTACTTCACCCAATGGCATTCCATAATGCAATTGTGGGGAGCCGATTGGTTGTGATGACATCCAGAGGTCTCATCAAGGTCTCTAGATCTGCCATACAAGTCAGCTTATTAGAGCCTGCCTCCCACAGAGTCTAATAGGAGAGTTGCAAAAGAACAAAAAAAAAAAAACGATGGCAGAATTTTTTTTTTTCCATCCTCCCCTCCAAAAGTGAATTAAAGTTAAATAATATATGTTCCCCAAAAGTGGTGTCCTTTTAAATACAACTGATCCTGTGAAAAACAAGCCCTAATATCAACAAAAAAATAAAGACGTTATGGCTTTTGGAATGCAATGATGGACAGAGGAAAAAAATTGCCCAGGTATTAAGGTGCAAAATAGGTCAGTCATTATGTACATGGTATTTGTATTCCTATGGTAAAGAGTGGACAGTAAAGCAATCTACTAACCTTGCAAGCAGTTTTCCAGAGATCGCATCTGATGAAGACTGATGCTAAGCATGTATAGATTTGCTATTAAAAAAAAACATGTAAAGATGAACATGTCCAGACAGGGCCTGCTTAAATTGTAGTACTTGTAGATTATCCTAGTAAAGCAGGAGTCAATAGTGCCCTACATTTTTCAGTCTGTAAAGTACCCTAATGAAAAGGGGCTTTTCCTGATAACAGCTTTCTACCATGCTAATGGGTACAATTTTTGTTCTTAATTTTAGTAAATGCTGACATCACACCAAACGACAATTACATTAGTAAATGTATCATCAGAAAATGACATAGTATTTATCCACTTCCAAACTGCCCATAGACTTTAAACGTGTAGGCAGTTCACAACCGACTCTGCACAGGTGTGTTAGCTTCTGACACTCTCCCTGCATCGGGTCTGTCCCTTCCTCCTCCTCCTCAGGTCTCATAAGCCACTTTTAGTTACATTCTAGGACTGATTTTACACTGGTGCATATGGCAGCTTTTTTGTTGTTTTCCTAGACTACTCCTTTAAGATCACTCATCTTTTATTAAGTAAGCACTCTGGACCAGACTAATCAATGTTATGACTAGTGCAGAGCCTGAAGACTCTCCCTTTGAAGCCCTGTGTCATGCAACTCTTCCCCAAGCCTTGCATTACTTGGCACCTTGCACCAAGATAAACCAAAAACTTCACAAAAAGGAAGACAAACCCATAGGTAGACAGCAGTTTTGGGAGTTCTTGCCTCTCATGAGTACAGAGTGGAGTATGAATTGGCTGAATGAGGTGCCTTAGAAGCATCTCAGAGGATGGATACCGCTTCCTATTGAAGAGACGCAGTTAGGGTATAACTTATTTTCAGGTAATGCTACACGGGAAAAAAGCATACAAATTAGGTCATATCTTGTAAACTAGACACTCCGCAAAAAAGGAAGAGGGACCCATTTGAAGAGCTCTGTTGTGGAGGTTCTGCTTTCTGTAAATGGTTCTAACTTCCTTTTGGGGGAGCTTCTGATTTGTCTTTTAAAAGACAGTTTTCTTCTCCTTGGAGAAGGGCTAATTTGCATTATTTTATCCCAAAGAATATTGCCTATCTCTATATACTATCTGAGAAGCAGTGTACCATTTCCCTCTTCAACATGTAGACAATCTAAAAAAATAATTTATAAATGCATAAACTAATTTGAACTTAAATACGGTGTTCAGTAAATGTAGGTGTGTTGTGGTATGTCATGATAAACTTGTATTTCACAGCATGGCAATGCATCATCTAATATTAATGTATAAAGCTTCCTACTTAATCCCATAGGAAATAAAGGCTTGTACTAAGAGATCTAAAGTCTCTCTTGGTCTTAAATTTTCTCTCTGACACTTTAATGCAAATGGAACAAATAATTTCTTTTTATTTTATTGCCCTGTCAACAAGGTGTTAAAAAAACACCTTTACTTTTTAGGGATTGCATTTTAATGATTGAACATTTGCTAAAAACTAACTTAAATGACATTGCACGGTCAGAAAAAAGCGGTTGTTTAACGCAAACATTTATTTGGAATGCATTAAAAATGTTTGGTGGTCTTTTTCTATATCTTTTTGTCACTACAAAATATGAAAAATACTGAAAAATTGACGTTTGTGCACCAACTACTGCAGCGCCGCAAGAAGGTTTGCGCATCCTGTTTTACAAAGATCCCTTTTCAGTTTGTATTGTGTATACTGTGGTAGAGACAGCAGTCATCTCATCATCACAGGCATGATTACAGAGGAACGTAACATTTCAGTTATAAAAATGGAGGTGGATAATACAGAATCCAGCTCTGATCTTAATAGGAACTTGCAATAATCCCCCTCCCTGAACAGTGACTTCTTTACAGTTTTAAGGTACATTTAGCTTAAGTGCCTGACAGTCATCCCAATGACTATCCTTCTTGTACTTTCACACAAGACCAATAGTCATTCAGTGAATGGAAGTGGAGTGCGCCCACCTCCATTCACTGTGAACAGGCAGTCATTCAAAGATGAACAACTGCCTGTTTATACTGAGGGAGAAGTCACTCATTTGACACTTTGTTTCAGTGAGCTGAACTGAAGTGATTGCTGACTAATGAATGATTTCTCGCTCAGTACCCAGTCGCTTGAGTGATTCAAGCTCCATAGTTGGCTTGTGCAAAATTACCCTTAGGCTGCCTGTACATTTTAGATAGCTATTAGCCGAACACTCATTCACTCAACAACTATCTTGCCCAATTCCCCAATATACATACATACTTGACTTGTCTAAGCAAGCATGTGTTGTGAATGTATAGAGGAGACTAAAGGCCCATTTACATGCAATAATTATCGCTCAAAATTCATTAAAACACCCAAATTTGAGTGCTAATCGTTACATGTAAATACAGGCATCGTGCACTTTTTGTTTGAATGATGATTTTAACCCTTTCCAATCCATTTATTTTTTCTCACCCATTCTCCCTAGCTCCAAATAAATTGGAGCTGGGAGAATGGGTGAGAAAAAATACATTTTCCCTGCACCCTCCTGATCTGACAGAGTTCAGGAGGGTGCAGGGAGGGACCTGCTTACCTGACCGGCGTCTTGTGCATTCTCCTTCTGCCTCCCGACTCGGCGATCATGTGACCGCTGGGGTCAGGTGACACCTGGCGGTCACATGATCGCCGGGTCGGGAGACAGAAGGAGAATGCACAAGACGCTGGTCAGGTAAGCAGGTCCTTGCACGGTGCAGGCTCCCGGCTCGGCGTTCATGTGACCGCCGGGGGTCAGGTAACACCGGCGGTCACATGATCGCCGGCCGGAATCTATGCATTGCATAGCGCTAATTGAGCGCTATGTAATGTATAAAGAAGTGGGCAGAAAGGGTTAAAAACCCTTTCTGCCTTCTCCTCGGGGGTCCTCGATGACGACCAGTAAAGGAGTGCATCTGCACCCGATGTGCCTGACGATCGGGTGCAGATCCACTCCTGCACTGCAGTGTCGGGCCTGCCCCGACATCGGAGCTGTGGAGGAAAATGATGATGTCGGGGCAGGCCCGACATTGGACTGGAAAGGGTTAAGGTAAACGTAAGCAAACACTTTTATCTGTAGGTAGACTGCAGGCTGGTATCTCTGCGGGGAGCCGGCAGTTAATATTATATTCTGCCGACATCCGCAATGAGAACAATGCAGCTGTACACACAGCTGGATGTGTGAGAAATCACACACTGGGCTCTACAAGCAGCTTGTAGCGAGCCTTTTACATGCAAATGAAGATGATAAAGTGTTAATCACCATCATTGGCCTTTAACCCTTTATGTAAAAAGATCACTAAACTTTTAATCTTTCAATTGTTTGAAAGATTATCTTTGCATGTAAATGGTCCTTAAGCTGGTGCTGAACACCTCGAACACCAGTTTATCTTTCAAAACAAAAGGATTAGGCAGTTGAAATCGAATTGCCCAATCCTTATCTTCCCAACATCTGCCATTGGTGGAAAATTGATATGCTTAATTTTCTCATGTAGAAGTACCGATCATACAGCTAATCATTTGAGCATGTGATAGCAGTGGAAGAATTGCTACCCCCCAAATAATGTAATCATTAAAAATTATAACATCATTAATCATAAAGTAAAAAAGCAAACACAAACAAATCAAAAATAAAAACAAATATGAAAATTATGTTTTAGTATATATGGCTAATGAGTAAAAACAAGATATAGGTTGATACTTTCCTTAAGAATACAGTTATATTGACTTATTGCTTTTGAACCTGATACAGAAAGACATAGTCATATGTATTGTACACTCAGAGGTATGCTACTATTGCTTTAAGTGCTCCACCAACTATATGCAAATTTCTCTTTAGGTTTATTACTCCTTGGTATGTTTGTAATTTAAATTGAGTTCTTCTATTTATATCTGACAGACTTCACTGCTTTAACCCCTTAACGACCAGCCCATAGTGTTTTTACGTCCTCCCGAAGTGGGCTCTATTCTCTGAGGACGTAAAAACATGCTTCCTGCAGAGAATAGTGCCCCTCGGGCTGTGGACGTGACAGCTCCATGCTGTCGGTGTCCGCAGGTAGCTGACAGCATGGAGCTGTCATCCCGGGCTGTTCGGAGCCCCCCCCGGCATTGCGATCGGCGCTATGCAATGGATAGCGCCGATCGCAAAAAAAGTAAATAAAAGTACATAAAAGTTAAAGATTCAGCTGCTCTGATGGATCGGATCCATCGGAGCAGCTGAAATTACTCACCCAGGTCCGGCACGCTGCTCCCCGCTCTCCTGCCGCTCTGGGGCCCGAAGCCGGTCTTCTGCGCATGCGCGCCAGGCGGCATTACGTCAGCCGCATGCGCAGAAAGCCCGGCGGCGCGGGAGATTTAAAATCTCCTGGCTCCCGGCTCCTGTAGGTAGCCGGGAGGCAGGAGATGTCAGCGGGGACTGCGGTGAGCGGTCCCCGGTACCGCGATCGCCGTTATCCAATGGTTAGCGGCGATCGCGAAAAAGTTAAAAAAAAGTTTTAAAAAAGTCAGTTTCACCTCCCCTCATGGATCGGATCCATGAGGGGAGGTGAAAATACTCACCCCCAGTCCTCAGCGGTGTCCCGATGTCCCGGGACCCGAATCCCCGTCTGCGCATGCGCGCCGGATGATTGACATCGGGCGCGTGAACAGACGGGCTCGAGCCCCGGGAAATTTAAAATCCCTCTGCTTCTGGCTGCCATGTGTAGCTAGGAGCAGAGAGATTATACCGGGTACATGATCACTGTCATCCAATGGATGACAGTGATCATGTAAAGTGAGAAAAAAGTGTAAAAAAGTAAAAAAAAAAAAAGTTAAAAAAAGTTTTTAAAAGTTTAAAAAGCGTACGTTTCATCTCCCCTCATGGATCATATCCGTGAGGGAGGATGAAAGTACGTACCTAAGGCCCCCAGATTTATCCGCGGACCTTACCACAGCTTCTGCACACGCGCCCGTCGCCAAAATGGCGGGCGCATGCGCAAAAGCTGTGGATTGCCAGGATAATTTAAATTCTCCCTGCTCCTGGCTACAAAACGTAGCCAAGAGCATGGAGATTTAATGGGGGTCCGCGGTGAGCGGTTCCTGGTCACGTGTTCGCTATTATCCAATAATGGCGATCACGTAAAAGTTAAAAAAAAAATTTGAAGTTTCATCTCCCCTCACTGATGCGATTGGTGAGAGATGAAACTTTTTACCGGAGGCCTGCGTATTTGAATCCCGACGCGATCTTCCTCCGTGGACCTTCCAGGATTCTGCACATGCGATTGCCGGCAAAAAGCCGGACACATGCGCAGGAGTCAGGGAGCCCAGGAAATTTAAAATCTCCTTGCTCCCAGCGACCAACGGTCACAGAGAGCCTGGAGCAGTGACGGGTGGCCTCGTTGAACGGTCCTTGGTCACGTGATAAAAAGGTAGCGATCTACCTTAGGTCGGTCTCACATGACCGGATAGGAATGACGGATTCCGCATGCGTCTGATCCGTGGTAATACGCAGATCAATCGCATTGGATTACACAATTCCGCTCACATTAGCGGGTCAGAATTGCGTAATCCACTCGCAGAAAAGAGAACGCAGCAGGTTCTATTTTACTGCGGATATCGGCAACATAGAGCCCATTGTGCTCCATGGTCGCGGATATACCCGCAGTCCATACGCAACTACATTGTATACGGGCTGCGGGTACCCGCGTCATCGCTAAGCGATGGTGCGGGAAATACAAACAAAGGTGTACTGTGCATGACCGCCTGTGTGAGTACGCAGTTATGCGCAGTACATTACGCAGCCGTACGCAGGGTCACAGCCGGGCTCCCAGATGGGATCCGCTGTGGGCCTCCGCAAGCGGATTCCGCCTGCACCCGCGTGAGCCCGGCGTTATTCAGACCGCTACCTGTGATACGTATTTTACAAGAAGCCCCAGGAACGCTCGCTTTCCTGCAGTTCCAGGAGCACCTTGTTGAGCGCCTTCTGTGTGAGACCGCCGCACCTCATCAAGCTTACGGAGACTCACGGAACGCCACTTTTTACACCCCATACCCGCCACTAAGGTCATGAAATACCCCCAAAAAGCATGAGAGGAGGGGGGGGTAACCCGGTTTTATTGCCCCATGGGCCCATTCCAACCAGCCTCCGTAATTACCCCTGTCTTCGGAAATACTACACAGTTCACATTTTTACTTTTATCTAAGATTTGCGAACGCCAAAAAGGGTGTGGAGGGGGAGGGGGGAATTTTTAGGGAGTCAATCTTTATTCTGTACAAATAAGCAATGGGGCCTGGAATTTATTCAGTTGTGCCCTAAAATCCAACAGGTGTTCCGTCCTTTATAGGCCTTGCCATGCGTCCTGTAAGTAGATTAGGGCCACAATGGGTATGTTTCTGAACTCGGGACAAACAGGGGTATCCATTTTGGGGTGAACGTCTTCATTCCTATGTGCACTGTACAAAAAAACTGTTTTTAAATTGAAAAAATTGCCAAAAAAATTGAAAATCGTAACTTTTTCCTTCTGCTTTGCTTAGATTCATTCAAATACTGTGGGGTCAAAATACGCATTACACCCCTAGATGAATTCGTTAAGGGGTCTAGTTTTCAAAATGGGGTCATTTGAGGGGGTTCTTTATAGTTTTGGCCGCTCAATGGCTCTATAAGTGGGCAATGGGGCCTGAAATTTATTCAGTGGTACCCTGAAATCCAACGGGTATTCCTTTCATTGTAGGCCTAGCCATGGGTCCTGTAAGTCTATTAGGGCCACAATGGGTATGTTTCTGAACACGGGACAAACAGGGGTATCCATTTTGGGGTGAAAGCCTTCATTTATATGTGTGCTGTACAAAAAAAAACTGTTTTTAAATTGACACAATAGCCCAAAAAATGAAAATCCTATTTTTTTCCTTTTGCTTTGCTTAAATTTATTCAAAAACTGTGGGGTCAAAATATGCAGTACATCCCTAGATAAATTCGTTAAGGGGTCTAGTTTTCAAAATGGGGTCATTTGTGGGGGTTCTATATGGTTTTGGGCGCTCAAGAACTCTACAAGTGGGCAATGGGGCCTAAAAGGACTTCAAGCAAAATCTATGTTCTGAAAGCCACCGATTACTCCTTTTATTTTGGGCCCCGTTGTGCATGCGGACATAAGATTAGGGCCACAATGGGTATATTTCTGAAAACAGCACAAACAGGGGTATCCATTTTGGGGTGTAAGTCTTCCTTCATATGTGTGCTGTACAAAAAAAGCTGTTTTGAAAATGACAGAATTGCCAAAAAAACAAAAATCCAAATTTTTTCCTTTTGCTTTGCTTGAATTTATTCAAAAACTGTGGGGTCAAAATGCGCAGTACACCCCTAGATAAATTCGTTAAGGAGTCTAGTTTTCAAGGTGGGGTCATTTGTGGGGGTTCTCTATGGTTTTGGGCGCTCAAGAACTCTACAAGTGGGCAATGGGGCCTAAAAGGACTTCAAGCAAAATTTGTGTTCCGAAAGCCACCGGTCGCTCCTTTCATTTTGGGCTCCGTTGTGTATCCAGACATAAGATTAGGGCCACAATGGGTATGTCTCTGAACACGGGACAAACAGGGGTATCCATTTTTGGGTGCAAGTCTTCCTTCATATGTGTGCTGTACAAAAAAGCTGTTTTTAAAATGACAGAATTGCCGAAAAAACGAAAATCACAATTTTTTCCTTTTGCTTGGTTTGAATTAATTCAAAAACTATGGGGTCAAAATATGCAGTACACCCCTAGATAAATTCCTTAAGGGGTCTAGTTTTCAAAATGGGGTCATTTGTGGGGGTTTTCTATGGTTTTGGGCGCTCAAGAACTCTACATGTGTGCTATGGGGCCTAAAAGGACTTCAAGCAAAATTTCTGTTTTGAAAGACACTGACTACTCCTTTCATTTTGGGCCCCGTTGTGGACTCAGATATAACAATAGGGCCACAATGGGTATATTTCTGAATACGGGAGAAATAGGGGTATCCATTTTGGGGTGTAAATCCTGATTTTCATGTAAACTATAGGAAAAAAATATGTCTTTAAAATGACAGATTTGCAAAAATATGAAATTTTACTTTTTCTCCTCTAAATTGAATTAATTCCTGAAAAAAAACTGTGGGGTCAAAATACTCATGACACCCCTCAGTGAATACATTAAGGGGTGTAGTTTTTAAAATGAGGTCATTTGGGGGGGTATCTATTATTCTGACACTCATGAGCCTTTCCAATCTCGGCTTGGTATAGGAAAACAAAGTGTTCCTCAAAATGCTAAAAAGTAATGTTAAATTTGTACG
Organism: Eleutherodactylus coqui; assembly: GCF_035609145.1. Taxonomy (NCBI): domain Eukaryota; kingdom Metazoa; phylum Chordata; class Amphibia; order Anura; family Eleutherodactylidae; genus Eleutherodactylus; species Eleutherodactylus coqui. Next base: position 394,874,696 of record NC_089837.1, read on the forward strand.
TCTCCTAAATAGTTAAAAAAAAACGAAAGTTTTTCCAATGTGCGCCCAAAATAAAGTAAACGGGTGGAAATATAAATCTTAGCAAAAATTTCTATATTATGTTTGCACATATTTAAGATATTGCAGTTGGAAATGTGAAAAAATTACGATTTTTTCAAAATTTTCCCAATTTTGGCGCTTTTAATAAATAAACACAATTTCTATCGGTCTATTTTTTCCGCCTAAATGAAGTACAACATGTGGCGAAAAAACAATGTCAGAATCGCTTGGATATGCAAAACCTTTCTGGTGTTTTTCCATGTTAAAGTGACACACGTCAGATTTGCAAAATTTGGCCTGGTCATTAAGGCGCAAACAGGCTTGGTCACTAAGGGGTTAACCCACATTTCTCTCTTTGATCTTCACAGAAAGCTCCAATTAATTGTTGATTGTTTCAGTGCTATCTGACTATATCTTTCATTAAAAGGTTCAACATTATAAAAGATCTACAATGGAAAAGCACTTTCATTAAGACATAATGATATGGCAATTCAAAGCACAAGCACCTGGATTGCATCTCCCCCTCCCCCATGGTAGGTCTAGAGCTTCTAAATCCTCCGTATGAATATCTGTTTGGAGAACTGTAAATTGAGAATTAAGGCCCAAGGTGAACAGGAAGTGGTGTCAGCAGGAATTCTTATTTTCACAGGAAATACTTGTTAGCTAAAATAATCTCCATAGTACAGTTTGTTTTTAAGGTCAAAGTACACGATTATAAGGATGTAAAGATGGGGAACATTAAACACAAGGAGAAAGACTAGATATTCTGAAGGAAAGGGTTTACTTCCACAGTGATTCGAGTATATCTTATAATACTAATTTTAGTTCTTAAATCTAAAAAGAAAAATTATTCAAAAAATTGAACATTATGTGTGTATAGTAATGTGAGGTTCAAAAGAGGGGTATCTAAGAGGGCAGCATAACGATTATATTAGCGTTTGGTAGGTGACCACACACAGGTCACCAGCAGAAGGTATTTGTTAAATGCATTTAGTGGAATTTATAAAAAGGATTTTCAGAGTAATCCAAGTTACGGAATATATCCCTGTCTCAGAGCAAATATGTCCCTTGGGCTTTATGTACGCAAATGTATTATGAATCTGTACAAACTGCAAACTCCAAGCTGTATGGAGATTTAATACACAATGCATAGGCTTCTATGGAGCCCTTTTGTATCATTTCATATGGAAGCATGTTTCATTGGAAGTAATGCTATGAAGCCATAGGGCCAAGGGCATGCAACCTCAGGGGCAGACCATTCAACTGCTATGGGGCCCTTGGAGGGAGGGGACCCTAGTTTTGATTGCACCATACCTTTTGCAGGGTAGCAAGGATATATTCACAAGACGTTCCTCCAAAGAAGAACTACAATGTTAGCAAAGAAGAAAATTGACCCAAGTATCATTTTATGGGCATGGAATTATCTCTTTAATGTATGCCACTGTATGAACATATTTTGCCTGTAATATTATGCCTACCTCTCCATAGCAAAAGGAAATAGAGCCTCTGTGTGCCTTGGTGCAGCCTCCTGCAAACCATTCTACAATATGTAAAAGGCCTTAAAAAGTTTGTCTGATTTCCTTCGCTCCCGGATAAATCCCACAGATCCCCCACTGGTTCCTACGCCATTCGAAGGAACATGCCTATGGGCCCCACTCCAACCAGGCATAATATCGCTACTTTACTCTAACATGAACAAGCCCATTAGGGAAACTAAACTACCCTACATGCCACGCTGGGAAACAGATCTTGGCATCTCCCTGTCACTACCACGTTGGCATCACTGCTGCACCTCTATCACAAAAGGTAGCCACCAAGTAACCCTTGCAGAATTGTCAATTAAAATCTTACACAGATCATATATAGTACCTACAATAAAACATAAATATTCCCCTTCGACTTCCCCGAACTGCTTTAGGGGCTGTAACAACCTGGGCACAATAACCCACATCTGGTGGACCTGCCCACGGGTGGCCAGGCTATGGAAAGAAGTTTCCAGACTTATTTCTGGGGTTCTAGACAAGGTATTCCGCCTGGTGGCATCTGTCTGTCTACTAGCTGACAAGCCTTTAGGCTATAACAACCAACAACATAAACGTTCTCAACAAATATGTATGGCAACGAGAATCTATATTGCATCCCAATGGATGAAACCCACTCTATCTCTAGAACCGATAACCGCCAGGGTATCAAGAATGATGCTCTATGAGAAATTAACAGTCATGAGAGAAGATAACATAGAACTATTTTTAAAGACCTGGAGACCCTGGGCAGAATACCTGGAAATACCGGGCCTGGCTAGACCCCTTAGTGCATAAAAGGAAAACACGCAAGGAATGAATAACCCCACAGCCTAAAGACAAAGGTAAAGAATAAATTTAAAAAAAAAAATTTAATTTAAAAAAAAACCCTTAGAGAACAAAAGACCTGGCGAAAAACTTATGAAGAGAGACCGACCAGTCTCAAGAACAGGGATACATACTTAAACAAAAGATTAAAGACACACTGCAGCATATGGTATAACAGGCAAGAGGAGGGATGGATGGGGGGGGGGGGAAGAGACAACTCACAAACAAAAACTCACAAACATGATTAGCCAGTGTGGACTCACAAATATTTATTGTGTTTATTAAATGTTATGTCATTTTCAAATACATTTAAACTTGCTATGTACCAGAGAACTGAGAAAATTATTCTCAAAAAATGTATATATTTTGATCACAAACTTGTTCTATAAAACCCCCTACGTGGGGAAATATCAGAATATATCTTACTGTTAAAATTGAAAACTTAATAAAGTATTTTGAGATAAAAAAAAAGTTTGTCTGAGAACTAACCAGTGAAGAAGAGAGGTGTTGACATACACAGTTATCTCTCCCCTGTTTCTCCACCTCTTTGTGCCAGCCAATAGCCCTGTTTCTACTGAAAGATGGGAGTTACAAGATCTTTGCTTTCCCAAATGTTGGGTTTCTACAGACGATCCTATGGATATATAATAGATGTCAGTAACTGTCAGTAAGATATCGCTTTACCTTGGAGAAGATACAGAATTGTTTGCATAGGCTGCTCCACCCTCTCTGGAGTTTAGATACACTAAGTTCTGCTTTACCTGCTGCATAATAAGAAGTTCCAGCAAAAATCCCTTTACTAGAAATAAAAGCATCAACTAATAGGTATTAAAGAGCATCTCTCATGGTGTAAAGTCAGTTGGGTTGATGACATAGCTTTACAGCTACAGCCTTGCTGAATGTGTCCTGTTTTTTTTTTATATCTCACCTCCCTTCACCCGGACAGGCTTTTCTTTGGTCTGGCTCCCGGAGCTTTCAGTGTGTTGACTGGGCTGTCCACACTCATCACTGTCAATGGGTGACTTCTGTGTTGATTGACATCCTCATTGACAGTGAGCAATATGGACTGCTTACTTGACACAATGACAGTTCCGGGAACTGACCTTAGAAGAGGTTGTCCAGGCAAACAGAATTGAGCGTGAAAAAAAACGGGTACAGAGTATGAGGGGCCTCGGCTGCAGCTTTATCCCATAACACGTGCTCTTTAAAACCATGTTTAAAAATCACTGAATACAGGCTTTATCTTGTCATTAAGAGACTAGAACAGATATGCTTCTGCCTGCATCCTCCATTTACGAAAAATTTTGCAATGACTCCAAGACATTTGAAATCCCCCACATGGAAGCTTTCCTCTCAGATTTCGGGATGTGGTTTAACCCCTTGAGTGGCACGCCCGGAAATTTTCCGGGACGAGCTCCACTGCTCATAGCAACATAGCCCGGAAGATTTCCGGGCTATGTATCACTATGGGAGCTGCAGAGCACAATGCCACAAGCTGTGACAGGGTGCTCTGCCTGCACAGACCCACAGAGAACAAAGCAAGGGCTTTGAAAAACCAGCAGAAGATATTGCCGATATGCCGGCAATCTCCTGCTTTGTTTACATGTTGCCATAGAGACAATCGGCTTGTCAGAAGCAAGCCGATGGTCTCTGTGTCAGGGAGAGCTTGGTGCTTGGCTGTGAGAGGACAGCTAGGTACTAGCTCTTACAGCAGAGATCAGAGAAAACCTCCGATCTCTGCTGTGTTAACCCCTTACATGCTGCAGTCTATGTGACTGCAGCATGTAAAGGGCTGTCACTGCAGCATGTAAAGGGCTGTCACCATCGGACCCCCGGAATGTGATCAAGGGGTCCTGATGGGTCCCTGTGGAAGTCCCCTAAAGGGACAAAAAAAATAAAAAAAATTTAAAAAAAAAGAAGTTAAAAAATTATAAAAAAAATAATAAAAACACTTGTCTCCCTTTACTTTGTAAAAAAATCAAAAATACAATCACACATGTGGTATCCATGCATCATAATGACCCATAGAAGGAAGTTAATGCATTATTTAACCCCTAATGACATGGCCCCTTTTTTTCTTTTTTCCCCATTTCTTTTTTTCCTCCCCCCTGTTTAAAAAATCACAACTTGTCCCGCAAAAAACAAGCCCTCACATGGCCATGTTAATGGAAAAATGAAAAAGTTATGGCTCTTGAGACGCAACTGCAAAATTAGTTGAAATTCAATGATTAGACCATTTTAAAAAACCTGCCCTGGTGGACACGACAGGGTGGTAGGAAACCCGCCACTCAAGGGGTTAAACTAATTTTATTGCATTATTATTCAAATATCATATTCTATTATATAATGTCACAATAATTTTTCATTTATATCTTAGAAAACTTACAGATGAAAACATCATATCACAACGGGGGAGATTTCATCCAGTACATACCTCCCAGTTTGTCTTCTAAACAGGGTGTTGTATATTTGTCCAGAGCCTTCTGAATACCAGAAACAAAATAATACACTCCAGATTTTTGGCAGGTGATTAAATCCAACGCCTTTAAAAACTATTACATGTATCTGTTTAATAATAACAAGATGTGTCAGTACAATAATGACAAACAACTAACCAGGACAGCTGATTGAATGTCACTCAAGACCGAAAGGGATAATTACATTGCTCAATCCGCTACCAATATAGCGGTCTCAGTAGTGTTGAGGGGTCAGAGACTACTGATAGACTTTTTTATGGGACATACAAATATTTCTTCATGAAGGTATATTATTAGATGTGCTGCACTCAAATAATATACTTACCCTTACTAAGTTATATATACAAAACTCTTCTTGGAGTACAATGTCTCAGCATATCAGCATGAGTCAGTAGACCCATTGTTCTATGGCAATCGCCATGTATCCCAGTTTTAATATGGCAGATCACCTAACTTTTACATAAAGACTAACACCAGTAAAAACCTTACATCTAGAGCAGTGGTGCACAACTCCAGTCCTCAAGTAAGCCCAACAGGCTTTGTTTTCTGGATTTCTTCAGTACTGCACAGGTGATGTAATTATTGTCAGTGCCTCAGACATTGCCACAGGTGTTCTTACTGTAGGATATCCTGAAAACATAACCTATTGAGGTCTTAGAGGACTGAAGTTGTGCCCCGCTGATCTGGAGCATCCACTGTGTACTTTTTCAGTCATTTGGAGCAGGATTCCTCTTCAAAGATGGCATCTTCAACCCCTTAGAGCTATGCAACAACACCATCATTGACTGACCAAACCAAGAAGAGCCTTTTAATCCTTCTTCTTCAATCAACAGTTCTGATTCTGGTTCAAGTACAAGGAGGAAGAGGATTTACATTATTTGGAAAAAAACTTTTGATCTAAGATCAAGTAGAAAAATGCTGCCCCAACACGGTTCAATTTGATCCCCAAAATTTGGAGGATAAAACTAGTTGAACTTAGTTTAGCAGACAAAATCTAAGTTGGCGTACTATGCTGATAGCCTGATAAGCTTTTCCTTGCCGGTGAAATTACACCCTCTTTTGCCATTTTTTTTACTATTGCTATGAATCCTAGGAAGATCACCTGACTAAAGTCACCAATCACCATGCGCAATACATTTCTTCTAGGTTCAACCTACAATCTTGCAAATCTTAGATCAAAAAGTGTTGTTGCAACAATTTTTTCTTAAATCAAGTTCAATAGCTGATCATAGTTTGACTAAACCTGGACAAACAGCATGGTTGATGCAACCAGCCCTAGATCAAAAGCTTTCATATATAGACTGCCTAGTGCAGAGACCTGAGTATAAGAACAGGTAAAAATAAGATGATCTATTAAACTATAAGTCAAAATCTGGTGGTGCAAATTACCATTCAATAATGTTACATACAGAGCTGCAAATATGCCCATTAAACATACAATGAAAAGATAGTGAGTCATAGTAAATTTCATCTCAGTGTGGTGCCAGATGTCAAGATGACCTCCAGGTAACATTTACTGGCTACAGTTGTTTCCTTCAGATCCAGGCTACACAAGAATAGATTACTTCACTAAAGGCAATGTAAGTGGTTCTTTAAAAATAGCTAAGAGCTAAAGCTCTCTGTTTCACTTCTGACAGTTTTGCAGATTCCATATAGTTATTGTAGGCTCAATGTAAACAGATAATAGGGAAGTCTTTGTTTGCCCATAGCATGCCATTTGACAGTATGTGGACATTCACAGGGACTCTGCAAGCAAGGACACCTTTTTACTCAATCAAATTGGTCCAAAATCCTATTCACTAGAAAACCCTTTTTAAATTCATGTACAAAGATTAAAAGGGGCCTATATACTTTTTTTTTTAGTGCTGGAACCATATCTCTGCTTGTATCGGGTCTTCAGCTGTCTATGTCCATGATGTGTGTAATACAGCAAACAGAAGGCAGAAAAAGGTTGAGTTAGGAGTGAAGTTGCAGTTTCTCTCTGTGAGACTTCATGCTGAGAAATAGATGGAGGTGCAGAAGCCGAGAAGCATATGCTTTGTTCAGGATAAGAAACAGTCTACCCACTCAGCAGATATAGTATGGAGAGAGAAAATACAAATTTACAGAAAGGAATGGAAAAATACCCCCCAAGAGTACAGGTTAGGCAAATTTTCTGAATACACTACATCTAATATAGATCTACAAATTTAAATCATTGTGTACTTGAGTGTATTGTAGCTTCAAGTTATATAGAGTCATAATATAAGTTCATAGGACGATAGTATAACCCCAAATGCCTTTAATTTTATAGAAGAACAAATGGAAGTTTTTTAGCTCAAGGTATAGAAAAAAATGCAACAACAAAGGAGAAAAGCTGCTGCTTAAAAATGCTTCTTTTATTCCAAGAAATCCATAAAATTACAAATGGTAGTGTTGTGTCCGCTTGAAGCGTGCAATACCTGCAAACCAAAATAATCTCTTGGCAATGTACACCATGCCCAAGACAAACACGAATAGCAAACGGGACTTGCGAGTAGACGCATTAGCAGATAGAATAGCTAAAATACATATAAGGTATTGATTTGTAGTTTGTCAAAGCACTTAAGCTCGCGAGCCCACGACAAGGGTCCTCGTTGTCTCGTGACTTTCTACTCTAACAAGAAAACTTAAACCCCAGGGAGTCCTGCCTGCAAGTGATGTGATTGGCCTAATAAGAAACACTGGAACCTATGGGCTTGGCTTGCAATAGATAGTAAACATCATACAAACAGAATAGGACATTGTTCACACCAAGAGACAAGAGAATCCCACCCAGAATCTCATGCATGCAGCAACACCAAGCAACATATACATGACTCTAATAAGGAAAAGGATAAATGACCAGGTTCCTCTAGCAACAGTAGCTGGCATTTATGTACAGCAGACCGGTGGTGATTGGCTGATGGAACATTACACACCCAGCCAGCACAATCAACCCACACCTGTGGAAGTGTGCTCCTGGAAACCCATAGAACTACTGGTCCCTGGAGCACAACGTGACAGGTACCTAGTTACCATGTAACACCATGTCTATGCTCAGGTTCGTTTCAAAAGAAACGTCTTTCTTGATCACAGGTTAGCTGAGTTTAAGAAAGAAGTATCTTTTGAAACGCATTGAAGCATAGACATGGTGCTACACAGTATCTACAATTTGTAATTTTATGGATTTTTTTTTGAGGTGTGTTTAAGGAGACAGCTTTTCTCCTTTGTTATTGCTATTTAAGCCGTTTGACTCACGGTCAGCCTGAGCACCTGAAAATCTTCATGCTAAACCAGGATAAATGCTACCTACTAACCAGATGAAGATAAGGTTGTGTTATGTATCTTGGAATATAGAAAAAAAATCCATGCTAGATAGCATACTACTGTAAATATCTGCTCTAGAAACATCACTTTTAGAGAAGACTATATCCATGATATGGTTCATAATGGATACACTTTATAAAGACCCATGCAGAGAATCTACAGCACTATACTGTGCACTTCCATACATGTTCCATATACCTAGTTCAGCTATATTTATAAGCCCTAAAAATCACAAAGATAATTTTGAGAAGTTAAACTGAAGAAAACATAATCTGCATATTCCAGACCAATGTACCACAATAAAAAGGTAAAACCTCTAAAAGAGAGCTAAAAAATACATAATGTATCATTTAAATATCATTTTTTCTAAAGATTAAACAATTAAACCAAAATTATGAAATATTCCTGGTTTTCTCTTATGGAATTTTCTTATTTCACCATCCAAGAATGTTGGTTTTATCAATAGATGACCAAGAATTTGGAGGACTTATAAACTGATCCCTACTTCCTCCACTGTTTTTCCTCCCCATTTCCTCCCCTTATATTTCAGCAATGATGAGAAAAGGCAACAAGAAGAGGACACATGGCTTAATGTTAAAGAAAGGAAATGAAAATAAGACTTTCCTCATTTTCAGATTAAGTTATACCGGGGAGGGATTTCCCATTACCCCTTCTTGCCTCTAAATCTTAAACCAATAGAGTTATATGAAATTCTAATAGGTCTGGATACATTTTGTATAAATAGTTATTTGATGCACTTACCTTACGACCAATTGTATTGAGAATTACAGTTATTGAAGAGTCATGAGGTTAATGTGATCCAGGGATTTTACAGTATCTGACTGTTTTTCTGGGGTCAAGAAGGATTTTGCTCCCATGAAGTCACATTGACCTCTATTACCCAGGGACTTTTGTTTTACCATCATCTGGACCAAATATAAACTAAAAGATGTTGAACTTGATTCTATGTTAGGGCTTTTACCCACGGTTTTTTTAATGCTGCGATATCACTGCGCTTTTTTCTATGGGACTTTCTAATGTTGAAATCGCATCACACAAAAATCACAAGTTTGTGCTTTTGCGATTTTTGTGCAATGCGATTTTAACATTAAAAAGTCCCATTGAAAAAAAACTAAGGAATATCGCAGCATTAAAAAAAGCACTAGTTGGTAAAAGCCCTTAAAGTGTTTTTTTTTTGACTGGAGAAAACGTAGTCCAAGGGAGGAAATGCCATAAAATAACAAAAGAACTGTTACTCAACTGATAATTCACCCGCCACTCAAGGAACACTACTTTCATGGACCTCCCTTGTCTTTATTTAGTTCACTGCAGCAACAACATGCTCATATATTCATGTTACCACTGCCAGCAATCAAGGACCACCGTAGTGTATGGCACAAGACCACTGAGGCCAGTGATTGGCTGCCAGAGTCACATGGGTTTACGGGCATGTCATCATTGCAGCAATATAAAAAAACAAGCTCATCAGCGCAGTGGGAATTTTATCCACTGAGATATGCTTTTGCTGTTATTTTATGTTATTTCCTCTCTTTCAGCACATTTTTTTCCAGTCTCATAAATCCCTTTAAATTAACTATGTAACTGTGTTCATCAGCATTCCAAATTCTAGTTCATCAACATTCTATATTCCGATAATCTTTTCTATGTCAGATGAAAGTTTGTATGTATTGATTTGGAATTGTAACATATAAAGGTCTTTTTACATGCAAAGATCTTTTTTAAGCGACCGAAAGATTGACATATTTAGCAATGTATTTGCATAAAGTGTTAATGTGTTTAATTGCTTGTAACACTTTATCATCTTTATTTGCATGTAAAAGGACCCCCAAGAGTTGTTTGCTGAGCCCAGGGTGTGTTTAAACACATGCCCAGCTGTGCAAACAGCTGCCGACACATTCCATTATTCTCCTAGCGACTAGTGAAAACATGCCACAGGGAAAGCATCCTGCAGTCTTTTGAATGTTGAGCAAAATGCATTCATATAGAATGTATTTGTTCAGTATTTCAGTGGGTGAACGATATATTTTATGTGAAGCCAAATCCATCGTTCAAACGAAAAGTGCCCCATGCCCGCATTTGCATGTAGCGATTATCACTCATTTTGGACAAATTGTGAGTGATAATCATTGTGTATTTAGGGGCCTTATCTGTTGCAATTTATTGCTAGTTTTTTCATTGAAGGATTGAATTATTTTCCCATTACTACCCCTAAGCAAAGAAGGAATATGACTTTGGAAGAATGGGGCCTATTACTCCTAGAGTCTTTACAGGTATAGTTTTACAGATTTTACAAAGGCTAGTTCTGCTTTAAATGATGAAGGATTGTATATGTCTTGCCTGGTGTTTTACTATGGTAATGACTAGGGATGCACTACTCGCTCGAGTAATTTGCTTTATCCGAGTATCGCTGTGCTCGGGTCTGAAGATTCGGGTGCCGGCACGGAGCGGGGAGCTGCAGGGGAGAGCGGGGAGGAACAGAGGGGAGATCTTTCTCTCCCTCTCTCCCGCCCGCTCTCCCCTGCTCCCCGCTGCGACTCACCTGTCAGCTGCAGCGGCACCCGAATCTTCAGGGACGAGCACAGCGATACTCGGATAAAGCAAATTACTCGAGCGAGTAGTGCTTTTCCGAGTACGCTCGCTCATCTCTAGTAAGGACAGGGTTTAGAAATAGATGTAACCTCCTTAGCTGTATACAAAGTAGAGTGGTCTTTCAAGCCTCCTAAGAACAGGTGTGGCAAGAAATAGGAGTCAGAATATATTTCAATCTACAATTTTATACAGTATACCTCACCTCCTTCCTCTCACCACACGTACAAAACCGACAGAGAATCTCCCGTAGATGTCAACACTGGGATCTAGTCTTCAATGGAACACTAATATGATACTGCAATAGTACCCGGGGAACCCAAAATAGTGTAGGGCTGCTACAATGAATACTGAGAGCTGCCGGATCCTGTTTTAGGGCGCCTACCCACTTGCGTTGCCGATTTTTGCGCGTGAAAAACGCTGCGTTTTCGTGCGTTTTTTGCACGTTTTCCGCAGCATTTTTTGCGCGTTTTTCGCGGCGTTTTTCCACGTTTTTTGCAGCCCTCCATTGACAATCATGGGTGCATTAAGAGAAAAATAAGGAGACATATGCAACTGACAGTTCCTATGTGAAAAAACCCCACGAAACGGAAAAAAACCCCAGATGGACAAGAACACATTCTATACTAATTGCTCTTGAGAAAAAACGCAAAACATCACAGGAAAAAAAATCGCAAGTGGGTAGGCACCCTTATACTTATGTTTATATGCTGATATTTAATTTCACTTTTGTGAGTATGATGATTAAAGAAATCTTTTACTGATGTTTGGTGGTGCTAAACTATTTTAAGTTTCTCTGGATAGCATTGCAGTGCCACATACAAAATAGTGGTCCATTGATCTAAGAGATGAGATTCCAGTTTCTAGGTGTTTTCTATTTGTGGTGAAGAGAATGTGGTCCCTGGAGTTTGCATGTTTTTTTTTACTTTTATGTTGAGCTGTGGCGTGTACTGTATATAGATGTAACTTCCTCTATCTTCGTCTTTCTCTCACTAGAAAATCTGGAGAAAACATATTTACAGGCTAAGGAAGTATCATACTGGGGTTTATTCTCCTCACGCCACACTGATGTGATCAATGTCACCTTGGATATCATATACTAGTGTAGTACCAGCTTCTATATATTATATGGGAGCATTATTACCACCGGAGTGCATATAGTCATACTGTCTCCTTATATATCTGTTGCATTTATCTCACAGCACACTGATGTTATCAAGTTAATCTCAGACTTCATAACTGGTGTAGTCTCAATCTATATCTTAAGGCCCTTTTAGGCGGGACGAATGTCGGGCAAACAATGCCCAACACTCGTCCCTGCACATACTTGCTCCCGTGCACCTCTGCAGGGAGGCTGCAGGAAATTTCTCTCCTCGCGCTCCCCCGTCCCTCGTCCTTGAGTTAACATAGCGGCCATTCAATACTAAACGGCTGCCATCTACACTGAACGATGAGCGATCAGCTCATCGTCCATCATTTATGCAGCATAAATAATGGACGATGAGCTGATTGCTCATCGTTAAGTGTAAATAGCGGCCGTTCATTTCTGAACGGCCGCAATGTTAAGTCAATGGAGAGGGGTGGGGAGTGAGAGGAGAGAAATCTCCTGTGGCTGACTCGTCCTCTACTGGCCGCTCTGTGAGTGAGCCAGCACAACTAGCTCCCGTGCAGGAGCATGGGATCGAGGACACACAGGAACAAGTGACGGGCATTGTTTGCCCAACATTTGTCCCGTCTAAATGGACCCTTATATGGGTGCCTTATTACCACAGGAGTTAATGTAGACAAACTGTCTCCTTATAACCTCATAGGTTGCTGATGTGATCAAATTCATCTCAGATATCATTACTGATGTAGTATTAGCTTCTATATCATATGAGCATTATTACTAGGAGTTCATGTAATCGCACTGCTCGTGTATCTGATCCACTAACTTCACACTCTACAGATGCAAGTCACGGATATCAAACAACTGGAGGAGGAAGACCAAGACATTGAATGCACTGATGCCTAACCATTTTTTCCTCTAAAGAGGAAGATAAGGGTGGGTCAGAGCATGTGGTCAGCCCCCCACAGACAATGTGTATTCAAACAAAGGTGCCAGCTGCTGATGCACACTGTGATGGAGACTCCACTCATAAGGAGAAGGACGACGAAACACAAGAGAGGCTGAAAGATAATGACCCAACATGGACAGGCATGGAGAGTCTTGATAACAGCTTCTAGGGTGAAGAGGAAGAAGCAGATATTGTGGGGCAGCACCATGCTAAGACAAGGAGGGGGGTGTTGCAGACAAACAGGAGGGCTGTACTGTCACAGTTGGATAATACTAGTTGCAAGAGGGAGTAATCATGAAGTTCAAGGTGTTTGCCATTTGCAGATGCTGTATGGTGTTCGCTCACTTGACACCTGTGGATTGGCTGCAGATCAAAGACATGTGTGGCGTTTTAGCCTGCTTAGAGAAAGCAAACAAAATGGTAAAGGCGCATTTACACAGAGCGATGATCGACCAAAAATCGCTAAAAAGCAATTATTTGAGCGGTCATCGTTGTGTCTAAATGCGCTGCCATCGTGCACTTTTCGTGTACTGCTAGTTGATCGTTAAATTTAGTCCAACCTAAAAATCGTCCTTCAACTTTATCAGGAGTTCTCCATGTGTAGTGCTGATATCATTGTTTCCCGTCGAGAAACAATGGAACTGAATGCAGATAAGAGCCCTCGGGCCATTAGCTGCTTTCAGCTAAAGGCTTCATTTGCACGCTAAATTGCTATTAAGTCGCTGAGTAGCTACTTAATAGTTTATGCAGCATGATCGCTCAAAGCTGTTACTCAAACTGTTGTTTGAGCGATCTTTGAACGATCATCGCTCTGTGTAAATGGGCCGTAAGTCGTCATGACTAACTGATCAGTATGACCATTCCTGTTGTCTGCCTACTGGAACAGATGCTACAAGGCCTCAGGGACAATTTTTTGTTGCTGTCATGGGAGGAGGAAAGTTTAACAATCTCCCAACTGTCACGCCAGTCCACCTTTACTCAACACCACAGGGAAGATGGCTTTGGCTAAGAAAGGGTGTCGTCTTCTACAACACATTTCTCCACCCCTGGGAGAAGTATAGAGTAAGAAGAAGAGAAAGGAGGGAAATAATATAGGACCATCACTAACCCCAGCTATTTTAGGTGGATGGCGGGACCAGCCAGAGAACACACTTGGATCTGACCTCGAAGGAATGGGGGCCATCACCCTTAGGCACTTGACACATATGAGTGCTTTTATGCTGGAGTGCTTGCAGAAGAACCATCATATAGCCCATATTAAAACTTCAGATCATTACTGGGTGGCCACCCTCCTTGATCCCCAATAAAGGGCTAAAATGACAAATCAGTGGAGAGGGACTTAAAAATGCAGCGCTATCAGGGCTTAATGTTAAGCAGCTTGAGCGCAGCATTTCCGCATGACTGCAAGGATACATCCACAATGGATCGCAGTTCTGCAACTTATGTCGGACGAGCAGCAAGCTGTCACGGCAGCACTGCTGCCGCTGGCAGGAAAAGTCTAGCAGTGATGTGGTATAGTCACAGGCAGCAATTATTAATGATATAGTACAGGATTATGTCACTCCCGTCTGGATGTACTCAGACATGGCTTTGGCCCCTTTGACTTTTTGGTGTCTAAGTTGGAGAAGTGGCCACAGTTTGCACATCATGTTTTAGAGGTGCTTGCTTTCTGCCAGTGTGCTCAGAAAGTGTGTTCAACACAGCTCTGGGTGTGATAATTGACGGCCGCAACTGCTTGTCCACAGACAATGTGGATCGCCTAACGTATATAAAAATGAACCATGCATGGATTTTACCTGACGTCTGCACACCCATGGCAGGTTCCACATGGTGCTCAGGCATGGAGTTGCCACAGGATAGGTCATGCAACAAAGCAGTCACATCAGCAACAGATTGCCTAATGCAACTACCATGTTTCCTCCAAAATAAGACTCTGTCTTATATTCATTTTTGCCCAAAGGAGGCACTAGGCCTTTTTTTGGGGGAGGTCTTATTTTACTTACCTAGCAGGCTTGCTCTACGTCCATTATGCCGGGCTCAGACAATTTATAACGTAATGACTGTTGATTGGTTCTTTGAGCGCCATGGCTCGTCCAATCAATGTAGTGCTGGATGAACTAATGCAACAGCTATGATTGGTTCATCGAATACCTCCTGTCACCAGGAAGTGAGCTAGGACTGGGAGAACTGCAGAAACAGCGTAGACCTCCGGACTGCACCTGCTAGGTAATGTTATTTTTAAGGTAGTATAACTAGGGCTTATTTCCAGGGTAGGTCTTATTTTCGGGAAAACATGGTAGCTAACGTATGGAGTGCAGGACTATTCGTCATGATGACCACAAGCAGATAGGGAAAGTCTGGCACATCCAAAATTCCATAAAAACTTCTTGCTTCAGAGGTGCCATGCTACAACGATCAATGGGGTCCTTGTTCACGGCATAAATGACCATAAAAATAGTACACCATTTAAGAACATGGCTGACTAATAACAATGTAATGATTTACATATGAAACATGTACATATTAATTAACAGAGTAATTTGACAGCAAAATCAGCTAGAAAAATGCATCAACCCTTTCATATACCTGATAAATATATAATAAATGATTTTTATGCACATTTCTAATGAAAATCTTGTTTTTAACTTGATTATCCAACATGCCTTCCTACACAAAACTTGTCTCCTGTAATTACCTCCTCTTGATGGTTTCCTAACTATTCAAAACCTTTGAAATAAAGGGATTGAAGGGACCTGCCATGTTTTTCTATAAAGTGCTTTGCAGCACCTGAAGTGTGTGAATGGTTTCTTTGTATGCCAGCTATGTGTTTGGCTATTTCTGATTTTAGCTTTCTAATTGTGCATCCCACATAGGTCACGTTACAAGATAGGCATAAATGACATAGACAACACGGTGGGTGTCACAATTTATAAAATGTTTAAAATTATAATACTGCGTCCTATCCCTTGAATAAAATAATTGTTATTTACCCTTGTATACACACATACATTACACTGTGCAGTGGCACAAGGTAAAAAGCCTTTTAAGGGCTACAACATTTGTAATGTTTTGCGGCTGTGAAAACCACGGACAGAAAATATGACAAAATGAACCATTGAGTTCAATGGTTTTGTTTTGACTAGCAGGATTCTCACTAAAGATGAGCGAACACCAAAATGTTCGGGTTCGCGTTATTCGAAACGAACTTCCCGCGATGTTCGGGTGTTCGTTTCGAATAACGAACCCCATTGAAGTCAATGGGCGACCGGAACATTTTTGTATTTCGCCGATGCTCGCTAAGGTTTTCATGTGTGAAAATCTTGGCAATTCAAGAAAATGATGGGAACGACACAGCAAGTTCTCCTCTGCCACAGCTGTAACAGCTGTGGCAGAGAAGAACGATGTTAGCCCATTGAATTCAATGGAGCCGTCAATACAGCCGACTCCACTGAATGCAATGGGCTGCCGGCGATCGCGGGATGAATTGTCGGAAAGGGGTTAAATATATAAGCCCTTTCCTGCAATTCATCCAGAAATGTGTAAAAATAAAAAATATATATATACTCACCTGGTGCCGACAGACGGAGTTCAGCGCGGCAGGCTGCAGTTCTCCTGAACTGCTCTGAACAGCTGTTAGTAGTATTCAGCAGCCGGGGATTTAAAATCCCCGCCTGCTGAATAAGATGCCTCTGAATGGTCACAGCCTGACCAATCAGAGGCCAGCCCTCACTCACACCCATTCATGAATTCATGAATGGGTGAGTGAGGGCTGCCTCTGATTGGTCAGGCTGTGACCATTCAGAGGCATCTTATTCAGCAGGCGGGGATTTTAAATCCCCGGCTGCTGAATACTACTAACAGCTGTTCAGAGCAGTTCAGGAGAACTGCAGCCTGCCGCGCTGAACTCCGTCTGTCGGCACCAGGTGAGTATATATATATTTTTTATTTTTACACATTTCTGGATGAATTGCAGGAAAGGGCTTATATAGTTAACCCCTTTCTGACAATTCATCCCGCGATCGCCGGCAGCCCATTGCATTCAGTGGAGTCGGCTGTATTGCCGGTTCCATTGAATTCAATGGGCAAACATCGTTCTTCTCTGTCACAGCTGTTACAGCTGTGGCAGAGAAGAAGGATTTGTCTTCTATATGTTCTCAATGGGGTTGGCGCTGCTGCCGCCGGCCCCATTGAGCGCATATAGACGAACATCCGAACATCGTGTGGTGTTCGTTACGAATAACGAACATCCCGAACACCCTAATATTCGCCCGAGCATCAAGCTCGGACGAGTACGTTCGCTCATCTCTAATTCTCACACATTACTACTATAGACGAGAAGAGATAGAACTTGTCCTATCTTTCTCGCACGTGGTGTTTTCTTTTTCTTACCCGCACGCAATAGCACAAAATTTGAATGGTAAAAAGACTTTTGTCAGGCTCATGCACAAAGACGCTCTGTAGTGGTGAATGTATTTGCGCATACACCTGTATGTTTGATCCCTAAAACTTAACCAGGTATTAGTGGTACCGTATATTCTGGCGTATAAGACGACCTTTTAACCCCGAAAAATCTGCTCTGCAGTCGGGGGTTGTCTTATACGCCAGTAATACAAAAAAAAGAAAGTGTCAAAAAAAAAAGCAGTACTCACCTCCCCCGGTGTTCTGCGCGCTGCTGCATGCTGTCGCTCCCTCCTCGTCCCCAAGAGAGAATTGCTTTCTGGATGCGGGGCTTGAAATCCCCACCTTCAGAAAGCTTATGCTGTGATTGGCTAACACACGCCCTCAGCCAATCACAGCCGCTCAATGACATCATTGAATGGCTGTGATTGGCTGAAGGCACGCGTGTGTTAGCCAATCACAGCCATTCAATGATGTGATTGGCTGTGATTGGCTGAAGGCACGTGTGTTTTAGCCAATCACAACCATTCAATGATGTCATTGAATGGCTGTGATTGGCTGACAGCACGTGTGTTAGCCAATCACAGCATTAGCTTTCTGGAGGCGGGGATTTCAAGCCCCGCCTCCAGAAAGCAATGCTCTGTCAGGGACCAGGAGGGAGCGACAGCCTGCAGCAGCGCCGCAGAACGCCGGGGGAGGTGAGTACTGCTTTTTTTTCCCCCTACGCTGTATTCCCGGCGTATAAGGTGACAGTTGGGGGGGGGTCGTCTTATACGCCCCGTCACCTTATACGCCGGAATATACGGTATTTTTACCTCATGTGGTGCTGAGTGCAAAGGCAGCAGAAGTGACAGTCCTAATCTCTCGCTCACGACCTAAAAATTGCAAGTTTAATCCCTGCATGGTTCAGGTAGCCAACTCAAGGTCAACTCAGCCTTCCGTCCTTCCAAGGTCGGTTAAAAAAGTACCCAGCTTGGTTGGGGGTAATAAAAAAATTACTTGAAACTGCTGCGGAATAACTTGCGATTGTTCTCAGTAAGAGAAACCAAGTAATCTTTTAGATATGATATTTTTTAATGTCTAGCAAAAATACATGATGTTAATGCGAGCTTTCGGATCTCACAGGGTCCTTCATCAAGGCATAATTAAATGGATCCAAAGAGGCATGCACATACATACAAAACATACTTATGCTGAGGCACAGACGTGGTGGGATTAATTTGCACTTGAAAGAATACTACAACAGAAATACAAACATAGATGTAAAGGTTTTATGGTCCCTGAATTAGTATTAGGAGATCGTCAGGTCAGCAGTGTTATCTGTGCTATAGATTTCTCATACTTCCCAGTCACGCATGAATCCTGTTGAAGAATTTAGGCCTTTGTTGAAAGTGTCAAAAGTTGTTATAAATTTGTATTCCCAAATTCTTCCATGGCTTTGTGATCTGAAATTGCTTTTCAATAAATTAACTTTCATGACTTCCAAGTTGTGTCCATGACTAGAAAAGTGCTCCGCCACTGGGAATTCTGTCTTTCTCTGTTTAATTGTGTGACGATGAGACCTTATTAGAGATGAGCGAGCACCAAAATGCTCGGGTGCTCGTTACTCGAGTTGAACTTCCCGCAATGCTCGAGGGTTCATTTCGAGTAACGAACCCCATTGAAGTCAATGGGCGACTCGAGCATTTTTGTATATCGCCGATGCTCGCTAAGGTTTTCATTTGTGAAAATCTGGGAAATTCAAGAAAGTGATGGGAACGACACAGAAACGGATAGGGCAGGCGAGGGGCAACATGCTGGGCTGCATTTCAGGTTCCCAGGTCCCACTATTCAGCCACAATAGCGGCAACAGTGAGACCCCCCCCCCCGCACTGTCAGCATAATGATCATTCTCCTCTGCCACAGTTGTAACATCTGTGGCAGAGAAGGACGATGTTAGCCCATTGTATTCAATGGAGCCAGCAATACAGCCGGCTCCATTGAAAGCAATGGGCTGCCGGCGAGCGCGGGATGAATTTTCGGGAAGGGCTTAAAAATATAAGCCCTTCCCTGAAATTCATCTAGAAATGTGTAAAAACAAAAAAATATATATATACTCACGCGGTCCCGGCAGACGGAGTTCAGCCGCGGCCGGCAGACAGTTCTCCTGAACTGCTCTGAGTAGTATTCAGCAGCCGGGGATTTCAAATCCCCGCCTGCTGAATGAGCTGCCTCTGATTGGTCACAGCCTGACCAATCAGAGGCAGCTCTCACTCACACCCATTCATGAATTCATGAATAGGTGAGTGAGTGCTGCCTCTGATTGGCTCAGCGCAGGGACCAATCAGGGGCAGCTCTCAGCTGTCATTGATGAATGGGTGTGAGTGAGAGCTGCCTCTGATTGGTCAGGCTGTGACCAATCAGAGGCAGCTCATTCAGCAGGCGGGGATTTTAAATCCCCGACTCCTGAATACTACAGAGAGCAGTTCAGGAGAACTGCCGGCGGCCGCGGCTGAACTCCGTCTGCCGGGTCCGGGTGAGTATATATATATTTTTTGTTTTTACACATTTCTGGATGAATTTCAGGTAAGGGCTTATATTTTTAAGCCCTTCCCGAAAATTCATCCCGCGCTCGCCGGCAGCCCTTTGCTTTCAATGGAGCCGGCTGTATTGCCGGCTCCATTGAATTTAATGGTCAGTGCTCGTTTAATCGAGACGCGTACCGCGTGGTGCTCGTCTCGAGTAACGAGCATCTCGAGCACCCTAATACTCGAACGAGCATCAAGCTCGGACGAGTATGCTCACTCATCTCTAGACCTTATCCTCACTTTCATTTTCTGTCCTGTTTCTCCAACGTAGAGGGCCCCAACAGGACATTTACTGCACAGAATCAGGTACACAGCATTGGACATGGAACATGTAAATGCCCCAGGGATCTTATAGTCCTGCTGTGTGTTGGGGATTTGTATTGTGTCCGTTGACAGTACACGTGAGCAGGTCTTACAGCTCCTTACCTTACAGGGATAACTTCCTTTTTGTGTGTCAAGGTGCAATGCACTCCTGATTCTACAGTTCCTCAAATTTGGAGGTTGCCTGTAACACAGAAGGGGCAGGTCTGGAAATATGGTTTTCAGACGGTCATCCTTGTGTAGGGTATGATGGAGTTTCTTTCCAGTCTTCCTTAGTATCTCTAGCTGTAAATTGTAGGTCACTACTAGAGGCACACGTCTGTTTTCTTCCCTCTCCGTGTATTGGAGTAGTTGAATTTTGGGTATCCTAGTGGCTCTGGTGATTTGGTCACCAATTGAAGTGGGATGGTAGGTATATGCATGCCTCTTCGGATCCATTTTCTTGATGAAGGACCCTGTGAGGTCCGAAAGCTCACATTAACATCATGCATTTTTGTTAGCCATTAAAAGGTATATCTACAAGATTATGTGGTTTCTCTTACTGAGAACAATCACACTTTGCTCTACTGGCTAACACCATACCAAATCTTTTGTTTCGTTTTGCGGAATAAGTTGCTACTATACAAACAAGATTTATTTATTTTATATGTGTAAACTCACTAAGAGAGAGTAACCAAAGGTTGCACCCCATATGGCTATACACATCACTTCATTATAATATCACTGCATCCCATTGTGTGACATCTCTTTGTGTTTTACAATACCCAGCAATAGTGGAACATTCATGTTTTGCTTTTATTTTTTATTGCGACCCCTAGTATCTAAATATTTCGGCTGCTGTGGCTCCTATGGAAGCCTGCAGCATATGGAGGGGAAATCCATGAAAAACATCATGCCTTCCGTGAAACAGCTGAAGCTTGGGCGAACAGGAGAATGATCCCTCACATACCTCAAACTCCACCAAGACTTGGTTTCATAAATTTGGACACAATCAGATGACTTCTATTCTTGGAGAAAAATGTTAAATTGTAACGTTTTTTTTCCAGACCTGAATAAAATTTTTACACAGTACTATATATATTTGCTGCTCATTGACTTGTTCTATGATGATGTGACCCATTGTTAAAATGGGTAAACTACTTACACATTCAATTATTTTAGCAGACAGTTTGGACAATTTAAAAGAAAGTGAATGCAAATGTTCCAGTGTGCATGAGCCTAATGTGACTATCAGTTCTGATCAACATCTAATAACACTCCAATCGATGTTCAGCAGGATTCAAAGAAAACACAATTAAGTATTTAGCCATGAAAAGTTGTTCTCCCTGAGTGCTGAAAGCCCATATCCAGCTAATTTGACTACATTTGGGATTTTTTCTAACATGCTGAACATCTTATCACAAAGATTTATGGTAAAATACATTTCAATTGGATGCTTTTTTCAGGAAAATAACCTTACAAATAGTTTTAAAAAATCAGTTTCGCAATTCTATGAAATGGTTAGATATAGGCTATTGTGAAATAACAGTGTAAAAGCTTTTTAAAATATAGAGACATGGTATATAGTCACTTACATTTAAAACATTAATGTGAAATGCATTAATATTTCACAGGTGGAAATCAATAAACAGTAAGGCTGCCTTCTCACATTGCAGAACCCCTGCGGGCATACCGCAACAGAATGCCTGCAGCAATTCCACAAGCATTCCATGGCAGCCAAATCCGCACCTTAATGGTATGGATTTGACTGCGTTTTTACTTTTGGAACAGCAGCGGAACTTAACCCTTGTATTGCAAGGGTTGAATTCCGCAGTGCGATTCTGCAGCATAAGTAGACATGCTGTGAAAGTAGAATCAGCAGCGTTCTTTAAAAATGCTGCAGATTCGTAGTGGAAAATATCCGCACCAGCCTATGAAAAACACTGTCACGGCATAATGCTGCCACCACTATGCTTCACTGTAGGGATTGCGTTGGTCAGGTGATGAGCAGTGTCTGATTTCCTCCAGACGTATCGCTTAGAATTAAGTCGCAAAAGTTCAATTTTTGTTTCCTTAGACCAGCCAATCTCGTCTCTTACGTCTGAAAGTCTCTTAGGTGCTTTTTTGGCAAACTCCACGTGGGCTTTGATTTGTATTTTACTAAGGAGAGGCTTCTTTCTGGCCTCTTTGTCATAATGGGGTATAGACTGCAGAATGATGAGGAAAAACTAGATTTTTTTAAAATCACACAAGGCCACAACATAACAAAATGTAAAAAAAGTGAAAGGGTCTGAAGACTTTTTAAGGGCTCAGTCACACGGGCGCCGATCCGCCCGTGTTTCTGGACGATAAGACGGTCGCACTGCAGGGGCAGGCGGCTTTTCGCACCGGCCGGAAAAAAGAACACATGGCTGGCAATGGAACAGGTCATGCGGGGATTCGTTTGCACGTGGTGCGGCCATCTTATCGTCCAGAAACACGGGCGGATTGGCGCCCGTGTGACGGAGCCCTCAATGCATTGTATGTTTCAGCATGCAAAAATTATTAGAAAAAAAATGAGGTCTTCAGTAAATTGGACATTTTTGCCAACCTAATTGTTAAAAATTTAAATGTTTTGAGGGCAACTAAAGGTATGTTGGGGACAAGCACTATAGTTCCACTAACGAACTTGTCCCTAATTTGTGGCCGACACAGTGTACTTTTGAACCGTAGTTGTATATCTAAATTTACTAATGTAAAAGTGACTAAAGGCCCATTTAGAAACAGCGATTATCGCTCAAAATTAGCTCAAAAGCCATCTTTTGAGTGATAATTGTTGTGTCGAAATGCACTGACATCGTGCAGTTTTCGTTATCCCGTCGCTCATTGCTGTTTTCAGCATGCTGAAAGACGATGATTAGCCTTATCAGGGATTCACAGCGGGATACAGCTGATACTATTGTTTCAGACAGACAGGCAGGGTATGAAGAACAGAGCGGTCCAGCTCTGTTCTCCATACCTGGCATGGAGCGCTCTGCTGTATAACAGCCGGGCGCTCTGAGCAGAGAACAGCTGGATGCAGAAGACCCCATTGACCAAAGGGGAAACCCCTAGATGTGACAGCATACAGGGGTTTTACATCTAAGGGATCCCCTGCTGCAGATGTCACAGCTGCAGTAAGGGATTGCGGGCAGCGCACTTTATGTGCACAAAAGCACGACAAAGTGCGATTTTTTTCAGTGTGACGCCCGCTTCGGTCATGCAAATTTTTTTAGGCATGCGTTTTTGCGCACATAAATTCGCACATAAAAACACCCGTCTGACTGAGCCCTAAAGATTATTTAATAAAAAAATCTGAAAATCACTTTTAACAGTTACGTTATATTAAGCAGAGCTCTTCCCCCTTTTTTTTTTCTTCCTAAAATCATGTTCAGTTGTTTTTAAGTTAAACATTTTACTTTTTTTTTAAAATATGGAAACAGGAAATAGCAGCCATTGCAGTGATCATAAATTGGCATTTATCTTTTTGTTCCCCAAAACTTTGAAGGATTAATCTAACTGCTCATGTATTGCTACTTGCTTGTCATTACTGTATATCACTACATTGCTAGGAAGATTAAAGCAATTCAGAAACCTAGCAAACATGGATGACATGTTCCATGGCTGTCATTTCCTTTTGTCACTTTAGTAAAGTAAAAAAGAAGAAGTTAGAATCAAGCAATGCCACCCCCTGTTGTCTGCTGTGGGGGGAAACAAAAATCAGACATAATAGATTTTTCTATTTACAAACCCCATTTGTTTCCCAGATTGAATTGGTACTAAAAGAATCTAGTAATAGAGATGAGCGAGCATACTCGTCCGAGCTTGATGCTCGTTCGAGTATTAGGGTGCTCGAGATGCTCGTTACTCGAGACGAGCACCACGCGGTACTCGTCTCGATTAAACGAGCACTGACCATTGAATTCAATGGAGCCGGCAATACAGCCGGCTCCATTGAAAGCAATGGGCTGCCGGCGAGCGCGGGATGAATTTTCGGGAAGGGCTTAAAAATATAAGCCCTTCCCGGAAATTCATCCAGAAATGTGTAAAAATAAAAAAAATATATATACTCACCTGGTCCCGGCAGACGGAGTTCAGCCGCGGCAGCCGGCAGTTCTCCTGAACTGCTCTGAGTAGTATTCAGCAGCCGGGGCTTTAAAATCCCCGCCTGCTAAATGAGCTGCCTCTGATTGGTCACAGCCTGACCAATCAGAGGCAGCTCTCACTCACACCCATTCATGAATTCATGAATGACAGCTGAGAGCTGCCCCTGATTGGTCCCTGCGCTGAGCCAATCAGAGGCAGCACTCACTCACCCCCATTCATGAATTCATGAATGGGTGTGAGTGAGAGCTGCCTCTGATTGGTGAGGCTGTGACCAATCAGAGGCAGCTCATTCAGCAGGCGGGGATTTTAAATCCCCGGCTGCTGAATACTACTCAGAACAGTTTTAGGATGATTTTCAGGTAAGGGCTTATATTTTTAAGCCCTTTCCGAAAATTCATCCCGCGCTCGCCGGCAGCCCATTGCTTTCAATTGAGTCGGCTGTATTGCCGCCTCCATTGTATTCAATGGGCTAACATCGTTCTTCTCTGCCACGGCTGTGGCAGAGGAGAACGATCTTTATGCTGACAGTGCGGGGGGGGGGGGGGAGTCTCACTCTTGCCACTATTGTGGCTTAATAGTGAGACCTCGGAGCCCGAAATGCAGCCCTGCATGTTGCTCCTCGCCTGCCCTATCCGTTTTTTGTGTCGTTTCCATCACTTTCTTGGGTTTTGCAGATTTTCACAAATGAAAACCTTAGCGAGCATCGGCGATATACAAAAATGCTCGAGTCGCCCATTGACTTCAATGGGGTTCGTTACTCGAAACGAACTCTCGAGCATCACTGAAAGTTCGACTCGAGTAACGAGCACTCGAGCATTTTGGTGCTCGCTCATCTCTATCTAGTAACCATATATCTTTCCCCTTTATTCAAATAATGTTTGTTCTGTTAAGCTGAACAGTTATGTAAATAGGGGTTAGAAGTGGCAGAATGATTGAAAACAGCAAATTCTGGAGATGGGCACCCCATGTGCATGTGGTCACAAACATGGCACTAAGTAAGATGTCTCTTAAGGCCCATTTAGACACAACGATTATCGCTCAAACTTCGCTCAAAAGCCGTCTTTTGAGCGATAATCGTTGTAACTGCACTGACATAGTGCAGTTTTTGTTAAGCCGTCGCTCATCATTGTCTTTCAGTGTGCTGAAACACAACGATAAGCCTTATCAGGGATTCACAGCGGGATACAGATGATACTATTGTTTCAGCTGTATCCCGCTCCCTGATCACAGGCAGGATATGAAGAACAGAGCAGTCCAGCTCTGTTCTCCATTCCACCCGCAGAGCGCTCGGCTGTATAACAGCCGGGTGCTCCATGCAGAAAACAGCTAGATGCAGAAGGCAAGTGGAGACAGCCTGCTTGTCTTCTGCATCCTCCTCTCCTAGCACTCAGCCGTAGTCCGCTCAGAGTGGGGAACAGCTGGATGCAGAAGACAAGCGGGCTTGTCTTCTGCATCCTCCGCTCCAAGTGCTCAGCTGTATAACGGGAACAGGGCTCTTGAGTGATCATGTTGCGCTGTAAATGACACAACGAACTAAAAAAACAATCAACTTGTGTAAACAGGCAGTCATTCAACTATGAATGACTGCCTGTTTGCAGCGAATAGTGATGGGTGGCAGGATGAGATCCCTAGCCTCTCCGCCTCCATTGTCTGAACGACTATTGCTCTTGTATAAAAAGAACCAGAGTCTGTAGGGCGGCTGTCGAGCACTTATGCGCCTAAGAGCCGTCCCATGAAAAGAGATCTTTAGTCTGAGAACTACCTAATGTTTATATCCAACTTAACAATAAACTGTATCAGACTGTAGGATCTGCAGCTCTTTAAAGATAATCTGTCAATTCCTAATGGTGCCCAAGCTATAGGCACTACAGTATAGTGACAGATACATTAGCATTCATTTATTCACTGCTCACCCCACCTCCCACTACATTGATGGATAGGTTTCTTTGTATTGATGTGCATATGGACAGATCTGTAGTGCCTATAGTTTGGGCACTATTAGGACTTGACAGACTATTAGTAAAACTTTATTGATCTTATCTTTACTTTTTTTTTTAGTCCCCAGAGGGGACAACAACTTGCAAGGCTTTGATTACTCCTGCAGTATAATGTAATGCCATAGCATTACATCAGACTGCTATCGTGCAGGCAGTCTATCAAGCCATCAATTGGGCATGGCTTGATAGGCATTCCGCTATAACCGCCTTGGCATTCTGCAATGACACCTGCACAGCTCGGAATTGACACCAGAATTTAAAGGGTTAACAGCTCCGATGAGCCGCACAGACGAAATGTATGGAGAAATTGGCGTCAAAAGGCATATCGGTGGTCATTAAGGGGTTAATGTGCCACACTAGTCTCTTCACTGTGCCTAGCTGCGAATTTTGAAATAAAAATTTTCAAAAACTCCTGGAGCAATCAATATAAGGACTTCTCTACACCTGCATTTGTGCTTTCCATCTGTCTGTTCTGTTTTTGGAACCAAAAAACTCAGTTAAAACAGAATGAAAAGTTTCATTTTTTTCCCATTGATTTTAATAAGTTTTCAAAAATAGAAAGCTTTCAATTAGCATCTGTTCCGTTATGTTTACATTTTTTTAAGGATCAAATAGTGCAGTCTGCAGTACTAACATTCCATAAAAAAAAAAAAACAGTAACAAAATGGCATGGAAGCATACTGGAAGCTTTCCATTTTTTGAAAACATTTAAATCAATGGGAAAAAAATAATACGTTTGAGTCATTCCATGTCAAGTGATCTAAAACAAGACAAAGTCCACACCTTCATAAGAGATGAGCGAGCATGCTCGTCCAAGCTTGATGCTCGTTCGAGCATTAACAAACTCGAAGGTACTCGTTACTCGAGCGAGCACAACGCAATGCTCAAGAAAATTTCACCCTCTCCTCCCCACATGTTTAGCTGCTTTTTTTAGCCAATGAACATGCAGGGAAGGATTTGGCAACTCCTGCTATCACGTGCCAACACTGTTCACTTCTATAGCAGTGACTGGCTGGCCAAATCAGGTGACCTACAAGCATAAAAACTCAGATCACCTGATGCTCGCCTCACACGCAGGCTGGATTAACTGAGGGACAGAGCTGCTATGATTGAGGGAGAGTGGTAGTGTAGATTAAGGAAGAATGTAGGCAGGGATCCTTTTTGCAAGAACCCAACAGTTCTTTTTAGGACTACTGTACTTTTGTGCATCAGCAGTTTAACTGGCTGGAATCAGTAGTGTGCACCAACCATTCACAAGCATCCCGGCTGTATACTGCATACTGTTACCGATTTTATGCAGTATACTGCTAGTAGGGTACACAAAGTAGATAGGAAGTAACAAAACTCCTCTCATTTTTCATTTTTGTATTTTTTGGGGCGGGCTTAAAGAGTACGCCAAATCCCCCTGTGTGTGTCCTGTCGATGCACACTATCTAACAAGACTATACGCAGTTTACAATGTGTATTTTGGGCTTAAAGCATACGCCAAATCCCCCTGTGTGCATCCTGTTGATGCACACTATCTAACAAGACTGTACGCACTTTACATTTTAGCTTAAAGTGTACACAATATACCCCTGTGTGCGTCCTGTACGCAGTTTCCAGTGTCTAATTTGGGCTTCAACCGTACGACAAATTCCCCTGTGTGTGTCCTGTCGATGCACACTATCTAACAAGACTGTACGCAGTTTCCAGTGAATAATTTGGGCTTTAACCGTACGCCAAATTCCACTGTGTGTCCTGTCGATGCACACTATCTAACAAGACTATACGCAGTTTACAGTGTATATTTTGGGCTTAAAGCGTACACTATATACCCCTGTGTGCGTCCTGTGAATCCACACTATCTACCAAGACTATACGCAGTTTACAGTGTCTAT
The DNA here is from genome assembly GCF_035609145.1 of Eleutherodactylus coqui. NCBI lineage: Eukaryota > Metazoa > Chordata > Amphibia > Anura > Eleutherodactylidae > Eleutherodactylus > Eleutherodactylus coqui. Next base: position 394,902,818 of record NC_089837.1, read on the forward strand.
TTTGGGCTTAAAGCGTACGCAAAATACCTAGCAGTTTGCGTAGCATTTTGACCAAGTGCATTATACAACATGATGAAGACTATGGGTAAGGGTCGAGGTCGAGGATGTGGACATGGACGTGGGCATGCAAATGAGGGTGTGGGCAGAGGCTGAGGTCCTGGTTGGGGTAAAATAGTGCCTGCTGCTGAGGTAGAAAAAGAGCACCGCATATCTACGCTCCCTAGCTTCATCTCACATTGCAGGTCCGCCTGGTAGACTATTATTAAAAGCACAACAGTGCGATCAGGTGATGACGTGGATAGCGGGTAACGCATTCAGTAATTTATCCACCACCCAGTCTTTCACGCAGTAGCCAAGGGACTGGACCTGTTAATCCTCAGGCTGCTCCTCCCTTCTCCCAGCCTGTTCACTCCAGGAAAAGGAGAGATTCAGAACAGGCATACTCACAGGAACTGTTCTCTGGTCCCTGAGTCGGAAAAAATGGTTCATGAGCCACCTGAGGAATTTGTCGTGAGCAATGCCCAAAATTTGGCCATTTCACAGTCTCAGCGTGATGAGGGTGAGGACTTCCAAGTAGTGTGTCAAGAGATATTTGTTAATGATGATGATGAGACACAGTTGTCTGTCAGTGAGGTTGTTGTTAGGGCAGTAAGTTTGAGGGAGGAGCAGACTGAGGATTCAGAGGAAGAGCTGGTGGATGATGAGGTGACTGACCTGACCTGGGTTGATAAGTACTGTACTGACCGGCTGCTGCTTAAAGTGAATGGAGAGGGGCAGGGGAGAGCGACACTTGTCTCGTGTAAATGGGGCTTTATTCATGCACCATCATCTGTAGGAACCTGAAACTTTGTGAAATTTCTTTGGATACCATGGGCGTGTATTGCAGAAACTTCTAACAAAATCTGAGATATGAAGGTGGGGAGCATTAGATCAATTGACATGAAATGACTCTTAAATTAATTCTATCTTCCTGTTACAAAAATGGAACAGACAAATGGAAAGCCCTAATGAAGATGTGAATTAGCCCTTAACGGCAACCTGCTGAAATCATCATGTCTGTCACTATACTGTAGGGCCTGCAGCTCGAGTGCCATTAGTCACCTAACAAGTTCTCTTTGAGGAAGTTGTCTGATGAAGACAACCCTTCCCAAATGACCTACTGTATTTGGCCCCATGAACTTCATAAAGATGCTTTTCCCAGACTGGATTCCCTTCTGTGAACTGCTTACAAACATATTGTATTAACTGATCAACTATTAATTTGAATGCAAAATTAAAAAAGCCTGATCAAACATGGCTTCTCCAACTCCTGGTGATTATCGTCAAGGGTTAGAGAACCTAGACTCATGATGGTGATCAGCAGATCTCTAGGCTGGCTTTTACTTAAAAACGGATGTATCCATGAGGCATGTCTTTTGAGAATATCAAAAATTAATTTTGCAGGGATGTCTTCTTGAAAGTAACACCATGATTTTATGTATTGATTACAGAAACAACGTTACATTAATGTTATCTATTTTCATTAAGATGTTTTTCTCTTGGAGGACATTTTTCCTTTGCAATGGACTGCAATTATTCACCATCTAGATCTATGTGTAATGCATTTGTTAATATTACCTGTTACATTTTTTCAAAACGGCATAGTCTTACATAAATCAAATTACTGTGCAGAAAACACGTTTCCCAGTAAACATTTTAACCTGTTCTGAAACCACTTAAAAAAATATTACAGAATCTATTTTCTTCTCATAAACAAAGTGATTTTTTTAAATCTCTTTCTTTAAAACCATCATGTTTTAAGTGTGCTTTATGAATTAGGTCTGCAGAGCATATGTAAATACATTAATCCCCAAACGCAATTTCAGTTCCTTTATACAGAGCACATCTCCTGTGTAGCATATTAAGTTAACGATTCACATAAAATTGACTGTACTTATGAGTTCTGAATACTTTTTATAGTTGATTTGGGAACAAGTACAACATTATGCTGTATAGTATACTTAGCCAATAAAATTTTATACATTCACTGGATCTAACAAGTTTGCCATGTTAACTTATTTCTTCATAATGGCTGCTCTTCTGCCCCCTTAAGCTGTGAAAATGCAAATACGGTGCATCTTTAAGTAGAAGCCATTCCGACTTTATTAGTACTTTTATACTCTAATGTGCATTTTGAAAGGAAAACTGCTCAGGGAAGAGTGACAGATGTTTATATTTTTAATTATATTTAGTTCCTGGAGGTAGACAAAGGGAAGAAACAAGCCTTCAGTACTGTATATTTTTACAAGTACATAAAGTTTGACATGGAGGCCTTTGTGACATGAGCTTTGCTGCTGGGTGATGACAACAACAAGAATGTACCAGATTGACACTGTCTGAAACTATGCATACAATTTGCATATAAATGAAAAATAAACTTTCACAGGGCAACTAAAGTATATGAAATATACTGTTTCTTTTTCATGACATTTCTTATGGATTTGTGTCATCTTAATTACATAGCTGATTCAAAAACTGCTTTTTCATAACTTTTCTCATATATATATATATATATATATATATATATATATATATATATATATATATATTATAAAGAGAGAGAGAGATCTCAAACACAGTGACTAGAGATGAGCGAGCACCGAAATGCTCGGGTGCTCGTTGCTCGAGTCGAGCTTTCCACGATGCTCGAGAGTTCGTTTCGAGTAACGAACCCCATTGAAGTCAATAGGCGACTCGAGCATTTTTGTATATCGCCAATGCTCGCTAAGGTTTTTTCATTTGTGCAAATCTGCAAAACCTACGAAAGTGATGGAAACGACACAGATACGGATTGGACAGGCGAGGGGCAACATGCTGGGCTGCATCTCAGGTTCCCAGGTCTCACTATTCAGCCACAATAGCGGCAAGAGTGGGCCCCCCCCCCCTCAACAATTTTTGCTACGGAGAAACCGTCATTAGCAAGGCACACCTTAGCTAAGCACCACACTACCTCCAACAAAGCACAAGCACTGCCTGCGGGTCACACCGCTGCCTCTTCTCCTGGGTTACATGCTGCCCAAACCCCCCCCGCATGACCCTGCGTCCAACGGGGACTCCATGTGTCCACACACTACTCATTCTGTTTGGGTGTCGGATACATCAACGACAATGCAAGGGGTAAACCATCTGCACTCTGCAGCCTACCCAAGTCTGTCAGTGTTTTGGGGACAGACAGGTACAACTCCGCTATGGCAAGTCTGTGTGAACCCACAGCATGGGTGGCTAGCAGGAACACACAGACGGTACAGAAAGAAATCCCATTGCAGTGCCCCGCATAGCTGAGGTTACGTGAGAGGGAATACATGTTGGCTGCGGCCCACACGCCATGCTCTAGACATTCTGGTTTTTTTTAAAAAGTGCCTGGCAGGTACAACTCCACTATTGCAAGTCTGTGTGCACCCGCAGCATGGGTGGCTAGCAGGAACACACAGACGGTACAGAAAGAAATCCCATTGCAGTGCCCCGGATAGCTAAGGCTACGTGACAGGAAATACATGTTGGCTGCGGCCCACATGCCATGCCCTAGACATTCTGATTTTTTTTTTAAAGTGCCAGGCAGGTACAACTCTGCTATGGCAAGTCTGTGTGCACCAGCAGCATGGGTGGCGTGTGCACACAGCAGCCTAGATAGCGTGTATATGTCTTTCCCTCTATCAGCGGCTGTGGGCGTACGCTGTGCGTGAAGTTGACGGGACGCACAGAGCGGTGTAAAAAATTAGGCAATTATTGGCCTGCACTTGGAGGGTCACAGTGGTTATGTAACGCACACTGTGGGCCGAAAAAATTATACGCTGGGCTGCAGAAAGGCCTAGCTGGCTAATAGTGAGCCACTACAACAGTAATGCACACGCTCACAGGTAGCTCTAAGGAGGAGCTTTTTTGGGGTACTTGTTGACAGGATTCTAAACTACCATTGTCCCTGCCTGACGAGTACTGCCCCTATACTCTGTATAATTGGCTGCAGACTGACAACGCAATAGTCTGCACAGCCCAAGATGAAAAAAAAAAAGTGCAAAACTGCTCCCAGCTGCCACAACAGTTATGCACACGGTCAGAGGTAGCCCTAAGAACGACCGTTGGGGTACTTGTTGACAGGATTCTACACTACCCACTGTCCCTGCCTGACCAGTATTGCCCCTATACTCTGTATAATTGGCTGCAGACTGAGAGCGCAATAGTCTGCACAGCCCAAGATGAAAACAAGAAAATTGTGCAAAACTGCTCCCAGCAGCCACAACAGTAATGCACACAGTCAGATGTGGTCCTAAGAAGGACCGTTGGGGTTCTTGACGACGCTAACACTCTCCCTATAGCAGCAGCAGCACTCTCCCTAATCTCTGCCAGCGTGTGTCTGAGGCGAGCAGCGGGTGGGATTGCTTTTAGAGATGAGCGAACACGTTCGGCCCCGCCCCTTTTTCGCCCGAACACCGAACTTTGCGAACACCTCGGTGTTCGGGCGAAAAAGTTCGGGGGCCGCCGTGGCAGCGCGGGGGGGTGCGGCGGGGAGTGGGGGGGAGAGGGAGAGAGAGAGGGCTCCCCCCTGTTCCCCGCTACTGCCGCCCGCGCCGCCGCGCATCTCCCCGCCCCCCGGCGGCACCCGGACACTTACGCGCGAACACTCCAGTGTTCGCTAAAGCCGGTGTCCGGGTGCGGATGTGTCCGTTACGGACACGTTCGCTCATCTCTAATTGCTTTATATACTCGGCGGTCACTGGATCTCGCCAGCCACTCACTGCAGGGGGGTGGGATAGGGCTGGAACATCACAGGATGATGTTGTAATGCCTTCCCTGCATGTCTATTGGCCAGAAAATGGCGCAAAACATGCAGGGAAGGAAATGGAATTGACTCGAGTGCCGCGTGGTGCTCGTCTCGAGTAACGAGCATCTCGAATACCCTAATACTCGAGCGGGCATCAAGCTCGGACGAGTACGTTCGCTCATCTCTAATAGTGACACCTTGTTCAACCACATTGTGCTATAAAAATAGATAGATAGATAGTAGAGATGAGCGAATGTACTCGTCCGAGCTTGATGCTCGCTCGAGTATTAGGGTACTCGAGATTCCTGTCCACAAGTGTACTGGGTCTCTGCTGGGGGTAGTTGTCCTAATTCATACGCAGCCAGCTAAGTGTTACAGCAGGCTTGCGCAAAATTCTTTACTGCCTCTGTGTTGC